>NC_047662.1:71382797-72012172 GCF_011762505.2 Arvicanthis niloticus
ATCTGAGCATGCTCTAAAAAATACATATACTATTTAACACAAATTAAAACATTATTAAGGATGAGATGTTCTTAGTAGCTACATTTATACTTGAAGTTATCAAAGAATATAATAGTCTACTGGAAGCCCAGCTTCTGAAGAAACCACAGTAATTGAAATACTCTATATAAATTGTTTTACATATACATATAGTCAGAATTAGTGTGTATTTATATATATATATATATATATATATATATATATATATATATTCCCTTCACAGTAAAGTACATGACAAAACTTACTTCAATAAGTACTAAATGTCAATAAAATTCTAAACAGCTTAGGAAAGATTAGTTCAAGAATATTTTGTCAAGATATTAAACAAAAATGCAACCCACTAGAGGTTTATATACACTTAAATATATCATTTCTAGTTTCAGTAAGAGTATATTTATTTTTAGGATCAAATTAGTTCTGTGTGAATCTTATAAGAAAATTCACAGTTGTCATGGTATATTCTAGAGTGCATGTTTAAGTCCCAATTATACATGATTCATGAATAATAAGTATATTTTTAAATAAAGCATTTATTCCCACTTCACCTCACCTCTAGAACAGCTATTTTTACACTTATCTTAAGAAATATTACAGATTTTGCAACTATTAATATATTCACCATTGTCCATGGTTTCTATATTAAGAGGGGACATGTGATCCCCAGCTACCTAATGTTGTAAGATATCATACATAATGAATCTTAAGTCAGGCTACTGAAGCACTCTTAGACACATTGAAACACTACTCTATGCCATGGATGCCATGATTTTTACAACTATATGTATTATGTACTATTGTAATTCTTTGAAAGCACTACAGTTTACACTTCTAGTTGATGGTTGTGCAATTTACTATTGATAACTTGACAATAAACTCATAATAAAGAACTATGATGTTTGGTTACTTTTTATGGCAGAATTCTCAGATCTGTCTATACCCCATATACCTCAATAGTGTGTCATCTTTTTCTTGGTGAATACAATCTTTCTATTTGGAATCTAGCTTACTTTTAATGGCTAAATCATTTCTGGTTTAATAGTTATTCATCTTTACACAGGGCTTCTTTCACCTGATCGATTTGGTGCCATATCTAATTTGGCTAATGACCTTTGTGTTGGATGGCAGACAGGTTTATAAGACTATATAATGAATTGTACTATATAAAACAGCAGTTCTCAATCCGTGGGTTGTGACCATGGAAAACATATATTTCTTACAGATTTAGGAATCTCAATCATAAATTTATTTCTGTTGTAACTTCATAACTGTAATTCTTCTACTGATATCTCAGTTCCTAAGACCATCAGAAATATTTTTTTTTCACTGATGGTCATGATCTACAGGTTGAGAATTGATGCTATTAAGATAAGAGATTATAGAACTAGCAAATGGCTACTGGCATTCTAATTAAATCATTGTGGCTCATATTTCTAGTTTGAAATGGAGGTGAAGGATCAGCCCTACTGATTTACAGATTTCAATAGGGTTTCTCAGTGTCAGGGCCTACAACTCTTAATGTCAGTCATTTATGTCACATGCTACATGAAGACTGCACTTCCCAGACATTTCCATGCTACTATGTTTGTCCATGAGCCTGTTTTCAGTATAATAAAGCTTGAGAAATATCATCTATTCTCAGTATTATCTGAGCATATCAACTTACATCCATAAAAACCTGATATTCTTTTATCTGTAAGTCATAGGTCAGTGGTTCTCAACCTTTCACAGAAGATGCATGTCACATATTTACATTATAACAGATAACAGTACCAAAATTATAGCTATGATCTATCAACAAAAATAATTTTAGTTGGGGGGGGGCATGTCACCACAACATGAGGAGCTCTATTAAAGGGTCACATCATTAGGATGGTTGAGAGCCACTGTCATAGCTGAACTTAGATCTAATTCTTAGAGTTGTCACTCTTAAAGGAAAAAACAATGTGATATACACAACAGAGTTTGGACAAGTTACTTTTGTGTTAGCACTTATTCAAGATGGAGCAAGAAATGTTTAAAAATGTACATTTTAATGAATGTCAAGGTGATAGAAAATCATTTTACTTTTTCATCTGTAACCATAGCTCTGTGAACAAAACAGTTGCAAAGTAGGTTGACACAGGACATAGTTAACTAGAGAGGCTTATTAACACATGAGCTTGCTATGTATTATTCCATAGAATGGAACAGGTCTCAGCCTCTGTTTCTTAGTATTTTACAACTACTGTTTCTGTTAAACACTGCAAGTACATGATATATAAGTATACATATACAGTACTTTCAGTGAGTGGTAGGTATTTCATTTTTTAATTGAATAATGCTCTAGACATTATGTAAAATGAGAGAAGAGTAAGCTAGATTTTATATGGCATAGGCCAAAATGAAAAAGAGCATTCAGAAATTATAGAAGACACAGAATCAATAAGGTTGTGTATGAAAAGAAGTGACATTGCTGATCCCTTATTCCTCAGTCTCAGCTCCATGCCCTGTGTCTGTTTCTTGTAGATAGGATAAATTGTGGGTTGAAAATTTTGTGGGTGGGATGGTTTTCCGTATCACTCCACTGGGATTTCTGCCTGGCTACAGGAGGTTCAATATCCCCAGTGCTGTAAGTCACAGCTAATGTCACCCGCTTTGATTCTTGGGTGTCTCCCTTATCTGGTCTTAGTGATGCTTCACATCTCCCCACCCCTGTGAGTTTCAGATTTCCTCTCATTCTCATTGCCAATTTCTTGCTTTTGTTGCATCCTCATATATAGCTTACAGGCAGTAGTATATTTTCCTTTTATGGTCTAAAAGGAGAATAAAAATGTTATGGGCCTAAAAGAGCTGGAAGCAAAAGCCTCTTTTCAGAGCAGAACCTAAGAGTAGAATCTCTGGAGGTCCCAAACATTTAATGTCTCCTGTTCTCATCATTTGCTTGTGTCCTAGACAATAATAAATCTCTCATCACTGGATTAAGCACATAATTTTATATCTTCTTATTTTCCTCACTATGATTCCCATAACACTCTCAACCTACTGATTATTTTAAATCAGTGGAAAAATTATGTAACTTAAATATTCAAGAAATTATTTGCTTAACATTTCTTCAATCTATTATGCATATTACTTCAAAGAAGATACCCTCTGCTACTAGAATAATAATAGAATTTTAGGAATAAATTCTGCATTGACATCTTAAAAAGAACTCTTTTTAAATGTTTTTATAAATACTATTTCTTGACATTTTAAATTTGGGAATATCCTCAAGTTTTATATCAGTTCACTAAATGCTGCCAATATGCGAAATGTGCTAATTTTTCCTCTGATTTTACATTACTTGCCTTAAGACAATTACTTTATCCTCTATAATAATAATTCTCTGTTTAATTATTTTTCCCTCCCAGACAATCTGCAATTTGAACTAGTAAACAGATTCTGCATTTCTCCTACCCAGCTACACACCCATGTTAAATTTGATCTATGAGGTATCTATGCAGACTTTTTAAAAAAACCTTGACCAAGTTTTTAACTTAGATATACAGATAAATTATTCTTTAAAAGTGTCCATATGTAAACAATACACTTTGTATAATTTTATTCTTTCATTCATGAATAGCAGCAGGCTGAGCTCTATTGAAATTTTCAGTAGTTTATCTAAGCTTTAATCTGAACATCACCTGTGATCTGACTCTGGTGGTTCTCAGATTTAAATTCTGAAGCATATTGTCAGTTGTTCTTTGGATTTTGGCATCCTTTTAAAAATTCCTTGGCTCTACCTTCACAGGGTACATGCTTTCATGTCTCCTTAATTCTCTCTTGTGTTAGCTATACTTCAGGCTCACCTTGGTGCTCCTTTGGCTAAGGAAACACCCTCTCCCATTTTCTCCTTATGTGGTGTATTAGTTACTTTATTGTTTGCTGTATTAGTTACATTTCTTCTTGATTTGATCACATGCATGACAAGAAGTAACTTGGCAGCATTTATTTTTAGCTCAGCTTTAGAGAGGGTAGAATTTATCCTGGAGAAGGAGGCATGATGGCAGAAGAAATAGTTGCCAGTCACATTGTATTCAGATTGTAGAAAGACAGACAGATATATGAGCATATTAAGCTTGCTTTCTCCTATTATTCAGCTGGGCCTACCAATGTGGTTCTATCTACACTTAGGGTAGGTCCTACCTCTTTATGTGAGACATCCTGGAAACACATTTATAGACAGCCATAGGTGTTTCTATAGTGACTCTAAATTCAGTGAAGCTAACAATAGGGAAGATTTATATATTATTATGAAGATAAAGGTTATATGTGAATTTAAAGTTGCTAAATCTTTCCTTATAGTGATCATTACATAGGAATGTGAGGGCTATTCTTATTCTCATGATCATTGATCATGAGCATTCTTAAATACAGTAAAATGATAGCAGAAACTCTAAATTTGCTAGTGTTTAACATGCCTGGTTGTTTCTTATCCCTTTCTTGTTCTTCACGTGCTCAGACATTTAAGTAATCTAAAAAGCCTATCACTTGTTAATGATAAGCTTAGCACTGTTGTGCAGATGAATGCCTTACATACCTGAGGGTGCCATTTCATGTCCCATTCTCAATGTTTCACATTTCAGTAAATCCTGATGCTATGTTTGTATAGCACTTGGTGATTTTTTTTTCCTACCAATGTAATTTATGAATCAGAAACCTATCTTGGCAAGGCTAGTCATTTTACAAACCTCACTGGAAATAGTTCAGAGTTAATTTTGTTTAGGGGAGGATTTGTGTAAGATGATAAATGTATCATGATATAATAGCCTCTTCCTTTCATCTATCATACTGGTAAATCAAATTGCAAGTGTTTCATTAATGTGGTAAAATGCTTTCTTCTTAGCTTTTCTTTTAGTCATTTAAGAACTGAAATCAAATGGGAAAATTGGGCCCAAGTAAATGAGATTGCAACCGTTTAATCTATAAACCAATACATTAAAAGCAAAGGCTTGATCATATATCTTTGAAGTCTTTAATTGTGTAGACAATTTCAACACTATTTAACATACAGGTCAAACTATGAGAGAATGGCTGACTCTGAAAGTGGATTCAACTCTTTTACTCTTTTGCCAACATCAACTGATTGAAAGCTTAGTTGAAGAAACCCTCACTGATCTCATCACTAATGAGAGATATTGTTCACTTACAGTCCACCTGTTGCCTACCACTGTACATGTGCTAGTAACACAGATGAAGTTATTAGGACCTGTCAAACTGAAGTCATTATTTAAAGGACACTCAGATGCAGAGTTCTATTAGGAATCATTCTAAGAATCCTTGCTACATACTTGTCTTTCTGCTGGAAATTGACAAGGCAGTCAAGCAGCAGTTCAAGCATCTTATTCAAATAAAGGGAGGTAATGCTTTACAGGAAATGATTTAGTCCATAGCTTCATATTAACCACCTGTTAGTAGGAAAAATAGGGATGGAAATCTCTGTTATACAGTTCAAATGGCTTCTAAATGCCCAACATCATACTTCACTAGTGCATATTCTTGAACAAAAGGACCCATGTAAAAAGCCAGTAGTTATAATTGACACTTACATACTTTCAGGTATTCTTGAATTTCTACTAAAAACACACAATTTTAAAGTTTTGCATCTATAATCACAATCTAATATGTTGATAAAAAGAATTACAAGGCATATATTTTAAAGTCAAGTTATTGTCTGGCTAGCTTATGTTTTGTAAATATTAGCTACATAACAATAGTCAAGTGTGTCGTTTGAATATGGTTGGCCAATGGGAAATGACACTGAAAGACCCCCAAGAGGGGAGACCCTCACTCAAGTCTCAGGATGTCACGGCTACCCAATAACTCACAAGACATCAATCTAGATGCAAACAGCAAGAGACTTTAATCTGGGAATCAACCGGCTGATGGTCAACTCATAACTCACACAGGAGCAGAGGAATTGACCTCCCCAGCCCCGGGAAGAGGAGGACTTTTAAAGGGTAAAACCACAAACCAGGGTGGTGAGGGAGTAACCAAAGGAGCATATCATAAAAATAGTTGAAAGTCCCAGCTCATAATTCAGTCGGTAATGTGGAAAACATCCTGTACATATATTTTTCTCAAGAATGCAATCTTGCTCAACCATTCACCTTGTGGTCAGCTAGTTCCTGGAACCACCCAGATGACCTGCATCTTTGTTCTGCTGCTTTATGGTCAGCTAGGTTCCTGAAACATAGCTGGCCTGGCTTCATTCTATCTGCTAGGGGTCTCAAAACGTTTCTATTCCTTTCATTCCCTACCTCCTTCATTCTGGAATGTGTTTCCATGCTTTGGGCCTTCCCCACCCCCAGGTGGGTTCTCTTCCCTGAGGTGTGAGGAATGCTAATCAGCCTCTCCCTTCATCTCCTGAATATTAATCCAGCAAGTGTCCTTCTGACTCAGGAATAATGTACTTCTTTCCAGAATGCAGAATGCATCCTGGGGCAGTGAATTCTAAGACCTAAAAATCTCACATTTAGTTCTGCTTTCTTTGTGGAACTAGTAAACCAGCTGGCTTACATTTTTGGCTCAGGTCTAGGGGTCATAAAAACTTTCCATACTTTTCATAAGTTTTCTATATCTTTCAGCACTATTAGGAGGTGTGGCCTTATTGGAGGAAGTGTGTCACTGTGGGGGTGGGCTTTGAACTCCTATGCTCAGGTTACACCAAGTGTTGAAAAGATTTCTTCCTGGCTACCTGTGGGAGAAAAAGACTCTTCTCCTGTCTGTCTTCATATCAAGATATGAAACTCTAGGCTCCACCAGCACCATGCCTACCTATACACTACCATGCCTCCAAATATGATGATAAGAATGGAATGAACTTCAGAAATTGTCAGCCAGCCCCAATTAATGTTGTTCTTTATTAGGAGTCTCTTTGGTCATGGTGTTTCTTCACAGTGAGGGAACCCCTAACTAAGACAAAAGTTGGTACCAATAACTGGAATATTACTGTGATAGGCTGACTGTAGTTTTATATGGAAAAAGGTGGAATTTTGGACTTGGAAAGCAGTGGAATTCTTTAAATGGGGCTTAATGGGTCTCTCTAGTAGAAGCATGAAGATAATAGTATTGAAGGTTATTTAAACTTTGTGGGGTCTAGCTCAAGACCTTTGAGTGGCAAAGAATTTGACTACTTTTTGGCCTTATCTAAAAAGACTCCCTCAGACTAAAGTTAAAAAAAAAATAGATTAATTGCATTAGCAAAGGAAATCTTAAAACAGCTTACTATAAATTCTGTTTTGTAATACTAAAGTTTAATCTTATGAAGAATATTTTGAACATGCATAATAATCTTAAGAAAGGAAAAATTCATAATGTATGGTTTAAGTATTAAGAGGCACCAGGAAATGCAATGGAGCTTAATTATCTGTACAAGGATAATACGTGAATTAAGGGAATGGTGAGTCCTCAGGGCAAGATCCAACCTAGCTAAACTTACTGTTTATGTGTTTTCAGATGAACAAGGAATAGATATATCATCTTAGGCATTATAGGACATGGTTAATCTAGAAATAAGGTGATATTATGTGTCACATTGACAAAGGATGAATTGTAATAGCTATTCTTGGTTTTCAACTTCACTATATGAATGAATGTACACTATATGAATGAAGTACAATCCAGACCTTACAAAGATCTCCCAAAAGGTAAAGAAAAGCTTAGGTTAAGGTAAGGTAATACATGCTTTTAATTATAGTACTCAGGAGACGGAGGCTTACAGATATCTGAGTTAAAAGTAAGTCTACACATCAAGTTCCTGGACATCCAAGCTTATGTGGTGAAGGAGTTGGAAAGCAGAAAGCTGGTGATGATGTATTAGAACAATGGAGACATGTGTCATCCCCAGCAAGCAGCAGAACTTGGCAGCTTTGTCCTTGTGGCTCTGGCTTTAAAATTTAGAGTAGAAGTAGTTACTGGGACAAGTGATGCTGGTTAGCTGGAACTAAGAAATTATTAATGATTAAGAAAAGACCAGCATCACACAGATGAAATCTTCTGAGAAGTGTTTTCTTAGAGTACAAAGAAGCTTTATTACAGATATAGACATTGTGCTGCCAGGTGAATTTGGTAATATACAAAAATCATCCAGGTAGTACTTGTTCTGAAGACATGAAGGGGTCTTGGGGAGCAGTTCAGGCTTAGCACTGTAAGATACCAGGAAAGGACATTGGTGAAGGTGAACCTTCAATTGTAGTTAACTGGCCAGGACTGAAAGGGTCATGCAAAAAAGTTGAGGCTTGGCAAAATGAAGCGAGCCCATGAAAAGGCTATTGGTGAAACCTAGTTGCAGCAGATGACCCCATGTTATTGACATGTGGTGAGCAGTGAGAACAGCAGCAGCAGAAGAGTGGAGTGAACCAGAGCCTAGGTGCTATAGAGGACTGAGCTGGAGATATGACCCAAGATCTTTGAAGGAGCCCAAAATATCATGTATAGATCTCAGACATTGAAACAAGAAACTGTGAAGTTGAAGTTGCCTTGGATACACCAAGATGTTTGAAATGCCAGAACCATTGGGATACCTGCCAAAAAAAATGTTGCTAACAAGAAGTGGAAATAGCCCAATCGAAAGAAGTTTATTATACTCAATAAAGATGAAAGTAGTTGGAGATCTGAAGAGCACTTTGACAACAGACAATGAGATGCAGAGTTTGGAGTTTGTTCAGCTAACTTTTTGTTTTGCTTTAGTCCAGTATTTCCTCAGTATAAAGTTTTGGAATAGTAACATATATTCTTGGATGTTTGAGTTATGTGATCTGCCTTTTGATTTTATAAAAGATTAGAATAAGAGATTGCATGAATATCAGAAAAGACTTTGAACCTCGGGCTTTGAAATGTTGTTGAGACTGTGATAAACTATCGAAATTTTTCTTTTCTTTTTTTTTAATTAATCATTACATCTCAACTGGTATTGCACTTCCTGGTTACCCCTCCACAAACCCTCCATCCCATATCTGCCCTCTCCCCCTCCCCTTTGCCTCTATGAGGGTACTTCCCCATCAATCCAGCATTCTCCTATGCTGGGGCATCAAACCTCCACAGGACAAAGGGCCTCCCCTTCCACTGATGTCAGACAAGAGCATTCATCCTCTGCTAAATATGTACCTGGAGCCATGGATTCCTCCCTGTACATTCCTTGGTTCGTGGTCTAGTCCCTGGGAGCACTGGGTGCTCTGGCCAGCTGATATTGTTCTTCCTAACAGGTTGCAATTTCCCTCTACTCCTCCAGTCCTTCAGTCAGCTCCCCTTCTGGGATCCCTGAGCTCAGTCTGATGGAGCAGAGACTAAAGGAAGGGTCATCTGTGGACCACCTACCTGGAGATTCATCCTGTTTGCAGACACCAAACCCCAACAATGTTATTCTTTCTAAGAGGTGCTTGCCGACAGGAATCTCATGTGGCTATTTTTTGGAGGTTCTGTCATCAACTGACTATGGAGATTTTTGAAGTTGTACTATATGTATCTTTTCATGATTCTATGGCTAGGTATGGCCCCATAGTCTCATGTGTTTGAACCACCCTTTGGTGCCAAGGAGTGGAATATGGTGGTTTGAATATGCTTGTCCCATGGGAAGTAGCACTATTAGGAAATGTGGTCTTGTTAGAGCAAGTGTGTCACTGTGGGGACAGGCTTTGATGTCCTATGCTCAGGCTCCACCTAATATGGAAGAGAACCTCCCCTTGGTGGCCTGTCTGAGGAAGAGAGTCTCCTGTCTGCCTTCGTATCAAAATATGGAACTCTGGCTCCACTAGAACCATGTCTGCCTACACACTGCCATGACTCCAATTATGAGAATGATAAAGGAATGAAATTTGGAAATTGTCAGCTGTTGGTCAAGCTACAGGAGCGGCAGACTGGCAGCTGGGTTCCCAGCCCGTGCAGTGGTGACCCGTGTGGTGGTGGCAGCGGAGTCCCGGGGGGGGGGGAGGTTTCCACGCTGGTGGTTCCAACATACATGAGAAAGTCCAAGGTTCCAAAGGCTGGAAGCTTTGGCGACTGCAGGCCCCAATGATATGAGAAGTCCTCGGATTTCCAAGTAGTTTATTTTTCATGGTGTGGTAGTTGGAAGTGTGCCCCCACCTTCAAGCCAGACAGGAGTTGGCTTAAATAGGGAGGGGGAAAGAGGCGGCACTGGGAAGGAATGACTTAATTTAGCTATGCCCCCAGCCTTTAGGTAACTCATTAATATGGAATTTTCGAGGCGGGGCCTATTAGTCATGCCTTCTACCTGTAGTTGTAGATGCAAAACCTCTCTGGATCTACTGAGCCAAACGTGTCTGCAAGGCTCATGTTAATGACAGATGTGGACCGCATGTAGGAGCCTGGATTCTGAGGGTGTGGCCGAATGCCTGCCATTTCTCCCTTGGAGTCTTGGGGTTCCAGGCCCATGCCCACCCAAGAACCAAGACATCCTTCCACCGCGCGGCAGTCGGCCAGCCCCAATTAAACTTTGTCCTTTGTGAGAATTGTCTTGGTCATGATGTCTCTTCCTAGCAATGGAAACCCTAACTAAGATATCAAGTTATAGTTCTCATACAGTTGTTTGAATGTAAACAAATACTAATCATCCCAAAGATGCATGTGTGAGGACTGACTGTGATCAATGAGATCTATAAGGTACCTAGCTTCAGTATCATAAAGGAATACTGATTCTACATTTTTCTTTTCCTTCAACAGTCACACGACAGAGAACAACCTTTCTGTTATAGTGGGAGATTATACAGTTTTCCAATTTAAACATAGAATAAAAATGACTCCATCACATATCCAGTAGCTTTTCGTTGTTATTACGCATTTTTGGCAAGTAAAAACTATTCTGTGCAGCCTTCCAATGAATTGATCATGTCCACACAAATGAAGACTTAGGACCTCATACAGAGAAATATTTACAAAGTTTGTGAAGATCAAGAATAATGACACTTTTAATGCTTTTGGGGTAGCAGTGTTCCAGATTGGAAGACACAGAAGAAGCAAAATCTTTCAACATATTTAGTCTTTTGTATGTTATCAGTCTCCTTGTCTTACTATACATGGTCTCTACATTTATGCAGGCATGGTGAAACAAAGATGGGACAGATGAAAGGGAAGGGTTTACTTAGACAAAAAATATAAGGGAAAACATCAGAACATAGAAACCTATGATTTATAAGAAGAGTAAAAACAACAACAAAAAAACCACTTTAGTGTGCTATCTTTTTTAAGATTGTGAACTATTTTCTTATTAAAAAGTTTCAAAAAAATCCCTTTTATACCTTGTGATTATTATTTTATTTCCCCTTTTATTGAAAATAGTTTCCTTTCTCATACAATATATGCTAATTAAAGTTTCCTCTCCCTCTACTCCACTCAGTTTCTCCCCATTACTGCTCCCATTATTTTCTTGTAAGGGGACACACAATTAATTTCTAAGATATAGGAATCTTAAAAAATGTGTTAAATTCATTAAGAATGAATTAACATTATTTGAGGGTGCCCAGCAATGCTTCAGTGAGTGGGGTGTTATTCTATTCCTTATGGACACTCACAGGGAACACATTTATTATGTTCATCTCCAGTGCACAGCTCATAGCTGATCTACATTGGTGATTCTTTGCACTTGGTTGTCTGCTTATTCATAGTAAAACAGGAATCATAATTTTGAACATTTTCTCTATTTTTTTGTCTTAAAATAACTCTGTCTCCTTCTTCTGTCCTGTCTTTGTCACCTTTGTTCACCCCTTCATTTTTCATCTCTTTGTCCTTATTCTCCTTTCACAGCAGCCCACACGTATGCGTCAGCTGAGTCCTTGAAGAAAGGTATAGCAGCAGATAAACGAAACAATTGCAGCAATGTTTCCTCTACTTGTATTAGCTGATCCCCTTTAAAGAATAGGTGTTGGTGATTTAGTTATTATAAACACTCCACGAAAGAAGAAATTTTAAAAGACAAATATATTAACACCTTATTCATCCAATTAAAATATTCTTTTCTCTTGTTACTCTTTTTTTTTTATTAGATCTTTCATTTACACTTCAGATACCATCCCGTTTCCCCATTCCCCCCCCCCTTAGAAAACCCCTATCCCATGCCCCCTTTTCGTTTTTGCATTTATACATTTTTTTAAGAAATGTTAATCATAGGCTTTATAAGTTTGGTATTGTTCAATCAGAGGTGTAACCCACTACCCAACCTAGATATATCAACTATCTTTGACTGGTGGAGATACATAAACATCTGCTTCCCTGTTTCCCCCCTCTATCTCTCTTTCATCACCTAGCTTCTCCTCTCCTTCTTCTTCTCCTCTTCTTACTCCTTTTCTTCCTCTCAGTACTCCTCCCACCTTAGCTCCTCCTACACATCACCCTTCCTGTTAAAAGGAAACTTTTCTCTCAAAATACAATTAGAGCATAATTATGCCTATTTGTACCAGTGAGGTACAAGATAGTCCTAATACCCAGTCCATCCTTTTGTTGACTAACCAGCACCTCTGTCATCTATCCTAATTAAAACACTTAGTTCTGAACCTGGCTTTTTCCTTGGCTTTAGGATGAATGTCAGCTGATGACCATACACTCAGATCTTTTCTCTCAAAGTAAATAGCTATAAGTTTTCAACCCCATCAGAAATCCAGAATGACTGAGTTGACTATAATTGTGGGAAGCACCAAGCATAGCTTCTAAAACTTAGCCAATTTATAGAGACCTCTGAACACCTGGACACTCGCTCTACTTCGAAACGTTGGAGCATCTGTTCTTCTGCCTTCTGGCCCAGGATCATCTGACAGACCTTAGTGCTGCAGAATTATTAAGGGCTGATTACTCTGTCTAGGCAGATATAATCAGTCGACTATTCTGCAAGTGTGTCCTTTTCTGGACAGTAATTTGTCTGTAGAAGGAAAGTGGCAATTCTTGCCTAGTGGCTGTCTCACCACAACTGGAGTAACTCCAAGGATGCTCAATTTCTTCTTAGAGTTTAACATAGGAAGCTGTCCGGAGCAGACAGGTCTCTAATGAAAATGAACATTAATACTGAAATGTTTGTCATGTCAATTCTAAGGATTTCTGATGTTTTGAAAACCAGCTATCCATGTAAGGTAATCTGGAGTGTTGCCTGTTAACTCCACTCAGCTATTTCTAAATAAAACATAGAGAACACCCTTATAATAAACTCCAAGTCATGAATTTGCTATAGTCCCTTAACTCACAGGCTGACCATCTCAAATCAGTTAAAAAAGTTAAAGAAGGACTGGGTCTAAGCTTTGTATTCCTAAGTGTGTTATACTGGTACAATGCCTATGAGAGTAACAATATTCATCTCACTCTTATATCACTAAAAAGCTCATGCCACTGAAAACCTTAAAATTTGTAAACAAAGTAAATTGGTGCCATTTAAGAATTTATATCTTCATCTTGATATTAATTATACAGATTTCTACTAATAGGTTATGGCTATGCAATAAACCCTAGCTAATCCTCTCTATTCCGACAAAACCACTACTTTTCCCTAGGGAGACAGCCCAACATTTACCACCTTAGTTCCCATGCCCAGGGAATAGGGGCGCTGACTCATCATTAGCTTCTTCAAGCTGATTATGGGCATTGAGATATTAGAAGAGGGGTGGGGGGGAGTGCAAGTTGACAATCCTCTGATGCTGTGTCTTCGCTGCCTCCAGATAGAATTCACGGACCTCAGAGGTTTGAGCAGGTCTGCCCAGCTTGCTTGTTGAGTAGATACACCAAGGTTGATCATTCTGCAATATACAATTCTCAAAACAAATTTTAGTATCAAGATAGGTTTTTTTTTTTTTTTTAGAGGGCTGACATTTTATTAAGAATGTTGGTTCTAACCGCTTTTCTATTTTTCCCCTTTTATTGGATATAATATTTACATTTCAAATTTTATCCCCTTACCATATTTCCCCCACCACCCAGGAACCCCTTATCCCATCCTCCCTCCTCCTGCCTCTATGAAGGTGTTTACCCACCTACCCCCAGCCTCCCTCCCCACCCTCAGATTCCCCCCCCTCAGTGCTCAGCCTTCAGGGTACCAATGAAGTTGCCTGGACACAGCTGGATCCTGACCCTACTTTATGAAACATAATCTATGCCTACAGCTCATCATTGATGTGCTTTTCCTATGATTTTCAAGGTACAGGCACTAATATGTTTAGAAACACATTTCTCCATTTAGAAATGATAGAATGCATATCATTTTTAAAATAATGAACAAAAAAAAATTAAGCAAGTTCTGTGTATTAGGCAGTACCTGAAATTTCAAAGTTCAAGCATATAATCGCTATGAGGCAAATATTCTTACAATTGTATCACTATTATAATTACCTCTATCTATCATTTTTTCTTTATTTTCAGCAAAGAGAATAAAATAATTTGGCTAACTATGAAAGCCAATATCTGAAAATATGACATGTGTTGGAAAACCTATGATTTTAGGAAGATGTGTGTGATATCAAACTATTTTCCTCTTAAGCGTGTGAAAGGAACGACTGTTGACAGGCACAAATGTTTCACTAATTATTGCCCAATGATTTCTACAGTAGTTTAAATCTTTGTAGTTCTCTTTGGAGTACAGGAGTCCATATGGTCTCCCACCTTTACATTTCTGTGAATTATTTTGCGATAAAAGGATGTATGTGAAAATTTGCGGTTTTAATTTACATTTAAGTGCTTTGTATTGCTTTTGAAATTCTGTGTGTAGTTACGCTCTTTCAGTTTTGTTTTATCATCTATAAAATATTAGTTACTAAAATTATGTGTGGATTTTTTTTTCACTTTAGATTTTTCCAAATGTATTTTTCTAGTTTTCCAGTTCTCTACTTATTGTGGGCATGATACGTGTTGGAGACACTGTATTTATTGTGCAGGCACAGATGCTGTGCAGTTATGATACTGATAGTACAGGACAAATCTAAGTTCTTTTTGATCTTGCCACACATTTTATAGAATGTATCCCATGATTATAATAGGTATTTAAACTTTTTGTTATTTTATTCCAAAGTATGGAAATTTATAGATCCGTTATATAATTTTCTTTTAAAATTAAAACTATATTTTAATTTTACAAGTACCATTTTTCTGCACAAATGATATAGTCATTTTATTGGCAAAATCTGAATTATTGATATAAATATTTGCATTCATGAATAATCAAAACTGAGCTTATCTTGTATTTCTGTATAATATGTATCATTATAAATGCTTCAACAAATTTTCTTTTATTATTTTGAAATATCATTTAATTATTAAAACTAAGACATGATTTCTGTGTTTTAATTCATTTTACTATTAATTAATTTATTTATTTATTTATTTTGTTTGTTTAATTTTAGGACATGGATTCTCTGTGTATCCTTGGTTGTCCTGGAACTTGCTCTGTAGACAGGCTGACCTTGAACTCACAGAGATCCTCCTTCCTCTGCCTCCTGCATATTGAGAGTGAAGTTCTATGCCACCAAGACTCAGATTGTGCTTTATTTATTAATATAAATGATATGTTATCACTTTAGTTATACATATTTATCTCTTTCAATTTTATGGAACAACTTTACTAATTGCTGTGAAAAGTGCTATTTTTCAGTAAAGTCAACCACTATATATCTACCCATTCCAAACAGAGTTTTCCATGTGTTTACTCTGCAAAGGCTTTTGCTAGCTGACAAAGAACACTGACAGGAGTCAGAATGGAGAGGGTTGGCACAGACCAGGTGACTCTTTTCTCTTTGAGAGTTAACTTTTACTTCTTGGTCAAGTTTTCTGTGTGGAAACAATATAATAAGAATATTTATGCATTATGCTATTCAAACATAGTTTTTCTTTATCTGAAAGGGGTTGTTTAGATAAGTTTTATCATGTTTGTAAGCTTTTCTGGTATTTTCAAAACATTTCTCTTGTTTTCAAACATCACATACCTTTGTTGAATGACATTTTACCTCTAATAATGCAATCCTCCCATTATTTGGTTTTATAAAATAGATGTAAACCTCCATCTTTTCCTTAATGAATTTCTTAATGTAATGTTCATTCTATCTGGCATTACACACCCCCACTGACTTTCTTCATGTAGCCAGGTATTATTGATTTTTTCCTAGCTTTTGCTTTTATTAGATATTTTGAATATTCCCATTTATTGGTAGCTTGACAAAAAGCACATATTTAAGTTTTTCAATCATCATCTGAAACAAATTAACACCTGCTTCTTCTAGGCACTTGTCGATTTTTTTTTTTTTTGTTTTTAGTTTTTGTTTGTTTCTTTAGTTTTGTTTTGTTTGGTTTTCTGGAGGATGGGGTTTCTAACCATATGTGTGAGTTGGACCACAATCCAGAGATTTTGGTCAGAGGACTAGAGCTTTTTTGCTTCACAGTCACATTTTAAAATAAGCAATAATATTACAAACCACCTCACAGTTATTTTGACTAGAACAAATGAGTTAAGCTACAGGCAGTGAATTTTAGATGATGCACATTCACCTAATAAACATACATACACACACACACACACACACACACACACACACACTACACAGGAGTTAGCACTACAATACCTCTGAAAGCATCTTAACATTTTATTAAGCTATGCTTTGTTTTATTTTTTTCTTTTCTTTTATTGGATATTTTCTTTATTGACATTGCAAATGTCATCTCCTTACCAGGTCTCCCCTCAGGAAAGCTCCATCCCATCCTCCCTTCTCCTGCCTCTATAAAGGTGATCCCCTACCCCAACCACTCACTCCCGCCTTCCTGCCCTGGCATTCCCCTACACTGAGACATCGAGCCCCCACAGGGCCAAGGGCTATTCCTCCCACTGATGTTCAAGAGGGACATCCTCTGCCACATATGCAGCCAGAGCCATGGGTTCCTCCATTTGTACACTTTGGTGGTCCATTTCCCAGGAGCTCGGGGGGTGGGGGGGTGTCTAGCCTGTTGACATTGTTGCTTCCCTCACAGGGCTGCAAACCCCCTTAGCTCCTCAGTTGCTTCTCCAACTCCTCCATCCTGGACCTCACACTCAGTCCAATGGTTGGCTAAGAGCATCTGCCTCTGTATTTGTCAGGCTCTAGCATAGCCTCTCAGGAGAGAGCTGTATTCCCAGCATCCGCAATAGCGTCCAGGTTTGGGGAATGTATATGGGATGGATCCCCGGGTGGGGCCGTCTCTGGATTGCCTTTTCTTCAGTGTTAGGTTCACTCTTTGTCTCCATATTTCCTCCTATGAATATTGTGTTCCCCCTTCAACAAACTGAAGCATTCACACTTTGGTCTTCCTTCTTTTTGAGCTTCATATGGTCAGTGATTGTATCTTGGGTAATCTGAGCTTTGGGGCTAATATCCACTTATCAGTGAGTGCATACTACATGCGTTCCATTGTGATTGGGTTACCTTATACTTAGGATATACTTAGGATATTTTCTAGTTCCATCCATTTCCCTGCGAATTTTATGAAGTCACTGTTTTTAATAGCTGAGTAATATTCCATTGTGTAAACGTACTACATTTTCTGTATCCATTCCTTTGTTGAAGGACATCTTGGTTATTTCCAGTTTCTGGCTATTATAAATATGGCTGTGCTAGTTCTTCAGAATACTCTTCTTTCTTTGAAGCTTGGAAGGATAGATTGTCTTGACATAACGTTAACATGAATGCCTTCCCACAGCAAGTTGTCCTTCAACATTATAAATTTGAGATTATACCTTGCCTTTCTTTAATATGAATTATTTCACTTTTGTTTTATGGTATATTCTGTAGCTTCCTATGAACTGTGTGGAGATGGTAGAAAGGAATAAATGCTCACTATAGTGTGTAGGGATGAGGTGTCAATTGGAAATTTCTGGCCTGTAAACCCTCCTTTGAGCCCAAACTCTCATTTAAGACCAGTGTTTCTTATAGATTGATAAGTTGTGCTGTTTCTATATATATATATATATATATATATATAAAAAATCCTTCTGGAGAACTCTCCATTTCTCACTACTCATTAATATATTTAGTAGCAATCCAGTAAGGAGGAAATTTGTAGGGCCTTAGAAACCCTGTATTGACTGTAAAAGATGAAGAAATGATCCAGTGATCATTGGGAAAACAAAAAGTACATGCTTAGAATGATGTCCTTCATCTCAGTTCACCACCCCTAGACTCTTGTCACCTGTAATTTTGGTTTGCAATGTACAATATCTGCTACCCTGTATATTCTAGAGATGATCATGGTCTCAACCACAGTAGATAAATTTGCTTTCAATATTTGCAAAATATAGACCTTCTGATTGAAATTCAAATCCAGCATTTAAGTAGCTCCCCTTGCTATAAAAAGACAGAGCCAAAGCAAGAAAGTAATCTTGTAAGTCGCAAAATAATAACCAGCTATTAATCTCTGTTGATTCTACATTTGTAAACCTATTTCTGGGGTTTGAAAAAAGCTCAGCGATTAACAGCAGTTGTTCTTTCACTGGATCTTATTTGATTCCTGACACATATAGGCTCAGAACCATCCATAATTTCATTTCCATGGTACCCTCTGATCTCCCTCTGAACCAAGAATACATGTTAAATGCAAACATACAGTGGAAAAAACAAATGCATATTAAAACTGATACATAAACAAATATGAAATAATAAACAAAACATCTTCAATTTATTTTTGTTTTAATTCTACTGATACTAACCTAATTTTGGTATAATCATATTTTATCTATATCAGGGGAACTATTTTATTCTTTTTTGTGGTTTTGCTTACTAGTTTTCACAGTCTGCTTTTTGTCTCTGTTGATCAATACTGAGGGAACTCTTATAAAAAAGATATTTAATTGAAGGCTTGCTTATAGTTTCAGAGGCTTAATACATTTCATCTGAACAGAGAGTATAATATCAGTCAGGCAAGTTAAGAAGCTGAGACTTACAAATGGATCCAAATGCAGTGAGCAAGGGGGAAATAGAGTCCAAAAAACTGGGCAGGGAACAGGCTTTTGAATCCCCAATGTCCAACCCAAATAACACATTTTTTCAAACAAGGCAATTCCTCCTAATTCTTCTAATCTTTTCAGATCATTCTGATTTCTGGTGAGTATGCAAGCATTCAAATACATGAGCCTTTGAATCCATTCTTATTCAAACCATGACAATGCCACTAAGATATTGTTTCTATTTTAGTTTGGTTTATTGTTTTTTAAACAAGGTCTTTTGTATCAAACCCAGAGAATAACTTTAAGTTTGTAAGGCTTTCTATTCACCTTCTTCATCCTGAATTTACAAGTATGTATCAACACATTTGTTTCATGTGAAGTGTGGATCAAAAATAGCTTCTTGCATACCTTGCAACTATTAGGAGCACTAAGCTACGTTTGCAGTCCAGGATGTTGTTTCTATTTCAAAAGTTTCAGCATGAGTTTCTTGCAGAGGTTTTAAATAGATCTCCTCTGGCCTGGAATAGAGTGTGTAATATGTCTTTCTAGAATCTTTTGGTTTCTGAGTCTCCTACTTATCTGTATATTTATCTTCTTTGTCAACTTTGTTCTTTATATTCAAATCATTTTTATTTATATGTTTTTTCAGAATAATTTACTTCTTTTGCACTTCATACGGAAATCTTGATATTAGAGTCTGAGTTCAAATTCAGGAAGAATTCCCTTTGTGATGTATATCATTATGTCAAAGATTTCCACATGTGTTTTCATCTGTCCTATATAGAGTATAAGTTTTATCAAGGCTAAAAATTCCATATTACTAGATTTTCAAGTATATAGTCTAGCACTTTTATGACTGTGTTACCAGAGTGATCAACAGCAGTGGAAGAATTATGCATCACCAGAACAGTGTAAGAATATAGACAAAGCAAATAACCTACGCTAGATGTTTGCTCTTTATCAGAATGTGCTTCATAACATGAACAAGTAAAACTGATTTCACTAGAGTTTGTCATTTACAAAGATGGCTGCTGTTCATAAACATGGCTAAAGGTCTCTGCAGGCCACTCAAAGCAGATCTCTTCCAAACCCTTGTCACTATGCAAAGATAATTACTTGTATGATTTATGTGTTTGCAGAGAACCTTTACTCAAGGTAACCCCTTCCAATCACTTTTATTAAGTAACTGTCAAAGCACTCTAAGTTTGAAGTGTATTTCTTAATTCCTGGATTTTCTCTTGGTTGACTTACAGGTCTGATAATTATATTGAAATTTTTCATCAAGATATATATATATATATATATATATATATATATATATATATATATCACAGATATATTATATATGATATATTTCATATATATGATATAGATATACTGAGATTATATATGCTTGTGTATGTACCCATGTGTGCGTATGTATATTTGTGAAAGAGAGAGAGAAAGGGAGAGAAGTTACCAGTTTTTCTTGTCTATGTTCTGACTAACTTTCTGAATAATCTGAAATGTTTGTTTTGGATTATTGACAGTCTTTAATGGGTCCCTATGTCCTGGGGTTAACAGCCATCATTCTTCTATAATACTTCTCCTGTAGCTCCTTGGCTTTGTGACTATTATGATTCCTTTATCTTCTTCCTTTTTCACTAGATTGATAGACTTCTATACTTATACTGGGCTTCACTGTCTATAACACACATAGGCTTTGATATTCTGAAAGTATAATTTAGCCATCTACTAAATTGTCAATAGAATAAAAAAAATAACTCATTGAAGTGTTTTGATCTTGATTTGAAAAAGTTTTTACATAGAATATGTATTTACATGTAAAAAGGTTTAAATAAAATACTAGATTTACATGTAATATTCAAAATTGATACAAACAATTCTGTTAACTTAAGTCAGAAGTATTTAAGGTAATACAACAATCTCTTAAAAGGAAAGCTGTTGCTTTTATAGCCATTACTATCAAATGAAAGAAACGCTCTTTGGCAAATTTTGTTTGTAATGTATTGCATTTAAAAGGAACAATAGCAAACCTTTTGTCACTTAGTTTTATGTGTATTGTTACTCTATTTTTCAACCCAAAGTATAGACATTGTTGAAAGTTAATAAAAGCACATTTATTTGTACTTTACATTACCCATGTTGAACATTTCTTTTCTATTTTTATTTGTGTTTCCTTTCCCTTTTTTTCTGAAAAAAGTTCTAGTAATATGTAGACTATAATATTAATTATTCAAGCTCCATATAATTAAAGCTTTCTTGTATATTTCAATATGCATTAATTTAATGGATTGCTTTAAATATTGTGCAAAAGTTAAAATTCAAACCATATATATATCTGCAAAATAAAATTATATTTAAAAAGTCTTGTATGACATTATGACATACAGAATGTCCAAAGATGACATTGAGTAAACTTTCTTTAGGCCATCAACTATTTGGTATATATTCTATTCTTAAGAGTAGCTTGTTTCTCAAGTGAGAACCCCTTGTAAAATCTTGTTCTTTCATTTGAGCATGCTTGTGTTTTGGAGATAGCTTCTGGGTAAGGGAAAGGGGCATGTGTCCACTTTTTCTTTCAGCCCTTGTACCCTGTCTGGTACAGACACAAACAGACCCCATACATAATGCTGCCATCTCTGTGTGAGTTCCTATGTGCAGAAATCAAGTTGATTTAGAGAATCTTGTTTCCTTGGTGTCCACAATCTCCTCCTTGTTTTTGCTTACCCCTTTTCCATATTATTATGAGCCATGAGTGGGTGAATTTGAGGAAGATTATCTCCTTTAGGGCTGAGTATTGTAGTGTTTCTTGCTCTCTGTATATTGTCTGTAGGTCACTGAATTTATTCTTAGTTTCAGAAGGAAATTTCTCTGATTATAGCTAACCAAGTCACTGTCTGTGAGTATAGTAGAAAATCATTAGAATTGACTTTATTGCTACATTCTTTTACTGGAAAAGTAGTATTTAGTTTTACCAAAGATCTTGTACTATCTAGTCTCAGGATCTTGTTCACCTAAGAATGGTTGTGTATGGGGTCCAGTTTGTGGAGTGGGTATTAAATCATTTCAAATGTGTTTCACTATGTTCATAGCAACCATATTTGTCATAGCTAGAAGCTGGAAACCCAGATGTCCCACGACAGAATAATGGATACAGAAAATGTGGTTCATCTTTGCTTGTGATTTTCCATGGTACTCGTTTGGTGCACAGATCAATTAAATATAACCCTACACTAGTTCCTGGAAGCTTTTTGATGATAAGATATAACCACTTAGGGCTCTGTCTCTGTTATTCAGAGGTTACAGTTAGATCTATCTTATACATGTCTTGTATTTTAAGAGGTTGCAACTATATTAGGTTTACTACCCATATATCCTCTCTTACCCTCTCTTTTCTCCCTATCCTCACTTGATCCAGCCCTTCCAACCCCTACTGAATTCATCAATAACTATCTATTTCTCTTTCATATTCATAGACTTATCTGCAAATTTCATGATGTGAATTTTTAATTAGTATTCCATTCTGCAAATTAGTATTCCATTTCTATTCATTTATGAGGGCTATCTAGGTTGTTTTCTGTTTCTATTACAAATGTAACAGCAATAAATATGGTTGATAAAATGTCTACCAGGTAGAATGAAGCATATTTTGGATATATGCCCAAGAGTGGTGTAGATAGATTCTGGCCTAGATTAATTCCCTCTTCCTGAGAATATACATTTTTTTTTCTTTTTATCCTACAGGTTCTTTGGATATGTTCTATTGCTTTTAGTTTAGAGTTCCTAATGGATTGCTGAGGGTACATATGAGTAGGTCTTTGTGTTTATACCTGCACCTTCTGCCATTTCTTAGGCACTTTTCATTCTGTTTACCTTGTCCTATTTTGATGTGTTAGTGTTTTGGTTTACCTGAGTATATTTAATAATATTGTCATCCCTTAAAGTGAGAGTGAGAAGGAGGTGGGCACAGATGAAAAGTGAAATGGGGAGGATGTGGGAGTAGTAGAAGTAGGGGACTATCTTCTGGATAATAATAATGAGAAAAAAAAGATCAATTTTTAATACAAGGAAAATTGGTTAAAATAATGATTTTCAGACTGAATTAGAATTAAATTTCAAGTATCATGTACCTAATGATTAATCATTTCTTCTTTCAGGAAATAGTAGAAAAATATGTAAATGTGGTAGTATTTTTCAAGTTACTTTATTGTGTTCATTAGTACTCCTATATAAAATGCTGTTCTATATTTGTTAAAGATTTTGAAAAGAAAAACCTAGATAAATTTACATTATATCACATATTATGTGATTCCTGGACAATCTAATACAAAGTATATCTAAAAGCTATTTAAGTTTTCATTTGACCTAATTCATTACTATCAAATAAAGGATGTTCTGTTGTATGGGTAGTTGCAACTGTAATTATATACATTCATACATACACTCATATAATGATTTAAATTACAAATATGTAAATTACATAATTAATGGGGTCAAACACAAATTGCATGTTGAATGATAGACTAATAAATTTAAGGGTAAATGTTTACATCTTGGCTAAAAAAAATATTCATAAAAACATGTAGAAGTTTTTATCCTATTGTGGCATTACTTCCTTTATGTACCCGTGATTTATATAGTGAAATATTTCAAATTTTCCTTTTCTATATTAAAAAAAAATTTGTAACCACAATGTTTTAGAGACCTCTTTACAACATGATTGTTAAATGGCATTTTTCTTATGATTAGTTTTGGAGACAAGACTGATCATACCAAATCAGCCTTTTAACAAACAGCTTTGCTGTGGCTGGGATTTATTTTTGTCAATATATGGAATGATCTTGCCCCATCTGGAAAACAGTTAACTCTCTTAAACAGAAGAGCTAAAATCATAAGGTATATGACAGTAAATATTAAAAAGAGGTCATCATTTGGGAGGGCAGAGGAGGTTGGAGAGAGGGGATTTGGAGAGATGGGTGGAAGGAGAGAAAGGGGAAAAGTGATCCAATTATACTTTAAAGACACACACACACACACATTTTATTAAAATAATAAAAGTTATCAGGCCTTCCTGCCAAGAGGAGAATCAACTCTCTCACAAACTTAATTGAGTTGTTAATATCCAGTACTAAAGAGTGGGATTGAGGCTCATTTAATTACACAGTGTGAGAGACTTAATCTCATGCTGGGTAATCCTTGCAGAAGTTTATTCCTCTATGTCCTCTCTTTTACTACACCACACAATTTGCTGACCATCACAACTTATTCTAAGGCACAGAAGATGTCATGACAATGTTTGAACATTAATCATTGAATAAAATAAAATAGTAAATTGTGAAACTAAGAAAAAACTAAATATTGAATAAAGCACTGCACATACATAAAATTAGTAGAGAAAGGAATTGCCTTTAAATTCCTAATTTTTTAAAATAATGTTGTAATTAATTCTTTAATACTTTCATGCAGCAAATTTAGATCCCTGACCAGCTGCTCCCAGATCTATTCCTATACTCTTACATATCCAATTTTGTGACTTCCTTTTCTCCATTTTTAAAAATATTTTATTTTAAACTCCAAATTTTATTCCTCCTTGTTCACCTTTTGACTGTTCCAAATCCTATACTTCCTCACCCTACTCCCACCTCCACAAGGATGTCTGTGACCCCCAACCCCACCAGACCTCTAAACTCGCTGGGATCTCTAGTCTCTTGAGGGTTAGATTCGTCGTCTCTGACTAAACACAGACCCAGCAGTCCTCTGCTGTATATGTGTTGGGGGCTTTGTATCAGCTGGTGTATGCTGCAGGGTTGGTGGTCCAGTGTTTGAGAGATCTAAGGGATCCAGGTTAAATGAGAATGTTGTTCATCCTACATGGTCACCTTCCTCAGCTTTTTCCAGCTTTTCCCCAATTAAACCATAGGGTCAATAGTGTCTGTCCATTGGTTGGGTGCAAATATCTGCATCTAACTCTTTCACTGCTTGTTGGGTCTTTTGGAGGGCAGTCATGATAGGTCTCTTTTTGTGAGCTCCCTATAGCCTCAGTAATAGTATCAGGACTTGGGACCTCCCCTTGAGCTGGATACAACTTTGGGCCTGTTGTTGGACCTTCTTTTCCTCAGGATCCTCTTCAGTTCCATCCTTGAAGTTCTTTCACACAGGAAGAGTTATGGGTTAGACTTTTGACTGGGATGGCAACACCATTCCTCCCTTGATGCCTTACTTTCCTGTTGGAGGTAGGCTCTATAACTTCACTCTCTTCATTGTCTGACCTTTCATCTGGGGTCCCTCCCTTTGAGTCTTGAGAGTCTTTCACCCGCTAGGTCTCTGGTGCATTTTGGAGGGTCTCCCAACCTCCTAACTCCTGAGGTTGCCTGTTTCCATTCTTCCTGCTGGCCCCCAGGGCTTCAGTCCTTTTCTCTCACCCAATACCAGATCAGGTTCCCCTCTACCCCTCCCCTGTCCACTTTTCCTTCCTGTTCCTTCTCTCCCTTCCACACTTGTGATTGCTTTCTTCTCTTTCCCTAGTGGGACTAAGGGGTCGTCTCTTGGGCCCTTCAGCTTATTAACCTTTTTGAATTCCATAGACCGTATCTTGGATATTCAGTATTTTTTTTATTGGCCAATATCCACTAATTAGTGAGTACATATCATGCATAACTTTTTGGGTTTGAGTTACCTGACCCAGAATGATATTTTCTAGTTCTATACATTTGACTGCAGAACTCAGGATGTCTTCATAATAGCTGTGTAGTATTCCACTGTGAAGATGAACCACATTTTCTGTATCCATTATTCTGTTGTGGGACATCTGGGTTTCCAGCTTCGAGCTATGACAAATATGGTTGCTATGAACATAGTGAAACACATGCCCCTGTTTCATGGTGGGACATCTTTTGGGTATATTCTCAAGAGTAGTATTGCTGGGTCTTCAGGTAGACCTATTTCCAATTTTCTAAGGAAACTCCAGATTGATTTCTAGAGTGGTTATACCAGTTTGCAATCCCAATGGCAATGGAGGAGTATTCTTCTTTTTCCACATCTTCCCCAACATGTGCTGTCACCTGATGTTTTGATCTTAGCCATTCTGACTGGTGTAAGGTACAATCTTAGGGTCATTTTGATATACTCATCGCTAAGGATTTTGAACATTTCTTTAGGTGTTTCTCAGCCATTCAAAATTCCTCTGTTGTGAATTCTCTGTTTAGCTCTATACCCATTTTTTTGCTTGAGTTGTTTGGTTTTTTGGTGGTCAGCTTCTTGAGTTATTTACATATTTTGGATATTAGCCCTCTATCAGATGTGGGGCTAGTAAAGAGTAATTTTTTCCAATCTCAAGGTTGCCAATTTATTGTATTGGCTATGTCCTTTGCCTTATAGAAACATTCCAGTTTCATGAAGCCCCCATTTATCAATTTTTGATCTTAAAGCATGTGCCATTGGAGTTCTGTTTAGAAAATTTCCCTCTGTGCCAATGAGTTCAAGGCTGTTTCCCACTTTTTTTTTTTTCTAGTAGATTGAATGTATCTGGTTTTAGTTGAGGTTCTTGATCCATGTGGATTTGAGCTTTTTCAAGGTGACAAATATGGGTCTATTTTCATTTTTCTACATATCAACAGCCAGTTAGACGAGCACCATTTGTTGAAGATGCTTCCTTTTTTCCATTGTATATGATTGGTTTCCTTGTCAAAGATCAAGTGCCCATAAATGTGTGGTTTTATTTCTGGGTCTTCAATTTGATTCCATTGATCATTGTGTCTGTCTCTGTACCAATACCATGCAGTTTTTATCACTATTGCTCTGTAAGAAAGCTTGAGGTCAGGGATGGTGACTCCTTCAGCCATTCTTTTATTGTTAAGTATTGTTTTCACTATTATGGGTTTTCTGCCTTTCCAGATGAATTTGAGAATTGCTCTTTCCATGTCTTTGGAGAATTGTGTTGGGATCTTTCTTTCTTTTTTAACTTTTATTTACAGTCCAGTCATTACTCCCTCCCAGTTCAGCCACCCACAGTTCCAGTTCCCATTCTTCCTCCCCCCATGTTTAAGAGAATGTCCCCATACTGCCACCTCACGCTCCCCAACCCTGCCATGCCTCCCCACTCCACAATGTCTCAAGTGTCTCTAAGGTTAGTTACATCTTCTCCCACTGATGCCAGACCATGAAGTCCTCTGCTGTATGTGTCAGTGCCCTCTTACTAGCTAGTGTATGCTGCCTGGTTGGTGGCTCGGTGTCTGAGAGATCTCAGGGGTCCAGGTTAGCTGAGACTGCTAGCCTTCATATGGAATCACTCTCCTCCTCAGCTTCTTTGAGCTGTTCCCTAATTTAACCACAGGGGTTCCTGACTTTAGTTCATTGTCTGGGTGTAATATCTGCATCTGTCTCAGACAGCTGTTTGTTGGGCATCTCAGAAGGCAGCCATGCTAGGTTCTAGTAGATAAGCACACAATAGCATTATTAATAGTGTCAGGCCTTGGAGCCTCCCATTGAGATGGACCACAAGTTGGGCCAGTCCTGGACCTCCTTTCCCTCAGTCTCTTCTCCATTTTTGTCACTGCAGTTCTTTTAGACAGGAACAATTTTAAGTCAGAGTATTAGACTCTGGGATGGCAACCCCATTCCTCTACTTGATGCACTTAAAAAAAAAAAAAAAAAAAAAAAAAAACAACAACAACAACAAAAAAAAACCTTGGAGGTAGATTCTACAAGAATGGGGTAACTTAGACCTAAGAGGAAATGCATGGTATGTACGCACTCTTTCTTCTCCCTCCTAAGTGGGATTGAAGCATTTTTGTTTATGCCCTTCAACTTGCTAAACTTCTTGAGTTCTGCGGATTGTATCCTTGGTATTCTGTATTTTTTTGGCTAATAACTATTTATTAGTGAGTACATACTAGGCATGTCCTTTTGGGTCTGAGTTACCTCAGGATGATATTTTCTAGTTCCATTCATTTGCCTGTAAAACGCATGATGTCTTTGTTTTTAGTAACTGAATAGATTTCCATTGTATAAATGAACCACATTTTCTGAATCCATACTTCCATGGAGGGATATCTGTGTTGAATCCAGATTGTGGCTATCACAGATAAGGCTGCTATGAACACAGTGCAGCACATCCTCCTGTGGTATGATGGAACATCTTTTTGGTATATGCTCAAGAGTCTTTTGGGTATTGCTGGATCTTCGGTTAGATTTATTTCCTCTAGTTTAAGAATTTTCTTCTTTAAGTAATAAAATCTTTTTGTGGAAAAATGCTCCAGAAAATTGAAGCTAATTATTAATTGAGAATCTGAAAACAAATATATAACTAACTGAAAATTTGAGACAGCATGTAGATTATTAAGAAATTATGGCTGTTTTGTTTTGATATCATTCTTTAAAATTGTGTTTTATTAATTTAAATTTTATATTTGCACATATTATTTTGATCATATCCAACCTTAATGCTGTCCAAGTCACCTTAATGTCCCCATCCATGACTCTCTTAACTTCATGTTCTGTTTTTATTGTTGCTGTTGCCATAAACATACCCCTGAGTCCCCATGTAGATGGTTGTAGGGCCATCTTCTAGATGAGGACAACCTATCAGTGGCCAAGTCCCAAACATATAGTGAAGTCTTTCCACATAGCTATCAACTGCTACTAGCTCCTCTGCCAAAGGTCCTCACTGTCCCCTCTTCCATTCATGCTGGATTCTTGACTGTTGGTCTTGTGCAAATTTGGTGGAAGTAACAATAGATACTGAGTTGATCTGTGCATCATCCATGTCATGTATATTTCTGCATTTCATAACTCTAACACCTTGTATAGGGAAGGTAAATATAGGTGATTTTTCCACAGCAGCACACTCACTATTACTTCTGCTTGATATATTGAAAAGTTATGAGACTTCATTAGCTACTACCCACTGCAAAAAATTAGATAGATAGACGTATGATAGATAGATAGATGATAGATAGATAGATAGATAGATAGATAGATAGATAGACTAAACAGTTTTTTGAACAAACTGGAAGCAACACAAATTTATGACATAATCATATTTACAAGTTAGTTTGACAACATGACCATTAGACATAACCTATGTTCTCCCCAGTCATGAGATTTGACTAGGTACAAAGTACCACACATGAAATCTCTCCAGTAGATCAGATCTTCTATCCAATCAGAAAGATGTAGTTTACCCCATAACCATCATTCTCCTGTTGAGCCTTTGGTTATATCTGCCTAAAAGGTTGAAAATGTAGCATTTTCATTCTTATGAATGAGAAATTGATAAAATATGCTTTTAGTAACCACTTTGAAAAAAAGGTCTGTGTTAAAAAAATTGTCCAATCTCCCCTGCCCTTCTCCCCCACCCCTCTCTAATTTTTTTTGTTTTTGTTTTTTTTGAGACATAGTATATCTGTGTAGGCATTGCTCTCCTAGAACTTGTTTTATAGACAAGGCTGACCTCAATTCCGAGATCTTCCTGCCTCTACTATTTGAATACTGAGATTGAAGGTGTACACCACAACTACCCAACTGTCCATTATGTTAAAAGAGTTTGCTGTAACAGCTGAGTATCTAAGCCAAGACCATTGTTGCCAGAATGAAATAAATGCAAAAGTGCACGTGGTACTCTTATGTTCCTTAACATTATTGAATTCTCCACATACAACATTCCTCTGTTTTCTGTCATATGCTGAGGTTGAACAATGTTTCTTTTGCATTTTTAAAGGTGGAAACTCCTATTTTTTATTTTAATTCTAGATCTCACCACTCTGAGTGAGAGCTGAAATTTATAGCCTATGTTACTTTTCTCGAAATAAAAAGTTTTAAACTTTGTAGTTAGCCATTGAATTAGTATATTACAGATCTGTTTTTTTAATAAATACATTTAGCTAAAACACTATATTATAAAATGAAAGATTAGAGATTTTTCTTTCTTTCCCTTTTAAATATGGAAGACACACTGCTGCTGTGGCATTTCCAGAGATGAAGAAGCACAAAAGATGTCATTCTTGTGATTTTACTGTTAGATCTCTACAGAGCTTCTGAAAGGCAAGTGTTAGAAATAAGAGCCCATGCAGTGGAAGACCTCATAAAGGATGTAGCTGACTCCAACAGCTATGGAAACATAATTTCTCCTACAGATAAGAGAATAGATCATTTTATATATATTTTAAATAGCAGTGAACAGCTTATTGATAGCAGGATTTTTAAGAATAATAACTAATAAAAGATCTTTTGTAATTTCAAGAGCAACTTTATTACCTTCATTGTTTAATAATTATCAGAATGTGGCTGCAAGGATGAAATTAAACTATAAATGTATGTATAAACTATCATACATACACATTTTATCATAAGGTGTAACTTATATTCTCTTATGACACAGTGATATTTTTGTATGTTTCATACTAATTAATATTTCTTTATTTAAAAAAAGAAATAAATAGAATATTTGTCTCCATGCCCTTCCTCCATTACCAGGGATAACTATCAAATTATCTCCTCTCCTATTGTTGCCCTGAAACAACTCATTCCAGGATTTGAATTATGAACTTATCTAATTTTGTCAAAAGAATAATTAATGGGAACATTGGATGTGAACAAAGAATAAAACTAAACTTGAAATATCATAAATTGATCATTTTCTTTCACCTAGCCTATCCAAGCTGACAATATCGTTAACTTATGGAAATTGTATATTTCTAAGATTAGACTTTATGACTAGGAATTATGTTTTCATAAAAACATATTTTAAAATTCTTTGTTGCATGGTGTTTTTAAAATTATATATAATATTTCTGATATGTGTGTGAATATCTGAATGTTGTCCTTTTTTTCACAGATGTGTTAACAGTCCTTTTATGTAGCCAAGATTGACTGCTATTAAATATCACACAATTTTATCTTTCTTTTATGTCATTTTGAAATTTGTCTAATTTCTTGGTCCTGCTGGTTATGATAATTTTGAATTTTCATTATAACACCTTATATAAAAAATATAAGAAAATTAAAGCAAAATAGTCACAAGTTTTTTGTACAGTTGATTCATCAGAGGACTCGAGCAGTGAATGTTACTGTCTGGTAAGGAGTACTGTAATGCAATAGGTCGGTTTCCCATTTGTTCCATTTGAGAAAAATAAATTAAGTTTTGTAGATATTTAACCACTGTGGTTCGTTTGCCATCCATAATATGTATGTAGATTTTGTAGACATATCCTTGAGTCATCAAAAAAAATCATGTCAAAGGATAGACCTTTTGTGTAGGCCTTCTATCACAGTTTCTGTGGAATATTAGAAGTATAAAGCCTGCCTAGACTCCAGAATAAGTTCAAAGCCAACTAAGTTAACAAGTGAGACCCTGTGAGGATGGAAGACTTAGCTGAGTGGTAGCATACTGAACCATCATAGCTAAGACTCCTAATACCAAACCTATTAAGGCAAAAAAAATGTTAAATAGATTCATTGAATTATCATAAATTAGTCTTGTTTAGATGAGCATGATGGATTCAAAACTGTGTAACATTGTGGGTAACTACACATTGTCAAGGATGCTCAAAACAGTGAGACTGAGAACCAAGTTGCAATCCTTAAACACCTCAAATGTCACTGAAATTCATATCTGCTTTCTGCCATCTCTATATAGTTCTTAGCCTTGTGTTTATCATGAAAACTGTCTCAATTTATAAAACTAAGCACCAGCAAAATCTAAATAGCAGAAAAAAATTGGTGATTTAGATCCATAGGACTGTTACATTTATGTGAGTAATGAACATTCTGAAAGTGAATAATTTGTTTCAACTTTAATTCCATAAAGGGTTTGTTTTATAAGCAAAGGGGTAAAGGAGTAGTGTTATAGATTTTATGAGCATTTCAAATACTGAAGAAACTGACTCTTTTATACTTATAAAGTATGAGTGAAATGAGAACTATATTTTGAAAATGAAACTATTAAAATACTGCATCAGAACCTGTTAATGTATGGATGGAGATCCTGACACAGTAGAGGGCTGCATGCCCCCAACACCTCTATTTTAATTTAGTTGTGCACATTAGTACCACGAGTTTCTTGAAAATGTGTTATTTTTATCTTCTTCCAAGAGCTAGGGAAGAACAATTCTGTTTACTCCCAGGTGGCTTAAATTTGATTTGAACTCGCAGCAGAGTTTACGCTGATGAATAGCTTTTCATTGAACATGAATAAATTGAGAAATTCAGATTAGTCAGCCACTTTTTCTCCATAATTTAAATTCCAAAGAAGCATTTAGCAAAAATAGAACACAAAGGCCTGTGCAGTTGATGAATTGCACCTGATGACTAGCTGAATTAATAAAACCATTATTGCACTGGACAACAAAGCAGCTTCCCAGCCTATTTATGAAAGTGACGATCTCGGGAAAACAAACAGAAAAGGCACATTACCTTCGAAAGAAAAATTCCTAAGCTTTGTCAAGCCATAATATGCTGATGTGACAGACAGACAGACAGACAGACAGACAGGCTGATTTGACAGACAGACAGAAACGGCCTTTTAGAGACATTACTCTCAGTACTGTGAGCAATTTTTCTTTTTTCTTTTCAAGTAACTTAATTGTTCAGTATCTATATAAATAATGTTGGAAGTTTGAACATTTTGAGTGAGAAAAAAAGAGCTAATGATAGGAAAATTTTGTCATCTGTATATGTATCTTAACTACATGAATGTATTTCATATACTTTTAGGATTTGTCCCTTTATAAGTTAATAATTCTACAAAGAGGAAATATTGTGTCTGGATGTAATCATGTCATTGTGTTTTTATTGCATTCTCTATGAAATATATATATATTAGAACTCTATTTGAAAGGATGCCTATATGACAGAAGAGGGCATCAGATCCAATTTAAATGGCTGTGAGCATCATGTTGTTGCTGGGAATTTAACTCAAAACTTCTGGAAAAACAGCCAGTGTTCTTAATTGCTGAGCCATTTCTCCAAACCTTGGAAGTATGGTTTATGAGTCTTCTAAAAAGATTGCTTGTGTAAAATTAATTCAAACTTATCTTTTGTATACTATATATGTTTTGAACCCTAGATGCTATTATTTTGACAATACACTGACCAGTATTTGTTACTCATTTGGATGAGCCCAGTCCTTTAAATGCTGAAATATTTGTAGCTCAGAAGCAAATCACTCCACTAGGCACATTTTTATATATAAGAAATTTGTGATATACTAAAGATGACCATTTTTCACACTAATTAATTCCAAATGTGTCTAAAATATTACAGTGTGTGTTTATTTGATTACAAATATTTCTATAAATTGCATGATCCCTTAACTTGGAGAAAGCCTTGTTAATTGAACATATTTGATTTTTGAACACCAAGGATTTCACATGTAGAACTTTACATTGTATCTAACCCAAATCACAAACACAACTTGAAATCTAATATGAGAAGATTGCTATTTTCTCAGAAAAGATCAGTCCTATGCCTTATCATAACTCTCTGGAAAATGAGATTTCTGGGGCTGCTTCAAGTCATCTTAACAGGCTAGCTCAGAAATTGACACACTAATGGCAGAATTTGTACATTAGAATACAAAATGGCCAGCCTGAATATTCATGACCATAAATTATAGGTAATCTCACCTGAGAAAACACTAAATAACAAATTCATAGTGTACTGGTGGTGTTTTCATTTCTGAAGTGTTTGACTTTATAAGTCTTTTGAAGATACTTAGTGAAAGGGATAAAAATTGATCTAGGTTTTAGAGAAATGAATGTAAAATATCAGTATAAATTTTCCTGTTTTGTACTATGTAATCCATCAATGTATTCTTGAATATTAATTGTCATTTCATGCACACATGAAAGAATAGTGATACCTTGGATACTTTTAGTGTCCTTTGGATTATTTTAGCAATATTTTTGAATTCATGTGCTTCTGCATGTACACATTTGTGTGTGTGTGTGTGTATCTATTTGTCTGTGCATGTTTGTGTATATACTAGATATTTTGACATTAGCCAGCATTAGAATGACAATATGTGGACAGACTTGATTTTATACAATTTTAAAAGGATTATTTTGGAATTATGCCTCAAGAATTTATTGCACATTGGGATACTCACCTTGCTTAATATTTGTAGGAATTGTTTTAAATTGTATATTAGTTGAAAAACAGTGAGTTGATCTCAATCTTACATTTTGTTCTATATATTAAATATAAGCTACAAACTTTAAAATGGAACATAAAATGAAAATATGTTTTTCGCACATAACACTATCAAAAATCTTATTGGAATTGTAGCTGAATGAATTATTCTAGTCAGCTCAGAAATTTAAAATACATTCACATACAAATAAAATATACTTTAATTATTTTAAATTTTCTTTATAGTTAAAGGATGTCTCTTGTTCATATACCTCATAAAATGTGTCAAAAATACATTCTAGATAATATGCAGTATTTTTTAAGCATGGTATTTACAATCATGTTGAAATGATTGGCGATACACTACAATGCTCAGTTTATTAGGCTATATATTTGTTTGATTTGGGGAATATCTTTTCTTCCACTTTGCAGTTATTTTGGGGGCTAGGCATTAGTATTTTGAGTAAAGAAAAATAAACTGCCATAGAACATTGTTGGAATTGATTCAGTGGGGAAGAAGCTATTTCTGGGAGTTAAAAATAGTGGAGTAAGTCTGAATAGGAGCTGGAAAGGGCAGCAGCATGGAGTGATATCTGCTTCACAAGAGGCAGGGAAAGTTCAGAGAACAGAAAAAGATATGAAGTTAAAGGACCTAAATGGGTTTTTCAATGGACAGAGAAAATGGGATCAAGAGAGCTGGCATACTGGAAATGAAGTGGCAATGTCAGCTCTGAGACTAGACTGGCAGGAACCTGTCTAACATCCTAGCACAAAAAAATTGTCTCTGTAGTCATATAAATCAACACAAAGACTGAGATTTCAAATTTTTGAGCAGCAGGAAGGTAAATTAATAAGCAAAATGGAGCGATCCCAATGGCTTAGTCCTTGATTGGCTAACCAAAAAGAAATTAGTTTTTTGATTCATGCCTATTTGCATAATCTAGATAGGTAATAGTGAATGCTCATTATAAAATTTATGCAAAGTTTTATTTTAAATCAAGGTACTTATAAATTTGAATTTTATATTAAGTCTTTATTTGGGTTTTCTTTTGGAATACTTAGAAGTTTTGATTAGAGAGTTATTCAGTAATATTAAAATCACTTCACTACTCAAGTTTATAACTTGAATTTTGATATGTTGAATTGGGATTTTAAATAAGAAAATTAATTTCATCATGGAACATGTAGAGCTCTCTATTGTTGGGATTAAAATCTTGTGAATTCACATAGCATAGATTACACAAAAATAGACTCTTTTCAGGTTTTATTATTTGTGGGTCAAGGCACTCGTTTAACTTTGCTTTTGGTTTACTAAACACATAAAGACTTCTGGTTTCAAGTAGGTAATAGAATTACTAGGGGACTAAGTGTCTCTACACACAGCTGTGAAAGTACTTTAAACTCTCACTGATATATCCTGTATAGTTTCCAGGTCGTGTTTTTGTTCTTAAGGATGTTAAACAACAAATATTCTCCACGTAACATTCAGGATAAATATAGACATTATTTAATCCTAACCTTCATTAAAAAACCCACACTTTCTGAAGAAATTCTTATTTTTAAATATGTCTTTTCTTTCAATTAATTTTTTTCCTTTCCCTAATATTGTTGGATAAAGTGAGGGTGTATCTGCTGCACAGCCATGGGGCTAGAGCCACTCAGGGAGGCAGGATGCAGGAAGTTTGACTTTGCTCTCACCCCAGCTGGAGCCTGGCAGGAGTTGGGCTATATGAAGCCAGAAGACACCACTCTGGGCGTGGGGGAGCCCAGTCTGAGGTGATGCAGGAGCTAGAGCTGGAACCCTGGGCCTGCAGGGCAGCCCGGGACCATCTGGTTCTCAGGCTCTTGGGCACCTAATCACCACTGGAAGCCTCAGACTAACTGAGAATAAAGTGGGGACCCACTGGCTAGACTGGTCCACCACTGGATAAGAGTTCTTGGCTTGATCTCTGTGGTCTGCTTGCTTGGGTTGGTGGTCACCCGTGGCTGGGAACGCAGAGAGGTCTTCTTCAGAAGATTAGGGGTGAAGGCCTGTTCCATTGTTCCCCATGGTGGATTCTGAGGAAAAGAAACAGTTCATGGTTTTAAGACCTCTTGAGGTAGGGACATAGGCATTTGAAGTGTAGAAACAAAAGGGATAGAAATGGGGATGGTGGTAAGTAGGGAGTTACAATGTTAGAAGTACAGTCCCCCAATGCATACTGGGGTTTCACTTAACAACAGAACACATATAACGGTAGTTCTGTTGGGCCACACCAACCTAGTGATGATGTCACCATATTACTTTGTGTAGACTGTGATGATCACAGAACGACGAGGTCACATAACAATATATTCTAAGAATGTCCTTGAGTGTCATGTGACTGTATTTCATTTGGAAAGAGTTGTCACTGCTGAAATTTCATTAAAGGGACCTAACATAAATCTCAAACAACAACAACAAAACAGAAAAAAAGACTTTTATTGTTATGGCAGAAAGTAGATGAAAAACCTTACCACAGTTTCTCAGGGCATTCCTAAGGTTAAATACCTTTTCCAGGGAGGAGTGTCTGGGAAAGAAAGCTTAATTAGCTAAGCCCTTCTGGCCTTTAGGTACCTCATTAAAATAGAGATTTGTCTTGGGGTTATGTGGTCTATAGTCATGCCCTCTACCTGTGGAGGGGCTAAGGGGCATTGCCCTACATGACTGAATGACACAAATCTATGGAGGGCTGTGGCCTCATGTCAGAAGGCTGGAATCTGGGAGAGTGGCGAAATGCCTGCTGTTCTTTAGGGTCTCCTGGGGTCCCTCAGGATCATCTGGAGTCACCAGGGTTTCTAGACTGTACTTAACCAGAAAGCAGGTTGCCTTTCATTGTCCTACAATATATATCATTTGTTTGATTCAAGTAGCACAAGAGTTTTTATATATAAAAAATTACTTAATACATTCTTTATAAGTAACTTAAAAATTGAAAACTAATAGACAAATAAGTACCAATAGAGAAAATATATCCATAAAATGGTTTTAAAAATTGTAGACAGGATGATAAGGAAAAAAAAATTGGAGTCACAATCTAACAAGATCAGCAGTGAAAATATCGCGAAACAGATTTAAGCAAATCTCACTATTTAGGTCAACTGAGTTGATTTTCTGAGAAATAAAATGACAAATGCATAAAAGAATAAACTACAGTATGAGCTCTTAAAGATAGTCCAACATCCACTTAATTTCATCATATATATGTCTAAGACCTCAGGGGAGATGTCACAACACATAAACACACACACACACACACACACACACACACACAGACAAATTATAGTTAACTTATATATAGGTATATAAGTATTTACTAGAGCTAAATTATATATATATATATATATATATATATATATATATATATATATTATCTTTACATATAATTATATATAATTTACTTATAGTATATACATATATAATTTAACTAAATATAGCTTTAAAAAATTAATTAAAACTGTGACATGAGTTTTTGACTCAATATCAAAGCCACAGAGACAGTTAAAAAATTCCAGTGCCTAACATTCCTAAGGTACATGAATGAAAAATTTCTCACTTGTAGTAAACCCAATCTAGCAGTGTATTAAAAGAGAATCATACCATGACCAATAGAGCCTATCACAAGAGTCTAACATTGGTTAAATATTGCTTAAATTTATCACTGTAATTTATATTAACAACAAAAAACTATGTAAGTTCTTTAATATTAAGAAAACTATTGTTGATATATTTTATTATTATAATTTTTAATGTATTTAATTTACATCCCACTCACTGACGCCCTCTCAGTCATCTCTACCCACAATTCCTCCTCCAGCTCTCTCCCTTCTCTTAGCAGATGACGGCCATTCCACCCTGGAATATCAAGGCTTGGTGAATCTAGTTTCCCACTGAGACCAGACAAGGCAGACAGGCTAGAAAAACATCCCACATATAGGCAACAGCTTTTGGAACAACCCCTACTCCAGTTGTTCAGGACCCACGTGAAGATCAAATTGCACTGGTAAGTATGTGCAGGAAGAACTAGGACCAGCCAGTATATGCTCTTGGTTGGTGGTTCAGTCTCTGAGAACATCAAGTGTCCAGGTTAGTTGACTCTTTTGTCTTGTCTTCCTGTGGAGTTCCTATCTCCATAGGGCCACAATCCTTCCTCCTGTTCTTCCATAAGAGTTCCCAAGCTCAATCTTATGTTTGGCTGTGGGTGTCTGCATTTGTCTGAGTCAGCTACTGCATTGAACCTCTCAGAGGCAGTCATGATAGACTTCTGTCTGCACGAATAACAGAATATCATTAATGGTGTAAGAGATTGGTACTTGCCCATGGGATGGGTTTCAAGTTGGGCCTGTTATTGGTTGGATGTTCCCCCAGATCCCTGCTTCACCTCCAATCCCTTGATTTTTTGTAGACAAGATAAGTTTGGGGTTGAAAGTTTGGTGGGTGGGTTGGTGCCCCTATTGTTCCACCTTGGTTCCTGCTTCCCTAGGATCTATATCCCAATACTATGAGTTGAAGTAAAGGATAACCCCATGGATTTTTGGGTCTCTTCCTCTATTCTTGGTTTCAGTCTCTTCCTGCAGATGCCTCCCCTACCTCTACAGCATGTTCAATTGTAAAATTCCATTCATTTACATAGTCATCAGATCACCTCATTTCCCCCTCCCCAAAAAGATATGAATAGTATGTATTCACTTTTAAGTGGATATTAGCCCTAAAGTACAGATTGCCCATGCTATACTTCAGACAAGGCAGCCCTATGTTGCATAGGTGCCAGGTACCTGAAACCAGTCCACATACATTCTTTGATTGACAGCTCATTCTCCAGAAGCTCCTAGGGCTTCTGATTAGGGTCTGTTGGTCTTCCTGTGGGGTTTTTATTGCCTTTAGGACCTTTAATCTTTTTGCCTAAATCTTTCATAAGGTTCCTTATCCTCTGTCCAATGTTTAGCTATGTTTATCTGCATCTAGATAAATCAACTCTTAGGCAAAGCCTCTCAGGACAGATATGTTAAGCTCCTGTCTATAAGCACAACATAGCATCACTAATAGTGTCATGGATTGGTAGCAGCCCATGGGATGGGTTTCAAATTGGGTATGCCACTCATTGGTATTCCATCAGTCTTTACTCCATCTTTGTCCTGGTATTTCTTTTAGCCAGGACCAATTTTCTGTTGAAAATTTTGTAGGTGGGTTGGTATTCCCATTTCTACACTGGGAGTCCTGTTTAGCTACTAGAGTTGGTCTCTAAGGACATGCATGATATATATTCACTGATAAGTGAATATTAGCCACAAAGTTCAGAATACTCATGTTACACCTCATATACCCAAAGAAAGTAAACAAAAAGGAAGGCACAGAATAGGAAGCTTGAATTCTACTTAGAAGGGGGAACAAAATATTCATAGGAAGCAGCTGGAAGGAGGCACTGAGGTTGGAGAGGGGAAGGGGATGAGAGTAAGGGGAAAGGATCAGATATAGGGAGAGATAGGAAAGAGGCCCAGAGGGCCAAGGGAATGGATGGAAATATGCAGCTGCCTGGGTGTGGAGTAGGGAGAATCTTTAGGAACTCCCAGACATCTAGGATGAGTGAGGCTCCAAAGAGTCATTGTGACTGGCTTTAGAGAAATACCCAACAGTGGGAATATGGAAAGTGTATTCCTCTATAAAATGATTTCTGGCTTGTGTCTTCTACATGAACAACACAGCAGAGCATGTTAGAAGATTCCAGGGGTCATCCTCACATTTTCTTTGTGGTGAAACTAATGATGTAGACACTTGTCACTGGTACTGTTACCATCTAATTGTTTTCAGAAGGAAGTAACTACATACATTTCAATTCCTCTTAGGCTTCCCACATGTTTTATGAACTCATAAAGACTTCTTTAAGCTATGATGAACAGCTCAAAGAAAAGGATTGTTGAACAACAAGGTCTGCAACACTTAAAAATTACAAACTTTCTAAACTTTTCTTTCTCTGCAAAACACACCAAGGCTGGAGAAAGGGTACTTAAAATGTATGTGTTCTTCTTATAACTTTTCTCTACCTACTTGTTCAGGACCAAAGGGCTTGAGCTCTAGAAACTTCAGCATAAAGAACTCTAGGATATCTTCCACATGACAATCCACACATATAGAGCATCTTAAATTATTCTTACAAGTACAAAAGTATTCTATGATTCTTAAGTTCCAGTCCAATTTTGACTTGTACTTTCCTCAAGTCATAAGGTCAACCTGTTGAAGCATTGCTGTCTTTAGAGTAAAGGCCTTATTTCAAGAGATTTCTATTTTTTGTAGCATTTTTCTTTACCCCCAAATTATATTTAAGACATGATATGGATTTATATTAAACTTATAGATGATTTATTAAGATGGAGCTTTTTATCATTTACATAGGTAGTATAATCAAATTTTTCTTTGTAAATACACACATGTATATTTAAGCATTTGACATATATACATATGTCATATATATATATATATGATATATATATATCACAAAAGAAGGATCAATATATGGATAGTTGCTTTACATTTTAAGCTATTAACTGTAAAAAAAAGTTGAGTAAAGGAGATGTAAATAGTGCAAAATGAAATTGAACAAAATTCAAACACCAAAGACGATTCCTGTGCAACTTGATATTTTATAAGGTATTAAATAAATTATAAAACATTTGCTATTTGAAATAGGAACTTAACATTTACATATATACATCTGTATTATGATTTATAAGAATATTTGCAAATTTAATAATATAATTAATATATGAATGTAAATATAAAATGTTATATTTATATAATATTTTTAATCTTTATTATTTCATCATTGTATTATTTTTGTAGATTTTTTTCTTTAGTGTACTTTATCTTATATAAGAATATAAGAAACAAAGCCCATAATGATAACTTGCAACCACACACACACACACAGCACATAACACACATTATTTACAGTTACTTTCAAATTTTATGGAGTTTTGCATCAAAACATTAAGTTGTCACTAAATGAAATCTTTTTGAAACTTGAATATTAGAGAATAAATACATCTTTTAAATAATTTTAAAATGTGATCAAAATCTTCTCATCTTCTCCCCTATTATGTACATTTTGTAAATGCTGTTTTGAATAAGAATTTCATATATATATCAAATAAAAATAAATTTTACTGAAACATACATGTTTATTTTTATATTTCTAAAATAAAAAGTTACAGTTCTCTTTTCTGTAGGTGGTCTGATTATTTTCATATTGTAATATTATTATTCTTATGTTTTGGCACAGCTCGATAGATAAGATGCTGATTCTGTGTTTGGTGGCAGTGATCTATGTAAAGAAAAACTAATCAGGATCATCTCAGAAATGGATAGATCTCACGTCACATTTCATTCTGCAGTGAATCTTTTGCAAGCATAGTATAATCCATTAGAGATGGAAAGTTATAATGGGAATGCTGGCAGGCCACTCTATAGCTGGAGGAAAGAATTTCTTTGCTGACTCATTAATCTCTGCAGAAGAAAGTCCCCATGTCTTTTTACAAATCAAATCCTTCCTAATAGTGAAGCCTCCCAGATCTCTTGAGTAGTAAAGAAATAGATGGTGCTGACATTTCCATTGGTTTAAGTAGAGTCCGACAGCAGAGAGCTGTGGATGAAGTGCTCTGTGAAAGTAGACTAAGGGCTATTTTTGGGCAGTGTGGGTTGCCTTTTATTCATCATACCTAATAGCAGGGAGGAATGCTGCAAGCTCCTCAGCACAGAAATAGAAAGCCAGGAGTGAATACAGCACAGAGAAGATCAGCACCTGAGCCCACCTGAGTTGCAATAGTTCTTCATCTTACCTTAGAAAGCTGCATACGTTTTGATTTCCTCTGCCTTTTTGTTTCCTTTTTATTCTGTTAAGAGACTGTCATGGTTCTTTTAGTATATCAGCAGTTCTGTCCTGACTGGTTTTCAGCTCTGGAGTTTCAAAGAATAGAGATGAGTTAGAGAATCTTTCATCAGTTCTGATAAAATTGGTATTTTGTAGATATTTCAAACCTGTTAAAATAACACAGCAATTTGCTTATCTATAGTATAAGAAGTGACCATTTACAATGCATATGATCAATGACATATATTAGGTTTTTTTTCTAAATTTGTGGGTATATGTCCTTTTTTATTTCCAGACTGGATATCTTTTACTGTGTTTCTAGAATGGAGAAATTCTACCAAAGACATCAGTACTCTCAAAGAGATGTACACAAAAATCCTGCCCTGGCTCAGTTTACTACATACAAATATGTATGATTCTTCAGGAGGAATTTGAACTCATTGGCTTTGTTTTCTCAGTTGTTGAAATTGAAACAATTGTGCATTAAAGCAGGAAAGGTGCTTGAGGTAGTTTGAATATGCTTGGCCCAGGAAGTTGAACTATTAGGAGATGTGACCTTTTGGAATATGTGTGGACTTGTTGGAAGAAGTATGTCACTGTGGGAGTGGGCAATGAGACCTTCCTCCTAACAGCTTGAGAGCTAGTCTTCTAGAGGTCCTCAAATGAAGATGTAGAGCTCTCAGCTCCTCCTGCACCATACCTGCCTGGATGCTGCCATGTTCCCTTCATGATGATAATGGAGTGAACTTCTGAACCTCTTAAGCCAAACCCAATTACATGTTGTCCTTATGAAAGCTGCTTTGGTCATGGTGTCTGTTTACAGCAGTAAAGCCTTAGCTAAGACAATAAGGCCTGCACATTTTAAACACTTAAAAATGTTTCCATATTAATTTCAAAATAATTTTATTTTGCTACAAATTATATAATTAAATCAACTTGCAGTATGACTCTTGTGTATATTTTAAACATTTTATAATCTACAAATGTTTTCAAAATAAGCACTACTAGTTCTAACTGCTGATTGCTGTTATAAATTTTCTCAATGATGACATTTGTCTCTTTTTTCCTCATCTGTATCATCCTGCCTACCATAATCAATGCAATAATAAAAATTGTGAATAAGATAATGTACATAATAAGAAGCAAGGATATATCAAAATCACTCTTCTCCACTGACTACTTTTAAGTAGTAAATGTTGTCTTAGCACATTTGAAATTTCAATGGCTCCTCTGTGTTTTTTAACTATTTTCATAGTTAAAAATAACTATGGAAATAGCCTTAAGAAGCTACAATTACTGGATGAATGATGGGGAATGTTTGTAGTCTGAAACTATTTTTAGAAAAAATTATAGAACAGTTGGCTTTTGCCCCTTCTTACTATGATTTTTCCTATTCCCCACCATTCTTTATTTGACTTTCCCATATAGAAACATTACTATTGTGTAATAGAACAGATGTGGTTATGAATAATATTGAGGTTTTAAGTGGACACCTGATTCATTAAATGCTTTTCCATATAAAATTTATGAAAGAATGGGAGGTAACTGATATACAATGGTAACCCAAGTATCTCTGGACATGAAAGCCTCCCTATAGTGTCTAAACCATGACATGTTTAAAGACTAAAAATAATAGCTAATGGGTACCAAGTACTTAACAATGGAAGCTTTGTGTGAAACACATAACTAAATGTTCTACTTTGTGTTCTTTTAGTGGCAGTTACTTTAGTGCTGCTATTCTTTAGATTATATGCAGAAGTAACATGAGGCTTTAACAAGTTCGTCTGATTTCATCTACGTGCCCCCCCCCCCACCAGTGGGGACACTAGCTTGAAAATAAATCTTCCCATCCTTTACTTTAAAGCATTGGTTCTAAATGCCATCAGACACCTGCAGAAGATGACAAAATTAAAATACAGCCAGAGTTTTACTGAGAATTTTGTTCTATTCCCCTCTCTGTTTTCCTGATAGAAAGCACAGCAAGCACTCTGTGACCCTCCACTGCAGCCCAGTCACCAACAAACGGGTTCTGCTTGCCCTTGTTTGTGCCTCTTGACATCGCTCTCACCTTTCCTGTCCTTTATCTTGCATTAGACAGTGGCTTACAGAGCTTTAAAGCATATGTTCTTCCATTCTTTTCTGAATGCTTGTACTCCCAGTCTTTGCTTTTGGAAAGTACTGACCTACTTTGTACACTGCTTTATAAAGAAACATCTGGGAGTCTCATTTCCCAGGTCTAGTTCCTCTGCCCACTCTAAAGTCTGGTCTGGCTTAGAAACAATGAACACATCAGTTCTTTGTGGTACAGGATTTCTTTGCTTTTAGTCTTTTTCATTTTTCTTTCCCTTCATGGTCTGAAGCAGTATTATATGTAGTATTTCTGCCACTCAGGAAATATTTAGTGGATGAATACTTACTTTTGATCACAAAGTATTTGGCCATATTTTGAATTTTGCAGCTATGGCAAAGAACATCAATCTTTGTTGGCAACTATAGCTGTGTTCTGCGAATAGGTGCATTCTTGTCACACCATGAATTTGGTAATGTCAGAGAGTGTAGATTTCTGAGTTCAAGAAACTCAAGTAAAACACTATATCCATGTAAATAAGCTAGATAAATGTTACTATTACTCTTTAAAGAAAGAGAAAATACCACATAGAAAAAGAGGGAAATATTGTTGATGAATTGGGCTTTGTGCTAAGGATGATCATGGAAATTTATGGTAGAAACAGAAGAGGGAAGTTGTTACATATAGGAGAAACATTTGAAAACTGAATATTGAGGTTGTGTACTAAAACAGATATATGTGGGTATGACTAGTAAGTTATTACAGTGGAAATAAAAGTTTTATAACCTAGTAGAGTTTAAAGGTCAGGTGGAATAGCGACAGGAGTAGAGACAGCCTTATGGAGACAAGGGGTTGGAGATATGGGATGTGGGACAGTCAGAGGGTGAACAAGGAGGAATAAAATCTGGAGAATGAATGAAGAAAAAAGAAAGAAAGAAAGAAAGAAAGAAAGAAAGAAAGAAAGAAAGAAAGAAAGAAAGAGAAGCAAAGAAAGAAACAAAGAAAGAAACTGATAAAACTTTCCCATTAACCTTGGTTTATTTTCATAATGTTAATATAAGTATTTTAAATTCAAAACTTACTTTTTCATGTGGGCAAGCCCATATACTTGTGCAGCTGCATATGTTGTGCATGTTAGTTTGTATAAGCCAAATACCAGTGTTCACTAGCCCTCCATATTACCCATTTTACTTTGAAATTATCTATTATTCTTAGAGATTATGATATAATAAAATTACTTATCCCTTTTTTATTCTTGTCCAAAGCTTTCCTAAATACCTTATTACTCCCTTTTAAATGCATTATATATATTTATACAGATAGATAGATAGATAGATAGATAGATATAGATATATTTCATTTATATATATGTGTATATGCATATACATGCAATATATATGTATACATGTATTATCATATGTACATATATATTTTTCATAAATACATAAATACAACCCATTCAATTTGTATAATGTTACCTGTATGTTATGTTATTTTTAGTATGTTTCATTAAGTCAATCAACAATAAAATATTCTAAGGGTTAAAAAAATTAACTATAAATACTAATTGAAGATGCAAATGAAGATGCAAAAAAGACAAAGAGCCACTAAAAATTTTCAATTATATAAATAACCTAACAATAATCAATAAAATTTGTCTTAATACATTTAATTTAAATTAATTTTCTGCAATATTATTTATAAAATTGATGATTTTTCAAAAACAGTTTTCATGTACCAGAGTTAAATCAAGATCAGGTAAACCATCTAAATAGTTCCATAACCACTAAGAAATTAGAAGTAATCACTAAAATCCTCTCAACCCCTCTCCCAAATAATGCCCTGGGCCAGATGGTTTTAGTGTAGAATTCTACCAGACTTTCAAAGAGCTAATACCAATATTCCTCAAACTACTCCAGAAAAAATAAAAGAACAAGAAAGGGACACTACCTAATTCATTTCATGAGGCCAAAGTTAACCTGATACCTAAACCAACAAAAACCCAACAAAGAAAGAGAACTGCAGAATTCTGAGAGAGAAAAGATATCACCAAGCAGCTGAATATTGCATGCTACTATACAGATCTTCCTTGTAAGATGTTCTCACTGGCATAGTAGTGTCATGTCAGTGTGGGGGTCATTTTCTATTTGGATTTGAGCCCTGCTGAATAGAAAGGATTTTATGTTTAGTATTGTTTACTGGCAAAATCTTATGACATAAGAAACCAAAAGGGCTAGGGGAAGAACTACTGTTATTTTGCTAAACAAACATGCTGTCAATCTTTTCTAAGTACTGTGTCAATATGTTCATACTTGTGTGTTTGAATTGTATTCTCAACAATAGACAGCAGCTGACACATAGACTTGTAATATCAACATGTCAATTATAAGTATATGTGAGTATTCAGCTGGGGTGAATCATCTATATTAACTTTCCCTAGCCTTGGCTGAGGAAACACCATGAAAGAAGGGAGATAAATAATGTAACATCTAGCATAAAGTGAAGAGAGCACTGAAATGCTTACTTCTGGGTATGGCATAGCTGACAAGCACATCAATTCACAGTATCTGTAACTACCTACACAAGATCTTCATAACCTCAGTTTTGCCAAAACAAGTTGATCTCATCTCTTGTTTAGAAGTATTGGCAGTTGATTGATGCTGAAGTAGGGAGAATCCCTCACCTCTGAAGACATACAAACTGATAAGTTTGTAATAAGTTCAAAAAATCCTAGTGTGGATGGTTACATACCCAGGCACATAGGAAGAATGCTAATTGTTCTCTGGGTGTTTTTAGTAACAGTTTACTGAAAAAATGAATTGGGGTGGGTGACAGTGAGATGACTTAGAGACAATTGGTGGAAGTAATAGTAGACGGATATGGTCAAAATATATTGTCTAAATGTATGAACTTTCAATGAATTTGTAAAATTATTTAAAAAATATTCAAGTTAAACAAAACATCTGAGATATAATGAAAATGATACATATCTACATATTATAAAATACTAAATGCTAGTAATATGAGAAAGGTTCAGTCTTACTAGCCATCAGGGAAGTCAACTTAAAACTGTATGTTATACTACCACTGCGTATTTAGCCTGATGATTTTATATTAACATATTACAGAAATACTAGCATGTTTATGCCTACTGAAGCATTTTTTAACAGCCCTTACCAATTTTCCATATTTGTAACTAAACCTAAGTCCTTGTACAGATTACTTATCCACTCCCCCACTGAGCTAAGACTGAAGCACACAACAGATAAGTTGAATACACCTATTTTGGAATTAACCTATATGTTTATATCAGTTAACTTTCTATTGCTTTGACAAAACACCATGACCAAGTAAGCTTATGGAAAAAAAAAGGTGTATTAGGGCTTCTGAATTCAGAAGTTTAGGTTCAATTACAGCAGGGAAATAACAGACCTCATAGGTTAGAATAGCCAGCTGATAGGTCACGTCTTGAGCTTTAAGTACAAAGCAGAAAGAGTGAGCTGAAACCATCTCAAATACAACTCAGAGTGACCTGACATCCAGCAAGGCCACAACTCCTAAAACTCCCAACAGCAGCATCCAGGATTATTGTGCAAAGGCCTGAGCCTGTAGAGAAACCTCTCATTGAAGCCACAAGTGTCTAACAGCAGAAGAAGGGAAAGAGGAAATGTGATGTGTGTGTATGTGTATATATATGTGTGTGTGTGTGTGTGTGTGTGTGTGTGTGTGTGTGTACGTGTATATATACATGTTCAAAGTGCAATATTTGAATATCAGTGCTGATACATTTACAGTATACAAAGAAATTTTCAGCTACAACCAGGAAAATGATTATAATTTAGCAGCTTTTGTTGAACCCAGGAAACTGCTAGACACATAGGTATGGCATGAAACTACAGTAATATATTCTCACATCATTTCTTTGATATCAGATTTCTTGAAAATTAATGACATGATGGACAATGAAGGGCATAGCCAACCATCGAGAAGTAAATCCTTGCACTATAGAAGCAGAGGCAGGGCAAAGAGACCACTAGTGAAAGAAAAACCATGAAACATAGTAGTCAACAGTCTCAACACATTGGATGACAATTAGGGGTAGTGACGGAAACAGTATAAGATATTTGGATTAAGAAGTCACTGAAAGCCTTAGAAAGGATATTCTATAAATTTAATGATTACAGAAAGGCTTTCAAGTGCCCTTGAAAATCTGTGCATTGATTAGTATGCACAGATTTCTTGAAGTCTGTCACATCTAATTCTTCTGTTCTGGAGAAACAAAAATAATCCATACAGAAAAAAGATGAATATTACCAAAATAGTCGACAGCAGAAAGGTCAAATCACTGTCTGTCTCCATTCATATCAGGAGCTTAAATCCATTCAGTTATAGATTTTTTTTTAGCAATGTTGATATTAAATGCTATTTTATCTCCATACCCCCTTATCTTTGTATATTTTTAAGTTGTGTATACAGTAGGATCTCCTGCAGATATCCATCTTTGATGATGATAGTGATCACAATTATGTTTATGTATATGTATATATATATATTCAAGTATATTAATAACAATGTTTTCATATACTTATTAAGTACTACAATGTTTTAAAACAAAAAAAATTGCTGAGAATGAAGTTGATTGAAAACAATGGAAGTTAAGAAAATCATGCTAGATTTAAAAATGAGAAAGCATACCTAGTGAAAACACTGCAAGAAAAACAAGGTTTTTGAAATGTATGTGGGCAGGTATGCTAAGATGCTATTAGACAGTTGGGTTGACCAAAAGAAGTAGGTCAAACCTAGTAGCTAAAATTGAAGGGATTTGTTGCTTCATAGTGCTGGAGTTTGAAGAAAAAAAGGTCAACAGAGTTAGTTGCTTCTAATGAGGGAAAGGGGAAATGTGTTATTTTCACAAACCTGTGGCTTATGGCTGGCCCATTTAGGCTTCCGGTGTTGACTGCCTGGCTCTCCCAGAAGCCTTCATTGCATTGGTGTGTTTCCTGTGTGCTCACAAGTGTCCTCTTTTCTCCTTTTAAAAACTAATCATATTGCTTATAAATGTAATAATGTTGGGGTTATAATTCAGTCACATTGAATTGTGCCATATCCTATTTTAGCCTATTGTCAAGTAACAATTTCATTGGAGATATAGTTCTTAAACCATGACCCCAAATTCTGAGAGTAATAACTATTTCCTAGTTAGTTTTTGTCAACTTGACATAAGTTAAAGTCATTTATGAGGAAGAATGAACCTCATTAAAAAAAAAAATGCCCCCACAGTTAGGTAAGTCTGTGGGGCTCCTTGATTAAATTTTGATGTGGAAGGTCTCAATCCATTATTGTTGCCTTGCTTTCACAGATGGCCCTGGGGTATATAAAAACACATCCTGAGCAAGCCTTAAGATTATTAGAGCCTTCTTAACTTATAGTTAAAGCATGAATTACAAAGGTAGGTCAGAAGCTAGTGAAAGGCTATTTTTTTCCAAATGAATTGTTGATTTTGATAGCTGTCTTTGTCAATGTTCAATTGCAGCATGAAAAGACAGCAGCATGGCATCTCTTATTAAAATATAAATAAATAACTGGGGGCTTGCTTCAAGTTTCAGAGGGTCATGCCAGGAAACATGGCTACATGCAGTGTTGGATGTCTTTTCATTATTCTAAAGCCCACCTTTTATTATGCTTTGTCTAAAGGAGAAAGAACATGCTTGTGTGCAGTGTCTTCTCTTTTAGTTCTACTTCTGGGACTCCAACAACTTGAGATATCTAAATATACATATAACTTTAGAGAATGCATTTGTTAGCAAGAGAGCTGCATAAGAGAGCCCTGTGAGCTGACATCTGCCACAAATGTCTGAAACATATTCTTTTCATGTTACCTCTGACAAGAAAAATTATTTCTACCTCTAGGATCTATTTTAAAATTATCTGTTGTTAGCCAATGCTAGGCAGGGTCTAGTTGGTGAATGTCCTAGTTAGGTTTATCACTACTGTGATGAAATACCATATACAAAACAACTTGGAGAGAAAAATTGGTTGTTTTGCTTACTATTACTGTTCATCACTGAAAGAAGTCAGCATATGAACTAAGGCAGGGCAGGAGTCTGGAGGTAGAGGACATAGTCGGGTATTGCTTACTGGCTTGTTTCCTCTGACTCATGCATCCTGCTTTCTTACAGAACCCAGGACCAACAGACCAAGGACGGCATCACCTGCAATGGTTTTAGGTCCTTCCCCATCAATCACTAATTTAAAAAATGTCCTACAAGCTTGGCTACATACCAATCTTATGGAGGCATTTCCTTTCTTTTTATTTTCAAGAAAACATATCAAACATTTTTATTTTCAGCAATGTGTTGATATTTCCAGTATTACATGATTTTTTTTTTAAATTTACTTTACATGTTGATTATAGCATGCCTCTCTCATCTCTTACTGGTCCTACCTTTACATGTCCCTCCTCCATTGGACCCTCCCCTTCGGGGAGCTCCCCTTGTGTATTACTCCAACCTGGGGCATTTAGTCCCAGCAGTACTAGTCAGTTCCTCTCTTACTGAGGCCCAACCAGGTAGTCTAGATAGGAAGACAGGGATTTAATGGCAGGGAACAGAGACTGAGACAGGCCTTGATCCACCTGTTAGGAAACGTACATAAAGACTAAGTTTTACATTTGCTACAAATAAGTGTGTGCGTGGGGAGGGGTCTAAATCCAACTCCTACATGGTCATTGGTTGATGGCCCAGACTCTGTGAGCCCCCATGATCACGAATTAGTTGACTCTTGGGGTCTTCTAAGCAAGTCTCTGGTCCTTCCCACTAGCTCACTTTCATCATGCACTTTTTCACAAGACTCCCCGGGCCAATGTTTGGCTGTGGGTATTTGCATCTGCCTCCATCCACAGCTGAATGAAGCCTCTCAGGAGACAATTATGCTAGGATCCTGCCTGTAAGCATAGCAGAGTATTATTAATAGTGTCAGTGATTGGCTCTTTCACATGTGATGGGTCTAAAGTTGGGGTAGTCATGGGTTGACTGCTCTCAGTCTCTGTTCCATCGTTGATCCTTGCATATCTTGTATGCAAGACAAATTTTGGGTTGAAGGTTTTGTGGGTGGATTTATGTCTCCCTCCCTCTTCTGGAAATCCTGCCTGACTACAAAAGATGGTCATTGCAATCTCTATATTCTCCTCTTCAAACAATCCAGCTAGGTTCACCCCATAGATTTCCATATTCTCCCCCATCCCAGGTTTCCAGCTAGGGGTCCTCTGCCAGCCAAATTCCATTCTAGCTCCCAGTCCTTTCCTGCCCCCTCCATATATGATAGCCATCCCTGCTCAAGTCCTTACTTCCTCTCCTTCCCTTTCTCCATCTACCTTCAATGATTATTTAGTTTCCCCTTCTATGTGAGATTCATGCAGCCTGTCCTGGGACCTCCTTATTACCCAGTTGCTTTGGGTCTATAGATTGTAACATGGTTGTCTTGCATTTTATGGCTATTATCCTCTTATAAGTGAGTACATACCATACTTGTCTGTCTGGCTCTGGGATATCTCACTCAGGATGATATTCTCAAGTCCCATTCATTAGATTTTCTTCACTAAGTTTTCCTCCTCTCAGATGACTTGGGCTTGTGTCAAATTGGCACACAATTATACAGCAGAATGCAAGAGTTCTGATACCACTTAGAATTTTTTTTCCTGGGTATGGCTAATGAAGTCCAAGGCTCTTTCTACTAAATACCTGGCTATGACTATAATATGGATTACAATATGTAATATTCAAACTGTAACTACAATATAGATTTGAAAATATATATTTTTTAAAGACAATCCAGAAAACGGAACTTCTTACTACTACATGATCACATATTTTCAATACCTCCTATCAGAATTAAGGCTTCATTAATTCACTGATCTTAATTATAAAAAACGTTTCCATTTACGTTCTTCACAAGAATGTCTTTCCCTTCATCTTCGTCTTTTTCAGCCAGATTTCAATAAAGCTTCACTTTGCCACACTCATGCTTTGAAAAGTGATAATATCTATGCCCATTTGAAAAGAAATGATTATTACTAGATTTATTAATTTACTTGAATTTAACTTCTTCACAATGGTTACACTGACACATGCTTATGCTTACTATCATATAATTATACAATTACCACCCTTTTATTTCCAGATAATGGCCATAATTTAGTCTTCCATGCTTGAGCACTAATAGGATAAGTTAGGAGAATATATATATATATATATATATATATATATATATATATATATATACCTTGTAAGAGCTATAGTGAGTAGTTATCTGCAATGAGAAAATATTTGCTAAACATGACAACAATATCAAAATCTCATCTCCTCATCTCTGCTGAGACTGCTTGCACAAGACATGCACTAGCTAAAGCCAGACAAAATCCCATAATAAACCATGGAAATGCTCACATAGTTCCATCCCTATCTGAGGGATTATTGGCATCTAGAAAATGCTAAACAAGTATTGAAAACTATTTTCTTTGGGACATGGTGGTCCTTGAAATGGTACTGGTAGTCTTTGAGATGCTAACTATGTTAACATGGATTGACCTACTTGTTCATATAGGCAACATAAAGTAGACTCTGAGTTTAACAACAACAACAGCAAAAATAACAAAACAAAACAAACAAAAACAACAACAAAAAAATAACAACCAGAAACATGAAGTAGGAAGAGAAATGACCAGAAAATCAAGGAGAAATTTCAAAAAAAGAAATGGTAATTAGTGTGATCAAATATTCATGGATGAAATACCCAAATAACATTAAAATATTTTTTAAAACACTAAACATATTAAAAGTAAAATATAGGAAGAACAACTGTATCAACCAACCAGACCCCCCAGAGCTCCCAGGGACTAAACCACCAGCCAAAGAGCACTTGGGGGGTCTACCCATGGCTCCAGCTGGATATGTAGCAGAGGGCTGGCATAAGATGGAAGGGAGCCCCTTGGTCCTGTGAAGGCTTGATGACTCAGGATAGGGGAACACTAGGCTGCTGAGGCAGGAGTGGGTTCACAGGTTGCGGAGCACCCTCATAGAGGCATGGGATAGGGAGGAGAGGATAAGGGACTTGTAGATGAAATACTGAGAAGGGGGATAACATTTCAAATGTAAATAAATAAAATAAACAATAAAAAATGAAAAAAGAAGAAAGTAAACAAAGTCAAAGCCAACAAAGACTTTGTGAGCACAAATGCTACAAGCAGAGAGAAATTGAAGGCAATTTGGTTCCATTAAATGTTTCACACATTAAACATTCCTTCCTATACTACAAATTTCCTCATCGCATCTTGTTTGGAATTGACATTATATAGTTATTCCAAGCAGAGTATGCAAGTCAGATCAGTGTCCTCTCTGAAGCACCAACACTTTGCTACATCATCTCCTTATTAAATACTGTTTGCCATTTTACCTTAGGCTACCAAAATTAATTAGGAAATGAGTATTGCTCTAATGTATAATATATACCAAAGCCAACGCTAAAGAATTTGTCAGTATCCAGAATGTAGGATTATTCATGCCACTATTACTTTCCACTTTCATGGATAAACAAAGATAATTTGCAATGCAGTCTCTACAAATTTGGTATTCTCAATGAGACACGAGCTGAGTTGAATTATCTCCTGTGAACTCTGATACTTAAGACCAAATAAGCATTTATAATCAAGTTTAAAGAAGAATATTGAAAACACTAAAGGTATTTTTTAAAATACTGGTAACTTGTTTAAAAAAATTTATCTAACATGATGTATTCTACAGTCCTACTTAGTCAATAAAATACTGATAATTGTTTATCAAATATATGGGATCATTTATTTAGATTAATAAGTTTGGACTCCCTCTGCTATCTTCCTCCCTTCTTTATATTTTCACTGTTCTCTCCTAAGCTGTGGTAATTAACTGGAGGAAATCATGGGTATAATGAGTAAAAGAGCCAGGGTCTGGCAGTTGCTTTGCAATTACTGTATAAGATAAATGAGTCAGATTCTTCCATTTCTGTCTCTTCATAAATAAGTCTTTCGATGAGGTTTCTTCAATGGCACTTTTATGTTTAGTTAGTGAATAATATTAAATTGCTGCTTTGAGCAAATATGTAATTGGTTACTTTAGAACTATAGAAATTTGAAGATTTAATTTGTTTGGTATTTTTTCTGTACCAGGCTATCATATAGAAATTAATTTCTTCTCTCAAGAATTTGGTTGAAAATATATTGATATTATTTCCAGTTACAGCTTAGTTTAGCTTTTCAGGTAAAATAATTGCCATCAAAGGCACTGTATATAGAGAAAATTAATAATTTGGCAGGCCTTGAAAAATTAATTGAACAGTTAGCCTCAATTTGTTCACCAATAAAGTGGAACTTAAATAGAGCTTAATATCACCAGTGATTAAGACTAATATAAATAATACTGAGACCAACAACATGAGTTCTAAATGCCAATTAATGTAATGGGGAGAAATGATGCAGTTGTTATTGATGCTTATCTGTTGTATTATTCTGAGAGGTAAGAAAGATCATATCTGTAGATCTGCAGAGAAATCATTTACACTGAAAACTACCAATAACTATGATCACTATGGACTATCAAATCTCTAATGCCAAAGGTGTTAAAATGCCTTCAATTTCAGTTCTATTGGTTTCACTGAAATAAGTAAATATCCGTGGAATTGTATAGCTGGTTTACCTAAGCCTGCCATCATTGTTCATTGAACAGAGCTTGGCTCTTATCACTGTGCTGCTAAACCCAATGCATGCAGATTTGTAAAAATGTTGCACACACACACACACACACACACACACACACACACACACACGTATATATGAAGGAAGGAAACAGTGAGGCTTATTATTCATTTTTTTATTCATTTGTTGTGTCACACTGAAGACTGACTGCAGGGCTGCAAGTATACTAGACAAGTGTGCTAGAGAAGCAAAAGGCCCTGGAACCAAATGAAAAATATTGAAATGGGTCAAAATTGGTGTCCTCAAAAAAAAAAAAAAATCCAGATGTTTTTTGAGGTGTCTCCATTTCCCATTGCTGTTTTGAAGAAGTGTAAGTCTTTCTCTTTGTCTTGAGGATATTTTCAGACATCGAATATTGGAGCTAATTGGTAGTCAAACTATTATAAAAGGATCATTTCCCATACATAAGAAATGTAGAAATTTACATCTCACAAGGTGCATTGATTGTGTTTCTCCTCATCAGAGCACAACATGTTTACCTCTATCTGTCAATTCATTTTATTATTTGGGAGTGTTTGGTGGGTGTTTATGTGCTAGGGAGCTATATTTTCCTGATACCAGAATTAATTAATGAGGCAAATAAAGTCTTTTGACACAAGCTCATTTATTTCCACATGAGAGCTATGATTATACACTCTCCAAAATTTCATCCTTACACATGTATTACTTTTAGCTGCATTTCCTAGCAGAATGCTTGCAAGCATTTTTCTTGTATCCCATTTAAAAGTCAGATGCATCCTCTGGATACATCATAGCCCTTTAAAAGATTCCTCACTGTTGTGCTCAGCTCAGTGTTTCATGGAAGGCCAAGTCTGTGAATGCAGTTAAAATAATAAGTTTAGCGTTTCTACTTGTGTGGCCATGAGCGAATGGCTTATATTTCCTCTTCCAGGAAATGGAGATAATAACCTCTGCCTCATAGGATTACCCAGGGGATTGATTGCAAGAGTGGAAGAAGGCTTCTAGTTCTGTGCCAAGCAATCCGATGATCAGCAGCTCTCGTCATTACAAAGCTCAGTGTCTGACAAAGTAGCTCATTTCACTGCTCAACAGTGCTGACACTTGGAAGGCATTGCTTATGTGCAGTGCTGATCTTGCTCATTGGATCTCACTTGTCCCAGTCTGATTGCCTGTTTTACTCGGTTAGCTTTTATTTTATGATTATCCACACGATGATCATTCAGTTAAAAACAAATACAGCAGCTGCTTTTATCCTTACTATTGTCTTCAGGCTAAACATGCTCTCTGCCTTCATCTTTTTTCATAAAGTGTATTTACAGCTTCCTTGCTTTCCTATTTGTCCTGTAGCCTGTGAAGGTCACCTTCAAAATACTGAGGCTGAAACTTACTGCTGAATTCTAGCTGAGTTCTGAAGTAAAATGGAATGCTAATGTTCCACCAAGCAAGGGACATGCTGCAGGAATATGAACGTATATGAGTCATTTATTTTGTCTGAGCCTCTTTTAAAGTTACCCCCAACTAAAAGTTTCAAGATTTTTTTCTTTTTACGTTTCTCCCTTGTTGTTATTGCTATATATGCATCCTGCATCGTAAAGAGATTTGCATGCGCCATTTTGAAGTAGTGATAGCCTATGCAAGGTGGCCTGCTAAATTCCAGATAGAAGGCGGTACTTAGAGAAGTGCTTTCGAATAATTTTATTAGTTTTCACATAAAAAATGTCCTCTAAAGAAGGTACATGTAGCCAGGCGGTGGTGGAGCACGCCTTTAATACCAGCACTTGAGAGGCAGAGGCAGGCGGATTTGTGAGTTCGAGGCCAGCCTGGTCTACAGAGTGAGTTCCAGGACAGCCAGGGCTACACAGAGAAACCCTGTCTCAAAAAACCAAAATAAATAAATAAATAAATAAACAAATAAATAAATAAATAATCAAAAAAAGAAGGTACATGTATTGACATCGATGATTGTGTAAAGTACACATTATTTTCTTCTTGCAAGCAGGAAATAATAAGTTTTAGAGGTTCACTGAGCAAACGTTGTAAGAATCTTTCAGCACTGGGTTATAAACTTTCATTTAGTCTGCCCTAAAATGACCCTTGGGAATCCTATAGGTGGGTTATGTTCCATGTGACTTTCTTTGCTTTGCTTCGTTTTTTTTTTGTTTTGTTTTGTTTTGTTTTTTTGTTTTTTGTTTTTTTTTTTCTCAGCAAATATATCATTTTATTTAGGCTTAATATTTCCAAGTTACCTTTCTTACTAAGAGACTATGGGGATTTTGTAACAATTGTCTCAATTTTTTTATTTAAAAAGATTTAGACAAGAAACTAAAATGGAGAGAAGACATTCAGTGTAAGGCGGGGGAATGAAACAAACATAAGCTAGAAAAATACAGCATTTAGGAGTCATTGCATGCTAAGTGATGTAGGTGAAGCCTCATGAGGACAGCTCTGGCTTTCTACAACTGAAATATTGACCCAGAAAAAGAAAGTGGCTCACAATCATTAATTTTTTTAATTTCCAGCTGACAAAGTGTCTGAGCTCAGAGTGTGTATACTAATTAATTCATAAGTATATTTTGCTTGTTTTAAAGTCATTCAGAAGATTTCTATGATCAAGGAAGCATTGAAAGGAATTTTTAAAAACACAAATACTCAGTCCCTTAGGAAACAAGAATTACCATGAGCCAATTTCCTTACAGAGGAAATAGGATTCATCTCCTGTAGGAAATTATGCCACCAAAAAACCTTTGTCTGACGCCCAGACTCCTCTTGAATGAAACCTCATTTTGAGATAATTTATTTTCAGATAAAATGGAAGCATCCCAAAATGGCATCTTGGATCTAGCGTGTGTCTTAGACCACAAATTTTTGTCCATATAACCAAAAGGATATGGAAGTGTGCCAACAGGAAGAAGGCCAAGGGCAAGCTACCTCCAACAAAAGGATGCTGCAATAGACTAACAATTCTAAGATCATCTGTCCCAGAGCATGAATAAGGTGGTAACTTCTAATGTCTTGAAGACAACATGAAACTGCTACCACATTGTTTTAAGCTTGAGAGAGTAAATGTGGGTTATTTTAAGCCAGTAAATTAGATTAATTTCTTGTAGCACTAAATCACTAATTCTTCCAAAGATCCTTTAAGTAACTTGAGTCAAACTCATTATGCCTGGATCCAATGCTTTCTATGTAGCTGTTTTTAAAAAAGTCTAATCTAGTCATTGCTAGATTAGATGGGCAATTTAATCTGTTTCCATACCTTAATAACAGTGTCACATTTGTATACTTTTTTCTTTACACAATACTTAATGAACATCTAAAATACATTACAAGTCTTAGAAAGTCTTTGCTGCATGGGAATTTACCTGCTAGAGACTAGTAGATGAAAACAATAAAATAAATCTACAGTGTATTGATCAGTATACAAATGTAGAATTGTATGAAGGGATGTGATGATGTATAAAAGATCTCACAACATAAACATATTCCAGCAATATTTCTTGTTTGGAGAAAAAATGCTGGCATGAAGGATAGATATGCTAATAATAAACAGCAAGGTCAGGTCAAAGGACCAAAGAACCAAAGGAAGATCAAGCTAATCAAGTCACAAATATGTATATGGAAGAGGCTCCAGACGCCCATCACTATCTTATATGCTACTGCCAGTTGATTGCTTATACGGAAAATAGAGTCATTTTTGTTTAGAAATGTGGCCTCTGCTAGGTAGTCTGTACTTGAATGGCTGGTTTCATACCCATAGGCATGCGGGCAACAATAATTAGATTATTAGGATACAGAAAAAGAAGAAGAAAGCATGGAAGCTGGAGAGGTCACTTAGCAGGTAGGAACACTTGCTACACTACCAGATGACAATAATTCAGTTCTCAACACCCACGTCAGATGGCTATCAACTACTTTAATACCAACTCCAATGAATGCAGTACCTTCCTCTGGCCTCTTCCAGTACACACTTTATGTGACATTCACACACAGACACGAATAAAAATAAAAATGTGTTCTAAAAAGCCTAAAAATGTTGAAGCCTGAGCTGCCCCACTTTGGGCTGCCAAAAATGCTGCGGCCCTCTCCACTCCATGTTTGGCGGCCACTGTTTCCTGGCCCAAGCTCCCGCTCCGGTCTGCTGGTCAGGATTCAGCAAGAGAGAGAGTAGGGACGGACTCAAAGAATGGAGACCAGACAGAGTGTACTTCAATCCTGTTTATTCTTCAGTCTCTCTTCCTAGTCCAAGTCCCAAGTCTTGAGTTCCTAGTTCCTAGTTCCTAGTTGTACTCCTCTTGTTCTAATGTCTAATGTCTAGTGTCTAATGTCTACTCCTACTCCTACTGTCTGAATCTCTGTTACTTCAAATTGTTCTCTACTCTCCTGTCTGCCTCTCGCCTTTTATATGTCTCACTTCTAAGCCTTGCCTCTAAGTCACACTTTAATCATGCCCTTAGGTCTTGTCTCTAAATCTGATCTCTAAGTCACACTCTTAAGTCACACACCTTTAATCTCACACACCCAAGGAAAGATCCTGGGTATCTAAACCAAGATGTTATCAGAGTGTGCTCAGCTGTTGTAGGCTATTGTAATCCAAGTCTCATGTCAGGGTATATGGCTCAAGATGGCTGCAAAGCTGATAGCTGCTTTCTGCTAAAAGTCAGCTTTCTGCTAAAAGTCGGCTCCCAACAATGCTGGTTTTTTTTTTTTTCATTTTTATTGGTTATTTTATTTATTTACATTTCAAATGTTATCCCCCTTCCCAGCCTTTATTTCTATGTTCTAAACTGTTTCCTATGAAAAGAAAAATGGGTAAAGAGCCTTAGAGAAAAAGTGGAGTAAGGATTGTAAGAAAAAGGTAGAATAAGCAGTTAAGGGGATCAAGGCTAAGGAAAAAGGGGATAAGGAATGCCCTCTTCTCTTTGTCCTCAGCCCTTACACATCTTTCAGAACACACGATCACATGGTAAAAAGTTCACCACATGTTTACACATAATTTCAAATCATAAATCGAATAAGAACTTTAAACAGAGAATGTTTATTTATTTTTTTTTTATGGTGAAAAAAAGTGTATATTTAGAATTAGTCATCTGGACTCAGTTTAGATGATCCCAATCTTGTTGGCAACATCCAGAGCATCATAATCGGGAGCCAAGCGAACATACGCCTTCTTCTCTCCATCAGGCCTTATCAGGGTATTGACTTTGGCCACATCAATGTCATAGAGTTTCTTCACGGCCTGTTTGATCTGGTGCTTGTTGGCCTTGACATCCACGATGAACACAAGCGTGTTGTTGTCCTCTATTTTCTTCATGGCTGACTCAGTGGTCAGTGGGAATTTGATGATGGCATAGTGGTCAAGCTTGTTTCTCCTGGGCGCACTTTTCGGAGGATATTTTGGCTGCCTCCGGAGCCGCAGTGTCTTGGGACGCCGGAAGGTGGGTGACGTTCGGATCTTCTTCTTTTTGTGGCTGTGGACTCCTTTCAGCACTGCCTTCTTAGCTTTCAAGGCCTTTGCCTTGGCTTCGGCTTTGGGGTGGGCAGGAGCTTCCTTCTTCGCTTTCGGCGCCATCTTGGCGAAAAAGCCAGAGAATGTTTATATGTATATACATTGGGAGTAATTATCAGGCAAAACATTCATCATCGGTCACAGCTCTAAAGGTTTATGGAGAGTTAAAAATCATAACTTCTGTGACTAAATAATTAGTAAAACTTAGTATGAATAAACCCAGTCAATATTTATCTTCTGTACTAGCACATGTAGTAAATCATTAGTTCCCTTTTCCTTTTTATAACCTTTGGTTAATGCTTTTACAACCTCTTGGTATGTGCTCAGAGTAGTAGATGCCTACTTGCTCTCTCAGAAGCAATTAACTCATGACACTTGAACACTGACAGAGTTCTCAATGTAGTTTTGATTATCAGAGAAAACCTAGTAATAACCCCATTAAAAAACTTATTAATTACTAATATTATTTTAGAAATTCTTATAGTATCATCATGAAGAATTAAGAAGTCATCTATTTATCTATATAGCACCACTACAAGAAAGTATATCTTTGTTGTTCTGCAAAGATATGCTCATAAAGGTGAACTAATCCTTAGTGCTTGTTATATATATTTAATAGTAACAAGAAAAGCATATAAATAGCAGGAATCATTCCTAAAATAGATTTCTCCTTGGTCTTGTCTACTGGAGGACATCAGTCACAGATATTAATCCAAGGAAGACTGATCTCAGGAAGATGACCTGCTAGTTTTTAGTTTTTTAGCTTCTCCTATGATGGCTCCTGACAATATGTGATTCCATTATAACAAAGAATACATTTCTGTTTAACACATCTCTCTCTCTCTCTCTCTCTCTCTCTCTCTCTCTCTCTCTCTCTCTCTCTATCTCTCTCTCTCTCACACACACACACACACACACAAATACACACACACACACACAGAGTACTGATTTATTTTATTATCCAATTTCTAATATATACTCATTCTCCTGTATTTAAAGTCAACTACAGAGAAAAGTCATTCAATTTAAGCATTTTGGGAGTAGTTTTTGTGGTATATCATTTTAATTATAACCCAACTTTAAGTAATCTAATTTTAAAAAGAGCTACATCCACACAAATTTATACAAATTTACACTGAACTTGTTTCCTGAGAGAGAATTGTTTTAAAAGTCTTGAAATTTTAATAACCAGTTATGCTTTTTGTGTCTTACTATATAGGTCCTCAAGTACCTTTGCATTTAATATGGACATAATTCAACACCTTAAAATAAGAAATGTTTGTAGTTTATTTTCAAAGTTTCTTGTATATTGTGAACAGGTAAAGTATCTTTTTTTTTTTTTTTTTTTGAAATTTTACATGACTAATAATATCCAAATCATTTAACCTGAGAATTATTTATAGGCAACAGGGTATTTGAACATTGTAGTCAAAGAGCTCATTGCAATAAGGCACAGCACACTATTCCATGGACTCCATGTGACTTGAATCAGATGTTTACCTTTCTTTCATCCTCAAGAATGCTTTGAAAATGGCTTTACATTAAGTGTATGTCATTAACATATAGACATAGAAGTCCTCAATTTTGACCTTTTCTTACTTTATTTCTGTGTATCTAAAGTACATTTAAAATTTCTATATAGAGCACAAAGAGTATCATATGGGGCTTTGATTTGAATCAACAGAGTTGGGGTTTTTTTGTTTGTTTGTTTGTTTTTCTGCCTATGTAATAGGCATTGACCTAAGCTACGTCCTTCCCCTGGCTGTAGAAGATGGAATTTTGAATGTTTTTTTTTTTTTTCAATCAATAAGGCATGGTCTGAGGAAGCAACTGTGCCCCTCCTATTAAATATAATAAACTCCCAAGCAGAGTAAAGCATGGTGATAATAGGTGCCATTATAATACTCAGAAAAGTCCATAATAAAATTCTGAATCTTTCCATAGTCTTGTCGGTATTCTAAGCAGAAACTGAGATCAGAACATTGGAACAATAGCATATGAATCAGCATAGCGTTTAAGAACATGCATTATTAATAGGTATTATTATAATGTCATACAATAGGAGGTATATTACCATTGTTATAAAGGTTAGCTACATACTGATGATTGTATGTATGCAATGGCATACATGCTTAAAATACTAAGAACTCTAAAATTTAGTTACATGTGCATATGTGTTTATTTCATATTGTAAACAAATATATTTGGTAACTGCAAGTGCATATATATACATATATATAGAGAGAGATAGAGAGAGTCATAATTTGTGGGGTGAAAATTTATATATTTATTAATTCATATGTGTGTGTAAATATGTATAATTATATAATTCCATATATGTGGAGAAAGAAGGAGAAAATGGACAGGGAAAGAACAAGAGACATAAAGGAAGAGAAAGAGACTCTGTCATTGATAATAGGTAATCATCAGTCCTGTCTTGCTAGTAAGGGAAGAGAGTGAATGTAGTGATTTTGTAAATTGCCTTTATAGTCCAAGAATGAAGAAAATATAGGAAGGTATTACGGGTCCTTTGGCTGAAAGTGGTTGTTTTCTAGATCCTATCATGTTTCTTTTGACCTCTTCAGTAATGTCTGAGTGGCACTTCACTTTCATGTCTTATTTCATTTTACTCTAACACTCCATAAAGACACATTATTCTCTTTAGGTTGTGGATGGTAAAACCAAGGGGAGGATGACTCATATAATGACATACTGCTGCCCTTTCCACCCATAGAGTGCCTGATTTCCACAGCATTTTCAGGAGTTGTTAGTGGAAATTGGGATTGTGCACTGTCTCCATCAGAATAACTTCACTTGGAATTACCTACTTTGAAAGTAGTTTATAATACTGACTGCTTTTCCAGAAAACTTAGAATCAATTCCTAGTATACACATCATAGTTGATCACTATCCATAACTTTTATTTGAAAAGTTCCAAAGCCCTAACTTGGGTACCTTAGTACCAGGTATGCAAGTGGTACACAGATACACATAAGTTTCAAAACAAGAAAATAAAATAATTTTAAAAATAAAAGTATTTTATTGATAACTCTCACTTTTCTAGTAAATAGTACTCCCTAAGGCTCCTGTATTTACAATTCTTTATTTTTAACTTATTTATTTTTATCTTATACATGCACACCATTGGCAGGCTTGGTGCCTGCAGAGTTCTGAAGAGGGTGTTGAGTCATCTGAAACTGGAATCACATAGCCCTAATCAACATTTCTTATATGTATCACAAGTAGCTAGTTTGTTTAACAAAATTTTAAGGAATGATTGAATGCCAGATCCTGGACAGCATCCTCCTCCTCAAAAGCTTTGAGTCTGAATGTGACTCAACAACAGCACCTTTTCTCGGTTATACCCACAGGATGTCTAGATGACTGATGTGTATGATATGGTAGAGAATGCCATACATTAACTGATCTCATTCAAGAGTTGTACCTGTTTAATGTCTCTCAAACTTTTGAATAATAAGAGTAGCATGTTCCCTTTATTGAGGAGCTTCTTTTTATCTCTCCATATAGCCATATTTCTAGGCATTTGAAAGAGAATGTAGGAAATTTACACATTTATTTTTTTATTTATTTTTTATTGGATATTTTATTTACATTTCAGATGCCATCCTTTTTCTCAATATCCCCTCCCTAGAAAACCCCTATCCCATGCCCCGTTTTCCTTTTTGCTTTTATATAATTTTTTTAAAAATGTTAACCAAAGGCTTTATAAGTTTGGTAATGCTCAATCAGAAGTGTAACCCAATACCCAACCTAGATATATCAACTATCTTTGACTGGTGGAGATATGTGAACATCTGCCCCCATGTCCCCCCTTCTCTTTCTCTTTCTCTCTCTCATCACCTAGCTTCTCCTTTCCTTCTTCTCCTCCTCTCCTTACTCCTTCTCTTCCTCCCACCTTAGCTCCTCTTACATATCACCCTTCCTATTAAAATAAAACTTTTCTCTCAAAATACAATTAGAGCATAATTATGCCAATTTGTACCAGTGAGATACAAGATAGTCCTAATACCCAGTCCATCATTTTGTTGACTAACCAGAACTTTTGTCCTCTATCCTAACTAAAACACTTAGTTCTGAACCTGGCTTTTTTCTTGGCTTCAGGATGAATGTCAGCTGAAAACCATCCACTCAAATATTTTCTCTCAAAGTAAATAGCCAGCCTAGGAGCACATAGGGAGGGACCCATGACTCCAGCTGTATATGTAGGGGAGGATGGCCTTGTTGGGCATAGGTGGGAGAGGAGATCTTTGATCCCATGAATGCTGAACACTGAGGGGGGGGATCTGAGGGTGGGGAGGTGGGAGTGGGGGGTAGGTATGGGCACACCTTCATAAGGGGATAAAATTTGAATTTACACATTTATAGTGCATGCCATGTAGTTATCAACATTGAGTTAGAAAGGCATCATTTACATTATCCTCATGAGTTTCCTTTGACATCTGGAGCAGGATCACAATAATTGTGTGGTTATTTCATGTGCATTTGTTGGCCAGTAGGTATCAGTGAATAAATCTTTAAATATAAAGGGTCCCTTGATTTGGGCAAGGTAAATATAAAGGACCCGTTTTCTTATAAGCCTCATATTTGCTCCATAAATAAGATAGAACATGTATAATATCAAACCCTTTCTCTAAGTTATCTTGGGAGCACATCTCTGATTTACTGTTTGCATGGACAAAGTTTCTGCCTGAAGGATACAAATTAAACCCTTATAGCAGTCCATTGCCAAAAGGACCCTGTCAGTCCCCAGAAGACTAAAGATTAGTTAACACATAAGAGAATATAATACCAACTCTACTTCTTCAACATTACCTGCTTTTCACAACTCTCATATCATATTTTATTTACAACTATTTTCAATTATTCGATCAATCAAACCTCTATAAGAAAGTTAAAAATTAGTAATTACATTTGAAAACTTGGAAGAAATGCAGACTTTGTAGAGAAAAAAGAGAGAGGAAGAGTGTCTTAGGGTTTTGATGCTGTGAACAAACACCATGACCAAGGCAACTCTTATGAGGACATTTAATTGGGAACGGCTTAAATGTTCAGAATTTCAGTCCATTATCATCAAAATAAGATTATGGTGGTTTTCAGTCAGGCATGGCGATGGAGGATCCGAGAGTTCTATATGTTCATCTCATAAAGGCCTGGCTCTCATGTGGTTAGAAAGAAGGTTTTACTACAGTGACAGACTTCTTTCACCAAGGCCACACCTACTACAACAAGACTACACCTACTACAAAACCATACTTCCTACTTATGCCACTCCCTCCACCAAACATTTTCAATCCACCACAGATGGGTAAATTATCTGGATGCCCATTGAATTTACACATTGGTATTCCTGAATTCATATGCTCCCACTTAATAAGTGAAAAAACTAGGAGATAGTGATAAATCCTGCATCACACAGGTAGAAAGTAGCAAGGAACAGAAGTATTTGCTGATTTGATTGAAAAGCTATTTTTTTCCTCTTCATTATCTCTCTTAGATAATATATTAAAATCAAAATTAGAAATCACATAAAACCATACTTATTCAATATCAATTATACCTGAGAAAGTAGTATCAATAGAATAGGAAAAATCAAAAAGTCACAGCACTAAGCAATTAGACTGCATAATAATTAATTTAGCTTTGTTGACAAAAGAAAGCAAACTAAAAAGGTACAGATTATAATCACTGCTTTTACTGTCATAAAATTATTCATAAAATGTTAATGTGTTTATATGACTATCACACAAATCTCAGATTATCATGTCCCTACCTTCTAGGTTTCTAATATGAAAAGTAACTTAAGGGTTCATGAGTTGAATATATAATGCCCAAATTGGTGATACTAGCTTGAATTAAAAAGGTCATCTAAGAAAATGACACCTCATTTTTGTAAACATGAATGGAGCATGCTCCTGAAAGTTATGTTTGGTTCCAAGTCCCTTCTTAGCTACCATACCACCTTGACATACTGCCTCACTATAGTGCCAGGAAAACACAGCCAGGAACCCTGAATAGTAGTTTTGAAAATGTTGTCTGAACTCCATCCAACACCTTTAGCTCTTACCAAGTAGTTTTGTCTCTACCAAATATTTTATCATATCACTAGAAAGTATGACTAATATACTTCTGTTTTATAGATATGTTGTAAGAAACACAAAAACCCCAAGGAGTATGCTTACATAAAGTCACACAGAAACAAGATTCTTCAAAATGTGTTAAACACAGAATAGCAACAACAATATTTGGTCAGTTTTCATTATCAATCTCAATGAATATACAAATATCTAGATCAGTAAGGCATACCTTAGAGAGCATCTATTATGATGTCACTAAAGTGGGTAATATCCATTCCAAAGGTGGGAAGTAGCCTCTCATAGAAAAATAAGAAAAAAATAAGAGCCTAGAAAAAAATAAAAGGAGATGACCAGCAAGTGCAAGAATTCTCATTGTTTTCTGGCTGCCATAAATGAGGCTATCTGTACATTGTGTGCTCCTCACAGGTTCAACCACGGAAATCATGCTCTAAAATATCCCTTTCTTTCTTACACTGTTTTTGTGAGTTCTTTCATCACAATTATGAAATAAATAACACATAATATTGGTACCAAAGAGGTTGAGTTATGGATGAGTCCAATTTTAACCATATGGCTTTTAAGTCTCTGGAACTTATTTGTGGGAAACATTAAGAAATGTTTCTTGATGTGAGTTATAAACAGCCAACTGTAATGTAAGAAGAGTTTAGTTAATGGTTATTGTGGGTGCTCAGATTATATAGGAACAATGGCCATGAACATGAGATTTCAGATGGAAATGAGTCAACATCAGGAAATACACCCAAGGCTATAATTAATATTAGATGTAAGCTTAACAGAATCTAGAGTAAGCAGGAAGATGGGCTTTTCTTTTGCATGTAGTAATTTGCCTTGCTTACTTAACTAATATGGGAAGACTTATCTTAATTGTAAATAAGACTTAGGGTATACATATGGAGAAAATGAACATTCACTCGTTTCTCCCTGTTCATGTTTGTGTGTGTAATGTGACCAGCTGCTTCAATCTTTTCTTTCTTTACTTTATCATCATGATAACTCCCTCCTAGAACTCTGAACCAGAGAAAACCCATTATTCCTTAATTTTTTATTTTTAGGGTATTCAATCACAACAAAGGAAAAAGAAGCTATGGCCAAGTCATCTATGTTATTTAAAGAGTAAAACAAAATACAACAAAAGAAACAAACAAATATAACCCTCGGGTAAACAACATTGTCTACATTATATTCACATGAGGGAGAAATTGAAGAAAACTGAGATTGATGGCAATTGGATAAATATTTGTTTAGAGAATTATAAGACAGTCCAAAATTGAGGCTGTAACATGGCTACTGCTAACTACTTTAAGCTATATTTATAGAAAGAATCTGGATCATAAGGCAGAGAACAAATACCTGAAAACCTGCAGAATGGAAAGAAAGGCATGTTAGAGGTTAGAACTAAGAAAGGCATCGCTTCTGAAGACATTAGTGCTTTGCTTCAGGATAATGGAACATATATCTGTATACAATCTCAGTAAGATTGCTATCTGCAAGCTCAAGAACTCTCTTGGTTCTCATATGCTACTCCAGCCATGGCTTAAGGAGTCTCCATTACCCCTGAACCGGACTAGCTTGTGTATGTTAATAATCCACATTATGCTAGAATTGAAGCCACGTGTAATGCAACAAACACATATTTTTGGATGCCTTTGTTCATATTTCTAAGGAAAACCTCAGAGGCTAAAAAAATCTGTGGCTTGCAGAGAGTCCTTATGATGGTGATGTGTAAAGCTGTTGTGGTAAAAACCTAATCTGTAGTGACACCCTGGAAGGCTATAGACTCTAGAAATATAAAACATTTATCAAGAAAAGGCAGCTCAAAAGGCCATGTTGTAGAGTAACAGTATCACCCAAGCATGTTGTAGTTTGCATCAAAACACCACATGTGCCACATGTCAGAAATGGAGCAGCCCAATTTTGTGTTTTCTCTGCCAGATTTCAGTCAAGCTTGCTTTGCTCTTTCTCTGCTGTTCTTTCCCTTTCTTTTGAAAAGAAAATATTGTATCTTGGAAGTGCATAATTTTGTTTTATATTTCTTATTTTGCAAAGGTTTCTAATTAGGAGTTTGCTTTGGATCTTAAGAGAGATTGTACACTTGGATTTTTAAAAAATGTGGGGATTGATACAACTTTGAGGCTGCTTGAAGATCTTACATAATGAGATATATATGAGCCTTTGGGGGCCAGAACCATGTTTTTGCTTAATATGGATGGTTCCCATGGTATCATGGGATGACTACTTTGTTCATGGATGAAGTTCATATTGCTTTTGTAAATACTAGAAATTTTAGAAGATAGAATCGTTATACAGCAAACACGCCATTGAGAGACTGATTTTGGAAGTTTCATCTGGTTTCAAAATCTTTTTATCTGGCTTTACCAGATAAAATCTTTATATCTTGCCTACCAATAAACAAGAATTGGATGATGCATGAAATTTCTGGAATGATGTTCTGCCTATTATTTCACTGGAATCTATGAAGCCAAGGGCTATACCTAAACCATCTGAGACCTTGAGCCCAAAATCTCCTTCCTCCATTTGTAATTTATGTCAAGTTTTTTTTTTGTGACAAAGATTAAAATATGACTACCAAAACAATTTATATTTCAATAAAAAAGGCAATTTCTGAATAGATAGGAGTTTTGCGCATTGGTATAATAAAACATTTCATTAAATATATAGTCATGGTAAGCTAGCTTAAAATAAGCCATATGGGATCTCTTTAAGTCAAAAGCATGCATAGAGTCAGCCTTATTAGCCCCTGTCATTACTCCCAGGTATTCAGAAATTAAATTTCTGGGGATCAATGGTTTCAGGTCTGCTGAGATATAGCAATATCTTGTCAAAAAGTAAAATAAAAGGAGGACAATAATGCAAGCAAACTGCCAACCCTTTCTGTTTTTCTCTCAATTATGAAGAACAGTTTCCTTATTAAGTAACATTACTGATTGGTCAAGTGCCCACTCAATAAGCTTTCTTTTAGCAATAAGTAGCCTTTTGTTCACAAATTAAGATACAATTAGTAATATGTCCAATATAAAAGAAAAAAAGCAGACTTTGTCAACACATTTTCTTTCTCTCTTATATGCTGCAGGGTTTTTCTTTCTCTCAATTGCATTTGGATTGGGATGAAGGAAAGAGAAGGCCCAGTTCAAATGAAAAGTGCTTACACTTGTCACCTAGGTAAAATGAGATCTAAGAGCCAAGTGACACCACTTCAAAGTCATAGCTTTTACACTAGGACCAAACCTCTCAGGAACACAAGCTTCTTATCTTGCAGAATGACAGTAACAGTGACTGTCTCACTGGGAGACAGAAAAGAGAACAATTTCAGGTTCTATGAAACTAGTGTCCAGAGCCTGGAAACTATGCACCTCTTGATAATTGGGCTTGCCCCTTGGGGTAGGAGAGAAGAGTTGCCTGTGCTTCCTTATTTGAGCCAGTAAGATAGGAAAAATGTCAGTCCTTACAATTAAAAACAAGCCAACAATACATAATAACATCTTTGCCATTTTTTATAAGTTGTAGCACATATGTGTCATCTCCTCCTCCTCCTACTTCTACCCTCCTTTCCCCTTTGGCAAAAAGAATTGACATATATCAGGAAGCAACTGCAAAGATGCTGGCGATTTGACAGGTTGGAGCTGCTTGTCCTTGTCTTCTTATTACTGTCATATTCATTCTTGAAAAAAATCTCTTGCAACAATGAGAAAAAAATGTGAGCAGGTAGTTCCTTTTGCAGCTCCTACCTTTCCCCACGAGTTTCAAGAAATTGGACCCTAGAGGCCTGGATATATCAAACACAGGTAACACTGCAATGGAGACACTATCAAACAGTTCTTTGACAGGTAACAATAACAGCACATCTACTTAAATATGAAAAGGATCAAGGAAAATGACCATAATAATACTTACCTAGTCAACAGATCAGGGAATCTGAAACAAATGAATTTAAGTTACGATTGATTTTATACATCCTCATCTAATGTTTTCAAAGTTGGTAAAAAAAAAAAATTAGTTCAGAAGGAATCTATGTATAATGCGTGGATATTTCAAAGCATACTATTGAATGTAGTCATGTTTATATGATGTGAGATGTGATTTCATATTTAGTTTCTTTTAAAATCAAATTCTTACTTACTATAAGTTCAAATTAGTGGTTTTTTTTCCTCCAAGAACTGTTCCTTGTAGCTCACTGATTTCACAGCTGTCTTCTCTAAGACATTCTATTTTTCAGAGGCTAGCAACAAATGTATACTAAGAATATGGTTGCTTGAAGGAAAATCTCCTTTTAGCCTTCTGTTTAATTTCCTAAGGGATTGACATTGCCGATTCCTCATGGAGTATGGCAATATGTTTTCTTTCTTCTTCTATTCCTTTTGACACCGGTTTCTGTGCAGCCATCTATTGTAGCATCTTAGTTCATCTTTAAAGTGTAAAAATGCAAATGATATGCTAATCCCATCTGACTGAAGGTGCTGAGGTGTTATTGCTAGTGAATCTGTGAAGGAGTCTCAGCAGCAGGTTGAATAAATTAGTTGGAAATAAGTAAGTTATGATAAAGCAACAGAAAATATTCATCTGTGCCTGTCATAATTTCTTTAACATAATATCATCCAAGTTCATTGAAGCTATCATACACTGTATGATTTCTTACCTTGTTAAGGACAAAAAGTATATTACCATACATATGTATAGCATATGTTCTTAATCAGTACATCTGTTAATGGAGATTCTTATTTCAATGTTTCTGCTATTGTGAACAATGCTCCAGTGAACATAACACACAATGATCCCATCAATGAAGTATTTTCATACTGTTTGAAAAGATAGCCACATAAGATTGCTCAGTTGTAGGAAAGTTCCCTCCCTCTCTTCCTTTCTTTGTTTTTAATTGTTTGGTTGGATTTTGGTTTTGATTTTTTTAATTATATTTATTTATATTTTGTGGATCTGACCTATATATAGAATCTAAAAAAAGGTTAAATACAAATAAATATTTTTTAAAAGGTAGTAGCAAGGGCTGGGATAAAAAGAGAGTTGGATTTTGGTCAAAGTCTATTAAGTTTCAGTTAGACAGAAATCCATCAGCCAGAGCTACTGTGCACCATGGTAACTATAATTATAATAATACACTATATTTGTGAATTGCTAAGAAGAGAATTCCATCACAAAATTAGAAATGTGTGGCAAATGCTTCTTTTGAATAGATATGTGTCAAGGCTACTGAGAATGCAGAGTGTCTCTCTCAGGAGAAGAATCCAAAGCAAGTCCAACTGAACTGGTATTTGGAGCCCATTAGACTTATACACTATCTAGCTGGAGAGCATGTGTACAGAAAGACTAGAGTGTATAAAGTCCTGAGAACTTGCTTGTATGAGGCAACTACTGTAAAACTAGTATGCCTGAGATAGAAACAGAAGACTGCAAATTAAGACTGCATGTGCAAGTTCTGACTCTTAAACACTTTGGGTGACTTCTCCTATGTGTTGAATTAAGAACTACATTTGAGCTAGTAACTGGGATGATTTTGACACTGACTTCAAAATGATGATTCTACATACAGAAGTTAACCCAACTTATGTGTGTTATGTATTCATGTTCATTCAATAATGCTTTTAAATGACATGCATGAAAGAGGACAAGTGTATTACTACAAACTGCATTATAATGTGACTAAGATTATGTTGACAAGCATTCTGAGTAAAATATTACACTGTAGTTATTTATGTGGTATGACTATATACAGTTGTAAAAAGATATCACATACTTTATAAAATTGGGCTATGAGGTGAACTTTGTAGCACTGTAATGACCAAATATACTGTTGTTGTATTATCCATGTGTAAATGCATTCATAAGAGAAGAGGAAGTAAAATTTAAATATAGAATAAATGCATAAATATTACAATTCCTGATTTAAATCACTTAGAATGTTTTTAGTAAATACTTCAAATCTATACTAATTTTAAAACTTTCGTGAAGTAAACACATCACATTTGCTTCACCATATCAAAAGTTATTAATAGGAGCATTAATAATAATGCCAGCAACAGGAATTCTTCATTTAGAATTTTAATCATATTTTATAATGTTTAATTTTATTTATATATGTACATATAATAATACAGAAAAAAGCACTTTTGTGAGTTGTTAAATGAATTTAAGAAGCAAAATAACATAGGTATTGATTCTAGGGATTTTCTTATTAATAAATTGAGTGTTCTCTCTGTATTGACATCCTTCTAGCAATAATCTGAAGCGTTCTGTGTCTAGTTGTTGTTTACATTTGTTTGGTTTTCCACTCATGGGGAATGTTTCATCAATTTCAGTACCCCAGGCATCAGAATATATTGAAGGATATATAGCAAACTATGGAGAGAAAGCATGACCCGCTGAGTTTCAGAAAATAATGAGTATTATAAAATTACAGGGAAAGAACACAAGTGAGGATTATATAAAACATAAAAAGCATGCTTCTCGTGTATTTTGTGTAGAGGATAGTCTCAATTTAAAGATGGTTCTAAGGTGTATTATTCTACAAACTTGAATTTATTAAATCAGACTGAGTCAACTTTTTAATGTGTCTGTGATTAGTTAGCATTAGGATAAATTATAAAGCTGTTCTTTTTTTTTAGAATTTCTATGAAACAACATGTGCTCCTGGAAAAAGACTCAACTTCTTTGTACTGAGGGCTTTGTAATGTAGACTTCCTGAGTGGCTTCTAGGAGCACAAAATCCAGGTCAACAGCACTATGCTCAAGTGGATTTATGATTACTTATTGGTACAACCTGTATTTTCCATACATGAAGGTTGTTTCTATGGTTTATGATTTTATATTATTCTTACTGAACACACTTGAGACCCTGTTGCCATTACGTGATTTTTTTTCAATGCTTATTTTATGTTTTGAAGATAAGTTTTACTACACAGTAAAAGTTACCAAAACTATGCAAAACCTCTCTAGTAAAAAGAAACCTACCTGATCTGAACAGAATTGTTAAAGGGATCTATCATGGATGCCTGTGGACACAGCAGCCTAAATCTTAAGTCTGGTCTACCTCTCTAGACTCATTCATTACCATTGTTCAATTGAGGTTCTTTCTAAAGCACCTAACAATAGATGGCACAGGGAAAGCAGCCTTGCTGCCCTTTACCTGATAGTACCTTGCAATGCATTAACTACAGGACAAAAAGCGTCCATCGTGATGGAGTGCATGTTACCCCAGATCTGGTGCCCTTCTGAGCTTTCTCTTTCTTTTGTGGTTGTTCATTTTCCATGTAAGTCTTCCTTTATGCCTGTCCTTCACTTTCTGCAATCAAGAATATTTTTCGACTGATGTTGCAGCTTAGATCTATTCTGCTCCTGGGATTTCTTATACCCATGAATCAAGTAGGGTTTTCAGTGTATCCCACTTTTCTAGGTAATTTGATAAGAAAAACTTCACGATATACCTCATCGAATTTGAAAAGTGACATTTTGGATATTCATTCAAACCATGAGTAGATATTATAATAATCACACTGCCTAATTAATGGCCTTTGCTACAAAATACCAGTAATTCCTATCTTCTATTATTACTGGGTAGATATAAGACACTTAAATTCACCAAAGAATTGAACATATCAGGGAGAGATATATGAAAGTTAGAAATTTATATTAATTCTTATCATCATATTTACTGTCAAATACCTATACGTACTTTACATTTGCTAAAATTTCCACTAGTATTTAACTAAAAATAATAACAGTAATTTTAGAGCTCAAAAATTTTCTACACATATACAACTTGGTCAAGACGCTGTTTAGGATTATATCAGAATAATCTGGTCATACCAATGCAAGAAGTGATTTTGCTCATCTATCATTGGTCCCTGTCCCCTAACATATTGATACAAGTGAGAATGGCATTCTAGAGTCAGAAAAAAATGGAAAGAAATGAGATGAGCCTGTGAATGTAAACATCAAAGTGTAAGAAATAAAATGTGCTAAAACAAACACCCACGAAAAAACAAAACAAAAAATAGTTCATAACACCTGGATTTAATGTATTTTATGTAAAAGGTATGTGCAGAGATAGCCTGAGTTTCTGAAAAGCAATATCATCGAATTTTCTTGCTGAATTGCAGAGGACAATTATAAATAGTGATGAACGATGGTATTGAGTTTCTGTGACTTGAGCCCGAACACCTTAGCTAATGTTGCATTACAAGCATCAAAATAACATATAGATAATATTTTGTGGATTTGGAAGAAAAGCCTAGAAATTTATAAATTTACAGATAGAGGGAAAGTTATATAATTATATTTCACTCTATCTGTGTGAGAGATTTATTAGGAACATTTTGATAATGTTCCATGGACTTGAGCAGATTTAGCACTTAAAAATAGGAAAAAGAAAGAAAAGAAAGAAAGAAACAAGGAAACAAAGAAAGAAACAAAGAAGGAAGGAAGGAAGGAAGGAAGGAAGGAAGGAAGGAAGGAAGGAAGGAAGCAAACATCAAGTTCAACACTAAGAAAGCTTTTTTATTTTCTTCTCTTTGCTTTGCTTTTTCTTTTTTAATTTTCTTTTGAGATCCCAGTGTGTCAGTCCACACTTGATCTTACATAGAAAAACCAAAGTGACAGAAATCTTTCCCTGTGTCTATTTGTGCTGACTTTGTCACAGTTTTAATTTTCTTTCAGTTTTCTTTGCATATGCCATAAAGCTTGCCATGTTTTGATTAGTCTATTATTATAACAAAGAACTTTAGTGTAGGACACTGAAAATATAAGAAGCCTTCATGTGTTAATGGAAAACAGAGCAGGGATGCTAATCTTCATGCATCTGAAGAAGTCCTGATTACAAATGCATGCAAACCTGGCACTTAGAGTAAGAGTGAGACACAAATGAAAGCTGTTCACTGTCGGTTGTCAAAACACTTAAAAAAAAAAAAAATCTCAGACCTAGAAAATTAGCTTACTGTAACCACAGCAAACTTTTTGCAACATAACCATTATTTTAATTTCTTCCTGCAATTCCTACTGAGGAGTTAGATTCTGTAGCTTCTTGCTTTACATAAACCAAGCACTATAACAGACAGAGTAGGTCTTTGTGTGACAGCTGTGACCATTGTCAGAAATGGAAAATCAGGTGTGCATCTCTGGATAGTTATGCTGACATGTCTAGAAAAAAAACACAGTGTCACTGATTTGTTTTTCTAATTCTACTCTGGCTGTTTTTGTGTTTGTTTGTTTGTTTGTTTGTTTGTTTTTTACATGGTAGCAGGAATATGAACATACATGATTATTCAATTATTCAGGAAAGAATAAGCATGAAATTTATTTCATGTTTTAACCTGAAATGACTCTAAGAATATGGGAAATCTTATCAGGTTTAAGTTAAGGACCACTTTTAACACAACATCTAATGACTCTGTTTTGATGATAATTTTCTGTTAAAAACATACATTTGTTCAAGAATTGGAATTTCCTATGAACACTGGTAGAATGAGGGAAAAGGAGAAATTTTTAAAATTAATATGAATGATGAAACATTAAAACCACACTAGCCAACCTTATATTTCTGGAGGCTTTCGAAAAACATTTTAACTAAAATTTATCCTTTTTTTCATTTTCTCAGGACATCTTTTCACAAATACTAGTGCTTACAAGTCTCTTATAAAATAACTTGAACTCAGAACATTTATTTTCTCCCATACAACTATGTGGGTACATTTGTATAATTTCTTGCCAGGTAGGTTATTAACCTTTTCTGAATGAACACACAGCACATACAGTGTTTGAAATTCACCTGAGATCTTAAGTACTAGCAATTGGTAGACCACTGTAATTTGATCCTGGCAAGTACCTAGATTTATTGCTGGACAAATTGTAAGACTTTTTTCTTAGATTAATGGTTTCATGAGGCCAGGTAGACAATAAATATGGCTTTTCCCTTAGAATCCAACATACATTCTGAGTTTGTTTGAAGGGATTCTGAAAAAAATTAACAAATAATAATTTTCTCTCTTCATCATTTCCTTTTTATTTGCCTGTTTTTACAGTACAGATCACAATGAAGATACTATCATTGGCACCAAACTATTTGACCCCAACAAGGCTGGAACTGTAGTCCAACCCTAAAACAGTGTCACACAGAATAAGCTTATAAGGGAGTGATTAGTTGCATTAAGGACAAAAAAACATCTATGTTAAAACCTTCTTTTGCATATGTTCCTTAGTGATGACTCACTTTTACCACCCTCTCCTCTCAAATGAAAGATAAAATTATTTTTTTATGAAGAGGATGTGAAATTATAATCCGGATCTGGGGAAATCATAATTTTAAAAAAGCGCAATGACTTCTAATAACCATTGGGAATTCCACAAATTAATAATACTTTTTAAAATAATCATTTCAGTAAACTGATATCTGTCTGACAACTTCAAGTCATAGTTGACTTTAATAAATTTGTATTTATGATATTAGACTTACCAGACATGTCTAGTGAATGGGGATTTATGCTTCTGCATCAGGAAGATGCAGACTCTGATCTGCAACTCTACTCTACTCTTTATTTATAAATCTGCTCACCTATACCTTAAAAATATGTTCACAGCCAGTTTGAAATACTAAACATGCCAGTTCTAAACTTATCAGTAATTGGATAAATTTTTAAGTGTCTGAACTGAATTAATTAACCCAAATTGACAAAATATTTGCAATTTTTAATTTGCAGAAAAGATATCTCATTTTTACCACATAAGCAAAAATATTGCTTCTATTTAATGAAAAACTTCTCTAAGAATGTCTGGAACATTATGCACAATCAATGATGTTTGCCAACACCTATAAATCCTAAGTCCAGTGTCTGTTACTATGTATTTTTATGGCATGTATGTGTTGTGTATACATCACTGTGATTCTTAGAATATTTTCCTGAGAGACAAGGCCCTAAAGGCCTTAGCATCTATTGACTAGAATGATTTTAGAGACTCCCTGGGAGAGAACTGACTAATCTGACTAGTGTAATATGTATCATGATACATATTAAATATATAAGATACATATGATACATATATATACATATATACATATTATACTATATATATATGTATATATATGATTATGCACATACATATATATATTATACATATATACATATATATTACTACTATAATATATAGTATATATAATTATAATTATATAATATGTAATATAATATATATCACTCTCTATATATTACTTTTCTATAAACTTTTCTCTAATATATATGTATATATTACTTTTTTATAAACTTTTCTAATACAATAATTACTTGCTAAAATAGACTGTTGTGACAATATGATACACTTCTATTTTCTATTGTACTGGTAAAAGACTTAACAGCCAAAATAATAGATTACCATTAGCCTATACCACTCATTTCCAAGCATCTCAATAATCTTCACATCATAGAGTTTATTCAATGAATTCTATAAAATTTGCTTCATATATTTATTTTATTTATTTCAGTTTGTCTTTTTCTCAGTGCATGAGTTTTCTTTCATACGCACTATAATCTTTGAGCTCATGGTGAATAATTTCATACTTCCCATGGCTATTTTACTATCAAGTCAAAATAATTGATTAAAAACTAATGAAAACTAAGGTTTGGGATGTGGAACAGTCGAAGGGTGGACCGGGAAGGGAATAAAATTTGGAGTTTAAATAAATAAATTAATTAATTAATTAAAAGGAAAAAGCATGGGATGTAGCTGCATTTCCTCAAAGATAGTAAAGAACCATCAGTGTAGGTTTTGTTCTTTAAAGATTACCTTAGCTGTACAAGTGAGATAGCTTTACCAGTAATACTGGTTGGTGCCAATCCTTATGACCCAAGTTCAATGCCTAGAACCCACATTTTAGAAGGTGTTAACTACTTAGAAAAGATGTCCTCTGACCTCCATTTGTGGTCTATGGGATGCATGTGGTCTCCTCACCACACAAATTAATCAATTAAGTAAGAAATCAGTTAATTAAAAACTAATTCAATATAAATTAGCTACTGTGGGATTTGTTGTCTCATAATAATTCCTCGCTGTTCTTGATCAAATTTCACTGAGTGATAAAAATTCTTGGTAACATACTATTTAGTTTAAACACACATATTCTCAACTTCCTGTTAGAGAGGTCAAAAAGAGTAGTTTCCCCTGAGCAAATATTTTAATTATTTAATGAAAATTAACTCTACAGTTTTTCACACTTGCAAAATAAAATTATAGTTTTAGTTAAGAGATAAAGAACTTAGAAGTCAAATTATACACAAAAGATATGGACAGATTTAATGAGATTTTTTTTGGAACTATTTTTGTAGTCACACTGTTCATGATTATATAGTTTCTTTCAAGACTTTTACCAATTGCCTTCACTCTTGAGGACACACACACGCACACACGTGGTGGGGAATTTATCTATCACTTTCAATTTTAAATGTGTTTTCCAGTACATTTAAGAAGATTGTGTTTTTGAAATAGGTCAGTAGCTCACAAAGCTTAAAGTATAATAGCTCTTCCCTTGAAGTAACGAATTTTCACTGAGTTCCCCATAAGCCTTGCCTAGTGTTAGACTGAAAAGGAAGTTCTTTTATTTTTCTTCAAAGTTAGGAAGAGATTAAAGATATTCAGCCTCCTTTATCTGATGTCCAGGAACAACAGTATACCTATGGGGCACAGATTAAAATACTTTCATGAATTATTTTTCTTGTTATACTTTGGCCCCAATTAGTGTTCTTTTTAATAAAGAATAAGTCCTGTAGCTCTCAAAGGATGCTACAGGGTTGTACTAGCCTGGGAAGGATATTCTGGTTATATTCAGCATTTGTCCCATGAAAATACACTTTAATTTTTTTCAATGTTTTAATTTAATCCTTGATAAGTTCATCTAATTCATCATAGTATTTCCTCTCCCTTAACTTGTCCAAGATCCTCCATTACCTCCTTACCCATCCAACTTCATGTTTTTTTCTCCCAAAACATAATATAAAACCAAGAAACAGTAGAAAAAAATGGAGTCCATTTTGCACTGGCCAAATATTCCTGTGTACAAGGCTTGCCCTAGAGTGCGGTTGATAAGAGTGCCATACTACTAAAGAAAACCAATTTTTCCCTCTCCCAGCAGCTATCAGTTGTGAATAGCTTCTTGGTCACAATGGGAATTTGTACCCACATCCTCTCCTCCATGCTAGGGTTTTCCAAAGCTTGAAATTGTTCAGGTCTTGTGCCTGTTGTTACAGTCTGAATTCTTAGGTGTATCTGCTCTGTTGTATAGAGAAAATTCACTTTCCCGGAAGTCACTTATCACCTCTGGCTTTTTCACAATAAACAGCCTGCTCTTCTGAATGGAATTGGATGATGTGCAAAAAGTGAGTACCTTGAAGTACTCAGCCATAGGGGATATCTATATCACACTCCTCCCATCCAGACGTTAAGTTTTGGTATAGTGTGCACATTAGAAACTAATGTGTTTGTGAGTATACCAAAGCTTTGTGTAGTTGCTCTCAGTGTATTTAAAAAGAGATCCAGTTATAACCCGGTGTGGTGATCTGTGGGAACAAACTCGCTGGGGGTGTCCTGCAAGCGTGCAGCAGTGACCCACAGGTGGGAGGGCGGCAGAGTCCCAGGAGGCTTTCCATGCCAGCGGGTCCCACATACAGCGGAAGGTCCAAGGTTCCAAAGGCTGGAAACTTGGTGGCAGCAGGCCCCAAAAGACACGAGGGAGTTCGTGGGTTCCAAGAAGTTTTATTGTCATGGTGTAGTAATTGGGTCTGGATGTGCATGCCCCTAGTAAAAGCCAGGGGGACCTGGCTTAAATAAGGAGGGGGAAAGAGGAGGAACTGGGGAGGAATAACTTAATTGAGCTACGCCCCTGAAGCCATGCCCTCTACCTGTAACTGTACAGGTTTTGTGATGGAGACACAAAACCTCTCTGGGAGTAGCTACTGAGCCAAACGTGTCTGCTAGGTGTAGGTTAATGAGAGATGTGGACGGCATGGAGGAGTCTGCAATGGGGGTGTGGGAGATACATGCGGTCCCTCACAAGCCATGTCAACTGTTGGGTCCTCAGGCTATCTCAAACCCAGTGCTCTAATGGGGAGGACAAATCATCTCTTCACAGCCCTACAGTGATCTGGATTGAGATGACATTGACCTCACCACTGAAAGTGGGAAGAAGAGGAGGGGAAGATCAATAATTTGTTAGGTGTGGGTTTTGCCTGAACAATAGAAAAGAGTCATATTAAACCCCTGTAGCTAACCAAAGGTGTTATAGCTAATGTATGCAAAGAAAGATTTAACTGGCTCAGGGAAACTTCAACTGCCTATTTCCCTGTTCCTACTTCATTTGTAGAACCTAATGTAGATATGATCTCATAATTAACCTTTGGCATTCTTCAAAATTTTTAGAAATATGTGGATATACTTGATTACTTAAATCATAAAAACACAATCTCTAATAGTATTAACTGACTTTAATTTTTAATTAGTCATTTCTTTCTCAACCTTCCATATGCCAAGTCTACCTATAATTATAATATTAAACATTAAGCAAATTCAGACTATGTACTATTTGAAAGTAAATCATCTTTATATATGTGCATGAATTATGTGCTATGTTTTTATTTGTGTTCCTGAGATAAGGTTATGTTCTGTAGCCAGGTTGGCCTAAAACTCACTATGTAATACAGGATAGCCTCAAATTCATAGTAATTCTCTCTTTCTCAATCTTTTGTGTTAGAAATGTGAGCCACTATGCCTGGTTTAGAAGCAAAATTCTTTTTGTAAAGGTTGAGAGAGAGACAAAATGGGCCAATTATATATACAAAATCTTTTGCATTTGCTAATATCAAATTTAACACATAAAATCACAGGCAGTTTTCAAAGAGCTGTAAACTTTGCATAAAATGAAATTAATCCTTGTAAACTGTGCAGTTCAGTTAAGTGTACAGTTCAGTGGGTTTTTTTTTTTTAGTATATTTACAAAATTCTATGACCTTTACCACTAGAACCAGAACATTTTTATCATTCTCAAAACACACATTACACCTATTCATAGCTAAACATTAGTTATGAATTTGCAGGTCTCCTGTGTCTGGTACATTTTCTAATTGCCTTATACTATGTTTTGTTCTTTAGTACTGATGAGAATCATAAATAGGTAAAATTTTGCTATCTGTTTTACACACGATGAAGTAAAAGAAAATATTATTGGATATGAAATATGTCTGCCCACTACTTGAGCCTTTGATTCATCAAAACATTCATTGTCTTACCTTTCCACAAATAAAGTAGGTCTTATGCGTTTATCACTCTCATATAGATGGAAAGAACACTGATAATATATGGCACTCATATTTTCATCTCTTCATGGTTACATATTTTTAATTAGATATTTTATTTACACTTCAGATGGCATCCCCTATCCCCATCCCCCCCCTTAGGAAACCCCTATCCCATGCCCCCTTTTCCTTTTTGCATTTATACATTTTTTTTAAATAATGTTAATCATAGGCTTTATAAGTTTGGAATTGTTCAATCAGAGGTGTAACCCACTGACCAACCTAGATATAAAGACTATCTTTGACTGGTGAAGATACATGAATATCTTCCTCCCTGTCTCCCCTCTCTTTCTCTCTTTCATCACCTAGCTTCTCCTCTCCTTCTTCTTCTCCTCTTCTTACTCCTTTTCTTCCTCTCAGTACTCCTCCTACCTTAGCTCCTCCTACACATCACCTTTCCTGTTAAAAGGAAACTTTTCTCTCAAAATACAATTAGAGCATAATTATGCCAATTTGTACCAGTGAGGTACAGGATAGTCCTAATACCCAGTCCATCCTTTTGTTGACTAACGAGCTCCTCTGTCATCTATTCTAACTAAAACATTTAGTTCTGAACTTGGCTTTAGGATGAATGTCAGCTGACGACCATATCAAGACTGTATTAAGAATATATATTAAGAATATAGAACTTGAAATTGGAAGAAGATTGACTTTAAAACTTTATACATATATTCCTTTGTCAAAATGTAGTTAGCTGGGATCTGAGTACATAGAAGCTAATTGTAGAATAACTCCTTGTTCATTAGTATCCCACTATTTGCGTTACCTGTGAAAGTTCCCAAAATATTTTTCAGGAAATGTTTGATATTTTATTATTTTGGTAGAAGTTAATGTGCCCTGTTGGGATCATGAAATTTACTGGGTATAAGATTTCTTTTGTGGTTACATTATGGGGATAAAATCTACATGATAACAATGTGGCAAGAAAAAGCGACTGTTACAAACACTAGCTTTATGCTTTTCTAAAAAATATCTTTTATTTTTAAGATTATAATGACATCATTACCCTTTTCCATTTTTCTTCTCCAAACGTCAGCATATTATTTTCTTTGCTCTTCTTCAAATTCATGACCTCATTTTCATTAAGTGCTGATGGGTACATATATGTATGTGTGCATATGCATATAAATATATCATTTTTATTACATACAGAAATACAATCTGCTAGTTCCATATAATATTACAAGAATATGTTTTCAGATCTGACCATCTAGTTTTGGTTAAGCAATTGCTATGCTTTTCCCTGGGGAAGACTATGTCTCCTTTTCTCAGCATCCCTTAGTTTCTTGTAGTTATTTGTGTAATGTTAAAGCATCCTCAACTTTCCTCTGTCCACTTTGTCATGCCTTTAGTTGTCCTTGGTCAGCTCATGTTTAAGGAGTTATGCTGCTGAGCTTTTACAAATGTAGCTTCTTACATTCCAAGAAGACACAATATAATGGGTGATATTATTGTGAACTTTGTCAATTTAACACAAGCTTGAGTCATCACAGAGAAGGGAGTCTCCCTTGAGGCAATGCCTCCATGAGAACCAGCTGTAAGGCATTTTTTTCAATTAGTGATCACAGGAGTAGGGCCCTGCCCATTATGGGTGATGCTATCCCTGTGCTAGTAGTCCTGGGTTTTATGAAAAGCAAGCTGAACAAGCCAGGGGAAGCAGTCCAGTAAGCAGCACTCCTCCATGGCCTCTGCATCAGCTCCACTTCCAAGATTCTGCCCTGTGTGATTTCCTGCCCTTACTTTCTTTGGTGCTGAACAGCAATGTGGAAGTGTAAGATGAATAAACCAGGTTGCTTCTTGGTCATAATGTTTTGTGCAGGAATACAAACCTTAACTAAGACACATAATCACATACCACACTACATTTTTCTCTAGATGTTGCAAATTTTCTTCCCTCTCTTCTGAAATGATTATCCCTGGGCATTAAGTTCAGGAGTTGTATTATAGATTTGTCCATTGGGACTATACGGCACAGCTCTGCATTTTGATGGATTGTGGTTGTCTGTAATGGTCTATTGTAAAGAAAAGATTCCTTGATATAGGGTTTGCTGTACACTTAATTTTGGGTATAATAATAAATACTTATAATGTAGATAGGCATTATGATGGTTTGGGTAAAATGGTGGTTAAAGATCCATAAAGTCTCTTCAGGTTCTATCTCCCTACTGTTGGCCATTTTGGCTAATGTCAACCCCAATGGGTCCTGTGAGCCTCTCACATCCCTGGATTCTGCTACTATCTAGTGGTTCCCTCATCTGTACCCCAAGCCACACTACTACATATTTCTATTCATTCTCTTGGCCCTCTGGGCTTCTCCCCTATCTCCCACCATACCTGATCCTGCCCCATTTTTATCCCCCCACTCCCCTCTCCCACTCATGTCTATCTCTCCCTCTGCCTCCTGTGATTATTTTGTTCCTACTTGTAATTGGGATTGAAGCATTGCTCTGGTACCCTGATGGAAGACTTGGGGAAGGACTGAAAGAGCTGTTGCAACCCCGTAGGAAAAAGAGTATCAACTAACTGGACTCCTCAGAGGTCCCAGGGACTAAGCCACCAACCATAGACTGGCCTGAGGCCCCTGCAACGTATGTAGCAGAGAACTACCTTGTCTGGCCTCAGTGAAAGGGGATGCATTTGGTCCTGTGGATGCTTGATGCCCAGAGAAGGGATGCTAGAGGGGTGAGGTGGAAGTGGGTGGATGGGTGGGTAGGTGGAGGTGAACCATTTTAGAGGAGAAGGGGAAATGGGTGGGGTGAGTGCTTGTGGAGGGTTGATCTGGATGGGGGACATTTGAAATGTAAATAAATAAAATAATTAATTAAAAAATATTTGGTCACTAGCTCTGGTTAGTTGATGAGGTTTCCAGTAAGAGATCTGATTTTTTTCTCAGTGAGTGGATCTTAAGTCCAATTAGAGAGCTGTTGCTTACCATTAAGTTCTGTCTGCCAATACTGCACCTTTAGTATTACTGTGCCATATTTCTCTCACAGATGTAGTGCATAGGTGTTATTGGTGGGTAGGATTGTTGATACTTTCAGTCATTTGGAAGCTTATCTGATGCCTTCTGTACCATGAAAGGTTCTAGGAGAGGAGGCTGTCAGATCAATTCCATCCTAGCATTCTTTTTCCACCTCTACTAGTTCTGGTTCCATCTCTGGGTCTGAAATGCAATGCGTCTTCAGCAATGGAAGATCACTTTTCACCTCTGAGAAAGAAACATGTGCAATGGCAAAATCCTGTAATATTTGGGAGTCTCTTGCACACCTCTAACCAACAAGTCAAAAAGAGGATTTCTCATGCCTGGTGTTGGAGTTTTTGTTGGAGTCTCTCCCTTTTGAGAGAGAATATTGTCTCAGTCCAGATTATATTTACTCTATATAGGTACATAAATACACTGACTAATATGCATTTAAGTATTTTAAAATAAATAATATGACATGATTCCTTACTACTTTTGTAGACATCCTTGCTGTTAGTTTGCATTCCTTCCTTCCTTATTCTGAATTTATTTTCCCCCTCTATATATCTGTTTTATTCATTCCCCCATCATATCAGGTGTAACCTTTTATACCCCTCTGTATTGATCACCTTTGCCCACCCCTACTAACTACTTGGCAATGGTTGCTTTTCACACTCTGTTTTATTCATTCCCCCATCATATCAGGTGTAACCTTTTATACCCCTCTGTATTGATCACCTTTGCCCACCCCTACTAACTACTTGGCAATGGTTGCTTTTCACACTCCTGGTTTCTGTAGTTATTTTAGGATACATAGTCACATCTCAACATCATGGGCATCCTATTCAAGAGAACATGCAATGTATTTTTGGGTCTTACTTTCTAGATCTTACTCAATATTATCTCTTTTAGCTCCATCCTCTTAACTATAAATTTTAATTTTCTTTATAACTAACTAGACTCCCATAGTGTATATGTATCACATTTTCATTATCCATTCATTAATAGTCAGTGGAAGGATATTTAGGTCCCTTACATTTCCTAGCAATGTGAATAGAGCTACAATAAATATGGCTGTGCAACCGTATTTGGAGTAGAATATGTTCTTCTCTTATCTGTGCATATCATTTGAAGGTTTGGTCTTTTCATGGTGTCTCATTTTTCCTGTTTCTTTCCTTTATTTTTTATAATGCTTGATTATATGGTCTAGAGCCTCTACTTAGAGTTCTGACATTCTATCTTTTCCTTTATTCATATGAATTGCAAGCCTTTCATTTGAATTTTCTCATTAGATTATTGCAACTTTTAATTCATCTTCATTTCTGCTTACATCCTCTAAATTTTCTATCTCTTTATTGAATTCTATTTTCAACTCCTATTTTCAATTCTTCATCCTGCAGTTCATCTAGGAAATTTTCATTTGTAAATATTTCTACAGGATCCATTGGCTTTAGGGGGGCATTAACCTGGTCTTTCATATTGTTTCTACTTTTTCAGTGGAGTCTGGAACTCTTTTGCTAGCTATCTGTTTGTTGTGGATAGAGCACATTGGAGCAGAAGAGATGTGTGGAGCTTACATAGAAGAAAAATTAAGTTGACAGAGGGAACTAGATTGTTGTGCAGGATGTACATCCTGGTTCATGCCTTGGGTTTGGGAGTATATTTAGTGGGTGGAAAGTTTGAATGTAGCTTGGAATGGACCTGCTAGTTAGGGTACAGGAAAATTGGATTCTGATAGAATCCTGGAAGTTTACATATATAGGTAGGGGTGGCCAGACTATGCTAGAGAACTAGATTCAGAACTAAAATGTAATGTGTTAGAAAGGGTTCATGGAGGAGAACATCAGCCAGACTGGGCTAGACCCTGGAGACAGTTGTGGAGGATTTTGCTGGCTACAAACATTGGATATTATGTTTGTAAATATAATAATTTATGTAAATCTTACTTGTTGTTTATTAATGTTATTATTAGTTGAAGACATAAACTAATGAATATATATATATATATATATATATATATATATATATATATCATAAGATAAGTGCTATCTTAAAGACATTGTCCTAGTTTCTACAACACACTTTGATGGATGAATAAAATTTATTGTAACTAGAAATAATTGTGCACTCTACCAAAAAGAAGTATGTAGTTGTAGTCTACAAAATATTGTAGTTGCATAAAAGGAAATTATATTTAAATTTTAATTTCATAGATTCTTCATAATATGCACTTTAGACAGAGGTATCATGATACCACTATCTATTTCCCTTCACAGCAAATGCTTATAAATTTTATGGTTGTGCATACTGCTTATCATAAAATGATTGTGCAAAATTATGCAATAATTTTTCAACTAATACTTTCATTTATAAAATGTCGAATTACCAATTTCTACTTACAAAGCATGATGAACATTTAATTTCCTTTAGGTACTCTGTGAAGAAATAATTTTGGAGAGTTCTCATGATATTTTGGATGATTCACAATTTAATGTTAGTCTCCCTAGGTTTCTTTCGAGTTCTTGATTTAATAGGAGTGTTAACTTGTAGAAACAGCTTCTATAAACTGTACTCTAAAGAATCAATATTCAGTATAAAATTTTTTATATCTTTACTAGGTAGTGTAAAAAAATATTTAGCAGTACTGAGACATCGAGTCAGAATGCTTGTATGCATCACTTTTATGTAATTTTGAATTTTAATCGCTTAAATTTAATCCTAATGTTTTCCTTAATGTCACAGTAATAATAAGCCTTTACATTTGGGAAAAGAATTTTAATAATAAAATTAATGAAAGAGGTATACATTTGTTCATAAGATTTAGTTCAAGGAAATCATAATTTGCTGACTAATTGTTTTATATGGGCACAACATCCTTCAATTTCTTATATGGAATGCCTCTGAGAGTTTCTGAAAGAAGAACAATAATTATTGGTTTTGTTGGATGTCTTTTACTTTAAAAATGCATATTACAGTAACATTAAAGAGGCTGATAACAGACAGATTCAATGACAATGAAATGATAACTCCTCAGAAGTAAGTCACATTTTCAAAGCTCAATCTTATATTCCCTAAAATGAGTAATACTAGTAGTTTTTTTAATATATATTCATTCATTTAATCTTACAACAAATCCATTTTGCAGATGAATATAATTATTCACAACAGGCATTAAAGAAATATGAAACCAATTTTTTGAATGAATCGGTATTATCCTTAAAGAAGCATTTCTATTTCATACCACAAGAGAAAGGCTGGATACCCCAGTGACCTAGAATATAACAAAATTTTGAAGGAAAGAAAAGAAAAGAATCAATTAAATGACTCCTAACAACATGCTGCTATATTCATAGATTAATAGATACATGCTCCAGTTGTTATCAGAGAGACTTCATCCAGGAACTTTTGGATGCAGAGACCCCAACCAAGATTAGGTAGACCTCTGTGAATCCTGCAGAAGAGGGGAAGTAAGGACTATGGGAGCCAGATGAGTCAAGGACACCACAGGAAAACACAGAAGAAACTAATCAGGTCTCATAGAGGCTCATAAAGACTGAACTGACAACCAGGGATCCTGCATGGGTTTGACCTAAGCATTCTGCATGTATATTACAGTTGTGAAACTTGGTCTTCTTGTGTAATTTCAGATTGGGTCTGTTGGGTTCTGTTTGGTCTCTGGTCTGTCTCTGACACTTTCACCTGAGTTTTGGACCAATTTCTTCATACTGGTTTGCCTAGTCTAGCCTTAATAGGAGGGAAGGTGCCTAGTCTTTATGTAACATGATATGCTATGATTGGTTGATATCCATGGGTGTCCTGACCTTTTCTGAGGTGAAATGAAGGAGAAGTGTACTGAGGTGGGGGACAGGAAGGGAGGGGCTAAGATAAGAGGCGGGGAGGAAAAACTGTGCTTAGAATATAATATATCAGCGTGAGTAAAACTTTAAAAAATGAAACAGTATTATCAAAAGCAGGATTCTAACAGCTGAGTTTAGCCTTACACAAGATGTCATAGAGTGCACAGACAGGAACTCTTGCGATGGCTGAGGCTGGTCTTTCCAATAGCCTACAGTTAGACAACAGCTGAGTTATTAAAGTCAGCTACAATACTCATACCCATCAAGGCTACTCTTTGTTTGTCTAAAATAAGAGTCACACTATTTAAAAGTGTTTTGTTACCTTGTAACAACTGTAAAAGGACAGAGGTTCCAAGGCAAGCACCAGTAAGTAATCTGAAATAAATTTGTTTCAGCTTTGTATCAATGGGACAGGCAATGGTTTGAACACCATTTAAATGTCAGAGACCTAGAATAAGAGAAGTTCCATTAGTGTCAATCAGAGAAGCTGAAAAGAAGAATGTGGCTTGATTGCTAAACAATTGCAATGATACTGAGACCAGTAAACACTCTATATTCCCTATGATAATACTAACTGTGAAACAGTTACAAGCCATTTTTAGAAGGACTATATGGTACTATAATTGCAAGGCTATATCACCCATTATTTTTAAATGACACATTTGCACATTTTTATTAATAGGTCTTTCCCTTTACTTATTAAAGTCACCAATTTTAACTTTTTTTAAGTATCCCAAGCCTTTGAATAATCTCCTAATTCTTTTTTTCCTTTTATTAAAAACTGATTAATTTCTTACATAATATATCCTGATTACTGTTTCCCTTCCCTTAGCCACCACTGTGCCTCTCTACTTTCCCTCTTATAAGGATTCACTTTATACGTGTCTGTCATCAGAAAACAAGTACTTGAGCTTGAGAGGTGGCTCAACAATTAAATACACTGGCTGCTTATCCAGAGGTCTTTGGTTCAATACCCTGCACTCAAATGACAGCTCACAATGTCTGTAATCTAAGTTGGTTACAGATATGGCACCCTCACACAGACATACATACATACATGCAAAACATTAACACTCATAAAAAATAAATAAATCTTAGAAAAAAAGAAGAAAAAGTGACTTTTAAGGAAAAGTAATATAATAATATAATATGATATGATTACCTACTAAACTAACAAAACAGAATAGGACCAAAACAAACAAACAAACAAACAAATCCACTAACCTGTAAGCCATCGTATATGCACCAAGGACTTGCTGCAAAACTGTGCAGGCCCTATGCATGCTACTTAAATCTAATGCACTGACAGTCAAATTAGTTGGTCTTCTTATGTCTGGGTAACTAAATTTATATCATGGAGTTTAACTAGCCATATAGACATCAAATTAACTATATTTGCAACTAATATACTATTAGAATTTCATAGCATTTTTAAATCATTAAGCTTAGGTTTCATAAAACACAGACTTTCATAGAATAGAGGTCAACAATGTACAAAACTGCCCTCACAAATATTTGAAACCTTATAAAATATAAGAAACCTTATAGAAAATTGATACAATGAAATATCCTTGTTAGACATCAGACTGCCGTTTCATGACTTCACCTATCATTTCCTAGTTGGTGTTTGCAGGTAAGAAAAGACAAGAATTAGTGTACCTGTGAGGGTATACATATGTGGTACGTGTGCTCACAGTAAAGAGGACAATCAGGGGAATGAAACAGTTATTCATTAACAGTCACCTCTAGTCTTCTGCTCCCTGACTCCTAGTTCTTTAACAACAGTTTTCCATTAATATTACTTGAATCTGAAGACATCTTTTGCTGCCTGGAATCTTTTGCTCAAGGAGATGAAATTACTATCAGCCATACAAACCTATAAACAAACAAAAATTAAATTCTATCTATGAAGAACTTAATTCTTTATTGACATGCTTAAGTCCTTTATTAGAGTGCTTAAATAGCATTCTCATTTATATATAATGGACAAGTTCTTTCACAAGAATGTGTGTCATCATTCAAAACTGTTTGGACCAGATTCACCATTATATCAATGGACTTCATAATTTAGTACTTGCTATTCATAGTAATCAAAAGCTTGGTTTAACTGTTTGCCTTAGCTCCATTACATCCACTGTTGCATTTTCTGCCATATCAATTTATAAAGATGGCATGCATGTTCTTTAAAAGAGCATATGCTTTGTGGCAAAATATAACTGGCTGCATACATGATGACATTATCTTTTGGGTTATTATTAAAGAAAGTTATGACTCTTATTGAGATTAATTATTTAAAATTAATTTATTTAAAATAAATTCTGTCTTTATGTTTTTCATAGACTATGTTGAATTAAGTAAGAACAGCATTTTGTAGCTCATGAACCAATATTAGCCGTGACAGGTCTGTAAACAAAGTTGACTGTATCACAGACATATCACATTTTACAAAATATCTGAGGCTGCTTTTCTACCATAGGCCATAGGACTGATATGAGCAGTTTTGATAAGACTCAGGGCTTTTCAAACATATCTTATTACCTGCATTCTTGAAGAAAGCAATTGCAGATTCTTAAATTATCAAGTATCATACCCAGCATGTAATACTTAAAACTAAATTAATATTGTTTCTAAGAATACCAATAAACCTAGCTATTAGAGAAAAATGATTAAGTGGATTAGAACTCAGTGTGACACATAAATAAGTAACAAACATAAAAGTTAAACTGGAGGATGAGTAGATGACTCTTGGTTTGAGGGAACTCATGGCTCTTGTAGAAGATAGTTCAATCCCCAGCCCCACAGAGGGCAGCTCACAACTTCCTATAACTCCAGCTTCAGGGGCTCTTAGACACCCTTCTTGCTTCCAATGGTACTGTACTCACAGGCACATACCAACATACAAACAGGCATAAGTAATTTTTAATTTAAGATAAATTGAATGTTCCCAATATTTCCATTTGTAATATTTTTGTTTCATAAATAAAAATGAAATTCAATTGGTTTACCTTATTGACAAAAAATTGACTAAAAATGTCTCAGTCAAGAACCTGACATTATCTTAAGCTTTATTTTAACATAATAAAAACAAAGCTTTTTATTTTTGTGCATATTTTCAGTACTTGAGAACAGGTAATTAAGTATCTAAAATCTTCTAGGGTTTTGTTAGTCAGATTTATTTTATTCTTATGTATTTTTATTTCCCTGTAGTGCTTTGGATCAAAATGGGTGTCTGTCTCCAAGAAACTTTAAACCAATTTGAGATCAAATCAGAAATGATATCAAAAGACAACCTGCTGTTCTGAGTTGTCACGTGCAAGTGAATTAACTGGACAAAATGTATTTTAAGAAACCAGAAAAAAACAATTTCTTCAAGTTCACAAGATCAAGAAATATTTCCAGAATAAGATATTGTATAGGATGTAGAGAAAATCCGAAATAGATGAATAAATAAAATCCAGATGATAGATCTACTTACTTAAGTTCCGAAATTTAAATGGAGAGTTTTGGGTAAGAAAAATGCCATTTACACAAGAGTATGTTTGCATATTACTATTACTATTTTTTCTTGAGGAAATATTATCTGGCTTCCCTTGAATGATCACTAATGTGTGATGTTCTGTCAGCTTTTTTAATGCACATTTTTAATGCACTGCTAAAAATGATTGTCACATTGTGGACCTACAGACAAGGATCACCAAGACAATTTTGTCACCCCCATTATTCTTGTGTCAAATAAAACAACAGGCATAAGGGAGAGTTACTGACCCCTGAGACCAGGGTGAAGGCAACTGGCTCTTATTTTCACAGTACTACCCATTCATGTAGTGACCCTGGTGGCAGAGAGCTATCTGTGATTCCAGTCATAAGCTCACTGACTTCTTCAAGAGGTAGCTGATTTCATAACTAAGGATCAAACTCATAACATTATCACTTCAGAGGTGAGAATCTAAATGTGAAGCCTAAGGGAACACAAGCATCCAATTCTGCTTCTGAAAGGAGACTTTCACATGAGTCACATATCAGATTTCCTGCGTAACAGATACTCACATTACAACTCCATACCAGTAGCAAAATTACAGTTATGACACAGAAATAAAATAATTCTATGGCTAGAGTCACTGCAACATGAAATACTATAACAAAGGCTCACAGCATTAGGAAGGTTGATAACCTGATTCAAGTCAATTATAATCTCTACTCCCCTGTCTTTATCATTGATTTAAATATTCAAAATAATGTTATCAATAGGACACAATGTATAGATTGATTTGTATTAGAATCTTAAACTTACTGCTATGTTAGAATATTATTATTTCTAAAGTTGAAATGTTATTGTTAAAAAATTCTTGAAAATACCTAAGAAAGGGAACAATCAGAATGTTGTAAGGTTATCCTTTTATTTATATATAAATTGCAAGATATAAATAGCAGACTCTCTTGGTTAAGGTTTCCATTGCTGTTAAAAAAAAATACAAAACACTATGACCAAGGCAATTTTTATAAAGGACAACATTTAATTGAGGCTGGTTTACAGGTCCTGAGGTTCACTCCATTATAATCATAAGGGCAGAAAGCATGCCAGTGTTTAGGCAGACATGAGCTGGAGGAGCTGAGAGTTCTAAAATGTCTTGATTCTTGTTCTGAAGACAAATAAGAGAAAAGTGCTATCTTAGAGGCAGTTCAGAGGAGGGTCTCAAAGCTCACACAGTGAAACACTTCCTCTAACAAGGCCACACCTACTGCTACTCCCTGGGCCAAACATATTCAAACCACCTCACAGTCTTTATCTAAGAAGAGAAAGACAGGAAGAAAAGAAAGAGAGAGAGAGAGAGAGAGAGAGAGAGAGAGAGAGAGAGAGAGAGAGAGAGAGAGAGGAGAAAAAAGGCAATATTCCATAAAATTACACAACTTTTCAAGGCTAAGGCATATTTTAATTTATTTCAAAAATGTAAGTGAGACATGAGAATGTATGTTTATGACCCCAGCACTTGGGAGGTGTACAAAACATAGATGACATTGAGTTTGAAACCCAGCTGAGCATGGTACATAGCAGGTGCTATCCCAGATGAGAGGGATACATAGTGCAGCACCATCTCTATGGAAACAGACTGAACAAAGCAAAATGTTCTAGGGGGAGAAAGAATTCATCAGGTAAAAGTGCTTTCCAACAAGTCTCACAGCCTGATTTTGATCTGTAGGATTTACATGTTGTAAAAGAATCCACACCAAAACGTTGTCCTCTACACACAACCAACATGTGTGTGTTTTTGTATATGTGTACACACTCACAGACACATGTACCATATAAATATATGAAAATTATAAAGTAATTATTTTTAAAAATTAAAAGTCAACCCCTGAAAACAGCAAAAGAGCAAAGATATAAATGTATTCTCTGAAAATAAGACTTCATGAGGAAACTGCATCACAGATCTCACCTATTTGATAGTATAATCAGATGCTTCTATGTCTTTGCAATATGTTTAGAGCATTGATGCCAAACACTATGTGTATTTCACTCAGAAATACATTTGTATGACAAAGATTTATAGTTGCCAAGCATTATTAAAATTTGATCTTTGATCTTTACCTTAAGGACTCTTATACAAAACAAAAAATATGGTTATTAAATTTTAAATATGTATAATGTCTACTCTGTCATAATAGAATTTGTCTGGCATTTTAGATCATAATAGGGCAAAGCCCATTGTGCCAGTAGTGTGTGATTTGTATGTAGGACATGTACTTCCTACAGTTTCCAACACGAGTTCTATGCACTGTGAGATTCACCAGCTTAAGCAGCTTGCGCACGTCACTATCCACCCTCCCTACTGCCTATTTCCTTTATTGCACTCTTAATTTCTCTACTTCTCTCCTTGTGCCATGATTGAATTAAAGTATGTCTATGACAACTGATTTGAATGCCAATGTCTCCTATTATAATATCTACTCTGCATATGGTTGTTAACACTCATCTTTAGTCTAGGAAAGAAGCTACAGCATTTGTCCTGAGGTAAAATTGTCATTATTTCTATTTTGGGTTTTCCTGCTCCTGTCTGATTTCCCTTCTCTGGGAACTATTTTGCTATTCTGTGTCACCAGCTGTAATGGTGATGATTTGTAACTAGCTTCCTTCAGAGGATGTGCTGTCAGGCTGTTGCAGCGAGTTTCCGCATCATTTAAATGTATACTCACTCTCCTCTTTGAGTTTATGTTTTACTTATATCATTAGGGGAATTTTCTCTTTCTCTATTTGTGTTTACTTGCTTGTAAGTAGTGCCCTTTCTGTCACACAATTTTTTGCTTGTTCTGCTCACACATTTGGCAGTGTCATAATTTGAAAAGAGGGAGATGCACACAACGCTTGAGAAGAAGAAAAAAAAGAGTATTGAATTCCCTCCCAATCTCTGATTTATTCATGGATTCATCACCTACTACTTATAGAAAACACCTAAGGGTGTGCACTCAATGTCCCTTGGGATTAATAACACAGATTCATATGCAGTTGGATTTCAGAGGACTGGATTTTCTAAGGATACCTCCCTGAGGAGCTGAGGAATAGCACAAAGACTGGCCATTGTAAGGAATCTTTCAGTTTAACAACTAAGGCATGGAAAGGCAGGGCATCCATTTGGGGATTGCATTTGATCTAAGATCACTAGCATGGATGATAGAATTAAAAGGCAAACAAGCAATCCTGATGCCTGTGTCTAAACACAGAGCAATGCAGGGGTTAGGTAGGGAAATGTGATGTGAAAAACTCCTGATGTGATATAAGCAAAGCATTCTGATTCTGAAATGTCCCTGCCCTGAATGCATATGGAAAGAAAATAGGAAACCTAGAAACAAGACAAAATTCTTGCTGGTGCACCATTGGAATTAAAAGCATGGTAGTATTTCTTTTAGTGCAGCCCTTCCACACATGTCCAAGGGTGAAATTTCTGTCCAGAGGGTAAGCTCATTAGGACTATAACAGCATGTATACCAAGATGGCATAATTTATTATCAGGCAGTAAAACTCAGCCTTAAGTGGGGAAGTACTCCAATAAAAGCTTGCCCACATCACTTTTCCTTTTTCAAACCAGCATTCAGTATCCCAGTTAGGGTTTAGAATGAAAGTGAAAAGAGGTCAAAGGGGAAGAAACTCTGAAATTTGTGTGCAAATAATTATATCATATAAAACAATGTTCCTGTTCATATTGAGTGCAAGTAGATTTAAAATGGATATCTTGAAACCAGAATAGAATCAGAAAAAGACAACCAGATGGTGAGGAATCAAGAAATCACATCTTATGTTTAATGTTGTCAAAAGGAAATGTGTAGGGGGAACACACTAAAAACATCTCTCAAATATTTAAAGAATTATCACCTGGAAGAGGAAGCAGATATTTGATAGAAGAATGAGCGAGGAAGAAAAGACAGAAATTCTTAAGCAAACAAGAATCATAGAAAGATAACTGTTATGCAAGTATTTATGAGGTAGGTAAATAAGAATTTTAATTTATTATTATAAATGAAAAGGGGAAATAATTAATTCCTTTGTCAAGAGTTGAATGGTGTAAACATTAAACAGGACAGATGGGAATGGGTAGAGGAGCCCTTTTTTAATTCTAAAATTTTTTTGATTCTGCAAGATGGTTATGTTTAATTTTTTTCTTTGTATTTTGACTTTTTGTTGTTTTACAGTCACTCACTGAGAGAATTTCTAATATTTGTCAATATTCTGTGAAATAATTTATGTTCACATATTTAACCATGGGTAATTTTTTCAAATAAAAATTGAGATTATACAAATTTACAGTAAGTGTAAAAAGGAGGAGAGATACAAAACAGATTGTCCACATGTTAATGTACAGGTATAGTTAGTTATGGAAGCTAGGATACACTATCAGACAGGGTTGAACTAGTTACTGGAAAATGTTGGTCTCAAGCACTGCACTGGTTTTAGAATGTAAAGTTAAAATTGACGGAAAGAACATTTTTTAATGCTTCTTAAGTATATCTTAAGCATAGTGAATTTTGAAAACCATGAATGAAGAAGCTAGAAAGCACATTTTTCCTGAATCACAAAAAATATATAAAATGTGTGAACGATTCCACAGAATCATGAAATATTTAGATATGCCTGGTAAGGAGAGGAGAAGAAGGTAGAAGATAAAAGGACATTGTAAAAAAAAGGGCACAGGTGTCTCTCTGTAGATATTTTTTTTTTATAAAATTATTGCCTAACATTCTGCCAAGCACTATGTATAAGCTGCAGAAGTTATACAGAATGAAATGGGTGTTTATTCTGTTCATAGGATCCTTGTATATATGGTGATTTTTTTTTCTGTCTGTAATCTGTTTTACACATAGTTATAGCCATTGAAATTAATTTGATAAATTAAAGTAAAAAACTTGAAATCAGATTGGATATTTCCTAAGTAACACAGCTAGGCCATGTTAAATTCATTGATGGTTTTGGAATTTACTATATGTGTGTGCAACCCTGATCTTGTTTTAAATTCACAGATATTCACTCACTGTAATTTACATGAGAGTTATTTAGCTGTAACAAAATGTGAAGTGAAAAAGCAAACACAGCAGCATTACTCCATTAATTGGGTATTCTATAAGCACTCATGGGGTAGGACAAACAGATTTCTGCTCAGGTATGAGGATGGAGACCACCTGAAAGACGCAGACAATGCAATCAAACATTAAAAACCCATGAGCCTATCTAAGGGCTAGGCTTTTTGATTCTTGGTTTTTTGTTCATTTCATCTTGGTTTTTTTTTTTTTTTTTTTTTTTTTTTTTTTTAACATCACAGAGGGAAACCAAGGCTTATATTTTACAGCATGGTTTTATAGACTTTGGAGACATAGAACTTTATAGTCTGTATAGTCGTATAGAATTTTCATTCAGAGACCTCCCAGTATAGCTGTGCTTCACTAACTAGATCGTGCCTAGTACCACAGTCCCAGTTATGCATTTCCAAAAGACTGCTGAGGAAGGTAAAGCCCAGAACAACCCTAACTACTTATTGCTCCTCCTCTGATGTACTGGGTGGAGGAAGACAACAGTGAGTACCCAGTTTCAAGAATAATTTGTAGCTAAATTATGATCACATACTAGAAATGAAGCTGAAGACAAGACAGACAAAATTGAAAATGTCATATACTAATTAAAAGAAGAGGTAGCTTTAAATAATAATAATTTAAAAAAAGATGTAGGAAGATCCTGGAGATGGATACAGAAAGAAACTAAGATGGTGTACATATTCTGGAGGTGATGAAGACAGACTTTAATGCCCTTTGCTGGGAAGTTAGAACAGACCTTTGAGTCATGAGATTCTGCAAGCTAGGGGAGCAAAAACAATGTGGGAAAGTATCAGTCCCAGTCAACACAGAGAAACTGTGATTGTGAGGATTTGAAAGTCTATCAAAGATAGAAATAAGTGGTGCATGGTTTATGGTTGTTGAAATAGTCACTGTAAATAGATGAGAATTCTTTTATCAAAATGACAAGAGGTACTGCCCTGGGTTATGATTTATTGTTAGATTAATATTTAAGCACAATTTTATAAAATTTTTATAATCTATTAGCTTTGTAATCACATCTTTGTACCATAGACAACCACCCTTCAGCATTCCCACCATGTAAACAAATGAAATAAAAAACTTAATTTTCCAGCAGATATATATCAAATACTTATGTGTTGAGTCCTTTATGGGAATACACATAAGTAAATAAAGCCATTGAAAAGCCCTCATGAATACAATAATAGGTAAAACATTTGTGTAATATAGAATGCTAACTTCCATGGAAAATGAATGACTCTATGTAATAAAATTCAAACCTTTGCGAGTTATGTTTGCCATGGGCTCAAATTTGGTTTTAAGCTTTTTAAAACTTTAGTGTTTTGATGGAGACTGAAGAAAATAAAATCTGAGAAAACAATTTCATACAACTAGAGTGCTTATTTATTTTTTGGTTTCTGGTTAATTATTGTTCATGTTTAGGATGCTATTCTTTAATAAATGTGTCTTCAAATATAAAGAAAATAAAAGTTGATGTAAGTATTTTAAAAAATAATGTACACTCTTTTCATGGTGTGTTTTTCTATGGTAGAAATGAATGGACACTGTAATTCTTTGGGATAGTATATTGTTTCTATGACAAAACTTGTATTGTGGGAAAGTCTGCATTGAGAGAATAAATTTATATGTTTAAAATTGGTTTAAATAGTTGCTCTCATTTCTCATGTCTAGTCCCTCAATTGTGGGAAAAATAGAAATGAAAGTTGAACCATTAGCTGTTTAAAATTCAATAACTTTTTTGAAAAATGAAGACTGATATGAAGTCTACTCAAGAAGCAAATCCTCCTTCAGTATTGATGGCCTTGAACAGTGTATGTGTAAGTGCTGCATATAGGACCTTAACATGTTTCTGTTTTGGAGAGATCCCTCACACTAAATTGGGTGAGAAATAGGTGCTGAATACACACCATGTAGAGGAAAGTGGGGTAACTGTCTTTTCCTCTAAACAGAATAGAAAGATTTCTTTAAAATTTATACATTTTAAATGACAAGGTATATATGCCTCTATCTATCTATCTATCTATCTATCTATCTATCTATCTATCTATCTATATGTGTGTATGTATGTGTATATATATACATATATATATTGTATATATACATATATATGTATATACATGTATATATATATATATACACACACTTACACATATGATATATGTATATACACTTCAAATTGTTTTTAAACTCTCTAACCTTCTGCAATCACCTCACAAACACTGGGACAGCAGATGTGTGTCTATGATGGGTGTTAAAAGACCCATCCTAGAGCTCAGTGACATTTTATTTATTGGATGATTTTTTGCTTAATATTTCAAATGTTATCCCCTTTAGTGGTTCCCCATGGAAATGCCCTATCCCACTCCCTCCCCTGCTTCTATGAGGGTGTTCCTCCACCCACAAACCCACTCCTGCCTCCCTGCCCTGAATTCCCCTACTCTTGGGCAACAAGCCTTCATAGGACCAAGGTTCTCTCCTCCAATTGATGCCCAACAAGGCCATCCTCTGCTACATAAGCAGCTGGAGCCGTGGGTCCATCCATGGGCACAGGGGAAAAGTTCCTGAACACCAATGGCTTATGCTCTAAGATCAAGGATTGACAAATGGGACCTCATAAAAGTGCAAAGTTTCTGTAAGGCAAAGGACATTGTCAATATAACAAAATGACAACCAACAGATTGGGAAAAGATCTTTACCAATCCCACCTATGCCTGACAAGGCCATCCTCCCTTACATATACAGCTGAAGCCATGTGTCCCTCCCTATGTGCTCCCAGGCTGGTTTTTTAGACCCTGGGAGCTCTGGTTAGTTGATATTGTTGCTCTCCTCATGGAGCCACATACCCTTTCAGCTCCTTCAATCTTCTCTCTCACTCCTCCACTGGGAACCCCTTGATCAGTTCAATAGTTAGCTGTGAGCATCCGCCTCTGAATATGTCATACTCTGGCAGACCTCTAAGGAGACAGCTATATCAGGCTCCTGTCAGCATGTACTTTCTGACATCTGCATCAGCTTCTATGTTTGGTGACTACATATGGGATGGATACCTAGGTGGAATGGTCTCCAGACCCTTCCCAAAACTACTCACTTGAAAACTCTTTTAAATATCAGCTGAACCTAATATTGTGTTTTATTTCTCCTGATCCCTCAAACACAACAAAAGAAATAGAGAGAAAACTTAATAAATTTAAAGGAATGGTCTCTTTTACCATTAACACACCCTTTATTTCCACAACTATATGAAACTGTCATAATTGGTATCTGACACTCATCTCCAGGTAGATGTGGGTCCTTTGTTTACAGACTTCAATATTAAATACCAGTCTCCACAGAGATCAGCCACTATGTAGACAGAGTACTTGGAGAAAATCATATAAATAGTTTCTTATTTGGATCTTTCTTTTCATTAACTTCATCTCATGGTTATTTTTGACATATTTAATCATTCTCTAATACTCTTTTTTTTTTTCTTGCAAATTTATAGAAGATAACATGTAGGTAAAAATGGCTGGGGAACCCAGGGTTCCTCATGCCAGGCTGTGTGCAGTTGGCTGGGAATGCTCTGGGTTCCTCCAGCTGGAAGTTAGGCCTGGCTGCTCACTAAAGGCCTCTCCATAGCTCCTCATAGCTAGGCCCCAACACACTAGAAAGTCCATGGGTTTCCAAAGCCGGTTTATTGGCATGAAGGATGGTGGGTAGATCTGGATGCACCCCCTTCCCCCAAATAAAAACCTAGGGCAGACCTGAGTTAAATAGGGAGGGAAAGAGGGGGGAGGGGCTGCGGAGGAATGTTTATTTGGCTCCACCCTCTGGCCTTCAGGTACCTCATTAGTATGTAAATCTCTCTAGGGCCTGAGGCCTGTTTATCACACCCTCCACCTGTGTCCTACATGGCTGAAGGCTGCAGGTTGAATGGAGATCAGACCTCCTGTCAGGAGCCTGGGTTCTGGGGGTGTGGCCGAACCCACAACCCAAGAACCAGGATATCCTTCCAGGAACTGCCAATAACACAATTTACTCTTTACAGAATCTTTATAGAATTCTTTCTAGAATTTACTCTTTATAGCACTATGACAGGTCCTTAAATCTTGGCTGTGATCATCTTAACCAATTAAGATATGGTAGTCAATCAATGATATAAAATACCACTCATTTATGAAGCATTTGATGATTTTATAATGGTTAGATAGGGTTATGAATTTTTAGAAAATTCTCAGGAGTCTCTTGTATCAATTTTCTCCAGAGTACATAATATAAACAATAATGGGTAATCTTATATTTGACTAGCTGTCTTTGAGAGGATTTTCAGATGACTCCAATGCAAAGTTATTCCCTGCCCCCATTTTGTATGTTTTACAATTGATGAAGAAAATGACTTGCTTGAAAAACTATAGAGGAAAAAGTGGATAAAACTGTTGAGAAGTGACATAGAACAAAGAATGATGCAGATGATCTTTTTAATAAATAAATTAATTAATTGATTAAACTGTATGTCAAATGCTGCTCTCCTTCCTGAATGATCCCACATGAAGTCTCTCCCTTCAATATATCCACCTCTTCTCCTCTGAGAGGGTAGGACCTCCCTTTCTTATCCCTTTACCCTGTCACATCAACTCTCTGCCAGATTAGGCACATCCTCTCCCACTGAGGCCAGACAGGACAACCATGAAGACTGAGCTGTCTATTATATATGCACCAGGAACCTCTTTCCAGCTAGTGTATGTTCATTGCATGATGGTTCAGATTCTGAGAGCTCTAAGGGTTCAGGTTTGTTGCCTCTCTTGGTTTTCCTGTAGGGTTCCCATTTACTTCTGGGTCTTCAATCCTTCCCCCAACTCTTCCATTAAGTGTCTCTGACCTCCATCTAATGTTTGGCTTGGATATCTGCTTCAACTTCAGTCCACTGCTGGGTAGAGCCTCTCTCAGAGAACACTTATGCTAGGTTCCTGTCTGCAAGCATAACAGTGTATCATTAATAATGTCAGAGATTGGTGCTTGCCCATGAGTTGGATTTCAAGTTGGGCCAGTTATTAGTTGGCTTTTACTTTGGTTTCTGCTCCATAACTGCATTTCTTTTAGACAGGATAAATTTAAATTTGAAAGTTTTGTGGGTGGGTTGATGTCTTTCTCCTTCCACTGGGAGTTCTACCTGGTTATGAGAGGTGGCCTCTTCAGATCCCATGTCCCCACTGTTAGTCATCTCAGCTAAGGTCACCTGTATTTTCTCCTGGGAGTGTCCTCTATTCTAAGTCTCTGGGACTTCCTAGAGGTTATCCCCTCCCCCACACCCCAGGTACCTGTAGATTGACATTAATTCTCCTGACATTCTGGACCTCTCTCCTGATCCTCCACACATCTGATCCTAACTCTCCCAGTCCCTTCATTCTCTACTCCACCCGTTATCTCCCTGCCACTGCCTCCTATGACTATTTTGCTTCCCTTTCTAACTATGATTTAAGCATTCTTGCTTGGGCCTTCCTTCTTGTTTAAATTCTTTGGGTTTGTGAGGTGTATAATGAGTATCCTGTACTATATGGCTAATATCCGGTTTATCAGTGAGAACTATAACACTCCTAGTGGGCACCTGTTTTAGTTAGGGTTTTACTTCTGGGAACAGACACCATGAACAAGGCAACTCTTATAAAAACAACATTTAATTGGGGCTAGCTTGCAGGTTCAGAGGTTCAGTCCATTATCACCAAGGTGGGAATATGACAGCATCTAGACAGGCATGGCTCAGGAGGAGCTAAATGTTCTACATCTTCATCTGAAAGCTGCTAGCCGAACACTCATTCCCAGGCAGCTAGAGCTAGGGTATTAAAGCCAAAGCCCACAGTGACACACCTATTCCAAAACGGCCATACCTGTTCAACAAGGAAACACCTCCCAATAGGATTCTTCCATGGACTAAGCATATACAAACCATCATGCACCCTATGTATATATTACACTTAGAGACATAATTTCATTTTTATTAAGCAAAGCAATCACACTTTGTTGCTTTACATTCCTAAACTTCAGATCAAATTTTTGTTTACTAGCTCTTGATTACACCCTATAGTTGTACATGTGAACAAATGATAGAATAGTCGGTGAGACATATTATCTACTGGTTTACTAGAGTATCAATCATGCCATGAGACAATTGCAATTTAGGTACTGTTTATACATATACCTAATGCCATTTACATATAATTTCTTCATTTATACAATAAAAATTATCAGACTGATTATTTTAATGTGTGAATATGAAACCAACAAAGGAGGTAAATTTATCAACTTATATATTTCCTCAAGAAATTTTACAGTTGTCAAGAAATATGATTTTCATTTCTTGATGATTCTGGTTTCATTTGTTATATTCCTGAAACAGAATTATTATCTGTTAAAACATAGTATTTTTTTTTTCTAATTGAAATCTTTCTTTATGGGGGTAGAATGCAAAGTCACATGGCATGGTTAGGTATAATACTAATTCATGCCAGATTTATTCTTTATAATTCTGAATGTGCTTTTGTGAGAAAATGAAAAATATGATCCTCTCAAAAGAAATTCTGGGAGCATCTCCACTACAGCTATTCACAACTGACAAATCGTCAAGGAATTGGAAAGGTATGTGGAAGGGCCCATCCAACTCCAATCGAGAGTTTGGCAAGATAGTACATCCCATACCAGTAAGGGGCTAATGTTCATGGCATGAGTCCTGCATGTACTAACATTCTGAAATTGTAATTGTGTGTCACAAAGCAGGTGTCTCCTTGCTGGCACTTTGCTTACTGTGAGGTTCCTGTGACCTTGTCTTCTTACAGTGTAGTTTCCTTTCCAGTATATTACCATCTCTAGGCTACTAGCACTTGGGAGTCCAGATAGATGTTTTGTCTCCCTGCTATCTCACATTAATGGAGGTACAAGAATGCCACAGGCTTAAAAAGAACAATGAAAACCACGTCACAAAGGCACTGTGGGCATGGAACTAAGGCAACCTGTCAAATGGACAGGGCTGAATAAAAACTGAGAGCCTGAACAGGAAAAAGAAACTTGTCTTGTTGGTTGGAAAAGTGTTATAATGATAAACAAACTGATTACTAGAAATAAAATGAACCTAAAGCTGAAATAAGACTAAAGATAGACCAGAGATTTGATAAATGAATTATTACTGTTATCTTTTCTTATGGATATGCTGGGTATATGAAGTAGGTCAAATGCATATTGTGTAAGGTGTAAAATGGGAGCTCATGTCTGATCACATTCTTCTTACAGCTCTATGTTCCATGCTATTTCTACTGTTGCTGGCCTTTCAACCTGCTCCAGCTTGGCAACAAAAATGTTATTCAATACTATCAGAAATAACAGGCGCAAAGCTAGCATGCTCATTACCAGATTTGATCATCCCATCAGATTTCAAGTATTGACCTAGAGAATATGAAAAGAGAAAAGAAACATAACTTTGAAGGTCAAAGACCCTTTATTCTGCTTTCAGAACTGGAGCAAGTACATCACCTCTGATACACTCTCATATTATCAAATGAAATTCAAATTCTGGGATTAAAAAGTGCAGGATATATGGAAGAGCACTTCAAAGCAATAAAAGAATGCTATACAAGTTCCACACTCAATCTTAATCATGTAATTTATAAATTTAATTTTATAAATTCATAAACTTACAAAGTTCAGAATTTATTATCTTTGGTGTTATTTGCTTTGAAGGCAGTCAGAATAGGTTTGCACCTTATTCTTTGATGTTTATAAATCAAAGTCAAGAAAGGTAGTGATTTCCCTTTATCTTTCCCAAACTTAGTCAGAAAGTATATTGTGTATTAGTTCATATTGTTTACCTAATGTGTTTTCTCCTGCATTGGATTGGGTTTCCTATAAAGCAGGAATGGATCTATAAATTGACTGTGTTTCTGGAAATTGCTGCTAACACATAGAATAATTGAATCAGTTCCTTTTCCCAGAGTTGAATGACCTATAGCAAAGGGATCCAAGGCTGCCTCTGAGGGAAAGGAGAGTAGCACACTGGGTAAGCTGCTTATGAGAGCTCGCTTCACAAGCCTGGGGACAGGAGCTCAAAGCCAATATGCATATGTAAAAGTTAAGCATTGTTTTAAATGTCTTAACCTAGTGTTGTGTTGGGTTGATGCAGATAGATTTCCAGAGCTTGATAAATGTCAGATTAACTCCAGGTTCCTTGAGGTTAATTTCAAGGTAATAAGGTAGAAATTGAAAGCACAGGTACCCTAAGCCTTCTTGTACCTTCCATGTTCACATACCTATAATGCATGCATAAGAAACATATAAGTCACATGTACATGTGCACATACACTCAAACAACAAAAATTAAAAGAAAGATTAAGTCTGAGATACAAAAAAAGGGTTTGTGTTAGAGTAGAATCACCAAATCTCAGCATGAATCCCTTCTTAACTCCATGTTCAGTGGTGTCACACTTGGGGTTTCAGTTGACTATAACACAAGTATGTACATCAGAGAAATTGAAATGATATATGCAGAAATCATTTTTAAACACTTATTAGATCATCATTTCATCTATGTAATTAGTGGTGTCAATGTTAGAGGTAGAAAGTGAAAAGAATTCATTTTTGAATATTACAATAACGTATTAGTATCTGTGGTGTAACCGACTATGCTTAGAATTTATGTTCCTTAGTATAGTGAGCTAATCTTACATTCTTGTATGTCAGCATTTTACTATCACGTATTTAAATGCTGATGTAAAAATGTGAACGAAGTAATGATGGGAAGGCAGCTTTGCCTACTCTTTCCCTTTTGTTTCTAATTTTCTACATGAGTGAAGTTTTGGTCACATTAGCCTGTGGAAGATGCACGGCATTAGAAAAACAGTTTATAAGCCAGATTTAAAAAAAAAATTGGTGTCTCTCGAAACAGGTATTATTGTAATTCTAGCCATTGCTTGCTACTACACAATACAATGATGTAGAAAAACACAGCTAAGAGAGTGCTATTTTTTGCCAAATTGAAGTAACAGGAGGTAAATGGTACTGCTCCCCTCCGAAGAATCCATAGATTTATAAATTGTTGGAAACACAGGGTTTTGCTATTTTTTGTTTGTTTCCTATGATTTGCAGTGCCAAACTCTGCAGTCCTAATTTTATCCTGGGGCATCCATTCAATACTTGCTTGGAGAGAATAGTGCCACCAACTGCGTCCTCATAAGCACTGCCAAGCATCCAAGCTTCTTTTGCTGGTTTGGAGAAGAATATACTGCAAAGTATAGCTATGATGCCCCAGTAAAGTTTTTTATTGAGAGGACTGCCATCTTTACACTGAGGTGGAAGTTAGGAGTGGAATTTTCATAAGAGGTATTTTCCTAGGCCATTTAGAAACATGATGGAAATAATACAATATAAATACTAAGAAATCGAAAGGAATGCAGAAGGTCATAATACTTATATTCAAACCAGCAGCAGCTTGCAGATAAAAGCATGCAACAAAACAATGAAATGGTGAAAACTTGGACTTAATTACTAAAAATGTCAAATAGGTTTGTGTAAACAGTGGATGTTTCTGATTCAGGGAAATTTGGTGACTGGGTGAGTTGCTCAAGTACAAATCACTGAAGGTATGGAGAAGAAAGCCATTGCATGTCCATGCTGAAATGAACCATCCCTCCATGGGAAGTTTTCAATGGGTCATGATTTCATGTTGAAAAGTACAGCTCTGAGTTATCTCATATTAACTGCATATAATGGGCTGCTGAATAATAAACATGTCAAAATGAGACATGCGAGTAACCTGGACACATTTTTAAAGCATGGTAATAAAATATAATTAATGGGTCTCCCTTCAAAGAAGAAAACATCTTTGTACATCAAGAAGCCATTGAAGTAGATGTTCGATTCAACCTTGATTATTTTGCATGTGCAAGCAAAGTATTCCTACTGGACAATGGTCTTGATTCTGCAGTTGTGCTGGTAACAAAATATTCTTCAAGGGTGTCAGCAATATTATCAGTTGCCTTCCAAAAATGTTACTCACAAAATTAAGAGAAATGCCAAGTGTCCCTTTAATAGATTAGTCACTTCACTGAGAACAGCATTTCACTCTTTGCTTGGAGTTATTAGCAACATTAAACTTGAATATTTGGGTAGTGACACCTTACTCTGTGTAGGCTCCAAAGTAAAAAGTGGAGGAAATTCTGCTTTAACTTTGTGATATGCTGACCTCAAATACTAAGAAATGCAATACACTTCAATGGCTATTAGTTTTCTTACTTCTTAATTTACTTAATTTCTTCTAGTAAAATATTTCAAAGGATTTCCTAGTATTTTTACATTGTTTGCCATCTCAGGTTGTAATCCTTACTGTCCTTTCAGCTTTCTCATATATGGATAGCTATTAGCAGCTTAGTTCATACCTATAGAACTCTTCCAGTTTATTAAAAGCATACTTTTCCTGGAACATAAGAAACATACATTCATATATAAAACTAAAAATGTGAATTTTAGCCAGAGATGTGGCTCATCAATGGAGCTTTGACATAGCAGGTAAGAGGCATTGGATTTCATCATAAGCAACAAAAACATGGGAAGGTTTTTTTGTTGTTGTTTTTGTTTTGTTTTGTTTTGTTTTGTTTTTACAGTGAAAATGGTGAAGAATTATGACAAAAACCAAATGGCCTTGTGGTCCAAACAAAGAAAGTAGACCCTGTGCTGGAAAAGTTTAATGGATTTCTTGCTTCAAAGAGGAAAAGTGAAGCCATCAGCCCATGACAAAGCTGCATGTTATTTTGTGAATTTTATTTTCTTTCTTCTTTTGGCCAAAAATTCTGTGTTATATATGACTGGTAGACAATGACAGAAAGCAACCATGGGTCCAACTAACTGAGTGCAACTCTGCACCAGCTACCATGGATTAGGGCTGTGTTCTCAAGCATGATGTGTGTGCAAACTGGAAAATGATGAGTCTCTGAATCACTGCAAAGCATTTTAAATGTACATACCTAAGTCACAGCAGAATGATGGACAAAATAACTCATTTGAACATTTCCAAAAACAGCACGGCATTACAGAAAAGCCTCATTTCTTCTTGTATTGGGATATAATTTTTTTCACACTCAATTGGAAGTTTTTTGGTTTTTGGGGGTGACTTGGTTTTCTTTATCTTTAGTTAAATGTTACAATTCATGTCAGCTCCTGGGTACATAAACTGTAATGTGGAAGATAATCCAGGGTGGAGCTTTGATTCCAGGTTAACATCTGCTTTAATATATACAATGCTGACCAAAATCATGAAATAACATATTTTTGGACTTTGGATCTTAAGATCTATTGTGTAACATCTCTGAAATTCATCTTCCTTTTTGTAAAAGGAACAATTATTAGAAAATAATAAGAACAAACCTATGTTTTTCAGAGAGCTATGCTTAATGAAATGTGTAATTTCCATAAATATTTCATATACTAGAGAAAATACTCTTCGAAGACATGAAGGCATGAAACATTTACAAACATTAGACATCCTACCTTCTCAAAGTTTTAGTAATTATTTTAAATCATCTGGATTTTAGAGTATAAATTATTCAAATTTAGAAAACATTTGTCATACAACTAATTAAGATTTAAATACTAAGCTAAACACTGGTATAAAAATACAATATCCCTTTCACACAAAAAGTGCCAGTAGAAAAATATTAATAAATGTTTAAAAATTCACCATTGTACAAGACCTAATTAGATGAAAATCAACACAACCTTTCTAAAAATTGGAAGTGAACTGAGTCTAGTGACAGAATCTATAATCGCAGTTACTCAGGAAACTGAAATAGTGGCTCCACAGTTCAGGTAGCCTAGGCTACTGAGTGGATTCAAGGTTAAAATGAGCAACTTCATGAAAACCTCTCACAAAGATTGAAATGAGGCCTGAGGGTGTAACTTAGTGGTAGAGTCCTTGTTTATGATGAGAGAACCTCTAGGTTCAATCCATATCAATATGAAGTAACAATGACAAGAGAATTGTGAGAAATAGTAAATCTGAGAACAAGAAATGCTAGACAGTAAAAACAAAGGAATGCTGGTGTTTTTGATTAGAATATAAATGAAAATTTAAGGGGGACTTCAGTCAATTTTGGAGTCATTTTATTTCTCTGTTCCATGCAGCCTCTAGTGTTATGGCATCCTTCCGTACCCACAGATAAAAGTCTCATCCAACCATCGTTAAAGAAGCTTTGTCTTGCAGTAGATGAAAACTAATACAGAGACTCACATTTGAACAATGTGCAGAGAGTATAAGACTTTGGAGGACTCAGTCCTAAATGGGATGTCTTCCTCAAGCCCTACCCCTTAAGACTCAAGGAACTATGCAGAAGAGGGGGGCAGAAAGATTGTAAGCGACACAAAGGATGGATGACACAAAAAACACAGTGTCTGTCAGATACAACAGCACTGATAAACACTTGAACTCACAAAAACTGTGACAATAAGCACAGGGCCAAACAGGTTCATTGCAACGAGAGCAGGAAGTGGACACAAACTCCCACCACTAACCAAGATATTATCCAATTATCCAAAACTGTGAGTTACTTGCAAAAGAAAACTTAATTTTCTCCAATGAAATCTTACTGGATATACAAACCATGCATCCTGTGCCAGGCATAAACAGACGGCACGCAAGGAACTCAATGATTGTTTGGGGCATTTTAAAAATCTGTGTTTTTTTTCTTTTCATATTATGTTTTATATGTATTACCAGCAAAATAGGTTTTATGTGTGTGTGTGTGTGTGTGTGTGTGTGTGTGTGTGTTTCCTGTGCTTTTTCATTGCTGCTGTTTTTAGTTTTTATTTTTTTTTAAATTAAATTGTTTTATTTATTTACATCCCAAATGTTGCTCTCTTCCTTGTCCCCCTTGCCTCTGAGAGGGTGAGCCCTCATCCACCCACACATCCCCACCTCACACACCCCAAGTATCCTCCTCCCCTGGGGCATCCAGTCTCTAAAGGACTAGGTACATCCTATCACACTGAGGCCAGACAAGGCACTCCTCTGTTACATATGTGCTGGAGGCCATGGATCAGCCGGCATGTTCTTTGGTTGGTGGATTAGTTTCTGAGGGCTCTGAGGGGTCCGAGTTAGTTGATATTTTGTTCAACCTATGGGGTCCCCATACCCTTCAGCTCCTTAAATACTTCCCCTTTCTCTTCCGTGTGGGTGCTCGACCTCAGTCCAGTGGTTGACTCTAAGTATCTGCATCTATCTAAGTAATCTGCTGGTAGAGCCTCTCAGAGGACAGTCATGCTAGGCTCCTGTCTGCAAGCCTGACATGGTATCTGTAATAGTGTCAGGGTTTGGTGCCTGTGCATGGGATGGATCCCAAGTTGGGCCAGTCACTAGATGGTCTTTTCTTCAGTCTCTGCTCCATGAAAGAATAGGGATACCCATCCTTCTTCAAAATTTCTGACCTAGAATTGTTCATGTCTAAAGGAAATTCAAGGACTGTTTTTGTTTGTTTGTTTGTTTTTGTTGAATGAGACAGAGGGAAGGAGAGAAAGGTGGATTAGAGTTATATATGGGAAGATATGGAAGGAAATGGGAAAGGAGTAACCATGATCTAAATACAATGTATGAAACAATAATTCCCAATAAGAAAAAAATGTTGTGGACTTGAGTAAGGGAAGAGTATGGAATTATTTTAAGCTAAGAAAAATTCTGATAAAAAAAAATAGCCATAAAGTTTGTGATGGTTTGAAAAGCACATTTGGGGTGATTCTGTCATGATGATCTATATCAACTGTCAGGGAAGCTTTCATTCATAATATCAAAGCTGAAGATTCTACGTTTTTTTCTGGTACTGATTCATCTATTGGTTTATTGACTCTCACTTATCCTCTTGACTAGATGCTATTTCTACATAATACGAAATAAGATGTAATTTTTAACCAACTTCAAATATCAATATCTGGCAACTTTGATACATTAAAGCTACAAGTCCAGTAGATACGATTTTAAATTTCAGGTTTGTGTAATTAGGTGCAAGAATAAAATGCTATTGTTTTATTAGATGGAGAACTGCTGGTTCAAGGATATAGACAAAGTATGCTTATAGCTTTTAAGACAGCTAGAGAAAAAAGCTTTGCTGTTGTTCCTGAGCCATCAATATTCAGCTCAGTAACTTTATTCCTTAGCTGTGCAGTAAAAGAAATGCAGGCTGTATTTATGAAGGCTGGAAGAAAGTGTTTCCTATGTTGCTATGTTGAAATTATGCTAGACAAAGTGCATTAGGCATGTTAGTGCCTTCTGTTATTTATTTTTATATTTTATTTTCCAGGGTATGATGTTTTATGAAGCAGGATCTATAGTTTATTTTTAAGAAATTTTATTTCCAAAGTACCTATCAGTTATATAGTATACAGTTTTAATTAAGTGAAAACTGGAAAATGTAGCAAAAAAAAAAATACTAAATTTATTCCATAAGACCCTCTTCCAAAAAAATAATAAGGTTATGGACACGAGAGAAAAATTATTTTCGAGGTTTGTCACAGCAGTTACCAATGGATCTGACACAGTCTAACTTATTATTAGTCTTTTCATAATGTGTGATTATTATTATAATATTCCATACTTTTCCCTCATACCCAGGTGCGTTAATATCATAATTAACATAATTAAACATATTGACAACTAATATTAAGTGAGACAATGTCTTAAGAGATAAGGTGAAAAGTGCTCTCCTTTGCATTGGACAAACTCACAGTTTATAACCTGAGTACTTATGTCAGTGCCATTTAGTTGAGATTTTGACAGAAGTGGAACAGTTGAATTTTTGCTGAATGTGCACATTGTTTTTGTGGCCCTCGGCCTTCTTACACACACAGCATACAGGATACTTGCTTTATCACTAGCAAAGATTGACTTCATATGGTAGAATCCTATGCCAATTTAGCAAAATATTGCTTCCCTGGAGACAATCTAAGGATGACATCCATTTATTTCCTGCACTAAAGCTTTGAGATAAAGAGATTCTGTTTCTGCTGTCCTTTCTTGATATATTCATTCTAGGGGCAAGAAAATGCTTACAGAGTAATGACAAGAAACCTGTTTCACTGTATCTTTCATTTCCATATTATCTCAGAATTAAAAGACAGATGTGGGTAATCCAAAAATAGGCCTGAGGTCAGGCTTCAGAAAAAGAAAGTCGAGATGACATGACTCAGAAGTCCCAAGATTAAAGCTGTAAAACCTTTGGGGAACATAAGTTGAATAGACTGTCAGGAAAAACACTGTAAAATATTCTGAAATGGATACTTTACAACTCTCTTATAGAAAACTGGCTGTAGAAAACCAGTAATATTATGAATAATCCCTAGAAAAGCAAATGGAGAGTGTCTGTTGGAATGCAATTGATTATTGCCCTGTGGACAGAGAAGTCTTCCATCGTTCCTGAATTCATCTCAGTATTTTTACAGCTGAGATATGCACAGTTTCTTGAATCTCCTTGATCTTACTGTGACATCAATCACTGTCAATTAATCAGTTATATAAATTGACACAATATTTTTTAGGGTTTTATGAGCGTAGTGATTTTGTCACTAAAATCTGTGGACAGTATTTATAATGAGTCTAAAATCCTAGTGTGCATTATAATTGCATGGAGAATGTGGTTAATGTACCTCACTTGGCTCTACTTCCAGAGTTTGTGATTCAATATTCCTGGAAAGAAACCAAGAATTTCCTCTTCTAGCAAGTTCCAGATAGTAACTCTGCTGCAGGTTCAGAAACCATATGGCTGGATTCAGTGATAGAAATTGTAGTCACCGAGGCTGATCATGTCTCAAATCCTTCCATTTTAGATTGGTAGAAAGATATTTCAGTCTAGGAAATAATCTACAATCTTACACTCCTTTTCAGGACTCTATGAGAAAGGAAGTAAATAGTACTTTCAGCTTTCCCTATATAGATTCTTAATCAGTCTCTTAAATCTCCCTATTTGGGCATTAGAAATTATGGCAGTCCCTATCAGGTGACATGGTAGGGAATAGAAAGGTATCATAGAAGACAAAATAAGATTCACTCGAGACTAATTATGTAGCTAATTACTCTAGTGTGTGAACTTAGCCTTCAGAGCAATGTCATTTGAGCTGAGGGAGAAGCTACTAGACAATTACAGGATGTGTGTGTAAAGTGAGTGGGGAGAGAGAAGAAAGTAGATGCTGAGCAGTGTAATCTGAAATAAACATAAGTGGTAGCCTGCTTCCCTAAGCTCCAGTATTCAGTGCATAATAGGCTCTTTCCATTTGAATTCATACAATTGACTTGCTCATAGGGATAAACAGTATATTTTTCTTCTTCCTTCTTTCCTGTTACAGGATATGCATTATTTTTCCCTATTGTGTCTATAGAATTCTATATCCATTTTCACTTTAAGAAAGGAGGGTAGTACTCTTAGAGTATTAAAATGAATAATTATATTTTTATTAAAGTAAAAGGAGCACTATATCGCCATGGGTAGATATGCTATATACCTGACCCAAAGGTGTGAGTCTAGTTTTCCTTCTGTATCTTTACATTACATGAAAGGAGATGGGGGAAAAGCAAGATGTGTTGTCAGTATGCTGATAGTGGAAAAAAGATTCCCAGAACTTTCAAATACTTTAAAGCCTTTTGTGAACTTATAAAACATAAGGTACATTAAATCTAATTTGCATGCGGTTTGTCATGTATTTAGATGTTGGTGGCAATTAAGAATTGCAATTTGCTTTTAACACTGTATTTCTTTTTTATGTACATTAAAAACACACTATACTTCTAGGAATCTGAGACTACAATGTTGCACTCTAGTGGACAAAATGAAAACTTAAGGTTGTACATCATATTTCTGTAATTTTATATATAAAATTTGTCCTATGTTTAATTTAAATAGAAGCTTAGTAATGCTACATTGCAGTGAGGAGAGGATTATTTGTTAATTTCAGGGATTATATTGTCCCATTGTGAATGAGTCAATACCATACAACAGATTTGTATTTCAAAAATATGCCTCTTCTCTCTGCATTCTGTTCTTTTTCTTTCCACTGTCTTTTAAACAACATTTTCTCAATTTCTCATCATACATGACCATAACATTTGAACTTGAATGCTGAAAATATAATTTATTGTGTTATTTGATCAATTTTAAAGGCATGACAGAGTTCTTTTTCTGAGGCAGGGAAACTATTTAACAAAAACGTACAGCCATACCTCTTCACAGTCTGAAATATTAGGTGTCTGGGAAATGGCATATCCAAAGCATCTCACATAGAAATTCATAAATGCTTTTAAATGGTCAATACCCAAAGCATGAGCAGTAAAAAGCATGTGCAATATAGTTATCCTATTTAGGTACTTTCTTTTTCTGAATGGGAGTGATATTTTGAAACTAAGGTATTTGCTTTTCTTGTTTGTAATTTTACAGTAGTGACTCCTGCAGTATTTGGACTTTACTAAAGTAATTGTAATATAATAAATACTCATAAAAATATATAGAACTTTAGGATTTTTGATTGTGATAATTTGTTTATCCTCATTTCTGATGTTATATTGATGAGCAAAATAAAAGTAAATAAAACACAAAGGCTTTATAAGCTATTCAAATATTAGCACTCGATTTTCTACCAAATAATGTAATATCCCAAAAATAAAGCCTGCTTTTCTTGAATCTTTGTTACAAACTAAGTTGAGACTTATAAGAAACAATCCACACCCTTAAATGTCTTAGGGTTTTACATATTAAGATATAGTGCTTACATTATTATTTTTTCTTGTGTGAGGACATATCCCCAATAGATGCCAAATTTGAATTCTAGACTTTCAAGAGTCCATACACTCATATGCCTCTCTAATTTTTTTTTAAGATTGGTAGAAGTTTTTCAGAGGTTCTTCAGCATGGCCATTTAGTGAACAAGCAGGCTGCTGGATATGAGCACGTATAAAGGATTTTTAATCTCACCATCTATTCAGTTCTAGCTCACTCTTGAGACTCAATTAGTACATAGGGTTCTTATAGTTTGATTTACTGTTTCAGGCAAGTGTATATAGCAAGGAAAACTAGGCTGAAATATTCATTTCCAATCATTTTCTCTGACCAACCAACAAGAAATTTTCTTGACTTTAACTAAGTATATGCATATCTGTTAAAGGTAAATGAATCTGGTTTTTAATATATTATTTTGTACTCCTAATTCATTCAGACACAGGAATAGGAGTACCAATGGATTTTAGGGAGAAAGGTATATGTTGTTCAATAGAAGTACTTTAATTTCAAGCAACATAAATAAACAAAAATGTTAAAAATCTAGAACTAAAGTGAATTGGACAATGGATTAGCTATAGACTGAACATTAGAGTTTAGAAGTGATACCCAGTGGCCACAGGCACTGAAGGTGGGTAAGGATGTTGGTATTGGAAACTGTGGACTTCTCAAAAGTGCCACCTGGTAACTATCCTAAGAATCTTGGGCTATACAAATGTTTCAGATTCTTCCCAGAGATTGGGGCCACATTGCATCAAACACTATCCATGTTGTCTAGTCAGCACTATGAGGTTGACAGCAGGCACTATACTAAAGAGATTGATGGAATTCTTTGGAAATGTGATTGAAAAATAAAGAATGTCAGGAGAAGAAAAAATGATGCTGAGTTCTCTAAACTATAAACGCCAATTAGCTTTCTGCTTCCCATTTTCAGCACTATAGGAATATCCACGTATTCAATTTTCAAAAGGAGCCACTTTCAACAAAATAGCCTTATGTTATAGTACCCCAAGTAAATTTTTCAATGGAAAATAGACTTATTTTCAATTTCATGGTCATAGGACCATGACATTGAAACAGCTGAAATAGTTCTTAAAATCTTGAATTTTCTAATAATTTTTGTTGTTTTATTTATAACGTGCAATTTATAATGAATACTTGAATGTTTAAGAAACAACTAACATCAGAGCAACCTTTAAATAACATATGAACATTCAGTTTATAGTTCTGCAATATTGCTCACAAGTATACTAGAGGATCTTATGATGATTATTGTTCTCAATATATATTTGATAATTACTTTATTATTATTAAATATGACATTTAATGTCTATCTCAGCATTGAATATAAGAACCAGAGAACCCCAAATGCATAAACAAATGTTTTGATCCTAAGTGAATCCAAAATCTAGGCAGATACAGATGTAATTGCCTTCAACAGCATATGAACATGACTACACACTTTGCTGTTGTTTCTCTGAGGCTGAATTGGGAACATTTGACTGTGGTTCACAACAGTCAGTTTTATAAGCTAGATTTACGTCCTTGTATTAATTTCAGGACTTTGGGCTGTATGCAACTGAAAGCCCAGATGTATAACATGAAATATAAAGGACAACTAAATAAGCAAGTTAAGATTAGAATTGTGTCTCCTGGAAATGACATGTTGACATTGGGATCCCTACTACCTCAGAATTTGACCTTATTTGGAAATGATGTTTTTATATATTTTTATAATATATTTTTCTTTTTTATTTTATTTTATTTTTCTTTATTTACATTTTAAATGTTATCCCCTTTTATTCCCTTTCCCAGTTTCTTCCTCAGGAACTCCCTATCCCACCACTCCCCCCCCACACACATACACTTCTATGAGTGAGTTCCCCCACCCACATTATTATTAAGTGTATTTTGCACTCTGGAGGGTCTTCCACAAGCATTTATACATAGTATAAACTTCTAAGCAGTCTGAGGTCACTTTAAAAGCTCTGGACATGGACTTTAAATAAATCTTGCCACTTACTAGTTCTCCAACTTGGGCTCTAAAGTCCCTGAGAAGGTGTCAAATGTTGCTATTAAGGCAAGAGTCAGAACAGTTCCCAACTTCAGATCCAATGTCTTGCTAAGGTAAAAATAATAAAGGCAATGCAATCTTAAATATTCATTAAGAAAATCCCTCCATTGCTGTTCTTTAGGACAACAAAGGAGTGGGTTTACTTAGAGTTTCACTCTTATCTAATGTCTAAAGTCTGAACAAAAATACTGCTACTATCAAGCTAGGGTTCCTCTAACCTACCTCACTTTCCATCGCTTGGTTTTCATATCTTATATTAGACATTTTTTGGCAATGTATTCGATGGCCCATGTTTATTATTATTATTATTTTTTAATCTTTTACTTTTCTTATCCCCCTCTCAGCCTGCCCTCCAACAATTCCTCATCCCATTCCTTCTCCTACATCTACAAAAGGATGTAACCTTCACCCCACCCCACTAAACTCCACCTCACCCCACCCTGCCAGGACTGCCCACTCCCTGGGTCCTCAAGTCTCACAAGGGTAAGGCCCCTGTTTCTTACACTACTCAATCAGTAGGGAAGAACACTACTGGTAATAATGTTTTTAGATTATCTTGGATGTCAGAGTGTAATTATCATGCAGCCTTCTGGAAACTTGAAACATTACAATAGTCCATGTGAGAGGAGAAAATAAAACCTGGAAATACATAAGAGATTTTTCATGTATCTGGAGTTGGAATAAGCTTTTCTAACACCCAGTTTAATATCTTTTTATATCTTAATTGCCTTACAAATTTATAGAGTTCTGTTTATGCTTAAATATTTTCATTTGTTAAAATCTCCCTATTTTTAACTACCAGACAATGAATAAGTATAGAAGTTTCATAGTTCAATGATTTAAAGCTTTAAGAGAGGCTCTGAGAAACTGCTGAGTGAATTCAATAATAGCTCACATGATCCTAAATAGTTAATCTACTTGCATAAGTGCTTAACCTGTATAGGTTTCATACACAAATAAGATGCGACTGATTAAATCCCTTTTGAAGATGTTCACTAGAGAATGATACTTTGGGGGTCAATATTCTGGACTTCTCTGAATGACTACGACTCTTGGGAAGACACAAGTATTTCCTTCTGGATGTGAATACTTCTTTAAGATAGATAATACCTTTTGTTCCTCCCCTTCTGTTTAGAATCTGTATTGATTTCATAATGCCTCTAGTTACTCTAATTGTGTTTTAAAACTACTGATTAATATTTTCATAAATATTAAACACCAGGAAATACTAAGAGAAAGGATTTTTTTATAATCTTTTAAGAATAAAATGAAAATATTAAGAATAAGAAGATTTTGGTCAGTGAGCTCTCTCCAGAAGCTGATGAAAGAGATTACTTTATAAAGAAGCTTTATTTTCTTAAATATTTTCATGCCTAAACATTCAGCTGGTCAGTTTCTCTAATAAAATAACTATATTTAGTCAATAATAATTCAATAATAACTTTTCGGTTGTCATAGATTACAGTATATGAACACACATATAGAACACACATTAGACATTTATTTATCCATGTTTATGTGAACTATTCATATACAAGCATATATAGATCAGTTCTATTATGTTATTGTGCACATCAGATATTTATAATAATATAAAACCTTTGGAATGATGTTAGCCAGTTGGATCAAATCTACCAACTGGTAGTCTTCCTATGCCCATAATACGGGAAATGAATGAGAGTAATGGTCATGGAAACATGTTTCTTACATGTCTTATTTACCTTTGTGACTTGATAGATCTGCCTCTTAAAACCAGTTAATTTAAGTCACTCTCACCCTCCTAATCCACATGCCAAAGTAAAATAGCATCAACTTCATTAAAGCTTGCATGAGAAGATGAGCTTAGACAAAAGCTTTGGAGAAACTGAAACATTAGTAAGCATATAATTAATAATTAATATGTGCACATCTGTAAATGTCAATTTTAGTCCATCAGAAGCATATTAATGTAGCTGGAGTAAAAGAATGCTTCAACAGACCAGCAAAAGAGGCAGCTATCTCAGAACATGATACTGGTAGCATGGATTAGCTGGCTTAAAAATGAAACATCTGCCTTGCTCTAGAAGTGAAGAAGTCCAGGATCATCCGGGCACCACTTAGTTTCTGGAAATGACACAACTCCTCACCCTGATATGACAATAAGCGAGAGCCAAATCCTCTCTTCTTGTATTGATATTAATGCCTTCATGCTAACATAGCTCTTATGATTTCCTCTAAACAATATCACTTTATAATTCTACCATAAATAACAATACATGTTTGGGAGCCAGAGTTTGGAATCCAAAGACTGTACCACTAGGAACCATGTGGTATTTGTCATATCCATTTTGCTCAGAAACAATTTTATGTGTGTTCGTATGTGTTCATTCATTCGTGTGTGTGTGTGTGTATGTGTGTGTATGTCTGTGTGTGTATGTTACTCATTATGGGCTTTATGCAAATTGTACAATTAAATAAATTATACATATTTAAAACAAATGCATATATTAAAATGTAGTTTAAAATCAAATTATATTTTAAATTATATTCTTCATGGTTCTTGCTGAATACCTAATGTGTCAGCTGATATATCATAAATGCTAAAAGTATGGTATCTAGATGAAGTGCTATGTGAACAGAAGGAGAGGGGGAAATGGAGAGGGAGTATAGGTAGTTCAGTTAGTTGTCTTTAAAGGAAGAGAGAATTGGGGTGCAAAGTAGGAGTTGGTGGTAATCCATTAGGAAGACCAGACTTTGTGTGACAAACATCTGTTCTTGGGCCTGGATCTTTTTAACTGTACAACGCAGCCTTAGTCTTTGTACCTAATTTTTTTTTGGGGGGGGGTAGGTAATAACTACCCTGTTTTTGAAGATTGTATCAGATAATGTATGAAAGATGCCTAATTTCCCAGTACCTGGAATATAATCAGTTCTTCATGGATGTCAGCAACATTATTTTTTACATACCCTGGCCTGATTTTACCTTTAAATGCAGAATTTTAGTGTTTTTCAAGTTACAGTGGAACAGATGATTCGAAGGTGGAGAATGACATAGTTCCAACTCCTAGCACATCTCCCTCCTGCGCTGCTGCTTTGCGGAGTTCACCACTGAGCAGATGCCTTTTTTTAACCTTGTCGTTTGAATGAGCTCATCTTCTGAGAAAGTTTTCTTCTTGCACTCCTCAGCCATACTGCCTGTTTGCAACCCAGGAGGATCACAGACTGCAGTGCAGTCCCATCAGAATATGATTGTTTTGTGTACATCACAGTAATTAGTAACCTGAAATGACGGCCATTGTACTATAGCAGTAAATAATATATGACTTTGATAATTACAATATCATTGTGCTTCTTGTGAGTTTAAAAAAGCTGTTTGAAAGAATACCTAAGTTCATGAGAACCTATTGGGGAGAGCAAAATATTTATTCAAGGAAATACCAAAACACTGGAGGCTCACATGAGGACATTCTCTTTGACACATGAAGAGGATGTTTCTTGTACCAATGACATTTTGGAGGGAAAATAAATTACACAGTGACTAGCAGCTGTACAAGATTTGAGAGATCTCACATGGGAAAAGGGTGGGTTCTGGTCACCAGTTTTAATACTTTAAAGGATGTAATAGAGAACCATCATTGCCAAATTTTATCCAAGCACCCCTCAACAAAACATACTCCTTTGACAATTCCTCTCTTGTTCTTCTCTATCATAGCAAATGAACTCATTGCTTAAAAATAACAATGATTTCACTCCATGCTTATAGAAACTAGTGTGTTAGGTACACAGAACTCAGTGGCATCTGAAGTTTTTTCTGTGTTATGTGGGTGTTAAATCTGCTGTGAGAACATAGCAACTTTTTTAAAAATTATTATGCCTAAGGTACACGTGTCTTGGCAAGGAGTAGTGTATATTTCACATGGACTTAGGGAATTTTAATAATTATGAAAAAGAAGCATTACATTAACTTTTCCTTTACACAGGGTTTAAATACAAAATTAGTATTTGACTTTCTGTGATATTCTAATTAAGCCTTATATAGAGTACCTTCTGTATTTTACTGTTTATAGATCCCCAAAAGCTTTGGCTTTGTTACTACGGAAGTTTTAATAACAAGAATAAAAGACACAACAAAATCTGTGAAGAATATGCAGTGGGCGGCTTCTATTGTGTTAATTTCCTTTGTTTTGTTCTTTTGCATCACCCTCTATTATTTCCTTATTTAGAACAGTACTTATTAGAACATTTGTTTTTGCTTGGTTTACTGTATGAAGACACTTAGACTTTATTGCATGTTGGCACCTTGTTTTTTTCAGATCATGTGGATCTTTAATATACCCAAACACTCCAATGTTTTCAGACGTGGCATTGTTTGCTTCTCTTCTGACCGTTACCCTCCTTCAGAGGGCAGCAGCTCATGTTACACTCTTCTCAAACATTCTCTGGGTCTTTATAACAGATACTTTTCTTAAGAAATAATGGGTCAGTGAGAGCTCCTTTCCTTGCAGTTACCTTATATTTAAAAAAGCAAATATGCACATGAAATGTGTTGTCATGGGGGTTATGATCTGACTGTGTTCGTGCCAAAAGAAAGGACTGGCTTCTGAGAGAAGTCATGCACAAGCAGATGAAGTATGACTAACTGGTTCACTCCAGAGGAATCCTTAAGTGTAAATATTGTGCTGCTTTAAGTAAATACACAGGCTTTCTGTAAAAGCCCCCGCCCTCACGTATGAAGTTGTTGCTGGAGTATTTACCAGTAGCAACACTAACACACACACACACACACACACACACACACACACACATACACACATACACACACGCACACGCACACGCACACGCACACGCACACACACACACACACATACATACACACACATATACACACACAGATACACATGCACATACACACACATGGATACACATATACACATACACACAGATACACACACACAAACACACACACATGCACATACACACACACGGATACACATACACACATACACACAGATACATACACACACAAACACACACACACACGAGGAGAGAGAGGGGTGGGATAAAGAGACTTTACATAAAATCTACTCTACATGATGTAAGTCCTCCCCATTCTATTAATAGTGTGTTGGCGATCTCTCCAGAGCTACAGACCTACTATGAAAGCACACATTAGCCCTTTAATACTGTAGAGTTGCTAACCCTTCACTTTAAAATGTTTTTCTTATAAAAATGTTAGCATTGACCCTGAAGCTTCTGCAGCATTACGTCACCTGGCATATTACAAAAGGGAAGAGCCCAACTAAAAGTAGAAAGCAGAGCAGATGCGAAGCATGTGCTGAAGTCCCATGTAGGCCAGCAGCTTTGCTTTTGTCATTCTTCTTCCCCCAGGGAAGCAGTCTTCTTTTAATCCAGTTCAGACTGTTCTAAGGCAGCAACTATTTCTGAAAGTGTTGAACATGCAGAGCCAAACTTTCTAAGTATGGTGTATAGGAGGCAGGAAAAACATGATGTATTCTTAAAACCCAAGGAAAAGGAGGAGGCCATACTAGGTGATTGCAAAGAGGCCTCCCAGGCTTGTGCTCCCTGGTGCTCCTCACATACCTGGGGGAGTAGTGTGATATGACTCTGTGCTTGCCACTGACATCACCACTTTCTCTACTGTTCCTTATCTTTCTTATGACTTCCATGCTACTTTTAGATGCTCTTCAAACTTGTTCTCAGACTTGTTCTCGCCTATTCTGTTAAGGCTCAGAGCTACAGCTGTTCTTTAACCTCATGGAAGGTCTTGTCTTTGGTCACTCAAAAGAATCCTAGCTGATCATCTCTTGATCAAATTTCTGGTTGTTCTTTACTTTTATTGATTCCCATTAAAAATAAGATTGGATAGGTTGCCTTTAATGTAATCTATTAGACTTTAATTGAAAGAAACTCTTAGAAACAGAATTCGCTTGCAAGAAATGTGACAATTAATATGAGTTGTTTTGCCCATAAGGACACAGAACTGAGATGTAAGAGGGAGGCACATATGAACCGAATATTTTCAGAAACTCCTTTCTTGCCACTATAAATTTTGATGACCTAATTCCTGTCCTCCTGTGGAAAAATTTACACATGCCCTCAGTGATATTTAATGATGAAGATTAATGAAGCTGATGCATATTAGTTGTGAACCAAACTATACCAGACTTGACATATGAAATTAAACATGAAACAAAACAGAGCCAATGAAGAGACAAGCAAGAGAAAAGCTGGACCAAGTGCATCTTGCCTAAAGACCAGGATGGACCCACAGGCTAAGGTGGCATGAGAAGGCAGCCTAAACATATGTATATGCAGGGTTGCAAAATAGCAAGGAACATCACTGACTTGACCTGCCAGAGCGTGGAGAGTCACAAGTTCTTTTTGGCTAGAAGCATGAAGTAAGAGTGTAAGGGCATAAGAAAAAAGACCAGAAATTTAAAATAAATAGCCCAAAGAACAAGAGGGTTGAGGCTAAAAGGAACGTAAAACAAAGGTCAAAAGCCGAAACACAGAAAGTTAGTAGAAAATACAGTAGAAAAAAAAAATGTGTCAATGGTCTCCCTCACAAGAAAGCTTTTATGTTCTTTGTAGCAAAGAGCTGAAGGCAAGATTTAAGTGTAGAAATAGATACCACACAGCTTGCAGACACGTGATGCTTCACTAGGAAACTGGGAACTCCACCTGGCTGTGATGGGAACCATCAGAAATGAAGATGGGTTGGCAATTCTAAGAAAGCATGCAGTAATTAGGATATGGTTGGTGGTAAAGAGCTAACATTTCTGTGCTAGGCTTTGTAACTGGCTTAGTCCATTTGACCTTGTTTTAAAGAATTATGAGCTCAGGAGAAATCTTGTGAAGGTGGTAAGCTGTGGTTAAGTAAAGTGAACAGAATTGCCTGTGGGCACTCAGATGTTATTTCTTTATTTCTGGTTCCCAGAATCAAATAAACAGGCTAATGATGTGGGAATGAAACTAAGTTTCCCAATGTGATCCTCTGTAAACACAGCACAGTGACTTACACAGAGGTGTCCCTCCATTTTTTTCTTATCTCCGGACAATGTAATTGCTTCCTTAGATATACACCCTTAATTTTTAGTTTATATTCAACAAATACTCAACCTTTATTTGTGCTAGTTCATAAGGAACATTTTTTACTAAGCAGAACAAAGGGTGTTTGAGTAGTAACATATCTAGGAACAATACTACCCCATGGCACTTAAAATAAAATTATAAATTTTGTTACCTGTCTACATTATAGTTTAGCTATCTTACAGTTCTTGCTGGGCTGTGTTTTAAAAAGCCATATGGTAGGTATAGTGAGATCTTGAGATTTACATATTCTTTAGGATATCCATTTGAAATAAAAAAGATATTTGGCTACATTAACTTGACTTCACCATAAATATTACCCATAATAACCCCATCTTCTTGATGGTCTTCACCAATTGAGCAGTGAGTAGGGGCTGCTCCCTAAATGCAATCACCACAATATCATTTCTGATAAATGGTGCATGTTCCATTACAGTTATTTTTCTCTTACACAATTGCAAACATTTAAGAGGCACACTATTAAACACATTTCTCAGAAACACCAAATGAAGCATTCTGAGGAATTTTTGCTTCACACGTAAACCTTTTCATGTTTATCTTCAGATTCATGTAGATAATAAAATCATCTTAAACTAATCAGAAACTTAACATATTTTCCAAATCCTAAAATGTGTCTTGATGCTGTAACTAAAACAGTATTTTCTTATGTTCCATGGAGAAGTCTAACAAAGTTGACTATCGCAATAATTTAAAACACAATCAGACATGCGGCATGTGCCTACAAGTTCAGGACTGTGGAGGAACTGGAGACAGATGAAACCAAACTTTGGTGACAACAGTGATTTCAATGGCAGCCTGAGCTAGATAGAAAGACTAAAAAACTAACAAAAAGAAGTTTGAAATATTAAGATACAACTGCATTATAACTAGAAAAACTTAAAAGCCTTCTAATGTATAAAACTGGGAATCTATTACATTAAATAAAAGGATAAACATCATAAATATGTGCTTTATATATGGCTTATAAGTACCAAGTGCAAATGTGTTATCTGATGGTTAGTAAAAAATACAGTTACTAAATACTTTTGTGTAATATACACAATTTAGGTTATTTTGTAACAAAATTTCTTATTGGGAGGAGGATGTATTCAGTAGTACAGAAATTTTCTTGTACTTAGAAAAAGGTACAATTGGCAGAGTCACATTTCCTCAATCTCATTTAACCAACCTCATAAAACAGAAACATAAACAAAATATATAATGCCCATGTAATTCTTAACCAAAATAAAAAAAAAAGTGAAGTTTTTTTTTTTTTAGAAATAATGTACAGTATATAAGCATTTCTTGAACAACAGCACAGACTAGTGGCCACTGTTATGCAGCAAATGTTGAATATGTTCAGTTGTCTAAGTTATCTAGAAATTACATTAAATAAGTCACATATTTAAATGGTAATTATGACAACTTCATACCATTAATTTAATAGTAATTATCCAAGCCACTAATCAATTTTATTTGCACTTTTTCCAAGTTTCTAAGAACTCATTTTGAAAGTTATTAGTGGAAAAATCCTTCAGCAGAGAACTGAAGTATGCCTTGAGATGAGTATTCTGTACATCTGTATGGTTGCTATTAAAATTACACTGTTTCTAATCCCCAGCAAGGACTTATTTTCTCTGTTGGCACACAGAATAGTTGAGATAATACAATAACTATATTTTATAGATGACAACTGGCTTTGCTAAGACTATGTCTATAAATTCACTTTATTACTATCCTATAATCTTTGAATGTTAGTTGTCTTGTACTTTTTTTTTAGTGAGAGCAATTGTTTATTGTTGTATTTATTTAACTATTATTATTTTTTTAATCTTATTTTTTTACAGTTCAGTTATTACCCTGGTCTGCCCTCTGACTGTTCCGCATCCCATACCTCCTCCTATTTCCCCAAGAGGATGTCCCTACACCTCATCCCCACCAGCCAGACCTCCCCACCCCCTGGTGCCTAAAGTCTTGAGGGTTAGGTGCATCTTCTCTCACTGAAGCCAGACCAGGCAGTCCTCTGCTGTATATGTGATGAGGCCACCTCATACCAGCTAGTGTTTGCTACCTGGTTGGTGGCTCAGTGTCTGAGAGATCTCAGGGTCCAGGTTAATGGATACTGCTGGCCTTCCTATGGGGTCGCCTTCCTCCTCAGCTTATTCCAGGGGTTCTTGTCTTCTGTTCATTGGTTGGGTGTACGTATCTGCATCTGACTTTTTCAGCTGCTTGTTGGGCCTCTCAGAGGCCAGTCATTCTAGGCTTCTGTCCGTAAGCACATCATAGCATCAGTAATAGTGTCAGGCCTTGATGCCTTGCAATGTATCAAAAGTTAAGCTGATCATTGGACCAATTTTCCCTCAGTTCCTTCGACATTTTTGTCCCTGAAGTTGTTTTAGACAAGAAAAATTCTGGGTCAAAATTTTAACCGTGTGATGGCACCCCATTCCTCCACTTAATTCCCTGTCTGTCTACTGGAAAGGGATTCTAAGTTATCATTCTCCACTGTAGGGCATTTCATCTAAGGTACCTCCCTTTGAGTCTTGAGAGTCTCTCACCTCCCAGGTCTCTGGAACATTGTATAAGGTTCCCCTACCTCCTACCTCCAGAAGTTGCCTGTTTCTATTCTTTCTGCTGGCCCTCAGGGTTTCAGCTCTGTCTCCCTCCCCAATACCTGATCATGTCCCTCTTTTCCCCTCCCTGTCTTTTCACCAACCCGGGTCCCTCCCTCTGCTCCCCTGTAATTGCTTTCTTCTCCCTCTCAAGTGGAATTGAAACATCATCACTTGGGTTTTTTAAACAATATAAACAATTTAAGCAACAATTTCTTTCTTTAACAATTTAGTTCAAAGAAATTTTCAATAGTATGATTTATATATTCTAATTTTCATTATTTATCATATCCTCCTTATTTGTCAAGCATAACATATCATTTTATGAAAATTCTTTTAGTTATACTATTCTTGTTCAATACAGAATTGTACACAATTCTGATGTGTTAGCGCTGTCTTAATGGTCAAAATATATACTTTTATCCTTCCAGTCATTTCTGGGGCTAACTACCTCACTTTCATATTAAATGTTCTCTAAAGATACATTAGCATTTTTAAAAAATTCTCATACTTTGTTTCTGTTTGCAAACTAAAAAAAATCTAACAAGTAATCAAAACAAAATATAATGGAAATCATCACTACCCTGTCTTGTGATCAAATTACAGCTATTTATTGCCAATGTATACAGGTGGATCAGACCAGAATGAGAAATGATGGTTCTTCAGTGATTTCTCCAATCTTATTTAAAATGTCTCCCTAAGGTACTCATTGCATCTTATCTGGTCTCGTTATGATGTGTGTCTATCTAGATAAATTGCATCATCACAGTTTTCTTGTGTAATAATATAAGACATTATAAATTGTGAATCTAAGGGACTAAACATCTTGAAAAATGCATCTTGACAACATTGTGCAGACTTCTAGAGGTCATGCAAACTCTCAAGTGAACCCTTGAATGCAGGAAGGTTCATTAGTAGGAAATAAAAATCCCTTTACTATTTGAATTTACTCTGCTCTCAGTCATTAAAGATCAAACTATCAATATGAAAAAGTACTTTCAATAATGCAGGAACACCTTCAAAAAGAGAATGATTTTGTATGGGTCTCTCATACTGATTTTACTTGGAAGTTGCTAGTTCTGTGAAGTAACCTGAAACCTAAATCCATCAGAGAACTAGGATCAAAATGTATGTTCTCGTAAGTATGGAAATAGAACCAGGTACATGTACATCAACACATGAATGAAAAACAAAAATGTTAGTACATATGTACATGAAATTGTACTCAGCTCAACTTTTTGTCTAAAAATGTATAAAAGACCAGAAAAATAAAATTGCTGGTTGAATGGTTTGGCTTGGCGAGCTTTGCCCCATCCATCCATCCATTCATCCATAGATATATCCATCCAAATGTGTATGTCTATTTGTCTACATGTTTGTGTGTAGGGTATATGTATATGTATGTAACCATGCATGAAGACTTGTGGAGATGATTGCAACAGATGGTCAGGCACAGCCACACTGTTTGTGTATGAATATTTGAACATATATATGTCTGTGCATAAATCCTTGTAAACAGATCTTAATTATTTTCCTTTCCTTCCACTCTGGTTCAGGAAGTGTTAACCAGCTTATACAGAGAGGCTTCTGGCTTATTCACCAGAGAAAGAAGCACCAGCAATAAATTTTTCACTTAATTCCCTGCCGCTAAACAGTATGCTTTAATTGCCAGATATTAGCACTTATTTAAGCACAGTAATAAAGAGTTAAATTTTTGGTGCTTAATGAAGCACAACACAAGTAATAAAAAGTTAACTTTTTAGTGCTCAGTGAAGCACAGAACAGTAAGAAAGAGTTAAATTTCCCTAGTGCTTTTTTAAGCATAAAGAGTTAAATAAAGCACAGAGATTTATAATGTTTAATAAAGCACAGAGTGAAAGAGAAAAGATACCAGAATTTTTTAAGCATAGGATAAGCAACACTATTTTTAGACTCTTTTAAAACTTATCAGCAATATTATTCAGTATAGTTAGAGAGCTAGCAGGCCATCAACTATCAGTCTTCAAGGAAGCTCCAACATTGTGTCCCACTTCAAGCCTATTCTAGGCCGAGCAAGATAATGGCAGTTTTGTTCTAAAGAGTGAAGTATATTTTAATACAATCATTTTTGCTCACATTGCATCAGTCTTGTTTCTCAATGTAGATTGAGTTATGGGTTTTTTCTTTTTTTATTTGGAGTTATATATAATTACATTGTTTCTCTCCTCCCTTTCCTACCTCCAAACCCTCCATATATCCTGTTGCTCTCTTTCAAGTTCACAGATTCTTTATCCATTGATTTTATATAATATGCTTCCAGCATACTCTTTCCCCTTCCCCAGTTCCTCCCAAACTCCCTATTTTTTGAGAGGAGAGATTTGAAGTTAGGGTCCAAAACAATCTTGAATAATGTCCATATTAAATAAAGATATGATCCCTTAAAAATTTAATTTCTGTTTGTTATAAAATGTCACTGAGCTTTTACAATTCTGTAGAATAATGCAGCTAGCATTACATTATCTTGTTTAAGGTTATATGCTTAGAAGTAGTTTGCTTTTGCCGTATTTCTGAGTTTAGCACACCTACAGAGAGGTACATATATGTTCAGCATCTATACAAGATAGTCACTCAGATTTCCTGCTGTACAATTTTCTCTCATCTGGGAATCTCTATTTTCTCTGTTTGATTGTTCACAAATAGCACCTTCTCTGTAAGATCCTTCAATAGTATTAATATACTAGTGGTCCTGCGAATGCTTCTGACAGCTACTTATTGCTTGAGCCTATGATAATGATACCAGCATCAGTGTAAAGTTAAAAATTCTACCCCTGAGTGAGCAGGAGTGCATCCTGTGTTGCCAGGAAATGGTCTGGACAAATAAGCTTCTCTCTCTTCCATAAAAAGCTATCTTTAACAAATCTGGCAATCTAAGATGCTCTAATAGACAGCGTTTAATAGGTTAATCAGCCTTGAAGATTCATCTCAGGCTTCAATCTACCCTTGTCTCTTCATGCTGATCCCTCAGATGTTTGGTAGTGGGGCAGAAATAGGACCAGCTTTGATATACACCAGTAAAACGACCTGGTGCCAGGTGCACGGGTGAAAAGGGAGTTAAATCTGCACTTATCTTTTATGTGCCCACAGGGCCTTATTTGCTGGTGTTTGAATCTTTGGGCAAAGCAGTAGGAAGTCTAAGCATTTTGCTGCCTCTGCTGCAGTGATCCCGTGAGGGTATTGCCCTGTGTCTTCCCATTATTCATTGTCACTCCGCTTCTAAGCAGCAATGCTTCCGAGGTCCTTGTGCAATCCGGCAGACTTGGCTTTACTTTAGATCACAAGACGTTCCAGGAAAAAGTGCTGTCATTGGGGATGTGCTTCTAAAGCTGATATGATCTTGCCGAGAACAGATGAGCTTATCCAGTGTGTTTAGGAGTCTCAGAAAAGGTAGCTGCTAATGAGTTACCATTTAAACTAAGTTACAGAAAATTTAAGAAAACTTCTCCTTGTCCGGGATGACAAAATTCTATTTAAAATGCTCAATCATTTCACGCATATCCCCTAGCAAACAGAAACATATGATTTCAGTAAAATAAAAATACTGTGAAAATACTTGGTTACATTAATTTTTAACAAGCAATAAAGCTAAGAAATAATGGTTTTCTCATGCTTCAATTTTAGAGTGTGTAAACAGAGGACTTCTAATATTGTTCTAAATATATAGTGCTTGTCTTAGCAGATATCTTATTTTAGGTCCATAAGTGGCTTATTGACCTCTTGAGAAAACTGTTCTCTCTAAATAAGATTTAGAGGCTGGTTCTATTCACCTGGGTTTCCTAGTTCCATCAATTTCACATTTCTATTTTATTTTTAGCACACTTAAAACTAATACTGAAAACTCCTCGATGATAATCTCTCATATACTTTGGTCTCTTTAGATATGACCATATTATTCTCAAGCCACAGTTTTTTTAAGGATAAGACAAAATAAACATAATTTGCATTAGCTGTTTCTAAGTGCTATGTTCTGCTCATAGTCATACAGTATGTTTCTGTGTTTTGTTTACATTTATTTTTCTCCAAAAAGAATGCATGTATTATGGAAAAATATATGAATTTTTTACATTCTTAATTTTCAGAAAGCGTGGTATGTTTTTACTAACATTAAAGAAAATGCTTTTAAATGCTCCACTCTTTTAACCAAAGAGAAATTGTGAGAGAAAATCAGTCTCACCCATGCTACAGTAAATTTGGTTTGCAGGAAAGTGGAGTTGTACAATAATAGCTTGGAAACAGATTATCTAATTTTCCAACAGTGGCTTTTGCACTTTGTTTGAAACTGAGATGGAAGAATCCATTTCAATTTGATTAAACGCATTTAACATCGAGGACTCTCAAAGATCAATTACATTTTTCACTTAATACTTTCATGTAGGATTATTTTTCTCATTTTTTACTCTTATCATTAAAAGAAACCTTCCTTACATTACAAGAAAATACTTAAGCCATTTTACCTGTGACTAATATACAAAAATTTTATTTGTGAATTCATAAACAGGTGAAAAAAGTCACTTATTATTCACTGTTAATGACAGTCTATAATGAGAAGGCATGGAAAAAAATTTTTCCCTTTACCATCTCTCTGTCTTAGTAAGTAGTGCTCCAAATACTTGAAATAATTATTCTAAAATTCCACAGGCTTATCTTCACATTTATCTTTTTAGATCTCCAAAGGGCAGTTTATTGATCTATTGAGAAAACTCTTTTCAACTTAAAAAAAGACACAAAATTCTGTCCTCAAACAAATTTGTACCCTCTGGCATCAGAATCACTTCCTATTGGTTCTCCATACAGGTCTGGACAGTCAGTAAATGGACACAATCACTAAAGTTAATTTTGGAGCAAACAAGAATGAGTGAGAAAGGATTGCATCCTATATTCTCCTTAATGGTAATGAATTTGTAGGGATTTGTCAATGTCTATGTGTATGGTAAAAAGTATTAGTAAGACAGTAAACCATGCCTACTTTATTGTTGCATATAAAATGTTTGATTAATATTGGAAGAGTTGCCTGTTGAATTGAAGTTACATCATCAATGTATAATATATAATCTCAACACATTCATATTCCACAATTCTCAACGTGCAACAATGTGGAGGAGTTTGGGATTCTCCTGTTCTTAGTGCATTCATTTATAGCTAACAATCGAACAAAAAAGGTTCATCTGGTTTCTTTACATTCTTGAGTTTGTCCTGATAGTGGTTTACCTAATGTTACTGTGGCTTTACTATTTGAGGAAATAAAATCACAGAATAAATATCTCTGTTTCTGTGATAAAACACGAGTAAACAGGAACTTAGGGAAGGGAAGGGTTCATATTTATGTATAGATTACAGTCCATCAATGAAGGGAGTCATGTCCAGAACTCCAGAAGGAACTTAAGCAATGCTCATAGGCTCATTAGCTAGCTTCCTTATTCAGCCAGACCCACCTGTATCAGGAATGCTGCTACTTTCAGTGGGCTACACTCACCCACTTCAGCTAGCAATCAAGACAACTTCCCAGAGACATTCTCACAGTTCAACCTGATCCTGGTCATACCTCAACTGAGATTTCCATCTCAGGTGACTCTTAGCTACAAGGACTTTGACACTTAAAATTAACTAGCACACAAGAGATCAAATTTAGTTTATAATCTTCATCATCTTGGTATTTTGCTTTCATATATCTGGTGTATATGAAGAACGAGAAATTGGTTTCTGAATCTATTAGAAATAGATCAGAAGGTCTTACAAAAATAGTGAGGTTAAGAGAAACAGTGTTTCTCTATACACCCTCATGCTTTTGTGTTTATGACAGTTTGTCATCAATAAATGTCAATGATAAGCAAATAGACAAAAATTTCCAGAAAGTAAAAAGAATGTAACACACACACACACAAAAACCCACAAACAAATAAACAGACAAAAGCACACAGGAAAGAGATTCAAAGAGCAAAGGAAACCATCAAAACTTCTTAAGCTCAGTGGTATAACATTGTGTAGTATCTCAATTGCTTGACTGTAATTTTTTTTATTCTATAAAAAGTAAAGGCTCTTTCAGATACCTGTAACTTAAAGTTGATGGCTACAAATCTGAACTATATTTGTTTTCCAATGATCTGAATACTGTTACCAAGCCTCTGGAAAGAAAAGATTAGGATAACTCATCATAGATTTACCTATTACCATCACTAAATAGTGCTTAGTTTCTGAAAACTAAAGGGCAGGATTACTAGAATGTGAATTTCATAACACAACAATATCAAACTACTCACAAGACTTACTGAACTCTACTATTAAGGCCCACGTTGTGCTCATATGCTTCCAGTGTTCAAGACAAAAATGGGAATGCACAGATTTGGCTTAATAAGCTTTATTAATTACTTGATTACTTAATCAATCAATTAATAAATACTTAAATATTTATTAAAGTAAATTCTGCAATGTAAATTGTAATATGTATTCTGTCTTTTTCTCTTACACACACACACACACACACACACACACACACATGCTTTCACACTCACATTGAAACAAGAGCTTGCCAAGTGTCTCTGGCTAGCCTGGTAAATCAACTGTGAATTTCAAGGTGATATCGAACTCACAAAGATAAGGCCTCAGGCTCCTTAGAGGTAATATTTTGGGTGTGCAATACTACTCCCTAGCTGTAAATTCTAAAATATTATCAAAGTTGCTTGGTAAGGTTCAATGATGATATAAAGATCAAAAGACCAAACTTTACCATTCAATCCCATCTACAAATCAAGGATTTACAAATTCTATACTCATTTATACAAAAATATTGATTCAACCATGATCTCCATTCTAGAGCACATTGGAATAAGAGTGGAAAACTAGTAAACATGCCTTTCTCTCTTCTTCTGAAATTTAGTATCTACTTGTGCAACATTTAGAGATGAATGGAATCATACTGTACCTAGAATTGCAGGTGGAGTCAGACTACTTGTATTTTAACCCCAGCTCTATCAAGTTACAAACTAGTATATCTTAGACAAGTAAGTGAAATTCTCTTTGCCAAGTTTTTATCTTAAAAGAGGGAAAAAAGTACCTTGTACTTCACAAAAATGTTTGGAAATTAATACAGTCAGAAATGGGGACAAGAAGTTGGCTCAATTGTTACTAGAGTGAACTGCTCTTGAAAAGGACCATAGTTTAATTCTCAGAACCGTTAACTCAGTCTGCTCACAGTAGCCTATAACTGCAGCTGCAAAGAATATGATGTGGTCTTCTATACTATTGTACAGGTATCCACACAGTAATGGACATATTTTACACTCTATCTATCTATCTATCTATCTATCTATCTATCTATCTATCTATCTATCTACCTGTCTGTCACTCACACACACATACAAGCACATACAGGCATACATACATACAAATCATAATAAAAATAATTTTCTACTAAAATGAAGAAAACAAGAAATTAAACAATGTATATAAAGCATGCTGATACATAATAACCCCTAAATATTGATTATTTTGATAATTCTTATGTCAGTTATGATAACTTTAGGGTCACTGCAATTAGCACAGGTATAACCTATATAAGTAGTCCTAATTTGTTAGATTTTTTAATATTTTATTTTGTTATTCCATGACCAGGTGTCAGGTTTCCCAGACTGACCTAAAAATTAGTATATAGGAGCGTCTGAGTTGAACCCATAAAAGGAATTCTATGAAAATTTCAGATCACACAAAATGTAGGAAAATATTATTTAACTAAAGATTTTAGAGGGAAAAAAGGCTCATATGTATACATACGAGAAATAAATAAAATAGATATTAGTAATAAGCAAGCTAGTGATTGACAGACCCAGGAGCTCTGGTGGCTCTCACTAGGCTACACTTGAGAGAGCATGCAGATCTTGCAGAGATCCCAGTTGAGTTCCTAGCGTTCATGTTAGATGGTGCACAAATGCCAAGTGAACGAGTAACAATTTCATAAAGAGAATCTTCTGGATGAAAGAAATAGAAGAGGCTTAGGTGTGCATGGTGAGGGCTCACATGTGGTCAGTCATGATGAAGACCTGAACTTCATGCTCAGAGATGAGTACAAATTGTACAGTGTTTTGTATTCAGATGCAAATGTTCTCCCTGGTCATTGAATGGCTACCATTGATCTGACTAACTATGCCCTATTATTTGACCTTCTGCCATTAAAGGTAGGGTATTTTTTTTTTTTTAGCTATTGAATTGTAGATGATATTTCTTAGCTTATTTGATAAATATTGAACTACTGGTTTGCATATCTTTTCTTTAGGTGTATGGAGGAGTGCTTAACATTTTATATTGTTTTATACTTTTAAATTAAAAGTGGCAAACTTTGCAATCATATTGCTGTAATTTGAGTAAAGGAAATGAAATCAGCAGATAAGCATCCGATTTTGAAAGAATGATGCTTCATATTTCAGGGAGAAAGCATCTGGATACTCAAATATTAGAGAAATGTCTGTAACCTTTATTTTCCTTTGATTGTTTGTTTGTTTTGTTTTTTTGAGACAGGGTTTCTCTGTGTAACCCTGGCTGTCCTGGAACTAACTCTGTAGACCAGGCTGGCCTCGAACTCAGAAATCCGCCTGCCTCTGCCTCCCAAGTGCTGGGATTAAAGGCGTGCGCCACCACTGCCTGGCTTTAGGGTGAGCTTTATATTTTCAAGTTTTCTTGTTTATTCCTGTACCTTTGTTCCTAGGCCCCTTGATTATATTCTCCTTGCATCATGCGCCTCCTGCTGGCGACAGTCGTAATTACAGCACCTAATGGCTGATTCTAGATCCAAGATAAGGCCTAGCTGCTTTTCAGGACATTAAAATCAAATGAGGGCACATGACAAACCCTCATCTGACGTGACTGGTGTCCTTGTAAGAATAAACCAGGACAGAGATGTGTGTGCAGACTCAACTGTAGGCAGATGCAGGAATGTCACCTTCTACAGGCCAGGCGGTGGTGGCGCACGCCTTTAATCCCCGCACTTGGGAGGCAGAGGCAGGCGGATTTATTTTCCTTTGAAATTCAAAAACTCAAAAACAGATTTCTAAATCTCATTCATAAAATCCAAAGTATTTTTTAACAAATGACATCATCTTTTGGAGATAGCACATGATTTTCAAGAAATTTTAAAGAAATTCTTGCTCTGTACTATAGCAGTAGAACAGAGAAATATTTTAGATCTTTGAATAATCTTTCAATATTATGGGCTGTATTACCTTACATTAAAAAACCAAACAAGAGTCACATTTTAACTACGAATTATTAACAATAATTTATCAATTTTATTAGTCTGTAAATACCCCTAGGCCTTCTCATTGATTTACTTACTTAGATGTGCAACACATAGTCTTCATATGTGTGTGGATTAAAGGTGTCCCCATTTTCTTCTTCAGGGGAAACTTGAGGAGTTGTGCACTTTCCATCCCCAGCCCCCACTCCCCTTCGAGAGAGGATCTTACTTGGTAAGTCTTACACATTTTTGTTTGTGAACTTGGTTTAGTGAAATCTAAACCTATGGGCCTATGTAGAACAGAAATAGAAATACCAAAACCATTCATAAATCGTAGCATTATTTTAAAGCAGGGATAATAGCTTAGCTGCTATTTACAATTATTCTAGTAATAAAAGCTTTTGAAACCTGCAATTGTAGAATTCAAATTAAATACTAGAGTAGATATGATGATTTTTCTGATTTTAGAAATATCTAGACTTATGCTGTCATGGTTGCACACTTTTCTTTAAGTAGTTTATTCACAGTAGGTTAGATTATAAGCAACTGGATGGGCCATTTTTCAAGAGACCTAAAGCTACAGTCACATTCACATTTTTCAGGTGTTAGGAGTATCACATTCAGGACACTATTGCTTAAATTATCTAAAGAGTATCAAACCATCTTTTATCCTCAAATAGTTTTCTTTGTTTTATTTTTGAGACTGGCTGGCCTTGAACTTGTAATTTTTCTACTTTAGTCTCTGAATGCAGGAATCCAAGAGACTGGCTGGCCTTGAACTTGTAATTTTCCTACTTTAGTCTCTGAATGCAGGAATCCAAGGCATAAGCTACTCTGCCTTTGTTTATTCACCAGAAACCTTTTTTTAAGTGGCACTTAATTTTTATTACATCTGTATGTGTGTATAAGCATAGGTATGTGCACACATGTAAGTGTGAGTGCCCTTGGAATCTAAAAGTGATCATCTCATCTCTAGGAGCTGTAGTCATAGGCATTTGTGCACCACCTAACATAAATGCTATAAACTCAACTGGGGTTTCTGCAAAATCTGCATACTCTCTCAAACACTTATATATCTCTACTGCCCTAATCACTAGAAACATGGAAGATGTACCCACTCATTTATAATTATAAATGCTAAGCTTGAGGATGATAAATTGACCTGAGAAATGTAAATGCTTGCTCAAAGAGTATATAAATGAGAGATTTTATCCTCAGCATTCACACAAATATTAGATATTCTTGGTGGCCCTGCCTAAAATTCCAACTTCAGAAGTTTAAGAAAGATAGGTGATCCCCAGACCAAGGTGGTTAGCAAGAACAGGCAGAGGGGCAAGTTGCAAATTTAACTGAGAGACTCCACCTCAATAACAAGGTGAAAGAGTAATTGGGAATCATTTCTGACCCACGTCAGGCCTCATGTACATGCACATGATCTCATATTTGCAAACTCATACGTGTGCACTCACCCACACGTAAAACATCTACACACAAATATAAACACCATACGCTCAAACACCTTTTGAAAATTAAATAGAATTGACACTGTATGACACATGTTGTGGTAGAAAGTGTTATTTTTACAATTAAATATTGTAAGGAAATGGCTGTTCTGGATGAATGTTTGAAGAGCCTTAAACAGCACCTGGTAAGCATATCTTAATACATCACTTCGGGAAACTTGAGGGAGTAGGAGAATTCCAGAATGGCCATTACAGAAAAATCAAAAACCCAAATGATTGAGAATGAAACCCAATATCACAGGGACTATCTCCAAAGTATTTCTTTAGGTCAATTTGTAGACACACACTACTGTTGGTATGTGGTAAGATCCTTTTGAGAGATTAACTCAGTGCTGTTTTTGTTTTATTGGTTTTTCTTCCTTCCTTTCTCTCTTCCTTGCTTATTTCCTTTCATTCTTAATTGTTTACTTTAGTTTTATCCTCAGGGGTGAACTAGCTGGTGTTACACTGAATAGAAAAGGCATTCATATAGGGCGAGAGTAGGAGAGTAGTGAGAATTCCTTTGAACAACATCTCTGCAAACATGAAACTGAAGTATATCTGAGTTGCTTCTCATTGGGCACCATATAACATTCTCTAGACATGTTCATGGGATCTGTATTCTTATACCCAATGCCAGGAGCTCACATTTGATTAATCATGTCCATTCTTAAGTCTAGAAGAATCAGTTTTGATATTAAATGATATATTCAGGCACTCCAGATTGTCTAAACACCATTAATCTGTAATATTGCTGAATGCACATCGTATTTATCTAAAGTTTCTTCTCATTCAGGACTAAATACTGCTAATGCAATTTGAAATCTATTTAAAATTTCGTTACCCCGAAATGAATTTTCCATCTCTCATACCTTTAGAAATCTAATACTTCTCTGAAATGAAAATCTATTTTTCCACACAATTGCTTTATAAAACTTAAAATAAAATTATCCTAGAACAACCTTTGGAGTTCTATGTTCTCATATTTCCCAATCACCTGGATGAAGCATCATCTAAAATTCCTATATATCAGAAGTAAATTTTTCTCTTGTAAGTTGGAAAAAATATAGTCTAAGAGATTTTTAAAATGTTATCTCAAAATATGTTTTCTCTTCTGTAGTGATAGAGATGGCCCATGGCCTTCATCTAGACAGACTAACAGACTCATTAATTTTACTACTTCATTTTGCATACACATTTTACTGTCAGTAGTGAAACACTTAACAAAGTTATTTGAGCATCTATTATTAACCACATGCATAAATTCTGTGTAAAAGCAAGTTAGTTTATCACCCTTCTAGAACATAATGGAGATTTAAACAGCATTGTGCAAGGTTTCTGATGAAGCAATAAACCTCAAACCAAATAGCACAACCATAACAATCACTTATGGGGCTGAAGAGATGTCTCAGCTGTTAAGAGCGCTTGCTGTATCTCCAGAGGGCTGTAGTCTCCAAATGACGGTGATAGAAACAGAAGAAAATTTGTCTCCAAGAGAAACAAGTGCACTTAACCTCAAAAGCAGCTCCCCAGTCCCTAATCAGGATTGTCTGAGTATGTGGAAAACCATGGTTGGTCTCTTTTTTTTTTCCCCTCACATGCCACTAATGCAGTTAACTCTTCATTTCCCCCTGACTTCTTTTCCTGCCAAAGATATCTCTCCCAGGAGTTGGCATTTGCTCTGATCTTCTCTTAGGTATCTACCCTCATCAATAGATTTCCTGATAAACTCATCTAGTCTTATGGAGAGTGATTCACAGCTTAGAATATGCACATTAATATCTCCTCCGCACATTTCGTTCCTCAGCGTCTTTATTTCTCACCAAGATCATGTCTCAACTACCAATATATTAAAATTTAACTCAAATTTCCCCCCTGGAAACCTCTTATCCTTCCCACTCTGCTGAATTTAAGGGGCTACTTTCCCAGGAAGAAACATTTCAATTCCTTCAAACTTTCTTGTCCTTTTCAATTTTCTCATGATGTCTTATCGGTTACAATGCTGAGAATAAGGAAAATATTACCAAAAATTAAAAATGTAATTTAGCGTACTTTAAGCAATGTTAAATATGCTTCATTAAAAAGGAGGTCCAGGGACAGGCCCAAATTCATATCCAGCTTAAGGGGAAACCCCAAGGACTGACTGCACTGAAGCTATGGTGTACTTACAAAAAGACTTATCATGACTGCCCTTCCAAAGACCCAACAAGCAGCTGAAAGTGTCAGATCCAGATATTTACATGTAACCAATGGATTGAAGCTGCTGATCCCTGAGAATGAATTAGGGGAAAGCTGGAAGAAGCTGAGGAAGAGGGTGACCTTGTAGGAGGACCAGCAGTCTCAACTAACCTGTATCCCCAAGCTCTGTCAGACACTGAACGGCCAACCATGCAGCATACACCAGCTGATATGAGGCCCCGAACACATATACAGCAGAGGACTGCCTGGTCAGGGTTCAGTCAGAGAAGATGTGTTGGGGGCCGACTTTTAGCAGAAAGCGGCTACCAGCTTTACAGCCATCCTGACCATATACCCTGACATGTGACTTGGATTACAATAGCCTACAACAGCTGAGCACACTCCGATAATCTTGGTTTAGATACCTTGAGATTAAAGGTGCATGAGATTAAAGGTGTGTGAGATTAAAGGTGTGTGACTTAAGAGTATGACTTAGAAGTGTAGAGATCAGATTTAGAGACAAGACCTAAGGGCATGATGATTAAAGGTGTAACTTAGAGGCGTGGCTTAGAAGTAAGACATATAAAAGGCAGAGGCAGACAGTAGAGAATCAGAACCAGACATTAGATGAACCAGACACATCAGACATTAGGGAGACACAGCAGAGAGAAGACAGAGAATCAGACACTTCAGAGAGTACAACTTGGAGTACAACTTGGAGTAGGAATTAGGCATTAGGTAGCAGGCACTTGGAAGAGAACTTGGAAGAAGTAACTTGGAACTTGGAGGGACTAGGAGCTAGGGACTAGGCACTAGGAACTCAAGACTCAGGACTTAGACTGAAGAATAAATGGGATTGAATTACACTCTGTCTGGTCTGCATTCTTCGAGTCTGTCCTCACTCCTCGCTCTTGCTGAACCCCGACCCGCAGACCGGAGAGGCAGCTTGGGGCGGGATACAGTGGCCGCCCAAACGTGGGTCAGCCCAGGCCTCAACATTTTGCTTGGGCCGCGACATTTTTTGGCTGCCCCAACGTGGGGCTAGTGTGGACCCCAACAAAGATGCACCTAACCCTCAAGAGACTGGAGGCCTCAGGGCGTGGGGAGGTCTGGTGGTTTGGGGTTGGGGACATCCTCATGGAGACGGGGGAGGACTGGAAGGGAGAAGAGTTATAAGATGTGGAACAGAGGGTGGACATAGGGTGGTGCAGGAGGGAGATAAACTCTGGACTCTAAAAATTATTTTAAAAAATTAAAATAAAAAAAAAAACTTATCCTTTAGGTGAAAACATAAACATTTTGTTTAAGACAAGAAGGTGACTTATCCTAAGTAGTAAACTGTCTTATGCTTCCTTATGGTGTTATAAAACACTACGATGAGGAACAACTTGAGCAGAAGAATTTTATTTCATATTATATTTCCAAGCCACAGTCCCTAATGAAAGGAAGGCAAAGCAGAATTTCAAGGCAGGTGGAGACAGGAATTAAAGCAGAAGCCACAGAGCACTGTTGGCTTCTGGTTACCTCTCAATATATTGTTTAGCCTGCTTTCTTATCTATCCAAGGACCACCATTCTATAAGTAAGATCTCCTATGGTGGGCTGGGACCTTTGATATCAATAGTTAATTAAGAAAATGCCTCACAGGAGGAGGGGTTTTCTTAATGTCTGTTTCTTCTTCCAAGATGACCTGAGCTTTTGCCACATTTACTGAACACTAAGCAGGAAAGAGGTCATGCTAGCATATTTCTTCATTTAATCTGGTTCATTTTTATTGAATATTTCAATAGCTTTAATACTTTTATTTAAGTGTTTCTTGCAAATGTGCATTTAACACTGAGTATCCACAAACTGTACTGATTCAACTAACTCATGCATTAAAAATTTAGAAAACTTGCTTCTATACTGAACCCACAAAATCTCTTCTATTTTTGTCATTATTCATTCACTAAACAATTCAATGTAACAATTTACATAGCATTTAAACTGAAATTAGAATTAAAATCCAGGGATACTTCAGATCACACAGAATAATATGTGCAGGTTTTTATGTACACTACACACAGTTTATTATATTATGTACTTCAACACTGATGGATTGTGGTATCCATGAAGGATCCTGAAACCAATATTGAGAAAAGAGAAGTATTGTCTTGTCTCCTATATCCCAAGAAAAGCTCATGCTGTTCATGTTCCAGCATATGGCAATATTAAAGATAACATACTCATAGAACCATGTACTGTATAAATAATGTGCCTCAATGTATAAATGAAAAATATTAAATTTAAAATTAATATTAATAGTTTCCTATATATATTTATATATTTATAAATATAATAACACATTTAGCCAGTATATTTTGGAACATCCATACACAAATTTATCATGGCCAAAATATGAAATGAATAATACATAGTGCTTCTCTCTGGAGTGCTGGCTGGTATTTACAAATTAGGGACTCATTTTTCATTGTCACATTAAAGTAAGCCACATACTATATAGCACTTATCCCCTCTCCCCAAGAATTAATGCTTGTTTTAATCTGAAATAGCTGTTTTTGAATTTATAACTAAAGTTCTTATCCATACACTCCAGTTACTAATTAGGTCACTTTCCTCTATATACACGAGGTAATAATTGTGTTCCATTGCATTGATGTTCTTTTACAGTACAGTACCTTCCAACATGCTAGCTATTTTCAGGAAACTGACTTTACAATTCCTATCAGTGGTCTGAGGGAACTGAATTAATAGAAGGATTTACCCCCTTTTTATTTATTCTACCATGGCTGAGTCTCCAGAGGAGTGCTTCATATTGCAGACAATGCATTCTCTGGTTTGCTGGCTGGGTTAATGGGATGTTAACATCGATTGGTGCTATTTCTTTGTCACCTGAGTACAACTGTAGGTTTTGCGGTATGCTCCTGTTTCATATCCTTCTCACATCTGTTCTAAAGTTTGACATCACTAAACCAAATCTCTTCCATGTTTACTGGACCACAGCTTCCTTTTCTTGGGGAACGAGTTCTTGTAAATGTACAATATACCTGGAATACAAACCACCACGTTGGCTATGTCAAGCATATAACGAATAATGTAGGATACTCTGAAAGTGTAGGCAGTGCAGGCCTGTGCTGTAGTGAAATCATTGCCCTCTGGTGAAGACAGGCCTGTTATCATAACTTTGAAAAACTAAGCTTACACTAAAGGACAAAACTTGAGTTTATGTTTCTACTATAACCATTTTAAACTCACTCTATTAGAACAGATGCTTCTCTTTGTGAGAAACTAAAGCAGGATTCTGGACATTTCTTGTAATTTTAAAAAAATTAAAAATCCATAATCATTTTAAATATTTAAAACTATATTAATTCCTGGAAAGTTCCTGGTTACTCCATGTTAAGGTTTGGCTTCCCTGCCTGCCCGTGTAAGTAAGATTCTGCATCAGTCTCACAAGAACCAAGTGACCAGATTCCTTCTGATCTGTCTGTCCTCCGGCCCTGCTTACCAAGGGCAGGTTTAGAGTGTTGTATCACAGTCAGAAATAGTATGGTATGCAGTAAAGTGCTTAGTGGGTAGTCCTGGCTAGGACAGATAGATATTTAAAGTTGGTATTTCTCATCAGTGAATTCTGGATTTCTCCAGAAAAAGCACCAATCTCTGTAGATATGGCAGTCTTGGTCATTACAGAAAACATACAGAAGACCCTGTTAAACCATTCCCTAGCAAACTGAATCAGGCCTCACCTCAACATTGTCTTGAGATCTCTTGTTTCCCTGGCCCTCTTCTGTTAAAAGTTCTTTACACTCTTTGCATTTATAAAAGAAATATGATAGTGAAATGACACAGCAACTTTAGCAAAGTTAGTTAATCTATTATCCATTCTTAGTCTGTGTTATTTTTATTGAAATGCATGGATCATTCCTAAACTTTAAAAATCTGAAAAGTGCTCTTGTGGTACAATTATTTCTCTAGGAAAGACTCCAGGAAATTTCCTATTTCCTCAAATTAAGGCGAGGAATTTAAAAGGTACTTAAATTTTACCAATCTTTTTGACAAGCAAGAATAGATTTTTCTATTGTCAATTCTCCCATCATTGAAGTTGCTAAGATTCTAGTAAACCTACCACATGTTTGTATGTGAAACAGTTGATATTATGCTTATTTCAAATGCTTTTAATTTCATCTATAATATCCTCAGATAAAATTTCTTAATGGTAGTATTATTTTCAACATCCCGCTGAAGGGCTTGAAAAGTTAAAATCTTGTAACATCAGTGATAGAAAACTTGGGACAAGTGAATTGCAATCTCTGCTTACAATATAGAATATCATAAAGAGTTTTATCTTTTCCTTCAAGTATCACCTTATGAGAGTCCATTGTATAACTTCAATGAGGATTCTAGGAGTTGGACATCATAAAGGGTTTCCTATAAGCAACCCCACACACAAGACCCAGACATAAAAAACAACATATATAAATGGTTGTCAAAGGAAAATTACCTTCTCTAATGAAAGGAAATCTTTAAAACTTTATTAATAAAATATTATATAAAGTTATTACAGAAGAAATTAAAATGACAAATGATTATCTGTATACATTATAAGCTATGTGTTATCTTCTATTAAATACAATTTATGACAGTCACAAAACAAATAGTACAGTCATATTACATTTGAAATGTTACTACATTATTTAAATAGTAGGTGATACAATTAATGATCATAAGATAAAGAATAGATATGACTGAAATAATTTATAACATTCTAAACATAAAATAGCAAATACTAATTAAAGCTTTTGTCATAAAAATGTGCATTTTAAAACACCTCATAGTTGTGTCCTCTCAATCCCATACATTCGAGCATTGATACAGCTGTCAAGAGCATACAAATGTTCTCATTTTTATTAAATTGACTTTTCTTGGACTAAAATGTATTTATTTTGAGCTTAGACTCTAGAGTTATTTTTTACTTTGGCCTTAATTTGCCATGAATTTTAGTAATTGAATTGCTATGGTTGGTAAGAAACAGAACTGAAAACTTACTAAAAGTGAGAAAGTTGATTTTACACAATGATGTTATGAATCCCATATATTATCAGAATGTAGGGAGTGCTAAGCTTGAAGTCTGGCAAAATGTATGTGTGTTTCTGAGCATCTGGAGAGAACAGAGGAAAGAATAGTAGCAGATACAAAAGTTGTGTGAGATGTCAACAGGTTAGAAGCACAGACATTAAAATCGTTTGGAGAAAATATGTAGTTTAACTTTCTCCAAGTTTATGGAGGAAATTATATACAAAGTTGGCTTTATTTTGAATGGAGGTAGACATGGTCCTTACTTTTAAGTGTACAGCACCAATTATAAAAAATATTTATTTGTAATTCTGTCCGTGAGGATTATTTAATGCCTCCTGTACTGGGAACATTTGCAGGAAACTGGAATAGAACAGATAGTTTTTTTTGTTTTTTTTTGTTTTTTTTTTTTTTTTAATAAAGAAAGCAGAAATATACAGTGGGGAAAAAGACATCTTCAACAAATGGTGCTGTTATGACTGAATGTTAGTATGTAGATGAATGCACATATATTCATAACTATTACCCTGCACAAAACTTAAGTCCAAGTGGGTTTAAGACCTCAACATAAATCCAGATAAACTGAACTTAATAGAAAAGCAGATGGGGAATAGTCTTGAATGCATGTGACTGTAAACAATTTTCTGAACAGAACACCAATAGCATAGGCACGAAGATCAATAACTTATAAATGGGACCTAATGAAACCCAATACCTGTAAAGCAACGGACACTGTCAATAGGACAAAACAACAGCATACAGACTAGAAAAAGGTTTTCACTAATCCAATGTCTGACACAGTTTTAGTGTACAGAAATCAAAAGAAAGTATTTGAGGATTTACTTCAAATAGGAAGTGTGTATAGTGTTTACAGTATATAATATTCAAAATTTTGGTTGTGAAATAGGTTCTCTGTGTTCTTCTAGAATTTACAGTGTAGACCAGACAGGCTTTGAAATTACAAGGATTCACCTGCCTCTGCCTCCAGAGTACTGGAATCAACCATCATGCCTAGTTATATTTAAAAGTCTAATTTATTATGATAGTATTGAAACACTATGGTTTCCAAGATATTTTATAAATGTCTATAATCATTATTTATGGAAATTTCCTAGGTAGCATAATTTATCATAATAGTGGCACACACTGTACATATATTCAGTTATTCTCAAACATCTTCCCGGTTTTCTATCTTCCAACACTGATTAAAAGATAAAATATTGTTTTACTTTAACTTTTAAGTTTGGAGCAAAAAAAAAATATATTTTTTAAGCAATTTCATTTTCTGAGCTAGAATACAATCTCATCCAAAGGGAGATTTATAGGAAACCAATATAAAGATTTTTTGGATTCATAAATGTACTGAGATGTAAAATATTTTAAAGGAACAACTTAATTACATCTGTATAACTCAATGGGCTCACTGCTTTATAGTGGTGAATTATTGAGAACATGAAAACAATTAGCAGAAGAAATTATTTTAAAATGGGAATTGAGAGGTTTGGCTCCCATTTATGCCTTTTTATTCAGTCCAGTAGCTAAAATAAAACTCGGCCAATGTAAATCTTAACACAGCTACCCAATCTACATAAACTGCAGTAAATTAGCATAATGAGTTTTCTCATCATTTATAATGAAATACCCACTGTGTAAAGCTTGTGTTGGTTGGCTTTTAATTTGTGCCTCATTTCTCTACCAGTGGCTTCCTAAGGAGGCAACACTGTCAGGTCATATTTGCATGCAAATGACAGTAGTTGACAATGGCTTCAATGCAGCCAGTTTTGCTGTTCACTGCTTGTGCTGCTGAGTTAGCAGGTTGTGATTGGCATTTGTCTTTGGGAAAGAAGTTAGAGATACCAGATTAACAATACTCAGGTTGGTCATCAAATGGCGTCCAGGTTTGGTAAATTATGGAATGGGGAATATAATTGAGACTGCCAGTCTAGCTTTCTTATTTTTTTCAACTTTTTTTTTCTTTTTGGATGTTTTATTTACATTTCAGATGTTATACACTTACCCTACTACCCCCCACTCAGGAACCCCTATCCAATTCCCCCTCCTCCTGCTTCTATGAGGATGTGCCCCCCAACCCCCCACTCCCACCTCCCTACCCTCGAATTCCCCCACACTGGGCATTCAGCCTTTCCGGGGCCAAGGATCTCCTCTCCCACCTATGCCCTACAAGGCCATCCTCCCCTACATATACAGCTGAAGCCATGGGTCCCTCCCTGTGCACTCCCAGGCTGATGGTTTAGACTCTGGGAGCTCTGGTTGGTTGGAATTGTTGCTCTCCCCATGGGACCGCAAACCCTTCCAGCTCCTTCAGTCTTCTTTCTAACTCCTCCATTGGGAACCCCATGATCAATTCAGTGGTTAGCTGTGAACATCCACCTCTGTATATGTCTGGCAGAGCTCTAAGGAGACAGCTATATCAGGCTCCTGTCAGCATGCACTTCCTGACATCCACATCAGCATCCACCTTTGGTGATAGAAATGCACATGGGATGGACACCCAGGTGGAACAGTCTCCATACGGGCCCTCCTTCAGTTTCTGACCCACACTTGTCTCCATATTTGCTCCCATGAGTATTTTGCGACTCCTTCTAAGAAGGACCTAAGCACCCACACTTGGTCTTCCTTCTTCATGAGCTTCACGTGGTCTGTGAGTTGCATTTTGGGTATTGTGAGCTTCTGGGCTAGTATCTAATTATCAGTGAGTGAATACCATGTGTGTTCTTTTGAGATTGAGTTACCTCACTCAGGATGATATTTTCTAGTTCCATTCATTTAACTAAGAATTTCTTGAATTCATTGTTTTTAATAGCTGAGTAACACTCCATTGTGTAAATGTACCACATATTTTTGTATCCTTGAAAAATGGTGTACAGTGCTAAACAAAGAATTCTCAACTAAGGAAACTCGAATGGCCGAGAAACTCCTAAAGAAATGTTCAGCATCCTTAATCATCAGGTAAATGCAAATCAAAACAACCCTGAGAATCCACCTCACACCAGTCATAATGGCTAAGATCAAAAACTCAGGTGATAGTAGATGCTGGCAAGGATGTGGAGAAAGAGGAACACTCCTCCATTGTTGGTGGGATTGCAAGCTGGTACAACCACTCTGGAAATCAGTCTGGCAGTTCCTCAGAAAATTGGACATAGCATTACTTGAGGATCCAGCTATACCACACCTGGGCATATAACCAGAAAATGCTCCAACATATAACAAGGACATATGCTCCACTATGTTCATAGCAGCCTTGTTTATAATAGCCAGAAGCTATAAAGAACCCAGATGTTTACCAGTCTAGCTTTCTAACCCATGTGGGTCATGGGAGCTCTCTAAGTGACTGCCACAAAGGCCCTGTTCTGTGTTTGCCTGATTTTCTAGTATCTGTTACCTTCTTCACACACACACACACACACACACACACACACACACACACACACACCTCAGTAGATGTTCTTGAATACCATCTATCATCTTTACAAACCACTCTTACAGAATTAGCTTGGATTTCCACATTCTGTTGTAGGGCTAGAAGACCTAATCTATTAGTAAATAGAGTGTGTATTAAGGGGCATGAGATTGGGCTGTTGATGTCATGTCACTTTTAGGAATGAAGAAAGAGACTTCCTCTTGGAATTGCTTAGAAGAAGATCAAAGTCACATCTGAATTCTGTACTTGTCTCCCAGTTTCATCTCTCTGTAATTTGTGTGTCAGTGGCACAGAGTGTGACACAGTTTAGGATTAAAGCTATTGTCTCTGGTGAGAAGTCTGGTGTAATTCTTATAGGTCTGCCTTTATATGTTACTTTGCCTTTTTCCCTTACTGCTTTTAGTATTTTTTCTTTGTTTTGTACAATTGATGTTTTGACTATTATGTGGTGGGAAGTATTTCTTTTCTGGTCTAAACTATTTGGAGTTCTGTAGGCTTCTTGTATATTTATGGACATCTCTTTCTTTAGGTTAGGGAAGTTTTCCTCTATAATTTTGTTGAGGATATTTACTGGCCCTTTAAGTTGGGAGTCTTCCCCCTCACTTCTGCACTTTTCTGCAATATCTGCAACTGAAATCAGTATAGGTTTAAACTACTAATAAGGACCCAAAACATTTTCTGTATTAAAACTATTTTATGAATCAAAATGTGCAGTTTCAAAGATGTTATTTTATATTATGAATCATATTCAATTCTTAAACTGAATCAGAAAGGAATATTTAACTCCTTAATGTCTGTAGCTGCTGTTTGCTGTTGTGAGCTCTTTTTTCTCATTTACCCAGACACTTCTCTATCCCCCTTTCCTTTCTCCTCTCCAACTCCCTACAACACATGGAAGGTTCGTTACCTAACATTGGCTTAAATACTTTGTGATACATAATTTAAGTCCCACAGGGAGACACATTTTAGAATTGAGGCCGTGGAAGACTTTTTTTCCAATTTCTGTATAAAAATCCCAACCTCCTTATATTTTTATTATGTCCCAGCAGATTCAGCACCTGTCATGTCACAACAATTTTATTTAAGTTTTTTCATAGGCTTTTTTTTCAAAAAGACAATTTTTACATTCTTATATAGATACAATGACATATTTCTATGGATGGCTTTGCTCCCCTGCCATGATTTTCTTAACTACTTAAATATTTATCTAGTGTAATAACAATAGCAATAAAATCTAACTCAGCAGCTGCTGGTGCACATATTTTTGTTGCTGACAATTTCAATTAGAATTCTTGCTGGTGAATCCAATGAAAAAGTAGATAATTCTGAAAAGGTCAGTTCTGAATTATTGTTAACCATAACCATTTCCCAAGCCATTAGGCTGATAAAATCCAATTGAAATTGAAAGCCATAAAAGTAAATTATTCAGGAGCTCCTCAGATAGATGCTGAGAGTGTCATACATATGTGAAAGACACCTGTCTGCAGGAATAACATCAAGTTGATTATCCACACTAGGACTATCTAGCAAATGTAATTTGGCTATTATCATTTGTAAACCTCATATCTCAAAGGCATTTTAGTTACTCACACAATACAACCAGTGAGTTGAAGTGCTAACTGAAGCCCAATTTACAATCCTCATAAAGTAGAGTAAGTACACCAATTCCTGTGAATTACAAGAGAAAAAAGTTAAATATAGAAACAGCTACAAACTTAATCATAGCAAAGGTCTTTTATTGCAAAGGAAGTTGATGTCAAAACTAATAGGGAAAATATACCTCACATATTTTGTACTGAAAACTAAAGTATATTTTGGATTCCAAATCAACAGTTCCTCTTCTGGCTTTGCTCTATCTTTATTTCCTGTCTCACTGTTTATATGTGACTACAGTTTCATTTCATTTTTTCTCTTGCTAAAGCTCTGCTTTATTTAGTGAAAGACTTGGAATGATGCAAATAAATATAACTTTGTAATTAAGTACAGACATTCTAAGTGGTAGGTGATGAAATTATAATTTTGTAATTCAAAACATGCCTGCTTCCAAGGTTTTCAAAAGCAGAAATCACAATATTGCAATAATTCTGAGATCAACATCTACATTGAATACTTTGTGGTTATAGTTGTGTGGTTTGAATTAGGACTCTGCATAATCCAATATGAAAGGAGAATATGGAACTCAAAATGGTGGCCTAAAGGTCTAAGTAAAATTACAGTTGGAGGAACTTACTAATCCTTAATGACATCTAGTTTTTTCATCTGCATAATGGACATACTTTTTTCTTATTTTAAAGAATATTTTATAATGGTAAAACAATCAATATATTATGTAAATATGGAAATTACAAAATATATTCACCCCCGCTAAAAAACCCCAGGGCTCCCAAAATTAATTTAGCAAAAATGACAAGAATAAGTCACATATAATTAAAGATATTGAAAATAAATCTTCAATAAGCAAAGAAACACTATGTGACTAGGATACAGAATACTTGACTGATACAATAACTCTTATTATTCTGCCTACTAGACTTCTTCCCATATCAGGAAACAAATTAGACTTGAAAATATCTACAGAAAATCTCCATTAAATAGCAACAGAAGAGGAGAAGGCTATGTTTTCTATGTGCAGACATATCAATTAGTACCAAATAATGAACACATACATTGAATTATGATCTGTGGAAAGCACTTAACATAACTATTTCGAATTTATAGGAATGACATTAGTGATCACTATATAGTCAATGCAAACATCAATAACAATAATAACAAAACAGCTCTAATTTTGGAGTCATTTTGACTGAAAAACAGTTACTTTATCCCGAATTTCATGTTCCAATTCAGAAGTAGTTTCATAAAACTTTATAGTTTTAAAGAATAAAGAAATGCTAGCTTTATATATATTGCTTGATAGAACAAAGAGGTAATTACGAAAAGCTGTAGGAGGCATTTCAATAAGTCTTAGCTATCTGATAACATTCTGAACATTTTGTTGTTTTTGTTGATGGAAGTGAGTGGTCTGTTAAGTTCATTGGTTCCATAAAGTTTACTCTATTAGTCGATGTTAGGTATTACACAAAGGTTGGCAAGTAATGTATTCAGGGGCCCAAGGCTAGTCCAATATAAGGTAATTATCCACTAGATCTGCAATATTCCAACCTTATTACATCACTGCAGTAGGATTCAGTCAATCAGTCTTTGCAGACACAGCTTCTTTCTGGCAATACTAATGGGATATATACTATTCTTGATTAGTTCAAAAAACAAAGATGCATGGCTTCCTAAAAGAGTTATCTAATTCAGTTCCTAACTACTGGTAGAACCTTAAAGTACGTACAAGAAAATGTAAGAAATGGGAATAGGAAGATCAATTAAAAGCTTGGCTTTGAGTATTTTTGGCATTTTTACTACAAATAAGGCCCAGCAAAGTGTTGCACTTCATATATTGCTTCTACTGCTGCTGCTGCTTTCTTTCCTTCTAGTCACTCACTTGGTTCCTGTTCTCACACTCACTGCTTTATTAAACAGATCTATATGAAATGTATCTTTTGAAAACTGTATTCCAAGGAACAAATAAAATGTATATGATTGAGATGGCATCTAGAAAAACAAATTATATTAATTCACCAACATCTCTGCTTGTTAGGCAATCAATAAGTTATTTTAGCTAAAGTTAATTCACATTGTATGGATCTTATTGTTAGACCAGGACTGGTGGAGGGGATGTGGAAGTAAAAGAAAGTATAAGGGCATCTCCAGAAACAAAATTGTTCTTTAATATGAACCACAAAAGGGCCGTAGTCTCACTGCAAATGTAGAAACTTCAAGTGTGGCACTGGGCTCTTTGGAAGTTTATAGAACATAAAAGAAGGAATAGAAGCTTGGGGGATAGAAGCTTCCATTTCAGATGACATTCCTACCATTGAGTGTTAAATACCACTCAAGGAGATCTGGTCTCAAGACCAATCATAGCAGAACTGAACAGCCCACAGATGTTAGGAATGGCAGCCTATGTCCTGTTCTGAGCAGCTTTAGTCTACCTGAAGCTCTTAGGGCAATAATTCTTCACATAATATAGTTGCATAAACAGTCACCGAATATTTTTCACATATATGTTTTCTGCTGTTATATAACATCTGAAGTTGAAGGAATGTGGTATTACTCCAAAATTACCAGTTTAATGAATTCCTAATGTGAATCCCTTTGCTGGCCAGTTGGTGTCATCATAGAGCAAAGAGCTCATCTATATTAAGGAGTTGAAATATTTAACTAATATTTAAGCAAATAATATAGAATCAAATATTTAACCATTATTTAATAAAACATAAAATCAACTTTATGTTTTAAAATATTGAAACAATTATTTTTACATTCTTAATGTGAATTGAACTTTTTTTTTGATAATTCTCTTTCACAAGAATGAGCAGAGTAAGTACAGGCTACATTTATAGTTGCAATAAAAATTAAATTTCAGCCAGGCAGTGGTGGCACAGGCCTTTAATCCCAGCACTTGGGAGGAAGAGGCAGGTGGATTTCTGAGTTCGAGGCCAGCCTGGTCTACAGAGTGAATTCCAGGACAGCCAGGGCTACACAGAGAAACCCTGTCTCAAAAAACCAAAAAAAAAAAAAAAAAAAAAAAAAAAAAAAAAAAAAAAATTAAATTTCATCATACTGACAATGTGACATAGCAGATAATGCTGCTGTGATTTCATGTAACTGAAGTTTAAGTTATCTTTCAACACTTGTTAATTCTAGAATTTAAATCATATATTATTTCTTTAATACTACTGTGAGTAATATACAGGGGAGATGAGATTTATTTTTGGCTCACTGTCTCAGAGATGTTTCAGAATGCCACCATGAATTAGGTATGGCAGTGGAATCATGAAGCAACTGGTGATGTGAGGAAACCCTAGAAGCTGACTAAGAAGCAAGAACCTGCAGTTCCTGGTGACCTACTTCCATGGCAGGTCCCACCTCCTAGAAGTTCCATAGCCTTCAAATTAGAACCACAGGTTCAGTAATAAGTGCTAGAAACTTGAGTCTGTGGAGAATCCTCGAGGCACAAACCATAACAATTAATGCATTCTATGGCTAGTATCAGTAGCTTCAATAATAACCTCAAGTGGTAATGATAATAATACCGAGCCAAGAACATTGGATACTAAAGTAATTTGTTCTGTAGTGAATACCCTTTGTGAGATCACTGATGCAATAAAATGGTAACATTTTCCTTTTTAATCTAGTTTTCATCTTATAAATTCTATATCTTTTTGAGGTGATGCCTTAACTCATTATACAATGTAATTTCTGGAACTTTGCACTCTGATAACTGTTTTGGAGTTTGTTCTGTAAGCAGCTACCCAAACATATACATAATATCTATATATGCACTCAAGTCTTTGGAAGTGCTTTATTGAGAAGCAACCATTTTGTCCTTGTTCTGTTTAGCACTTGCAGTCTTTCAGAATGAACAACAGTCTCACATTGGGAGTCTTCATGTGCAGGTAAAAGTATGGCTGGACACACGCAGTACTGAGTTGAGGCTAACATGGTCCTGCACTGATAAAACTCCATCTTCTAAACATCAGACATCAGGAACATTAAAATGTTATTTTTAAACCGTCTTACAAGTGTAAGATGGTCACAGCGAATGTTCTAAGAAGCAATTGGGAGAATAAGCACTTTCACATCTGGTCTCCTTCCAATATTTTTCTTCTCATCTGAAACCTTTCTTTTTCTACTTCTCTCTTCATCTTGTGAATGTACATTTACTTAATTTTAAATACAAACTTAAATGTTCATTTAATATTCTATTGGTCCTTTTTATACATAATTTAAATATGTAGCAATAGAAATCTAAGAAGGGTACTAGAGGTTTATAAAAATCACAGTGATTATTGGGAATACCTCAGTCTCACATTTCTCCAGTATAATGATGTATTTCTTTTAAGGATGAAATTCTAATGGCCATATAAGAGAGTAAAATCACATAAATCTAAAACACAATGGGTATTTGTCAATACGAAGGCCTTATTTTTTTATACTTAGCTATTTTTATTGTGTTTATGCTTTGGCCAACTAAGTAAGGTAGTCAAATCAATGAGAACTAATTTAAGAATCATTCATTGACACCTAAACATGAAGAATGAACAAAAGAAAGTTGTTTGTGTGACTTCTTAAATTCTGAGTGGCAAGTCTCAGGAAGTACCAGCTTTTGACACTTCTTAAGGCAGTAAACCACTGACTTAAATACCAAAAGGTTAACAGGTAGGGGTAAACTAAGCCCAATCCATTCATTCAATAAACTCCCTAAGGAACTAAGTTGTTAATGGCAACAGTTTCGGTTTTTGTCTGTGAAACAGATGGCAAACAGATCAGGACACAGTCAAGAATCAGCTAACTTCCAATCCAAGAAAAATAGTGTAGTCTCTATGATTATTTTCATCCAAAATTTAGTTTTAGAGTTATCAGAAATTGGTGGAGAACTTGAACAATTATTTTGTTCCCTTTTAGAGTTAGCATATAAACTAAGAGGTTTTATTGAGTCATGTGCTGGGGTGCATATTTGCCTTGCTGCTGGAGTGCCATCCATTCAGGAGAAGCAGAGCAAGGTCATTAATGGGGGTCCTCAGTCCATGTTTACCTGGAGTTGGAAACAGTGGTGTCTGGGACAGTCTCATGTCCACCCATGCACTGCTGACATATTGCATGGAATGAAATCAGGGGTCCACAGGGTTCATGCTTCCCCTCTCTCCATCCATGAGCCAGACCAAAAGCAGAAGGCAGAGCCTTGGACAGGAATATAGCCTGGTTTGAGTGAGTGCTCACAATAAGAAGGGGCTGGAAGAGAGAAGACCTTCTGGAGGTTTAAGAGCAACTCTAACCAAAGGCCTCCCCGTTCCTGTTCTTGATGAAAGGATAGCCCTTGCTTATTTGTTCAAACCGCTTTATTTGATGATGGGTGTGAATGCACACAGTTACTCAGGAAGAAACAGGGATTAAATACCTCTTTCAGGAAGGAGTGTCCAGAAAGGAGAGCTCATTGACTGAACTCTAGGGGCCTATCTAGATAGCTCATTAGCATGGAGAACTCTAGATTTGTATGCTGTAACTGATTGCCATGGTCCTCAGTGGGGTACCCTGGCTATATGTTCCAGAGCAGCTATTTAGGCAGGGAGTTGCCCCCACCATTACCATTCTCGATATACAAGGTTTGAGTTCATTCACCCTTACCAGTTCTTCTGTCTGGTAGCAGAGTTCACTTGCACCACAGTAATGTACATTTATCATTTGCTTATTAAATGAAGAATTTTGTATAATTTGCAAAATTTTCAATGTCCCAAATTCTAACCAGATGAAATATTTGAATATCGACTTTTGTCTGTAGATATTTTAGTATGCAGAATTTTTGGTAAATCCAGAATATATAAAACACTATCAATTTTATTTTGGTTAGAACAACTACTGTACCGTTTTAACTATGAAGACTCATCAAATAAACCTGAAGCATGGAAACAGTTAATATTATTACATAGATTCTTCTATTCTGTACCTGCCACAACTATGTTATAAATTGGATTTCCTATAATCTCTTATTTTTATTCAATTACTTTCCTAAAATTTTGGTGTCTATGTGCATTCATCAGCATTATCTTCTCAGGTATTTCCAAGCCTTACTTTGTTGCCATTCCCTTTGATGTGTAGAAGGTCTTGAGTCTGACCTGGTACCAGGTATCTCATTTTCCTTTTAAATTCTACATTTCTAGAATCTTGTTAACAGAATAAAGGCCATACTAATTCAAATATTCTAAGGGTTCTTTATCTGCTTTTCTGAGTAGTTTCAAAGTTAAATTTTCAATCACTTTTCGGAGACATTTGTAGCTAGTGAGCAAAATGAGCATCAAATTTCACTTTTGATGTATAGCTATCCAATTTCATAGCACCATTTATTAAAAAGACATTTTCAGTATACAGCTTTAGTATCTTTGTCAAATTGCAGTGGAGGCATTATTAGTTTTCATTGTGAAGAGAATAAATAGAGTCAGAAAGAAGACCCATACCATTCACTTATTTGAACAGGGTATGGCTAACCACTTTTCAGCGTATAAGAACAGGAGAACCACACTTTATTTTTTTTTTTTTTACTATTACATGGCAATACTTATTTTAAATATTGGAATTACCAGTGAGCTTCCTGTCCCCATCTAAACTGCTATGGAAGAATATCAGTCTCAACTGTGGTCTAAGAGATCAGTTGAGACCTACAAAAATAAGGATATTATTTGGGACAGAAAACCACAAAATAAAGCTATGAAAATATACCAGCAATGGCTCCAGCAGGTAACATGGAAAGCTTGGATGGCTATACTTTTAAAAAGGGGCACCAGACATCAAAAGACAAGAAACTACCACCCCAAGACCAAGGAATCAAGATGTGGTTTAGATGTGGTTTGGCACAAGTCTTCATTTGTTGAAATCTTGTCCATTAGAATAGTGAGTCAATAAAAGGTAGGAGGTGTCAGAGGTGAGTCTTAAGAGGAGACTCTTCGATCCCAGGAAGCATGTCCTAAGAAGAGATTATTTAGCTGCTAAAAGAAGAAAATCTCTAGAATCTGTGATGGATGTGAATCCTGAACAGTCTTCATATTCTTGTACTGAAACCTACTCTCTTGCTTGCAATTTTGTTCCCACACTGTGACACAAAATCACTAAAGGATAGATGGTACATGCCCATTTTCCAATGTCAGGAAAATTCTGTGCTATCTAATAATGGCAAACACTCTAGATAAATGAGCTTCTTATTAGAAAAATATTCAATGTGGTGACCTCAGAAGATCAATTTATTAAAACTATGCAAATTGGTTCTTCTAGGTGTCTTTCTTAAAAATGGGAAAAGAGAAGTCAAATAACTGAAAGAAAATATTAACTATAACTCTAAAGATATTGTACCTTACAGTTCACAAGCAGAAGTATGCATAATTATAAAACTTAAATTCAGTAAAAATATTTTCATTGACATACTTTCTAAAGTGATAAAACAGAATTAATAACACATCTATGTGCTACAAATAAGATCCTGTGGTATAACTTATGAGCTAGTTATCTGTTTCCAAACCCACATGTGCTTGTTTAAAATTGTTTCTATTACCCAAATCAAAACATTTTTCTTATCTTGTTACTTGTTACACTGCAAAGAGCAGCAGTAAGTCACCTCTTATTGTTCTAGTGTGCTTGGTTTCTATCTCTTTTCATTCAGTTTTCTGATTATTATCTTACATGTAGAAGTATTTTAATTATTTTTTTATTTTTACTCTTTTGGCTTACTGATGAGTTGAGCTTTGTTAGGTTAAACAGAAAATCTGAAGTCTTATCTGTTTGAACCTGACTGAGTCATTCTTAAATTCTCAGGAATTGATCTCTTTCCTCTACACCTGGGACAGGGTCCAATAGTTTATTTATTTATTTTTTACTATGTGACTTTTCTATCTCTGACAATAATGTTTTAAATAGTAAGCTCTATCATTGAAGCCAAGTTGCTTCAACTGTAAAAAAAAATCACATAAAACTCCATTTAGAGTGATATTTTCTTTTATTTTTCCCATTATTAATGCCACTTTACATATATTAAAGTTTGAAATAGATAGGACTGAAAATATAGAATCCATAGATTAATTTTTAAGTGTGGACATGGAATCTACACACTTCTGCCTACTATTGGTTATGTGCCCCTGTGTGCTAGTTGTCTGTATGTGTGTGTGTCTTGAGGCAGCATTATGCTTTGACCCTACTTTTGGGCTAGACTGGAAGCCATGGTAGAACCTCTCATTATGTTTGGGACTCTAGCTGCAACACACATAAGTGTCAGTAATAAGAAAGTTATTGGACTTTATTTTCTGTGGGAGGGAGATAAAGTCCTATATTAATGTGTATTATTGATCAAAGGATACCCATGTCAAAAATACCAATTCCTCAGACCCATGGGAATGGCAAGGCCTTCCTCTGGTACACGTACAGATGTTTACTGTGTACTGTGTCTGTAGAAAATATTAACAACAGCTTCATCATCCTGGATGGTGCAACCTGAGAATTGCTCTCTTACACAGACAGACCCCCTATCCAGATTAGCTAATCCACCTTCTTGTCCCTTACACACACACACACACACACACACACACACTATATATATATATATATATATATATAATTTGTATATAATTTCCACGTGATTCTGCTGCATGTCCATCTGAGCAAAGGACCCATATGATCCCTGATTTGCCAAATGTGTGTCTGTCCTTTCTTTTTTCCCAGTCACAAGGGTAAGGTCAGATCCAATCTAGAGTTGAAGGCAATCTGGAGGTTTTCTTTATTTTTCTAGATTGAAAAATGGGCATGGTAGCACTAACTAATAACCCCACCATTACAAAGATTAGAGATAAGAAAAGTAACAGGGAAGAAATATCTGAGAATAATGAGCATAATTTCATAAAGTACAATTTCCCAAATTAGTTGATCAATTTGTTCAAATATTTTCAAAGCAATTTTTTTCATCAATAGCTTTTGTCTATATAATTGTCTTACTTGCTCTTCAGTACCTAGGATAAGATATCATGACCAAGACAACTTATAGAAAAAAAGACTTTATTGGAGTTTTACAGTTTCAAGGACTGTGTCCATGACCATCATGATGAAGAGCCTACCATTAGGCAGGCAGGCATGATACTGGAGTAGTAGCTGAAACCCTACATCCAATTCACATTAGATTGGAAGAGAGAGGGACTAGTGGGCTGTAGTGAGCTGTAGTGGGCTTTTAAAAACTCAAAGCTTCACCACCTGCAGAACAAGCATTCAACTGGCCTTTCTGGGGATCACTTTCATTCAAAACACCACAATAACCAATAAGACAAATTTACTTTTGGAAGCAAGAGTTACAGATTATTTATCTATAAAACACCCAACACACACACAATACATATATGTAGATAGATAGATAGATAGATAGATAGATAGATAGATAGATATAGTGTGGGTGTATGTGTGTGTATTTAAATTCAAAGACACTTATTGTAAAAACAGAGTACAATGTGAAGGCCTTGTTACTGACATCTCTTAGAAGAAAACAGCAGTAAGTTTGCAATGAAGCTGTTCCTACTGCACGTCCATCAGTTTCATGTCACCCTCCAGCTTCTTGGTGGGATTCATTACCTATAACAGTAAATAACACATCTCCTGAGAAATATGACAGATTCCTTCCAACAGAGCATTTCATCACCCTGTTTGACATCTTCATACTGAAAGCAATATCCTTCATGTAAATCTAATTTACTTCATATGCAACTATACCATTGACAAGCAACATGAAAAGTCAACACCATTCTAACAGTGTTAGCATGGCCTTGACTTAAGTTACATAGCAGAATGAATTAAGGAAACATTGCTTATTTGCAAATTATAGATGTAATTATTTATGAGTGTATACTTTCTTCTATTAAATTATTCACTTGATATTCATTTCCATATATGGATTATGTTTTTGAAGGTTTGGCTGGAGGTTCCCTGTGTTTGCTTATTACTTTATTAATATTCAACCTACCCAGAAAAGGGGTTACAGTTGAAGTGTCCTCCTTTATAGTCTAATCTCTGCTTCTTTATTGCTACAAAGTTTGCTCACCTGATCAATTTTCCACATTTTCTCTACTACTGCTTTACTCCAAAGGCAGGTATCAGTTTAATACTATTCCTGTTAAAAGAATAAATCAAGATTATACTCTTAGGACTCTAGGGCATAGTTTTATTACAGTCAAAACAATATGTACTTGCTGGGTTTTTTTTTAATATCAACTGGGCATAAGTTAGAGTCATTAGAGAGGAAGGAGCCTCAGTTGAGAAAATGCCTCCCAGAGATCCAGCTGTACAGCATTTTCTCAATTAGTGATCAATGTGGGAGGGCCCAGTCCATGGTGGGTGATGCCATCTCTGGGTTGGTGATCTAAGGTTTTATAAGAAAACAAGTAGATCCATGGAGAGCAAGCAAGTGAGCAGCACTCCTTCATGTCCTCTGCATCGGCTGCTGCCTCCAGATTTCAGCTTTGCTTGAGTTACTGTCCTGACTTCCTTTGGTGATGAATAGCAATGTGGACATATAAACCCATTCTCCCCAACTTGCCTTTTGGCTCATGGTGTTTTATCACATTAATGGAAACCCTAACGAATATTAATTGGTACCTGCAGTAGAGTATTGTTGTGACAGGCCTGGTTGTGGAAAAACTTTGCAACTTTGGCCTTAAAGAACCATTGAGTTTCAAGAACTCAAAAGGGTGTTGTGTAGGACCATGAAGGATTAGAATGGTGAGGGCGGTGCAGAAGGTGGAGGGCTGGCCTGTGAGATTTCAGAGAAATGATTAAAGACTCTATCAAGGCCCCTTAGTATATTGATTTAACATTATGTGATTCTTCTTTGCTGGGACTGAACAATTATATGTGATTAACGAAATGCCAGAGCTACTAAAGTGAAACTTTTCTGTTACTGGGACAATTGTTGCTGGTTAGCTACAGATAAGAAACTAGCAGTGATTAAGTAGAAGTCAGCATCTCTGAGGTGTAATCTTAGAAGTGTTTTGTTATTGTTGTTGTGGGGTTTTGGGGTTTTTTTTGTGAGTTTTGTTGTTTTGTTATTGGTTGTGGTTTTTTGTTTGCTTGTTTGTTTGTTAGTTTGTTTTAGCACAGAGAAACTATGTTACAGAGATGAACAAGATTATATCTCAGGTGGATAGCCAGACTTGGAAATATGTAATAGTCACCCAGACAGTACTTGTTTTAAAGGCATGAAGGAGTCACAGAGAACAGCTAAGGCTTGGCACTGTGAGAGCCCAGGAGAGGCCATCTATGAAAATGGAGCCTCAGTGTCAGCTGAAAGCTCAGGTCTGAAGGGGTTATGGCCAAAGTGTTGAGGTTTGGCACTGTGAAGAGTGCCTATGAGATGTCACAGCTTGTTGCAGCAGAAGATCCCAGCATTCTATAGATTCTAGTACCATGGGACAACCATCAAAACAGTAGCAGCAGTGAGTGGAGTAAGCCAGAACGAAAAGATGAGCTATGTGTGCTAGAGAGGCCAGAGCTGGTACGGTTACCCAAGCCGTTTGGAGGAACCCAAAAGGCCATGTGTGGATCTAAGACAGACATTGGGCATTGAGTTATTTATACTATTGGGGTTTAATTTTGCTTGGTTCAGATTGAGGTTTGGCCCTAGTTCTTTCCTCTTGAAGAAGGTAGTTAATTAATTTTGACTTTTATAGTTTCCCAAAGCTGAAATATATTGAACGTTTAAGAGATTTTGGATTTTTAGAGAGATTGAATATTTCAAAGATGTTGAAGTTTTAATTTGAGTTTGCAAAGACTGGGCAACTAACATTTACAATTATTTAATTTTTATTGTGATGTCTTGGGGATGCATAAGAAAGGAACAGTTGTGGCTTAATAGTGATGTATTTACGTGTCAAGTTGCCAATTGGTCAGTTGTACTGACTGGTTTCCTGTGACACAAATTAGAGTCATCAGAGAGGAAGGATCCTCAGCTGACAAAAACACCTACAAGAAATCTAGCATTTTCTTAATTAGTAATCAATGGGAAGGGACCCAGAACATGGTGGTGCCATCCCTGGGCTGGTGGTTCTGGGCTCTATAAGAAAGCAGGCTGAGCATGTTATAGGGAGTAAGCCAGTAAACAACATCCCGTCATGGCCTTTGCATCAGCTCCTGCCTATAGGCTCCAATCCTGCTTGAGTTCTTGTCCAGACATCCTGTGGTGGTGAACAGCCATGTGGAAGTTTAAGCTAAATAAACCCTGTTTCTTATTTCTTCTCAGCAACAGAAACCCTAAGACACTATATAACATAAAATTTAACCTGCTATCAGTTTTTAAGTATACAATGCAAATATTGTGAAGTAACTGTTTATTGTACCACAGGAAGTTTTAATACTAATACTCCTATAACTATAGACTCGCTGCACAATAACTCTAGGGAACTTTAACATTACAAAAAACTGAGGTTCACCCAGCGATAAGACGGTATCAGTAATTGTGAGATATCATATGATAAAACCCACATGGTGTGTTTTCTCTTGCCATGAAACTTGTTGAAATTATAAGTTTCTTTAGTATATATGTGATGTGCACTTATGTGTGTGTGTATTTGTGTACATTTGTGTGTGAAGGCTAGCACGCATTTGCCATGTTGTGTGTATGGAACTTTCACTCTGTTCTGAGACAAGGATTCCACTTTTGTTTTTTTCTTCTGTTCTGATGCCTTTTTGCAGGCTATCTGGTCCACAATCATCTTGGACTTACCCTTTTTCTACCTTCAATGTCCTCATAAGAACTCTGGGTAGAAGTAGCCAAACCTATGAATTTCAGCTATATATGAATTCTGAAAATCTCAATTCAAGTCACATGCTTTTATGGCAGAAGCTTTACACCACTGAGTCATACTTACAACCCATCTCTACACTATTATAAAAGTAACATGTATCAATAAGAAAACAGATACACATGTGAAGAGAAAGTAAAGCCTCTCAAAATACCAACAGCGGGAAATAGCTATCTGGAGATTTTACTTTGATATGTTTGTGTTTATACAAGAATAACTACACCAATGAAATCTTTATGGCTCCAGCTTTTGCATTAATGCTGTATTATACTTGCCTGCTCAATACTGTACTACATGACATTAGTAAATGTGTAATCCACCCTATTAATTACCTATAAACAATTTCCTGTGTTCTCTTTGTAAATGCTACATGATAGTACTTAGTGATAGCTGATATTTTCCTTTTCATGACTGCTGAGTTATACTCTAGACATAGAATTTCTAGTCAACAGAAATCACGCTGCACATGTTTAATGTATTTGAATTCAGTAAAGTCACTACATCAAATTCTATGTTCTTTCTCTCATAGCAACATGAAAACAGACTTGTTTTTATCCAGTTAGCCTAACAGGAGGGCTCTCATTATTTGTATTTATTTTTACCTAATTTCTTACTCCCTTTCCTAGCACTAACAACTCCTAAGCCCTACTTCTTTCTCTCAAAATTATGGCCACTTTTTCTTTAAATACACACACACACACATACACATGTGTATGTGTGTGTGTGTGTGTGTGTGTGTGTGTGTGTGTGTGTGTACATCCTGATGCTTCTATTTAATGTTGTTTACACATATGTTTCCAAGGACTAACCACTGCGTATTAGATAATTTGGTTGGCATAATTATGCTCTAATTATATTTTGAGAGAAAAGTTTTATTTTAACAGGAAGGGTGATATGTAGGAGGAGCTAAGGTGAGAGGGGTACTGAGAGGAAGAGAAGGAGTAAAGAGAGGAGGAGAAGAAGAAGAGGAGAAGCTAGGTGATGAGAGAGAGAAAGAGAGGGGGGATATGGAGGCAGTTGTTCACGTGTCTCCACCAGTCAAAGATAGTTGATATATATAGGCTGGGTATTAGGTTACACTTCTGATTGAGCATTAACAAAGTTATAAAACCTTTGCTTAACATTTTTAAAAAGTGTATAAAAGCAAAAAGAAAAAGGGGGCATGGGATAGGTGTTTTCTGGGGGGGGGGGGGACGGGGAAAGGGGATGGCATCTGAAATGTAAATAAAATATCCAATAAAAAAAATTGTCCTTGAAAGAAATTCTTCATTTCTCAAGGGTTGATGATTTTCCCATAGTTCTTCATCTATTAATGATATCCTATGATATTTCCCCTATCCATATTGTGATGTCAACTGTTGCTGGCATTATTAGGTCATGGCCAATCTGCTGTGTCACTGCGATTTTATTGTTTCACCTCTCCTATCATAGCTAAAAGCACAATATCACAACAGAATTTGTGTTCCTCTGGCTCTTGCAATCTCTCTTTTTTCCTCAACAACATTCCCTGAACTTTATGTGCAAGTAAGTCTTGTGTTGTAGATATATAATTTTTCATTATATATCCTGTCATTAGTGTTCTCTGCATTTTGATTAGCTGTGGCTTTCTGTGATGCTCTTCTGATGCTGCCTAAAGATGCTTCTTTGACTTGGGGTGAAATCATCCCATATCTGTAGGTACAAGGATAAGTTCAAAGATTTAAGTTTTAATTAGTTACAAGTTTAGAATTATGTTTCCTGTCACTATATTTGTTAAATGATAAATCAAATTAATCATTGTTACAGATCAAAGTAATTATCCTTTAGTATCAACCAGTTGTTAGTTCTGCTCTTTAATGCTTACACTTTATTTTCACAACTACTGATACCACACTAAGGTTTAAGAGGAGTAAAGGAGTATGAAGTCATGTTAACTCACATGAACTAATATGAAATATAATTTAAGAATGTATTTATTTTAATAAGGCCTATGTTATCATTTTATAATGGCAAGTACTCATGGTTACTTTTTAAAATAATTGCTTAGTAAAATAATTGTCTACAGCAGCCCTTGACTACACTCCTCTGAGATTACACATGCTAAAAATTTAAAATTTCTTTCATCGCAAAACAATTCTTAAATGTTGACTCATCATTCCACCCATCTTCTGCATCACTGATGTTATGAATGGGTATATTCTTCCTCCCACATCCCTTGTGTGCCCATCTGCTGCATGTCTTAGAGGTAGAAGAGGATTCTCAGCAGGATGATACAGAGCCAGTAATTAATAATTTTTAAAAACCCAGGAAGTGGAAGCAGAAAGTGGACCCCCAAGACCACAGAGTGAGCTGAGCAGAGTGAGCTGAGGAGATAAGTAAATGCTGCTTCTACTCTCTGGGCTTAATCACAAGGCTTGGTCTTGTGATAACAATCTTTTCCACTCTTGTCAACAGCAGGAATGGTCTGGGGAGGGCCAGTTCCTGAGATAGGCAGAGGTTCTTTTGGTGGCTATTATTCTCACACTTAAGTTTTCTCTGGAGGTCTGTTCACTTATCTGGTCAACGTGGCAGTTTCATGCTGGCTGCAACCCCTCTTATTTATCTTTATAGCATTATCTTCCTCAACATTTAAAGCCTAACATTTGTTTTATCCCTAAGAGTTGGCAGAGTAGTTACCTTAAAAGGACTCTTTCTGTAATATTACCCTTCCCAAAGGATGTTATAGGAAATGGCTGTAGCCTTTCAGCAGCATAAAACACTTAAAGAGGATTATCTACTGGGAAGTATAAATGAATTGAGAAGTGAGATTTAATTATCATTACATCATGCTTCTCTTGGTTACTTACTGGTCTTGAGAAACAGACTGTCATCTGTAACAACTTTTAGATATGGGTTCAGTGTCTACTTCCTGTGTTTTGCATTTTATTCATCTCGACTGTAAAAAATGTTCCCTAAAGCCATGTATATGAGTGTTTTCAAATGAGTATAACAATTTAAAATCTCTTACAATGAACTTTGCCTGCTTCTCAATTCCTTGTTTTAGTTGTTATTCACCCTCCTATTACAGGCTTATTTCATGCTAACAAAAGAAAAGACCATCTACAAAAAGCCATAGTCCTGCCTGGGAGTGGCAAGTTAGGAAAATTCAGAAGAAAAACATTGCTATCACTTAATGAACAAATAATGAGTCACTTATTACATGTGTCATTACCCTCTAACGCCTGGAGTTCTAACTCAGCTATCCCACTTTGCATTATAAAACTATCCATATATTTAAATTAAGCCTGGAAATCTGTATTAGTAATTTTCAGAATTGTGGATTAGTGAGTTATGTAATCAGTGGTACTTCAACAAATTATTTGTATTTAAACAAAATTGAACAAAACTAAATTAAAGGTAAATATTCATCTTATTCTTATTTTTCTTCGTATCTATGTTCAAGTATGTTTTGGATTCATGCATGTTTATGTACAATATTTAAGTAGTAGCTATGGAGACACATGAATTACTGAGTAAATGGTACTTGGTGTTTACCTATTTTCGGTACTGGTTATAAGGAAAGGCTGAAAATATTAATAAATGTTATCTTTTTAGCTTCAGCTTTACAGTAGTATTACTTAACTGATTTCTCTATTTTCTTATTGTTTGGGATGAAACTTTTTACTGCAGTATTTTAACTCTTCAGCTTAGGGATGAATTATATGAGGACTTAATTGCAAGAGCTCTGTGTAGGATGGGATTTCTGTGCTTCCCAGAAATCCCATTAGCAAGGAGTAACCTCAAAGAAGAAAACTTCTCCTGCCCTGATGATCCAAACTTATGACTTCTTCCCCAGTATGGCCCATTCTGATTAAAATTCTAGCCTAGGTATTGGAGTCATGTCTTAATCAATTTATTGTTGTGAGAATCTGTCATGTTTCTTGCAACCCTATAAAATAAAGCATTAAATTGAAACTTGCTTACATTTAGATTTTTAGCCCATTATCCTCAGGATATTTCCAGCCAAAGACATGGTGCTGGAAAAGTTGCTGAGAGTTGTACATCTGGATCTACCAGCAGAGGGGAGAGAGAGACAGGGAGGGAAAAGGAGGGGGAGAGGGAGAGGGAGAGGGAGAGGGAGAGGGAGAGGGAGGGGGAGGGGGAGGGGAAGGGGGAGGGGGAGAGAGGGAGAGGGAGAGGGAGAGGGAGAGGGAGAGGGAGAGGGAGAGGGAGAGGGAGAGGGAGAGGGAGAGGGAGAGGGAGAGGGAGAGGGAGAGGGAGAGGGAGAGGGAGAGGGAGAGGGAGAGGGAGAGGGAGAGGGAGAGGGAGAGGGAGAGGGAGAGCGAGAGGGAGGGAGAGGGAGAGGAGGGAGAGGAAGGAGAAGGAGGGAGGGAAACAGAGAGAGAGAGAGAGAGAGAGAGAGAGAGAGAGAGAGAGAGAGAGAGAGAGAGAGACTACCCCCATATTTTGAGCATTTGCAACCACAAAGGCCACCCCAAGTGACACACTTTCTCAATTGGAGCTACTCACTATGAGCCTATGGTAGATATTTTTACTGAAATCACCACAGTGCATGAAATAAATAACGAGCCACACCCTATGGGATGTATAATTTCAGAATGAAAGCTTGACAGTATTTTTGCATTTGGTTCATTTAAAGCATTTATTGCAGAATACAAAATGTATTTAACATATTCAACTATATTTAGAGAACAATCTTCAACCCAGAAAAGTTGGCTTCATACCGGAAACGAAACAGAATCACACTTAGTAGACTAATGCTTCCAGCTGTACCCTGACCAAGCTTTCTTTTAGATAAAACTCATACAAACCAGAAAATTATTAGAAAAAGAACATTGCAATGAAAACTTGAAAACTTGTTCTCCTCCATGGTTGGAGACTCTCTCACCGCTGAGATCTTTCTGCTGGACCCACAGATATGGGTCCTACACTGGAAAAGCCTAATTTCATAAGTCCTGCACATGGCTTGTTAATTTTTGTGTAAATTGCAGAAATTCACAATACCCTAAAAGAAAGGAGAAATATGCTTTATTATTATTATTTATATATTAGTGTTGCATGTTTCCTAGCACATATAGCTATCGAAGGACAATTTTTGTGAGTCTGTTTTCTCCTTCCAGTTTGTGGGTTCTGGGGATGAAATTCAGATTTCCATTCTTGATGACAAAGCCCTAATCCACAGAGCTACCTTGTTTACCTCAGTAGCTTACTAGAAATGTTACCTTTATATAATTAAAATTAAGAAAACAACAATTATTCATTGTCTTGTATTCAAGCATATATGAGTATAAAATTTCCCAATTAATTGTCAAATAATTTCTGCTACATCCATTTACAGCAAAAGGCACTGATTGCAAATGCTTATTTTAGATTATAGACCACATATTGCAAAGTGATAATATGAATGTATTTTGGAATGTGTGCATCTATTTGCAGACCAAGATTACTATGACAACTGGTGGCTGAGTGAATCAAAAAGCCTTGTTAGGCTTAGGATGCCAGAGTTTTCATGGCACAGCTCAGCACTTTGGCAGGACTTACTCAATTACAGGATTCACAGAGCTGTGCTTCACCATACATTTGGATCAAGAAGTTGTTCAGCAAGGATAGGCAGTCTGTTTCATAGAATTGTATGTTTGGAAATGCTGAACCAAACACAATTCATTTAAAGGACACTGTGTCATAATTAATGAGATGGGAATTAAATAATAAAATGTATAATTGTCAAAAGAATCATCAGGTTTTTACAGAACTGAAGCAAAAAGAGTATGGTAAGATCATAAGTCCTTCACTTTTGTTTTCTTTTATCTGAGATTGTCACATCTGCCCCTCCCATTTCAACCCAATTTAATGTACATGTGTTAACATTAAAATCATGGTAGTGTTAGCCATGTTGGATGATCAGGAAATCAAAGACAGCTTCTCATACATAGCAAAACTCCTATAAGATATAAGTAAAGATAGGAAGGCGGGTAGTAAAGATAGGCAGGCAGGCAGAGTGTTTGCAGTATTTTTGCAATTCGACCAACAATAGAAACCTGTTCCCCTTTGCCAGCATGTGCTCCCATATTTGATGTCATTGTATCTTTCTTCCTTCCTTTCTTCTTTCTTTCTTTCTTTCTTTCTTTCTTTCTTTCTTTCTTTCTTTCTTTCTTTCTTTCTTTCTCTCTTTCCTTTCTTTCTAAGCTAACTAACTGGAGTAAGATGAAATCTTATACTCATTTTTAACTTGCATTTTCCTAATTACTAAAGGTAATAAACACTTTTTGAGGTTTTTATTCTAAGCCAGTTTTATATCTTCATTTAAGAAATTTCTTTTCAGATCCACAGCTCATCTTTTTTTAAAAAAAAATAAAATGGAATATTTCCTTTACTCTGTGTTTTTCAGGTTTTATTTTTTAACATTTTATTGATTATTTGTGAATTTTACACCATGTACCCCATTTCCATTCATCTTCCCATCCTTTTATGTTTACTCTCTGCCTTTGTAAACTCCTCCCAAAATAAAGAATATGACAACAAACAAACAAACAAACAAAAATCTTGTCATAGAAGCTGTAGTGTGTGACAGCCTGTTGTCACACAGTACACCCTTATCTCCACACACATCACACATTGCAATGAGTAAGTAATCTATTTGGAGATTTGCCTTCTTTCTTTTTCATAGCCTCTTAGTCTCCAGTTCCACATTTCTCCACAGTTTACAAACCTCTTGGCTTCACGTTCTCTCCCATCTTTTCAATCTCTCCATTGCATACTTGCTAATTATAGTGGCACACAAACTGGGCACTTAAGTGTCTTTGTTCGGGCCACCCCTGGCTGGCAGGGCTGGGGTGGGTGCTTCAATTTTTAGTTCGTTATGTTCTCTGGTTATAAATCTGCTGGATACATAGATACCACAGATCATCCCCCACTTTGAATTTTTGTTTTGTTTTGTTTTTTTGAGACAGGGTTTCCCTGTGTACCCCAGGCTGTCCTGGAACTCACTTTGTAGACCAAGCTGGCCTCAAACTCAGAAATCTGCTTGCCTCTGCTTCCCAATTGTTGGGATTAAAGGTGTGGGCCACCACTGCCCAGCTTGAATTTCTTTTTTACTCAGCATATTGTTTATACTTTTATTAGACCTCACTTATCAATAGTTGGCCTTTATTCTTGAGCAAATGGAGTGATATTCTATGTCTTTTTGTACATCTATATCCTGTGGAATACTGCCTGTGTGTATGCTTGTGTGTTGTTTCTTTGCTAGCAGCTTCAGCTTTTCAGATTTCAAATGGATGCCTTTACTCCATTTGCAGTTAATTTTTGTTCAGGGAAAAATATAAATATATAATTTCATTCATATGCCTGTAGACATTCAGTTTTCCCAGTACCATTTATTGAAGATACATCTTTTTTTTTTTCAGTGCATATTTTTAAAATTTCTTTGTCAAATATCAAATGGCTAGAGTATATGTACATATTTGGATCTTCTATTTTATTTCATTGACCTACAAATCTGTGTTTTAAGAGGGCGTTATTTTCTATTAGAGTGGCATATCACAGTCCTTTACTGAAGGAAGTTATGGTAGAAACTCAAGCAGGATAGGAAATTGGGGGCAGGATCAGTAGAGATCAGGGTGAATGCTGCTTCCTGATTTGCATCACATGCTTGCTGAGCCTGTTTTCATGTAGAATCCATGAGCAGCAGATCAGGTATGACATCACCCACAATGGGTTGGGCCCTACCTACCCTTCCTTCACTAAATTAAGAAAATGCCCTACCACCTAGTATTACTGAGGTATTTACTCAGTTGAAGTTTCCTTCTCTTAGATGATTCTAGCTTGTCTCAAGTTGACTTAAATACTACTAGCTGACACAGTAGTTTAAGGTTTCATCAAGTAAGTCACAATCAAGAAATAGGTCAGAGTTGAAGGACTTGTTAGGAGGATGGAGAGTCAAGGCCACACCCTGATTTTAGGACATGCAGTCTCCTCTGCAATTTCATGGGTCTCATTTATTCCCAATCATGGTTTTTAGGAAGTTTAACCATCTCAGCTATATCACAAGCTTGGGCCACTCTTTTCTGACATTTGCTGCTGTGCACAGCCAGAAAATCTTAAAGGAATGCAAGGTATATTGGAATACAGAAGAAACAAACCAGGTTGTTTAACATGAGTCAATTGAAATTATTCAAACATGAGAACAATGTCAATAGTCTCAATTCTCCTTAATCTACTTATTATTTGTTTATTTGTTTGTTTGTTTTCCCTTTTATTAAAAATAAATTCATTTCTCATATAATATATCCATATTACTGTTCTCCTCCAACACCTCCCAGTTCCTCTTCACTTCCCCTCCCATCTGGATCCACTTCATTTCTGTCTCTCATTAGAACAAAACAGGCTTCTAAGTGATAACTACCAAAGACCATAAAATAATAAGATAAAACAAAAACCATCATATCTAGGATAAAAAAGACAGATTAACAGAGGGAAATTTGTTTTCGTGTCTCAGGAAGTAGCCTATTTTATGGATGCTTCCAAGGTTTGCTGATTAAAATGCATATTCTTTAGTACTTCAACAGAATATTCTGTAGAAATATGTTGAATACATTTGTTTATGATGTCATTTAACCTGGCCTTTCTCTGTTTATTGTCCAGAAGACCTATCTATTGAGGAAAGCGAACTATTGAAATAACATACTACTATTGGGTTGGTGCTAATCTATGTTTTTAATTGAGTATTATTGATTTTCATTTTTTTATTTAATCTTTTTTTACAGTCCAGATTTTATCCCCCTCCCTGTCTACCCTCTGATAATGCCACATCCTCTACCTCCTCCCCACATCTCCACAAGGATTTCTCCACCCCACCAGACCTCTCCATTCCTTGGGGCCTCCAATCTCTTGAGGATTAGGTGCATCTTCTCTGACTGAGTCCAAACCAGCAGTCCTCTGCTGTATAGTATCTGTGTTGGCGGCCTCATATCAGCTGGTGTATGCTGCCTGGTTGGTGGTCAGTGTCTGAGAGATCTTGGCAGTCTAGGTTAGTTGAGAATGCTTGTCCTCCTACAGGGCTTTCCTTCTCCTCACCTTCTTCCAGCTTTTCCCTAATTCAACCAGAGGGGGCAGCAGCTTCTGTCCATTGGTTGGGTGTAAATATCTGCATTTGATTCACCAGATTATGGAACATATCTATTTAAAATTATGGATTCTTTGGTAATTATTTCATTAATTTTGACAATGTGTCCTGCTTAATCTCTTCTGATTTGTTTTAACTTAAACTCTCTTTTGTAAGTTATTAAGTTAACAATGTTGGCTTGCTTCCTGGTCCCATTTGCTTGAAATCACATTTCATGTCCTTTTACTTTAAGGTGGCATCTATTTGTAAAGCTCAGTTTATTGAAGAGAATAGAAAGACAGATTTTGTCTCTGAATCCATTGGGCTAGCATGTCTTCTGATTTAGAAAATTGATCTCAATAATACATAAAGTTATTTTTTAAGTGTGTGTTGGATGTAACGACTTTATTGTTGTTGTTTTGTTGTTTGCATTCTTAGCCGTGATTTGTTTCTATGTAAATAAAATTATAATTTCATTTGTTTTTTCTTAAGTTCCTTGACTAAGTTTATACCTCTCTTTATTCTAAAGTATTGATTTTAGTATATTCTTTAAGGTTGATTTGTTGAACATGAATACTTTTAGCCTGTTTATATCTGGGAAGTTTTTCTTTTACTCTCAAGCACAATAGACTGTATGCATGGTCTTTTATAATTTTAAATTCACTACCTTCCTGATTTTCAAAGTTTTCATTGATAAATCAACTGATACTGTGATTGGTTTCTCTTTATATGTGATGTGGTGTGTGTGTGTGTGTGTGTGTGTGTGTGTGTGTGTTTCTCTTGCAAATTTCAATATTCTTTCTTTGTTTTGTATATCTACTATTTTGACAATATTTCATGTTTTGTTTGTCTTGCTTATTTAGTATTCTGTGTTTTGTATATTTATGTGTATGTGATTTTTCTCTCTATTTTGGGCAAGATTTCTCCGATAATCTTGTATGAGCTATTTTATTGAGCTGTGAATATAATTCCTCAACTAGTATATCTTCATAATTGCAGGTTTTGGTTTTTAGTGACATCCTATAATTTCTGCATGCATTTTCCTTTTCTGTGTTTTTTTAGATTAACTGCTCATACTATTTGCTTCTGTGGTCTAATATTCTACGTTGTCCCTGAGACCTCATATTCTATCTTCTACTTGATCTATTCTATTTGAAAGCTTGAAGGTTTAAATTGATGTATTGAGTTTTTCAATACCATCTTCCTTCAGCTTCTCTTCTCCTCAATATTTTTGTCCCTGTACTAAATTTGGTTTCGAATCCTGGATTATGTGGTTGCTGCTGCTGCTGCTGCTGCTATTATTGTTTGTTTGTTTGTTTTCTTTTTATTAAGACTTATATTTGTGCTTTCTTGAGTGTGACTTGGGCATTTGTATTCTTCTAAAGTTCACTGTGCTGCTTGTGCCTACTTTAATACCATGAATTTTTTGGTGTTTAAAATTGTTTGCTTTTAAGATTTGTGTCCTATGTTTCAACTAAGAAACTGTAATTGGAGAGCATTTCTATAAGCCTGGTGGATATCTGATAAGACATACTGTTTTAATCTTTAAGATTGTTTGTGATTTCTCATCTTTTCATGTGGAGTGTTTGTTGGTTTTGTGCCTGATATGGGCACAGAAACATGTGTTGGTATGTAGCATGTGTGTCCTTGTCCATGCTTGGAGGGTGAAAAGGTACATGGGAGTCTCCTCAGACAGGAGAAGAATACTGGGGTTGAAATCTGAGCTGCATCTAAGGATCAGATGCAGAAGATCTAGAGATAAGAGGATGGATTTGCTAGGCAAGGCTAAACCACAGGCAATGCAGGACTGACTGGCTGGGTCTGAAGGCTGGTTAGATACTATGTAATAACTTCTAGCAAATAGAGTGGGCTGACAAGACTTCTGGGGAGGATGGGGTTTTGGGGAGCCCAAAGCTAGAGACTGTGAATGCCCAGGTAAGGTTTCTTACACTAGGATAAAATACTAAGTGTGGATCCTATGCTCTTTCTGAGGAATGGGGTAAATGCAGGAGATGCTCTTTACTAATTTTCTAAGACACTATTTTCTTCTACCTAATTCTATTAATATGTTTTCTGTACAATTATATTTTAAAGTACTATAATTAGTGATAGAACACACAGGTGGTAATGACTTTATTTTGCATTTTAAATTAGATCAGAAACCTAATTATATTTCTAGGATCAGGCATTAGATGGAAGAAACTCTGTATTACATGTCTTAATTTGCCATCTCAATTACTTTGCATGTATAAAAGAGCACATCTTTGAACTTTGCATTGTCTGTCTCCTACCTCCCAACCCCCCCATCATAACAGATTTCACACTCTTGTATCACATAACTATCACCAACAAAATATACTGCATTCAAGGTTTAGCCTCCATAAAGAATCATAATACTTGACATGTAATAGATTTATTTTATTTAGTGGTTTTTGAACTAGCCATCAATATTGCCATTGAAAGATTCAGTTTTTCCTACAAATTTCCTAATTTTTTTCCTTGAGAGACTGAAATTATAAAACAAAATATATGTATGAAATGATTTTTCTTTGAAGTTGAGTTACTTATTGAATCCCATGGATTCAGCCGTCCACCTTAAACCACTATTCTTTGAGAGTTTGTCAAAGTGGCAAAGACAAAGAGGAACAGGCCAAGTGCTAACGCAAGTTCTGTAGGCTTTTACGGTAATGACCGCATATAATTGACCACATATAAGCAGATACACAACAAAGATGTCTTTGTATGTTTGGGGTGGGTTGCCATGCCAAAACCGAATGAGCCTATGATGTTACCCAGCACACCACCGGCACAGACAACTAATGGACAAAATCCTGCCCGAAGGATTCCTGTGTGTACTGAGCATATTATGTACTCCAAGAGCTTAGATAACTCTGTAAAATGTTTGAAGGAAAAGCATTAGATAAAGAAAGGAACATAGTGAAAATGGTACTCTAGTTCATCTGAAACATCCTATTCTTGCTCACACAAGCACACTGAGAGAATGTATAGAGAGGAAGTTTGTATACCCTGTGAGATCACGACATTGGGGAAAGGAAAAATATCAACAAAGCACCACTATGGTGGCTAGTGTACCACCTACTATTCTTCACAAAGGAGATGATCAAGATGTATTTGATTTTCTCCACTTCTATGCCCAGGTTTTGATAGAATCATGTGAACTTATCTGGTAATGAATTTGTTTGTGAGGAGAGAATATATATCTGTCTGTGAGGTGTATTGAAACAAACCACCTTTCCATACATACATACTAACACGTGTGTGTGTGTGTGTGTGTGTGTGTGTGTGATACAGTTAGTGGAGGAGATAGTGGTAATCCAAAGTAACAGTATTGCTGAAAAACTCATGGGGAAACAACACATGTAAGTCTTAAAAGAATGTTATTATGCATAACTTCTATTTCCAAGTCTAAATGTGCACATAATAACAATCTTCAGTGAATGGGAAGGTCAGCAGAATGGCATTTTGCATCATTTTCTCCCATTTGCAACAAAATACAGGTAGAAGCTACTAACATCTCCTTCTTGAAACCAGAAATGGGTTTTATCTTCAACCTGAATAGTGAAACTATCTTTCCCACAATCCTTTCACTACTGTGAACGGCCTATCTATAATTTAGTGTTTTAAGGTCTAAAGGAGGGATCTCAAGATCTATTGTCACATGTACGTGTTTTTTGCAAAGTGTCTTTGTTCTTTTTAGTTTTAATGTGACACCATTATTTTGAATTCACGGGATTTTGTGTTTATGTCAATATAAAAGGATACGCTATATTACCATTTTAATAGTTTCTGAACCTGTAAATGCATCAACAAATGTTGAGTAAGAAAAGAAAGTAATGAAATTTCTATGTCTTTGCCTGTACTAGCTGGATTGCACCTGGTGAACAATCAAAGCTTACTAACAAGTCCAAACATAGATGCTGATGATCTGGTCACAGTAGAATATTCTGGATATAACAGGAGCACCAGAACATGGATCTACATCTCTAAAGTGACTTATTGATATCAGGAGCGATGTGAGGTCAACTGATCCACTGACTTAGGGATACCAGAACACACAAAAATATAAGGGACTAATGACTTGGGGACACTAAAGAAGATTGAGAGTAAGTAGATCAGTGACTGGGAAACACTGATTTACATTTCTCTATTTTATTGTGCTTCCAGAATCCATAGTGCACAGTGCACTAATTTGATTTCAACTGGGGGTCCTCATGTCTCCTCTACATTTCCTTCAGAGTTTTCTGTGCTCATATTCCCCTGTGATATCAGAAGTTCAGATGTGAAGGAATGAACATGAATTTGTATAAAAAGAGGAATGTTAATCTGATTGACCATGGCCATATAGGACTAGTCTCCTACGTAGCACATGTGATTAAATTGTCCATTGAAGATTTGCTTTTTTGCACAGATTTTATACATTTTAAACACAAAGTGACTACTTTTATTTCCACTATAAATATTAAAAAAAACAATATTTCTTAAGGAAAAAACAAACACATTGCAGACAAGTTTAATACCTATTGTCCAAAACAGGGATTCTTTTGAATTGTAAAAGACATCATTTGTGGGCTGTGTTGACTTACTTAATTAAATTAGTTGCAATAGAATAGCCTGAATTTTTATCCTTCGACTTTAAGATTCCTGTGTCTACCCACGCAACTAAATGTGAATTATAGTGTAAAATGTGAATAAAACACTCATTCATCTAAATTACCTGTACACTTTATATAAATTACTCTTATGGGTTTCTTCCATTGTGATTATTTTCATCTCACAACATAAATTGATTCTAGTTCACCCGGGGCTTTTGGTGAGGCTTTTAAGTTGCAAAGTGCCTTGGTTTTGAATCTCACTTTCAAAGCATTTCACAAATTACATATATTTATGGAAACAAACTACTCCTTCTTCACACTCACACAGTTTCCTAACTGAGTTATTGAGACAAAACAAATCAGTAATACTTCCCTTAATAGTCAGTTCTTCAGGCAATTTTATTTAAGGCAGATTTGGGAAAAATTATTTTTATGGAATAGGGATTTTATTACTGGGCCACAGATATTGTAGAATCAAGTGTAGAAAAATAATCAGTACTGACACTGTGATGTAATACTAAACTTTCACATCAATTAGACTTGACAACTTCTAAAAAATTATGTCCCCTATTCAGCCAGTGCTGGTGCTTTGGAGCAAAGTCCCAGATACTATGTATGACAACAGGATATATGTGTCTCAGAAAGAAGACTCCTGTCTTCACTTACCCTTTTCAATCCCTCTCAACCCTCATCTTTTAAACCAGCTGCCTGGTGATCACTTCTGTTGAATGGCATTCTTTTTCTTTCTTTTTAAGTTTAAATTATTTTAAGTTAGCCAACAAGGCATTACATATCATTATGACAATTTCAAACAAAGTATACATAGCAAATTCTCCCCAACTCTTTTGCTTGCAGCCCTGACTCGCTTGTAATATAAAGCCCATTTTCCTCTTTCATGTTCACTGAGCCTTCTCTGTCCTTTCTTGAGATCTCTTCCTACCCTCTTTAGCTGTTCTTCCTAGTATTTTAGGCTTTAAACACGCACACACATACATACACTCAAGCACATACACACGTGATACGAGACAAAGAGCAGTTTTTGTCTTTCTGTGTTTAAGTTACCTTAGTCAACATTATTCTTCCCTAATCCATCCTAACAATTTCACTTAGCTTAATAAAATTCATTGTTTACCTGTGCCACATTTCATCATCCATACCTTTAGTCTGGTCTTACCCTCAAACTCTTGTGAATAGAGTAGCAATAAACAATAAAACTGGATGTACATGTATCTCTGCCCTAGAATATAGCCTTTTTAATATGTGTCCAGAAATTGTGTCTGGGTTATGTTACTTCCACTTTAAATTCCCTATGAAACTTCCTCAATGATTTCAACAATAACAGTGCTAGTTCATGGAACCATCAGCAGTATGGTCCCATCTTTACCTTAAAATCACCAGCATTTATTGCCACATTTTAAATGATAGTTATTGTGATCAGAGTTAGATGATGTCTTCAAGTCATTTAAATTTGCATTTTCTTGATGACCAGATGCAGTGAATGCTTTTGAACTAAGTCATTCACTATTTATGAGTTTTCTTGTAAGAATTCTTCTCAGACCGTTAGCCCATTTACTGACACTTTCAATTTTCTTACTTTAGTTTTGTACAATTATTTATAAATTTTGAATATTTTATGGATGCATCTTTTTATTGAAGTTCCCACCTCTCCAGCGTATCTCAAGTTTAGTTAAATTCTAGCTAATAAAAGTGAACAGAACAGAAGACACAAAACAAAAACAAATACAAAAACAAAACAAAGCAAAACAAAACAATCAAGAATCTCAGAAAATCTATAGCCACCTAATATTTGACAATAGTCTGTTTGAAGTGTCCTTGGTAGAGACTTTTTTTCTGTTATGTGCACTGTTTTCCCTGCTTCTTTGCTGTACAGTACCATTTATACTGTATGTAGTTCCATTTGTTGATTCTTGAGGTTGGATTCTGTGCTATTGTTATTATGTTCACAGAGTTCTTGCCTATACCCAGACCATGAGAAATACTTCCTGTCTTCTTGTAGCAGTTTGATTTTTTAAATTGAGGTCATCAATCCACTTCGAATTGAGATTTGTGCAGGATAAAAGACACATATATAATTTCATTTTCTGCAGGTAGTTTTGCCAACACTACTTGTTGAAAGAGATAGCTTTTTTCCACTGCATGTTTTTAACACCATTATCAAATGTTAGGTGGCCATAGTTTTTTTAGGTTTTTGTTTTGTTTTTGTATTGTATTGTATTGTATTGTATTGTATTGTATTGTATTGTATTGTATTGTATTAGTTCTATGTCCTCTGTTTTGTTCCAATTGTACTGGTTAGATTTATATAAACTTGGCATAAGCTAGAATCCTCAGAGAGGCAGGAGCTACAATGATGAAAATTCTTCCATAAGATCAGGCTATAGGCAAGTCTGTAGAGCATGCTATTAATTAGTGGTTGATGGTAGAGGGCCTTCCCCATGTTGAGTGGAACCATCCCTAAGCTGTTGATCCTGAATTCTGTAAGAAAGCAGGCTGAGCAAGCCATGAGGAGCACGCCAGTAAGCAGCACTCTTCCATGGCCTCAGTGTCAAACCCTGCCTCCAGGCTTCTGCCCTATATGAGTTGCCCTCACTGCTTTTGATGATGAATGTTACATGGAATTATGAGTTAAATGCACCCTTTCTTCCACAAGTTGCTTTGGGTCATAGCATTTGATCAACAACAATCATAACACTAACTAAGACAGTTTCATTTTCTACCTGTCTCTTTTTATGTTAGGATCAGGCTGTAGTTGTCAAGCTGGCTCTATAGTATAGTATCAGACAATACCTCCAATTGTTTTTTCTCCTAAGGATTGTGTTGAATGTGTTGGCTTTTGGTTTTGTATAGGTTCTTGGATTTTTCTACTTATATCAATAAAGAGATAAAAAATATTAATGTAAGTTACAATGGGTCTATAGCCGACTTCACATACTAATCCTGTCAATCCAGAGCATGATGTATCTTGTTTCTTATTGTAATATTGATATTGGCATTAGATTTTAGGTATAAAAAAGAAAAAAACAGTTATGATTTAGTGATGATGTATTTTTGTGTAAAATTAGCAAAAATTCAACTATCTTGGTTAGATTTTTGTCAACTTCATCAAGTTAGAATATTATGGAAAATAAATATGATAAAATGCCTCTATTGCATAGCCTGTAGTCAAGTTTGTTGAGCATGTCCTTGACTGCTATGGGAATGATTGATATAAAAAAGCCTAGCTCACTATAGGCAGTTCCACCCCTGAGTAGGTTGTCCTGGGTCACCAATGAACACTGGCACAAAGAGGAAGCCAGTAAGTTATATTCATTTGTGGTTTGTATTACCATACCTATCTCCAGGTTCCTGCTTTGAGTTCCTGCCATGATGTAGCAGTATGCTGAAATAACCTTTTCCACCCTGGGCTTATTTTGGTCATGACATTTGTCACAGGAAAAAGTAAGCTAGAACAGCATGCTATAGGTTTACAATTGTTGAAATCATATTTTTTATCAATAGCATAATTGTTGATAACACACACATGTGTGTATGTATAATCTAAAGCAGAAATTAATGAAATAGAAACAAAAAAAATATAAAGAACTAAGTTATATAAAAGCTATTTTTGTTTTAGAAGACACACAAAACCTACATACCCTTGGCCAACTGACCAAAAGACAAAAGAGATTACCTAAAGTAAATAGAACTACAAATAATCATGTTAATATTATGGCATACACCAAAGAAACTTAATAAATTTTAATATTAAGGTAAAATGTTTTCTTTCGAATTATCTCACATAAATTAATATTTTATCTTACTTCTTTGTATACTTATTTTAATTAAAGAAGACAGCCTTTGGAAAGAAGGGTCTCGACAATTTCATATTCTTAGAGGGTGAAGAAGTACATTGGTAAAAAGGATATCATAACACTCAAGTGCTCAATGATGACTTATAACTTACCAAGACCAGTGGCACACAAGGACATCAAGAGCCTAAGCATTGCATCTAATCACCAAAACAAGGTAGATGTATGACATGGAACTACACAGTGCTTAGTGACATGGTAGTGGCTGTTGTAATGACATGAATCACAAACACTTTTGACAAACACTAGAGAGATGTAATGTTTCCACTGGCAATGCTCATATACAAGTTATGGCCCAGCCATTGTGCTGTTTAAGGCTAAATGTACTAAAATGTAAGGCTGTGTGTCTTTCATCCAGTTACCGAGAACATTGGGGTAGGTGGCAAAAATGGTGTGCTGCTGCCACTACTTCAGTTTCAGAGGTTAATTTACTATTGCAACAGTCATCAGCAAGGTGATTAAGAAAGAGCTACTGGTACAGGCCAACTCATAACACCCTCTATCGTCAAGAGATTTTAGAGAATGTCTTTCTGATTTGCTGAGATTGATTTACAGTACTGAGATCTATTTTCTTCAAGAGTCCATTGATTTAGTTTTTATTCTCTTCCTCAAATACCCTTATAGAAATATCTCTACAGTAACAACACCCAGGCTTTCTGGCCCAATAACCTAACCACAGTGACCCACCCATACTGGCACATTTATAACTATTACAATTATGACCTTGGTTCCATTTAATCAAAAACAAAACAAATAAACAGAATGATAGGCATACCCTTAGATGTCATAATCGCTACTGTTTAAGTCTTGCTGGTAATATTATTTTCCATAAGGCATAAAATTCCTCGGTCACTTCTCACAATGTTCTTTACTTCATACATTTGGAATCTATCATGAGAGTTTTTATTGTTACCAAGTGTGTCAGTCCTATGTAGTTAACATTCAGTGAAACATTTAGTGAATAGCCATGTGAAGCTTTTAGAAAAACAACAGCAAGAAGTCATTTCTACCTCATAAAATCCTCCTGCTGTAGACTAGAAACAATTTTTTAAAGATCCCTTGCTATCCATAAGCCCTCACTCTGGTGAAAGGCCCTTGAATGTGTTTTAAGTGGTTCATTTTCAATGTTACAGACTATTTTTGAAAGTGTTTTATTTTAAGCACTGCTCTTTCCCAGTTGGACAGCTATACTGGCAAAATGATGGTGGGATTCTCTCAGGAAGAAAAATACAAACAGATACACTTACAAATGTACACATAAATTCATGCATTTCTATTGCCAAATTCTTTTTCAATAGGAACCTACCTACCACTTAATCATTGTACTGTGGAATCTATCAGTTAACTTGTTTGTGGGAATGAGAAACACTATTTAATGTAATCCATGAGGTCAGCTTTGATTATCTATGGTTCCTCAATTTTCATTTTGAATGGCATATACTCCATAACTTGTACATGAACATTGCCAGTAGAAGCATTATATCTCATTATATTTGTCAAACGTCTCTGTGGTTCATGCCATTACAACAGCCACTACCATGTCACTAAGCACTGTGTAGTTCCCTGTCATACATCTACCTTGTTTTGGTGATTAGATGTAATGATTAGGCTCTTGATGTCCTTGTGTGCCACTGGTCTTGGTTAGTTATAAGTCATCATTGAGCACTTGAATGTTATGATATCATTTTACCAATGTGCTTCTTCACCCTTTAGGAATATAGAATTGTCTAGACCCTTCTAGGGACCTAACTTTCAAGTGATGACTTCTCCAATACTCTATAATAGTATTGGATAATATAGAAAATCCAATGCCAAATTTCTACCTGTGGTAACCTCTACTTTTTTGTTTGTTTGTTTTTGCTAAATAACATTGCAACATGTCTCCTGAGCTTCAATTTCAATTGTTAAAATCTTTGAGAAATGCTTAGAAATAGCATTTTGTCCAAAATAGAAGGAATGAGGAATTCTTCAGTGGAACATATAACAAATGAATGGTTTGTATAGATGATGGAGGAGAAAATTTAATACCAGAAGATAATTGATTCCATCTCTTCTCTGCATTTGAGCTCCAGTTCAAGCCATCTGCTCCATGCTTAGAAGTGTCTCTTCCAAACACCTTGCTTCTCTAAACCTCCAGTCTGCTTCCTGATCTAAGCAGAAGTTCGTGACGTTTGTTACACTGTAACAGTCATCTGTTTAAACAACTCACCTAAATGTGTTATTTCATTTCCAATGTTGTTTTAACTTATTAGCACCACATCTTACTCTGCAATTATCCTCTTATCATAGCAAAATAACTGTTAACTCCTTTTTGCCATTGTACTTACTGTCATAACTAGGTGTTTGTTTTGCAGATATGTTATTCAGACTAAGAGTGAGAGGAAGATATGCTTCAGGGGAGGATGTGAGCAAAACACTGCACATCCCGCTGGAATCCCTAACAAAATGAGGGGAGATAGTTTAAGGAGTTTGAGTAAGGGAAATCATGCAGAATGTGTGTGCCCTAAATAGTAGTACAAAAAGCAGATGCTTTGAGGCACATAAGACTCAGTTTCGTGAAGAAGATGATGTTAGGCAAGGACTTGGACAATGGGTCTCTGCAAAATGAACAGCTAATAACTCATTTGGGAATCACTTGCAAGCATATTTTACTATTCTACATACTGTGAAACTTTTCTTTTCTCCATCACTTCTTTCCTTTCTTTGTAAAAAAATATTCTTTTATTTTTTGATATTATAATAAAATTCAACAATTTTACCCTTCCCTCTCTTTAGTCCAAACCCACCAATACAATATTCCACACCTCTTTGCTCTCTTTCAAATTCATTTCTTCTTCTATTTAGGCATATACATACATACATACATACATACATACATACATACATACATTTATGTAGACTATTAACTGCATGTTTCAGTGCTGATCATTTCATATTGGATAACCAACTATGAGCTTTTCCCTGGCAAATATATTTCTTCCTACTCTCTGCATTCATCCCTTGCCTGGGGTTCTCTGTATAGGGCTGAGGCTTCTTGGGCTTTCATCTCTACTTGTCTCCTTCCAAGCAAACTCAAACTGAAGAAAGAAAATGAATGGAATTTTACAGGCAGAATATATTTTTTAAAAAAGTTCATAATCATAGTCAGAAAGTGCATAGTCATCTTGATGCTGTATTTATATGTGCAGATAGAAATCTCCCAAGGCCCAGTGTTACAAAATAATCCTATTAGATGTGTTACTTGTGTGTCTTAATGGGCAGAGCCAAATTGTTTATTGTGTTTTTGTACTACAAGAAAAAATAAAGAAAAAAAGTGAGATAGCCTAGAATATTAAGTAGTCACCCCCCCCCCCAAAAAAAGCTATTTTCCAGGGCCTTAGATTTAAGAAGCATAAATTAGAGTAAAATCTAATTGGGCTTCTCAGACCTACATGTCTCACTACTTAAAGACAACTGCTATGTCTAGAAAATATTCTAAATTCACTGGGAATGAATTTGAATCTCAAAAGTCACCATTATCTCTAGTTTCATTAAAACAAGAACTACCTACTTACTATATTGAATAAGCCTTTGTGCTTATAAGCAAATCTGAAAACAAAACAGTGTTGACTCTTCAGCTCATACAAGTGCTGTTTTATGAAAAGATTAGTTGTTTTATAGTGCTTTTTGGCTTTTGGACTAAATAGTTCACTTTTTTTTTTTTTTTTTAGACAGTCTCTAGTCTTCACAAGTGAACAGAATGCTATGCATGGTTTTCAAAACAGGGATATTAATATATAATCATTATTCATTCTGGCATTTGCATTATAAAATGATAATGAGTCAGCACATATTCATAGTTCTGTTTCACATCTCGTTGTGCTTCAGTTAAAACACATTTTAAATGGCAGTGGAACTCCTTTGAGTCGACTTTCATTTTGTTTGCAAAATGTCTCTTGATAATATGCCAGAAACATATTGAAGAAAAACCTTTGTGACTTCAGAATTTAGATGACTATTACTGCTTTGCTCTCTCTCTGTATTTGTGGTCCTCTCCAGTTTTTCTATCTACCGATCAAGCCGTGATCCCAGAAGCCACCTGATTTTGGATTTGGTAGCCTTGTGAGCAGAGCATCCTCCTTTCAACAGTGTCACCACTGTTGAAAAAAATCAACAAGTCAAGGCAAAATTTTAATGCCTTTTGAAAAACTGGAAAAACTCTGTTGATCCAATTTTTTAAAAAATTTAAATTGGTAACATCTTTGCATTGGGGATTTATTTTGTAGTTGTCAGCAAAACTTAATGACTAATATTCCACATGCCTCTTACTAGGCTAGGAATTTTGTAGCTATGCACATGAATTTTTTACATTTCAATATAAGTAAGTTGTCCAACAATCCTCCTTATTTAATCAATAGTCATATACTTGAGTACGAAGTGCGTGCTCATTGGTCAGTTATTTACCATGGTTTAAAAATACCTACATCTTAATGCATCACAGAATAATGAGAATTATGGGCATATACTTTCTCCTATTAGTAAGAGAGACGTACACTTTCTGCAAATGGTGTCTAACATGAGAAGTGAAGTACGCCAGTGTACGTAAGGGAAGATGTGAGAAGCTTCATAAGATCCAGTGTTTTATAGTTTGGTTAAAGGTATTGATCTACCGTATTTCCTGAATCGCTTTCAACTTTATTTTCTTAGGTTTCATACATACTTAGGTATGTGTGTGTGTGTGTGTGTGTGTGTGTGTGTGTGTGTGAGAGAGAGAGAGAGAGAGAGAGAGAGAGAGAGAGAGAGAGAGAGAGAGGTATATGAGTACACATGCACATGTGTTATGGGAGGTATTAACAGCGATCGGCAGTTGCCGCACTACTGCTGGCACCAGCGAGACACATGGCACTAGAGCTGCAAAATCTTTCCACCAAACTCACTAAGTTTCCTCTGGCAGGTCACTACAAAGCCAGCAGCCAGCTCTGTGTCTCAAATCACCCATGGCCTTTGTGGTGCACATTAGGTAAACCTACATTTTGTCACCATATCTTTCTCTCTTGAATCTAGTTGAGTTGCCACATGAAAAAAACACCACACAAACTTAGCTTAGAAATAATGGCAAGTCAATCTCTGGGTACAACGACTAGAATGCTAATCTTGTAAGCCATATTAATTTTAAATCTTCTAGTGGTGAATCCTGGCAGATTTGCCTCATCACTGTTCAATCCGAAAACCCACTCTCTCTCCCTCCTCTCTTCTCCTATCCAACCTGAAAGTCTCTAGCTTCCTACTCAGCCAGTTACTGGCTCTTTAACTCATTAAGAGATGGTTCACAAGACGTCCTGAGTACCTGACTCATTTCTTGTTCTAGACAGCCCTTCTCAGGAAAGCGGAATTAACAGTAGAATACAAACAACACCAGGCCCATCCACAACACACAAGCTTTTCTTTTTTAGTTTACTTTTATCTTATTTTCATTACAACTAGGGTACATTGTAGGACTTAGTCTTTAGAAATTTTGGGAGACAGCTATGACAGCCTCTGTCTGAGCCTGACAAAAACAGAGGCGATGTTCACAGCCAACCATTGGACTGAGCACTGTGTCCCCAATGGAGGACTTAGAGAAAAGATTGAGGAAGCTGAACAGGTTTGCAACCCCATAGGAAGAACAACAATATCAACCAATCAGAACTCCAGAGCTCCCAGGGACTAAATAACCAACCGAAGAGTACAAAGTGGAGGGACCCATGGCTCCAGCTACATATGTAGCAGAGGATGGCCTTGTAGGGCATCAGTGAGAGGGGAGACCCTTGGTCCTGTGAAGGCACCGAGATGCCTCAGTGTAGGGAGTAGGTGGGCAGGCAGGGGAGCACCCTCATGGAAGCAGGGGAAGAGGGGATGGGATAGGGGGGTTCTGGAGGGGAAACCGGGAAATGGGATAACATTTGAAATGTAAATAAATAAAATATCCAATAAGAAATAAAACGAAAGAAATTTGGGGAGAACTAGCTCTTGATATAGAAATAATTAATTCATTATAATTTATTGTTTTATTGTTTTTCTACTTTTTTTTTTTTTTTCCGAGACAGGGTTTCTCTGTGTAGCCCTGGCCGTCCTGGAACTCACTCTGTAGACCAGGCTGGCCTCGAACTCAGAAATCTGCCTGCCTCTGCCTCCCAATGCCACCACCGCCAGGCGGTTTTTCTACTTTTAATGATAATGGCACAGACTGTTCTAGAATTTCTGTCCACTTCGAACTTCCTGATGCTTTAGTCCAGCATCCACCACAACAAAACATTGTCACCTGAGCGGGTCAGATCAGCATGTTTTCTACACGGAGAACACAGCATGGATGCTGACCTCCTTGAATGTTATTTACTATAGCAGTTGACAGAACAGGGGACACTGGTCTTCCGCCAGTGCTCTTTGTGGGTTTGGGACCACACTCTGTAAATTACCTACACACAGAAAGCAGATTTTATTCTTATTTGCTTATTTTATGTTTCTGTTCTCAAATCCAAAGCTGGCACCCCAGGACTTTAGTCCTTGGGCTTTCTTTCTTAATTGTTTTTCCTACTTTGTTGATAGCATTTTTTTTTTTTTTTTTTTTTTTTTTTTTTTTTTTTTTTGCCTACTGATTTCCAAAGTTGTAAGTCTAGGTGTATTTTTCCTCTGAAATTTGTTTTTCTATATCTACTTCTCTGGTGTCTACATATAAACCCAAACAAGCATCTTGAAATTGACAAGTTATCTTGAAATTGACAAGTTCACAGTGGATCTTAATGCCCACCCATTGCTCACCCTGGCTTAATTATCTTCTTCCATAAGTGTGCTCACTCTGTTTCCATATACTTAGCGACAAAGCCATAATCTACCCCTCATTTTTGAGACTTCACATCAAATTTGTTCAAAGCATGTTCTAAACATTTGCTGTCTGCACTGCTTTGGTTCTGTTCCAAGGCCTGTTCACATAGTCTATATCCTTGCTGTAGAATTTTACAATATTTCTTTGGTTTTCATTTTTGCCATCTTCATGTTGCTTCTTACCATCCAGCCAGAGTGTCCTGTCAGTTTTCTATTCAAATACTCCATTTGTTTTCAGTGTCATTTGGAATCAGAATCAATCAGTTTCTTAAGGGAGCCGTGTACTTTGTGCTGATAGGTCACTTCACCCTTTATTGCTACTCTTCAGCGTTTGATTAGCGTACTACGTCAGAGTCTAATGCTCAGGGATGTGTCAGCTGAGTTAGTAGTTTTTTACAGTAATCCAAGGACCTGAGGTTAGATCTCCACAAACACTTTAAAAACTTGCAATTCCAGAGCTAGGGAGGGTGGGACTTGAGTACCAGCCAGGCATTTTAGATTGTTCCAGGAACTCCATGTCTAGTGATACCCTTTCTAAAAATAATAAAGTGGAGAGGTATCAGGAAAAGCACCAGATCTTTATTTCTGTCCTCTACCTTCACACACATGACCCTGCACACATATGATGTTTGACAAGACTTTCCCGCAGAGATGCAATATACATGTCAACTCGTGCTAAGATAGGTTGCCACAACAGACAAAATTACTGTTACCACCAACATCCAACCCGAGCCGTCAGCTTTATCAGGGTTATTAGAGAAACATGGGTGAGGGGCTACTTACAAAGACAACTGCTTCAGCAAAGATCACCTCAGCATGTATGACAGCTAACAAACCTGGGAACCTGGAGTGCATCACTCAGTCTACAGACAGCTCAACAGGTTGGAACTTGTCCCTTCCATGTGGCTCAATTTCTCTAAACCTCTTTACAGCAGCTCAGCTGGCTTCTGCTTCTTCAAGGCAGCAGAGTCTTCTTTGTAGCTTTTTGTTTCTAAGGGCAGCCTTTGCAGCTCAGTTTCCTTTTATTGTAGAGGGACTATCAGACTTTATTGTTCACTCCTGATAAGGAGTAGCCTAGTGAATCTAGTCAGTTTCAGGACTTCCTGGAGCCACTCTGAGTTGTTCACCCTCTTGCTTGAGAAACTTCACCTAATGATGCAAATGTTTCAATCTCAGAGGAAACTGTTACACATCAATACACCTACATATACAGTATGCATACAAAACAAAATGAGCATATAGTATTACATTTTGGACACACAGAGTTCCACATTCTTCAAAGAAGGACAAGAATAAAATTTGTCTATGCACATTTGTAGAAAATGTTATTCATGTGGACTAAGGAATTACCTAAGTCCCAAATCAACAAGCACACTCATTCTTCAGAGCTTTCTCATAATCTTATGCTGATTTATTCTCTTCTTCCAATTTTGCTATATTGCATGGATGTAATTTATTTTCTCATTTAATTTTTGCATGCTCTACTGTAATTAAAACACTGCAGCTTGCTGATTAAATATCTCAAATCTACTTTGTTTAAAGTAGCAAGAGAAAATAAATCTGAACACGACACCCAATATTTGCAGACAGTAATTTGTCCCTTTGGTGTTATAGTAGTGCTAATGTTTTATCTAATGCTTAACTTCGATTGCATTTTCTTATCTCAGGACCAAGAGATGCTGAGTAGACTTAAAAGCTAGGGAAGATTCCCTCAATCTAGCTGTCTTCTGATGTTTTGTTTGCCCTGAATAACAATGCAGGAAAGGTGCAATCGAAAATCATACCACTAGAGGGCACTGTGGGACCTCTGTACGATATGGCGCTTTCCATCATAGGTTTGCAACAAAGGCTTTCAAATCTCAAACACCAAAAAATATTTTGCTGATGTAGTTAATGGCTTTGCTTCATGTAGGAGAAAAAAGAAGAAAACACATCCTTCGGGTTGAAATTAGAATAACAGTTGTGAAGATATTCACATATATTTCATGGAAAATATACACTAATATCCATTAAAATATGATACTCAACCTCAGTCATATATTTAAATGTTAATTAAAATCACTGTGAGATATAATTTTCACCTATCATATTTAGCAGTATGATAAATTGCCAGAAGAAGAACAAATTGATTTAATTCTCAAGGGGAAGAAATCTGACTCTAACCATATTAATAATTGCATATATATATATTTAATGTCTCCACAAACATTTACAGGCATTTTCCTACATGTTCACTCCACAGAAAACTACATTCATCCAAATTTATAACTTGTTAAATATCAAAATCAATTTCAAGGGAATTAAAGTGTTTCTTGTATGTAAGAACAAAAGAAAGTCAGATAATGAAGATGATTTTATTTATTGAGAAATGTTTCAAATAACATTTAGTAAAATAAAAGTCTCCATGGGAAAATCATGAGAATTTTAAGAGGAAACTGAGATAGGAATGTGTGCCTGTGCCTGTTTGTATGTCTCTCTCTCTCTCTCTCTCTCTCTCTCTCTCTCTCTCTCTCTCTCTGTGTGTGTGTGTGTGTGTGCGCGCGCGCAGGCGCATATGTGCATGTGCATGTATTATATTCCAATAAACGATTTGTAAGTAAGCACAGTGTAATGTAGTTGATTGAAAGGAACAAAATGGATGCTTGTAGGTTCTGTGTCACTTAACATTGTAGATCATGGAAATTCATTATCTAGCCACATAGTAGAATTTGTATTTTTAATAAATATGAGAGGAAGCCTTTTTTTTTAGCAATCAAAAAAAGTGGTTTAAACTCCATTTTAAATTACTTTTAATTATTCTTTGGAACACATTAGGTGAACGCAAGTGTTCTTCAGAGCTCAGAACGGCTCTGTACTTGTCTCCTGTGCAGAAAGCCCTGGGTTTGGACACCAGCACCACATAAACAGAGTGATGGCATGTACCTGTAAGACCAACATTTGGAAGGTAGAGACAGAATGTATTGACTGGCCGAGCAGTGATGGCGCACGCCTTTAATCCCAGCACTTGGGAGGCAGAGGCAGGTGGATTTCTGAGTTCCAGGCCAGCCTGGTCTACAGAGTGAGTTCCAGGACAGCCAGTCTTACACAGAAAAACCCTGTCTAAAAAAAAAAAAAAACACAAACCAGAATGTATTGACTGAAAAGCTCCTGAAGGCATACACTTCTTAGCTATGATGTCTGCCTCCTCAAGGATCTATGCAATGTTCTCTGTCACCTGGAGAACAAATAAAGAATAAACAGCTTCCATACCAGCTCAGGATAGCCTTCTTATCTGAAACTGTTAATACAGATTAATTGGCATCTTGGGAGGCTCTAGAATTACCAGGAACAAGTCTGTGGTCATGGCTATGAAGGTTTATCTGGATTAGTTTGTTTAAGGTAGGAAGACCCTGGCTGGATACAGAGGATGAAGATAGCTGAGCAGGAATACACCACATTCTCTGCAAGTTGCCTGAAAAATTTGCCATTAAAACTTCCTAATAATGAAGTACTTTGAGCTCAACTCGTGAGCCAAAACACTCTCTTCCTTAAACTACTTTGACACATATTTTTTGCAGCAACAGACAAACAATAAGGCAAAGAAATAATAATGAAAAAAATGGTGCCACAAGTGAGTATGTTGCCCTTGTAAGCCTGATGTTTCTTGTAGACACAATCCATATGTATACTTACCCTAGACAGCTAGCCCAGGACAGGACAAAGTCAGAAACCACCAACGTCCAATTATTTACAGGAGCAAAACTAACTCAAATACTGCATCACCAAAGCCCATTCTCACCACCACCACCCACATCACCATCACCGCCATCACCACTCACCAAGCTGTGGTTACAACTCACAAAAGCTGGGAACCTGGAGAACATTGATTGCAGGCAGCTCAGCAGGATGAAGTGTCCTTTCTAAGTAAGTCAACCAGTCTGACCAGGAAGTTCTGCTGAGAGTCTTCTCAGCAGCTTTGCTGATCTGGTAATGACTTTTGGCAGCATTTATTGTTTACTCTAGGAAGAAGGTGTCCTTATAAATTAGGTCAGTTTCTCATGAACCTTCACAATTTTTTTTTCGACTTAAGGAGCCTCCCTGCAGGATACTAAGTTTCAATCTGAGAGGAGCCTGCTATGGCATAAAGAACCAGAAAAGACTTTGGAACTTTCAGCTAAAAACATCTTAAAATGGCATCAGCAAGGTTTATTGGGCCATCAGGATGGGATATTATGATTACAGAAAGGTGGACAGTGGAGACCTGGCTTAGAAGATTTCAGAGGGAAGCAGAGACTTCATCCTAACCTGGGTTAAGAACTATTTGTGTGATATCCATGCCAAGGGCTTAGTGCATCAGGCCCATATCTTAAGAGTTTGAGTGAGCCTTCCTTTAAAGCAAATGAATTAATTTTATTCCAAAATATCACAGTATTCAGGGTGCATTATGGTTGCTGCTTGCCGATCTCATTCATATCTGCAATTGTGGGTGCAAAAAGAGAGCAGAAAGATAAGAAAAATATGGTTTTGCAAAGAACTGTAGGTGAGCAAACATATGCACTTTATGTTAAGGAGAATGCAGACATTAAAACATCTGTGATTGTTAAGTAGTTTAGTGCCTGTTGAAGAGAATGCTTGTGGTTTGCAAGACACCACCCACCAAACACTCCAACTCATGAAAATACAAATTAATGAGAAAGGAGAGAGACTGAGCTAACATTGTCATTGAATAGGTAATCACAGAGAAATTGATGCAACTTAGTCCAGGAAGCTGAATCCAGACATTGAGTGGCAGCATTTGGAATCCACGCAAATGCTGTTGTCAGATGTCTTCTGAAGCTATTGAATAAAGCTGTGACAATGATTTCTAAGTTGTGATGGAGACCCGTGAGGATGAGGAATCAGGTGGGGTTGGCCCAGGACATAAGACAAATGTGCTATAGGCCGCTCAGCTAGAAGGCTACTTAAGTCCCTTGCAGTCCAGATGATTCTATCATGAATTCCAGATGTGTGATGGGGAGTTGCAGAATTTGGTATTTTCCCTGCTGGGTATGGATATTGCTTTGATCCACTTTTCCTTTGCTCTAACCCATCCCTCCATTGTGGATAGGGAATACTTAGTCTGCACCATTGCATGTCGGAATTATGTAACTTTTTGACTTGTAAAGATAAGGAATTTCTTTGAGTCTCAAATGACCTTTGGACATTTAAACAGTCTCTGGATTGTGGAGGACTATGGGGACTGAGTTGGACTGAGTTGGACTGAGCAGATGCTGTGCTGCTAGTTGGCTATGGCTTTACAGAGCCCAGAGAAACTTTTCTTCTTGGTCTTTAACAGGTATCTTGTCAAAAGAATGAGACAAGCAACTAATACATTATTACTTTATTGCTGTAAAGTATGAGCTTTCTAGGAAAGTGTATTAGAGATGACAGGAGATGAATCATTCTTAGCAGAAGGAAAACTCATGGAAATGCAGGTTTGGAAATGTGCAGCTTATTGGAGACATAGAGTTTGGCATTATAACGCTTTCTTTATCCGCTGCATTGAGGGGCCAACGCTGCCATTAGTACTAATGTAGTGAAACTCTTAATGGTGTGTGCTTTAAAGTGCTCTGATGTTAACCTAAGAAAGGTATGAAGCACGTATTATTAAATATACAGCTGATAATTTAGAGAGCTACAAGATTTCGGTGATTTGTTAGGTCATATTTTTACATCATAAAAGAAATATAGATATGGTTTTGATAATTTTCATTTCATACCTTCAGTATGCATAGAAATGGCTGCTGGCTCTGTTTTATTTCACCTTGTTTATTTCTGATGTTCTTGCCTAACTTAGAAACTAGTGCATCTGAACCTCATCAGCAATCTCCAAACCTCCTTGGTACATGGGGTTTCAGTGTGTTTATCTCATTGAAAACTTGATGGAAGGGAGAAGATTGTCTTTTATGCTCGGGCTCCCACCTTCCTTGTCAGCCTGTGCTACCTGTGACCCTATATCAAAGATCATTGCTCCATTACAGAAGGTCCCTATAGATATTATACACTATTCTGGTATTTTGTAATAGTAGTTACTCCTCTTCTTCTACTGCATGGAACCTGGGCAGGGAAAGTCTACTATACCACATGGGCAATTTCCCACATAGAGCCATATTTGTGTAAATAGGTTCTTTAATAGAACCTATTTAGAATATTTACACAGAAGGGATTAATAGAATATTTACACAGAAGGGATTTTCAAATTAGGATAATTTAATTTCATTAAATTATCCTAATTTGAAAATCCCTTCTGCCATTACATAGGACTGAATCACTACATCAAAGTTATTGTTTTGTCTAAGTGAGAACTGATGAACACAAGAACAGAAAAAGCCCAAGGGATAAGAAAGGGTTTAATAATAATAATAATAATAATAATAATAATAATAATAATAAAAAATTCTCTGAATTATAAAAGAGATCTAGAAGAGTAGAAGAATAGTCAATTTTGAAGTCAGGTTTCATAATTCAAGTGGTTCTTTCCTAAAGATGTAACACTTCACCAAAAAATTAAACAAACACAAAGAACTATTAAGTGAGCAAAATCAGGTGAAATGGAATAAGCAACCCAGGTGGACACTGGAAGGCAGTGTTTGAGGTAGGGATAGACATTGAGATATGTGGAGTATGGAGTCGCATTATTTTGTTGCAGAAGCTAGTACCAGAATCAGGTGGGGATGCCGACAGCTAATTAGTGCCCGGTAGATCAGCAAGTGATAAAAGGCATTATGGTAAGTGGATCAGGCAAGAGTATAAAGAATATTAGAAATATCAGCAAGTAGCCCAAAGTCCCTAAGACTCAACCAGAGTCAAATGCAGGAAGTAGGCAAAGATGAGAGAGGAGGGGGGGAAGGAAGGGAGGGAAAGAGAGACAGAGACAGAGAGAGAGAGAGAGAGAGAGAGAGAGAGAGAGAGAGAGAGAGAGAGAGAGAGAGAGACTACTTTGGACAATCTCATGCACTGCTGCCTTCTCTTCAGGGAGTTCAGTGCACCTCATTGTGAAGACATGAGTGCACCTGAACGCAGAGTAGGTCCAGTGGGTTTCATAGTGCTGAAAGGAAGACCTGTCATACTTGATACATCTCACTCCCACAGGCAGCCCAGCCTAAAGGATTGTCCATGCTGATAACTTTCTTGTGTGCTCTTCACAAGTTTCGCAGCAACGGTACCCTGCCTTATTCGATGAGATAGTTGTCCCCCTCAGTATCTCTCATGATAAAGTACATGAGGTAGGACAAACAGAATGCTGTCGCAATTGCATTAGGATAGTTTAAGTACTATTAATATATCCCTTTCCTTAACAATTGTAAATGATATTTTTTATTAATTTATTTATTTATTGACTTTACATCCAGATTGCAGTCCCCCTCTCAGTCTCACCCTTAAAAATTTGCCCACTCCCTCTTCCTTCCTCCCCAGAAAAGAGGCAAGGCTCAGGTCTCCACCCTGCCCAGAGACAGCCAGTCCCATCAGGACTAAGTACATCCTCTTCCACTGAAGCAAAACTGGCAGGCCAGCTATGGGAAGGGGATCCAATAGCAGACAACAGATTCAGAGACAGACCTTGCTTCTGTAGCATTCTCATTGGAAAACCAAGCTGCACATCCTCTCCAAATATGAAGGGGTGGCTAGGTCCAACCTCTGCAAGCTTCTTGGCTAATGGCTCAGTCTTGCTGAGCCTGTGTAGGACAGTTTAGTTTATTCTGTAGGTTTTCTTGTGGTTGTTTTGACTCCTCTGACTTGCTCAATTCTATGCCCTTCTCTTCCAGAAGACTTGGTGAGAACTACATGACAGTTAACTGTGGGTCTCTGTATCTGTTTCCATTTGCTCCTGGATGAAACCTCTCACGAGACAGCTATGTTAGGCTTATGTCTACAAGCATAGCAGAGTATCATTAATAGTGTCAGGGATTTATTGGCCCTCTCCTGTGGAAATGGTCTCAATTTGGAACAGTGCTTGGTTGGCCATTCCTTTTTTCTGTACTATACCCGTGCTTCTTTCAGGCAGGACAAATTTGGGGTGGAAGGTTTTGTTTTGGGGCTGATGTTCCCCTCCCTTCATTTGAAATCCAGCCTGGCTGTAGGAGGTGGCCCCTTCAATCTCCATATTCCATATATGGAGACTTCACATCCTTCATATCCCCATAGTTAATAGGAATCTCAAATAGGATTACCCATATGGAGGCTTTATAGGCTCACCAGGCCCAGCTCTTCAGATAGTCTCAGAGATGACCCTGATTAATTTCTGTTCTCACTCTCAGCCCTCTCCCACTCCTCCTTTCCCATCATCTTATCCCCATCTCTAGCCCCTGCTAACCCTCTCTTCTACCTTGTTCCCTTTCTCCAACTACCTCCTATGAGTATTAGTTTTCTCCTTCTAAGTGAACTTCATACATCCTCTCTTAGATCCTGCTTATTACTTAGTTTCTTTGGGTCTGTGGATTGTAGCAAGGTTATCCTGTACTGTATGGCTAACATCCACTTATAAGTGAGTATGTACCACGCATGTCCTTTGGATCTGGGTTACCTCACTCAGGATGATATTTTCTGGTTCTATCCATTTGCCTGCAAATTTCATGATGTTCTTGTTTTAAATAACTGGATAGTATTCCAATGTGTAGATGTACCACATTTTCTGTATTCATTCTTCTGTTGAGGGACATCTAGGTTGTTTCCAGTGCAGACACTAAGATCAGCAAATAATAAATGGATCCTCATGAAACTGAAGTTTTTCCAAGGCTAAGGATACCATCAATAAGACAAAAAACACATCCTACAGAATGAGAAAAAGATCTTAGCCAACCCTATATCTGACAAAGGACTAATATCTAAAATGTATAAATAATTCAAGAAATTAGACACCACCAAGCCAAAGAACCCAATTAAAAATTGTGGTACAGAGGAATGGCTAAGATCAAATGCTGAAGTGGCATCACATGTTGGCAAGAATGTGGAGCAAAGGAAACACTCCTCCATTGCTGATGGGATTGCAAACTCGTACAATCACTTTGGAAATCAATTTGGCAGTTTCTCAGAAACTTGGGAATGGTTCTATTTCAAGACCCAGCTATACCACTCTTGGACATATACCCAAAAGATGCTCTACTACATCACAATGACACTTGCTCTAAATTATGTTCATAGCAGCTTTATTCATAATGTTTTTGAAATTTGCTTCTCTTGGGGTTTAAAATGAATTTGGATTTATAGTCTTTAAAGAAAATGCATATAAAATGACTGTTTAAATTATCATATCAATTACTTAAACCAAATTGATATAAATGATTGCACTGAAGTAATAAGCTTTTACAAGAACTGCTTTATAGAAGATAAACTATAGATGGTCCCTTGATTGACACAGGTGCAGTGTTAACCATTGAGGTGCAAATTAGAGAGGTCAAAAGTTTACTGTTCGTTCTGTGTTGAATATTCTGATAACTGAATGTCTCATATGACATAAAATATAATAAAATGAGTATTTTATTAAGTTTGAAAGGAAATAGAAAGCTGATTGATATTATATTCTGTTCCAGATAGAAATAAAAAGCAAGCAGTTCTTGGCCTGTGAAACCCCAGTGGCAGTGCCTGGCTGTCAGGATGCTGGCCCCAATGTTGACAGATGTGATGGGCTTTGGCTCCAGGTGAGTCGAGTGTGTCCAACATGGCCACTTCTCCATCATTCATTGTTGCTTCTCTGCCATCCTTATCCTATAGAGTTCACACTGAAGCTTCACAAGTGCTTTTCAAATACCAAATTATTTTGTTTGTTTAAAAAGAATTATGCTTTTGAAATACCATGTCTGTAAAATCAATACATGCTTCCTCCTTACAACTGTAAATGGCAGAATTTATAGCAATGCATGGATTTAATTTTAAAACAATAGTCAAAATACCTGAGCTCCAAGGAAAGATTGTGATTACATTTCTGCAGAAGTTGAGAAGAGGAGGGACAAATTCCAACAATGTTTCCTAGTACTAAACCTGCCTTTTTAAACACAGATGCCAAAAAACTGACTTGCCCCGGAGACAACAAATTTCATAACTCACAGAGTAGACAATTCAAACTGGCAAATTGCTCAGTGACTCAAAAGACTCTCTTACTTCAGGATTTACAATTAGAAAATTTTCAATCTCTGACAGATTTAACCATGATTGCCTTTATGATAATATATGGCTATAGAAAAGCATCAGCATGAAATTGCCCTTAGCTAGAGTCATAGACTATTGAGTCAGGAAAGAAAAGGTTGATATTAACAACTTAATTACAAACACTTTTATACTTTGCTAAACCTGCATAGCAATCTATATTTGTTTTTATTTTATGTGTAATTCCCGTTGATTCTCTACTTTGAACAGGTTCATGGATGAAGAAAAAAAGAAAAACTATCAAGTATTCTAGGGACAGGGCTATGAAAAGATACAAAGAACACAATAAGCATTTGGTCTGGCTTTTGACACAGCAATTCTATATGTAGTGATTTAATGTAATGCAATAATTAGAAATGTCTAAAAAGATTTAAACAACAGAATGTTTCCTACAGTCTGTTTTAATGGCATTGAAATTATAAACATCTTAAATACATTCATAAAGAACTTATAAGGTATTTCTCAAAAGTGAAAATCTATATAACTATTAAAAATGGTTGAAAAACACAATGATTCTATAATAAGCAGTCATATTTATAAATGAGAAATATGAGAATTTTAATACTTTTCTGTATATAAAAAAGAAAAGAGAGTTGCAAAGGAGTCAGTATATTAAAATATTCCTAAGCTTTTAATGCCATATATATGTATGTGATATATATATATATATATATATATATATATATATATATGTGAGATATATATATATCACATACATATATATGACATTAAAATCTTGGGAATTATATATATAACCATTTGCATATATTGATTAAGTTTCTCTTTCTAGTCTATAGTTTTTTAATAATCAAAAGGCTTCTTTATTTGGAAAACTAAGTCTAAAGCTTATTCTTAAGGAAAAATAGGATTGTAGGAAGGAAATATGATAAAAAGAGAACTTTGTTTTCCAGAGACACCAGTAGGGTTTCCAAATATTAATGTAAAATGTTCATTATGTATTAAATCAAGATACATCCACATGTTATTTTGTAATAAAAGGTAAACTTTTTGAGTGTTGACACGAGTTGCTATCTAGTTACTATACAAATTCTGCAAATAATGACCAGTTTATGACATTATGGTCAAATTCTTTTTTGTTTGAACTTATAGAATAAGTGATCACATTTTGTTGGAACTTATAGACTAAGTGATACCTGTTACATAAATGTGAATATTAATATCTGTTTAGGTTTACATAAAGTATTTCAATTTATGTGTTAAATAATATTTTTCACTGTATAAATTAAACATATTAACAATTCCAACAAGGTGTTAGAACACTGTCAGCTTGCATACATTAATAATAAACTTGGAGTCACCAATAATGTGTAAATGTAGCCCAGATTTGAATTTTCTTCTTCAGCTTTTATGTGTCTTTCATCTCAATGTTTGTCTGTTGTATGATTCTGAATCCTGGTCTACCTTGGCTCTCTTTTGAGTCTATTCCTGTATGTCTGTACCTGTGTCTTGTGTGGCTGTTAAGTGTTTCTGTCTCTAACAAAGAACTTTACTCTGTATCATCAAATGGCCAAGAAAGTATCACATGACAAAGAAATAGGACTTACCTTACATAAATCTTTAACAGAGTTTTACAAGGGATTAAGTCAATGGCTCCAACTGACCCAGATAATACAGTAATCAAGCATTCCTGCTTATCAAGCAATTATCTGTACATTGCGTTAGGCATTTGTGTTGGAAGTTCACTTTGTAAGGTTTCTTTCATCCTATATTTGTTATTTTTCACCAAATAATTATCAAAACACACATGAATTATTATTGGGACAAGAGCATGGAAGAGAATATAATTTATGCTTACAGCTGTGCTTTATCTTAAGTTGTTAAGAGTTAATTGCATGGGAAATGTAATGCATTTCAGACTGATTTTTACATTGTTCTCTTAAAGGCATGATAAACAAACAGGCTGAGTACACACTAGGATAGAAGTCTTAAGGTATAAGTGGCCTTAAATTATATTATTATGTGTCTGTGAGGTCCAGAAAAAGTTCCAGTCTCATAGCATATTAGATATTTTCATAATATTGCATCACTATATTTCAACATACATTTCTATGACATAAATATTGCTGTGTAATAATATTGGTATGACAAATATTACTGGATAAAGATAATCAAGAAAATTATCATTGTAAAAACATCATCGTATTGAGTATGTTCCTTGTCAAGTCTTTGAAATTCACTTTCGTTTTGCTGGTAAATTTTTTTGTGGTTCTTTTTATTTCACTTTGTGGTACATAAGTTGTACATTTTTCTATATTGTCACAGTGACAATATTTTAAAAACTGGTAGTAAGCTCTCTCAGATGCCTATTCCTGTTGATGAGGTTTCTGAACTTTAAACTGTCCATAAAATTTGTGTCCCCTATAAAAATTCTGACCCATATTATACTAAATTTAAAGAAATAAGAGACATCCAGGCTAAGATTTAAAACCAACTCACACTATTCCTACTGTCAGTCTTTGAAGAGATACAGTTAGCTCATGTTCATACATTTATTTCTACTTAAACTTTTCATAAAAATAAAATATCTACAATTTCAAAATAATTGACACCCTCTCCTTTGCTATTCCTTCCTCCATCTCTTAGTTATTCCTCCTCCTCCCTACATCCCTTCCACAAATAAAAACAGTTAGACCCTATTTCGTAAAAATTCTACATACCTTTTCATTCACACTTAATCATAAGTAAAGTTAATCCTCATCAGAGAGTCTTTAGCAACAGCATCGTTCTGATCTTTTTGGCATCAGGTATGGAAAAGCACAGAGAAGAACGTGAAAGTTGATATGCCCAGATGGGGCATACCATCCTGTCTTCAATACACACAGAGCTAAATTTGTGAGCAAGTATATTAATAGTTTTGTTCCTTCTTTTTATATCATTAATAAACAACTTATCATAATGATTCATTAAGTATTTACTCCTTATATATCTGCATCTTACACATGTTAAATATACACACCAACAATTCATACTGGAAGCTAGAAGAATAGGAGAACAAATAAATGCAATATGTGGGAATTATGGAATCCAGATTTTATAGGTGTGACTTGACCTAAAGTACTTGTACATGTAGAAGGCTTGAAACTCTGGTCTTGCCAGTCTATTAGAGCCTCTGACCCTTAACTTTATCATAAACTCTATATAGTCTTACTTTCTGAATCAACTAATATTTGTTAAAAACAAAACAAAAAATTTATAAAACATTTAAATATTATACATTTGAGGCAAAGATATTTATTATCATTCAAATAGAATATGTAGTCAATAAAGTTTAGAGGAGACAAATGGCTTGCAGAAATTTATTGCTGTAGAATTAAAAATTATGTAGATGTGTGTCCCTGGTGGAGCTTGAAAGAGAATATCTACTAAATCAATTCGATGTGTTTTTAAAGATTTGTTGTTAGTGGGCGCACATGTGCACATGTGGGCACGTGTGTGTGTGTGTGTGTGTGTGGTTGTGTGTATATGTGTATGTGTGTGCACGTGTGCACTTGCTCACACATGCATGAATCCATGAAGGCATCAGGTTCTTCTGGAGCTGCAATTACATGTAGTTATGAGCCAGCTGATATAGGTGTCAAAAGCTGAAATTAAGTCTTCTGGAAAATCAGCACTTTTCCGAAACTGAGCCATCTTCCCAGCATAAGAATAAATTATTTTGCCCATTATTGTTTTTTTATGTGTTATAAGATTTACTACTACAAAGCAAAATTAAAAATGATGGAAAGTACATTTAATTCCAGCACTAGGGAGGCAGAATTTGAACTGATTCTGGTCTACATAACAAGCTCCAGTCATTGTGTAGGGCTACATAATGAGACCTTGTCTCAAAAAAAGGCAGACTCTCATGTGAATGCCAGAAAGTGCATGCTGACACGATATAGCTGTCTCCTTAAAGGTCTGCCAGAGCTTGACATATACAGAGGCAGATGCTCACAGCTAACCATTGAGCTGATCATGGGGTTCTCAATGGAGGAGTGAGAGAGAAGACTGGAGGAGCTGAAAGGGTTTAGATCCCATGAGGAGAGCAACAATACCAACCAACCAGAGCTCCCAGGGTCTAAAGCACCAGCCTAGGTGCACATAAGGAGGGACCCATGGCTCTAGCTATATATGTAGGGGAGGATGGCCTTGTCAGGCATAGCTGGGAGATGAAGTCCTTGCTCTAGTGAAGGCTGGATGCCACAGTATGAGGGAATTCAAGGATGGGGAGTGAGTGGGTATCCTCATAGAAGCAGGAGGAGGGGTATGTGGGGGAAATGAAAAAAGTGGATAACATCTGAAATGTAAGTAAAATATCCAATGAAAAATTTTTAAAAATTATAATAAACATTTTTTATAATTATCAGTACAAATGATGTTAGGAGTCACAGGCTTAGTTGAATTTTGCTTCTCTCTCTCACTCTCTTATGTCTTTTTTTCCTCATTTTTATTGGATATTATATTTACATTTCAGATTTTATCTCCTAACACAGGAACCTCATATCCCATGCCCCCTCCTCCTGCTTCTATGAGGATGTGCCCCCAACAACCCCACCACTCCCACCTTCCCACCTTTCGGATCCCCCCCCCCAAAAAAAAAACTCAGTGTTTAGCCTTTGGGACTAAGGATCTCCTCTCTCACCTATGCCTGACAAGGTCATCCTCCCCTACATATACAGAAGGAGTCATGGGTCTCTCCCTATGTGCTCCCAGGCTGGTGGTTTAGACCCTGGGGATCTCTGGTTGGTTGGTATTGTTGCTCTCCTCATGGGGCTAAAAGCACTTTTAGCTCCTTCAGTCTTCTCTCTAACTTCTCCATTGGAAAACCCTTGATCATATTAGTGGTTATCTGTGAGCATCTTCCTCTGAATATGTCAGACTCTGGCAGACCTCTAAGGAGACAGCTATATTTGGCTCTTGTCAGCATGCACTTCCTGACATCCACCCAGGTGGACTGGTCTCCAGACGGCCCCTCCTTCAGTTTCTGTCCCACACTTTGTCTCCATATTTTCTCCCTTGAGTATTTTGTTACTCCTACTAAGTGGATCGAGGCATCCACACTTGGTCTTCCTTCTTCATGAACTCCATGTAGTCTGTGAGTTGAATCTTGGCTACTTCAAGCTTTTGGGCTAATATCTACTTATCAGTGAGTAAATACCATGTGTGTTCTTTTGTGATTGAGTTGCCTCACTCAGGATGATATTTTCTAGTTCCATTCATTTACCTAAGAATTTCTCGAATTCATTATTTTTAATAGCTGAGTAGTACACCATTGTATAAATGTACCACTTTTTTGTATCCATTCCTCTGTTGAAGGACATCTGGGTTCTTTCAAGCTTCTGGCTATTATAAATAAGGCTGCTATGAACATAGTGGAGCATATGTCCTTGTTATATGTTAGAGCATCTTCTGGATATATGCCCAAGAGTGGTATAGCTGGATCCTCAGGTAATGCTATGTCCAATATTCTGAGGAACCTCCATACTGATTTCCAGAGTGGTTGTACCAACTTGCAATCCTACGAACAATAGAGGAGTGTTCCTCGTTCTCCACATCCTCGACAGCATCTACTATCACCTGAGATTTTTATCTAAGGCATTCTGACTAGTGTGAGGTGGAATCTCAGGGTTGTTTTGATTTGCATTTTCCTGAAGACTAAGCATGTGCAGCATTTCTTAAGGTGCTTCTTGTCCATTCAAGTTTTCTCAGTTGAGAATTCTTTGTTAAGCTTTGTAACCCATGTTTTTAATAGGGTTATTTGGTTGTCTGGAGTATAATTTCTTGAGTTCTTTGTATATATTGGATATTAGCCCGCTATTGGATGTAGGATTGGTAATGATCTTTTCCAAATCTGTTGATTGCCATTTTGTCCTATTGACAGTGTCCTTTGCCTTACAGAAGCTTTGCAATTTTTTGAAGTCCCATTGTCAATTCTTGATCTTAGAGCATAAACCATTGGTGTTCTGTTCAGAAACTTTCCCACTATGCCTAGGTATTCGAGGGTTTCTCCACCTTCTCTTCTATTAGTTTCAGTGTATCCAGTTTTATGTGAAGGTCTTTTATCCACTTGGACTTGAGCTTTGTACAAGGGAATAAGAATGGATTGATTTGCATTCTTCTACATGCTGATCTCCAGTTGAAACAGCACCATTTTTTGAAAATGCTGTCCTTTTTCCACTGGATGGTTTTAGCTCCTTTGTCAATGATCAAGTGACCATAGGTGAATCAGTTCATTTCTGGATCTTCAATTCTATTCCATTGATCTTCTTGCCTGTCTCTGTACCAATACCATGCATTTTTTATTACTATTGCTCTATAGTACAGTTTGAGGTCAGGGATGGTGATTTCACCCAGAAGTTCTTTTATTGTTGAGAATAGTTTTTGCTATCCTGGGTATTTTGTTATTTCAAATAAACTTGCAAATTGTTCTTTCTATCTTTATGAAGAATTGATTTAGAATTTAGATGGGGATTGCATTGAATCTGTAGATTGCTTTTGGCAAGATGGCCAGTTTTACTAAATTAATCCTGCCAATCCACAAGCATGGGAGATCTTTCCATCTTCTGAGATCTTCTTTGATTTCTTTCTTCAGTGACTTGAAGTTCTAGTCATACAGATCTTTCACTTGCTTGTTTAGATTCACTTCACTTGTTTAGGTATTATTTGTGACTATTGTGAAGGGTGTCATTTCCCTAATTTCTATCTCAGCTTGTTTATCCTTTGAGTAGAGGAAGGCTACTTTAATTTGTTTGAGTTGATTTTATATCCAGCCATTTTGCTAAAGTTGTTTTTCAGGTGTAGAGTTCTCTGGTGAAAGTTTTAGGGTCACTTAAGTGCACTATCATATCATCTGAAAATAGTGAAATTTTGACTTCTTCCTTTCCTATTTGTATCTCTTTGACCTCCTTTTGTTGTCTAATTGCCCTGGCTAGGAATTCCAGTGCTATATTGAATAGGTAGGGTGAGAGTGGGCAGCCTTGTCTAGTCCCTGATCTTAGTGGGATTGCTTCAAGTTTATCTCCATTTAGTTTGATGTTGGCTACTGGCTTACTGTATACTGCTTTTACTGTGTTTATGTATGGGCATTGAATTCCTGATCTTTCCAAGACTTTTAGTATGAAGAAATGTTGAATTTTGTCAAATGCTTTCTCAGCATCTAGTGAGATGATCATTTGGTTTTTTCATTGAGTTTGTTTATGTAGTGGATTACATTGATGGATTTCCAAATATTGAACCATCCCTGCATTCCTGGGATAAAGCCTACTTGATCATAATGGGTGATTGTTTTGATGTGTTCTTGTATTCGGTTTGCAAGAATTTTATTGAGTATTTTTGCATAAATATTCATAAGAGAGATTGGTCTGAAGTTTTCTTTGTTGGTTCTTTGTGAGTTTTAGGTATGAGCGTAATTGTAGCTTCATAGAATGAATTGGGTAATGTTCCTTCTGTTTCTAGTCTGTGGAATAGTTTGAAGACAATTGGCATTAGGTCTTCCTTGAAGGTCTGATAGAATTCTGTGCTAAACTATCTGGTCCAGGACTTTTTTGGTGGGTAAAGTTTTAATGACTAAAAAAAAATCTATTTCTTTAGGGGTTATGGGACTGTTTAGATGGTTTATCTGCTCCTGATTTAATTTTGGTACCTGGTATCTGTCTAGAAAATTGTCCATTTCATCCAGATTTTTCCAATTTTGTTAAGCATAGGCCTTTGTAGTAGGATCTGGTGATTTTTTAAATTTTCTAAGTTTCTGTTTTTATGTCTCCCTTTTCAGTCCTGATTTTATTAATATGGATACTGTTTCTGTGCCCTTTAGTTAGTCTGGCTAAAGGTTTATTTATCTTGTTGATCTCAAATAACCAGCTCCTGGTTTTGTTGATATTTTGTATAGTTCTTTCTGTTTCTACTTGGTTGATTTCAGCCCTGAGTTTGATTATTTCCTGCCATCTACTCCTCTTGGGTATATTTGCTTCTTTTTGTTCTAAAGCTTTCATGCGTACTGTCAAGTTGTTAGTGTATGCTCTCTCCAGTTTCTTTCTGTAGGCACTTAGACCTATGAGTTTTCCTCTTAGTACTGCTTTCATGCAGTCCCACAAGTTTTGGATAATCTGTCCTCATTTTCATTAAATTCTAAAATGTCTTTAATTTCTTTCTTTATTGCTTCCTTGACCAAGTCATCATTGAGTACAGGATTGTTCAGTTTCCACATGTGTGTGGGCTTTCCATTGTTTTTGTCATTATTAATGACCAGCCTTAGTCCATGGTAGTCTGATAGGGTGCAAGAGATTATTTCAATTATTTTTTATCTGTTGAGGCCAGTTTTGTGACCAATTATATGATCTAATTTGGAGAAGGTAAGTTGAGGTGCTGAGAAAAAGGTATATTCTTTTGTTTTAGGAGGAAATGTTCTATAAATATCAGTTAAATCCATTTGGTTCATAACTTCTGTTAGTTTCATTATATCTCTGTTTAGTTTCTGTTTCCATGATTTGTCCATTGCTGAGAGTGGGGTGTTGAAATTCTGCACTATTATTGTGTGAGGTGCAATGTATGCTTTGAGCTTTAGTAAAGTTTATTTTATATATGTGGGTGCCCTTGCATTTGGGGCATAGATGTTCAGAATTGAGAGTTCATCTTGGTACATTTTTCCTTTGGTGAGTATGAAGTGTCCTTCCTTATCTTTTTTGATTCCTTTTGGTTAAAAGTCGATTTTATTTGATATTAGAATTGCTACTCCAGCTTGTTTCTTGGGACCATTTTCTTGGAAGATTGTTTTACATCGTTTTACTCTGAGGTAGTGTTTATTACAGAGGTGTGTTTCCTGTATGCAGCAAAATTCTGGGTCCTGATTATGTATCCAGTCTGATAGTCTATGTCTTTTTATTAGACAATTAAGTTTATTGATATTAAGAGATATTAAGGAAAACTGATTGTTGCTTCCTGTTATTTTTGTTATTAGAGATGAAATTATGTTTGTGTAACGGTCTTCTTTTGGGGTTGTTGGAAAATTACTTTCTTGCTTTTTGTAGGTTGTAGTTTCCCTCCTTGTGTTGGAGTTTCCCATCCATTATCCTTTGAAGTGCTAAATTTATGGGAAAATATTTTGTAAATTTGGTTTTGCCATGGAATATCTTGGTTTCTCCATCAATAGTGATTGAGTGTTTTGCTGAGTATAGTAGTCTGGGCTGGCATTTGTGTTCTCTTAGGGTCTGTATGATATCAGTCCAGGATCTTCTGGCTTTTATAGTCTCTGGTGAGAAGTCTGGTGTAAATCTTATAGGTCTGCCTTTATATGTTACTTTTTCTTTTTCCCTTACTGCTTTTAGTATTTTTAGTTTATTTTGTACATTTGATGTTTGGATTATTATCTGACAGAGGTATTTCTTTTCTGGTCTAGTCTATTTGGAGTTCTGTAGGCTTCTTATATATTTATGGACATCTCTTTCTTTAGGTTAGGGAAGTTTTTCTCTATAATATTATTGAAGATATTACTGGCCCTTTAAGTTGGGAATATTTACCCTCATCTCTACCTATTATCATTAGGTTTGGCGTTCTCTTTGTGTCCTGGATTTCCTGGATGTTTTGGGTTAGTAGTTTTTTGCATTTTGCATTTTCTTTGACAGTTGTGTCAATGTTTTCTGTGGTATCTTCTGCATCTGAGATTCCCTCTTCTCTCTTGTATTCTGTTGGTTGATGCTTGTGTCTATGACTCCTGATCCCTTTCCTAGGTTTTCTATCTCCAGGGTAGTCTCACTTACAGATTTCTTTATTGTTTCTACTTCCATTTTTAGGTCCTGGATGATTTTGCTTAATTTCTTCACCTGTTTGGTTGTGTTTTCTTGCAATTATTTAAGGGATTTTTCTGTTTCCTCTTTAAGGGCTTCTACCTGTTTACCTGTGTTCTCCTCAAATTCTTTGAGAGTGTTATTTATGCCTTTTTTTAAGTCCTCTATCTTCATCATGAGAAGTGATTTTAATTCTAAATCCTGCTTTTCCGATGTGATGGGGTGTTCAGGGTTTGCTATGGTGGGAGAACTGGGTTCTGATGATGCCAAGTACCTTTGGTTTCTGTCGCTTATGTTCTTACATTTGCCTTTCACCATCTGGTTAACTCTAGTGCTACCTGCACTCACTGTCTCTTTTTGGAGCCTGCCTTTCTAGTTATCTTGCTTATGTCAGAACTCCTCAGGGTCCAGATGTCTCTTTGATCCTGTGATCCTGAACTCCAGCTTCTCTGAGTACAGTGGCTCTTCTAGGATGTCTCAGGATATGGTGTCTACTGCTCTGAGTTTAGTTGCCCCTCTAGGATGTCCCGGGATAAGATGTCTTCACGGGAGCAGACCAGCTAGATGTCTGCCCCAGCAACAAGAACGAGATGAGGGACAAAAGGGGAGTGATATTCCATGGGGGCGGGGTTTGGTTTCCTGGTGGGTCCTCAGTGCCCCCTGCTCCCAGTTGTAGTTCTGGGGCATAGGGCAGTCAACAACTGTTCTTATCTGCTGCTTTGAGTTCAGTGGCCCCTCTAGGATGTCTTGGGATAAGGTGTCCTCACAGGAGCCGCACTGTATGTCTTTGTTTTCTTTACTGATAGTGTAAAGCCTCTTATGAAAAATGTGGAGAAAGTTTCCATTCTTTCACTGCAGGTTCAATGGTTCCTAAGGTGTCTCCATCTTTGTAGAAAAGGGAATTCATCACTGGAGAAAAGCCAAGTATAATGACATAAAGCAGTTCATTTTCATGACATCTACTCACAAAACACATGTGATATGAAAATAAAGGCACAGAATTTTAAGACAGAATTGACTTGTTGATCTGGAAATTAATTCCAGCCAATGACTTCTTAATCTCAAATTTCAGAAGCAGTACACATATAGCAGGGAAAGTTATTCATTATTACTAACAACTGTAGTAATGCTAAAGTTTAACATTGGAATTAAATTTCCTGAATTAAATATTTTCCCTAGTATAGCAAAACATTGAAAATCATATGATGTTGCAAAATATTTTTCACATAGCGGGTGTTAACAGTCATTAAAGACTATACATGTAGAATAAATTAAGATCCGTCACTTTTTCACATTTAAAACAGTTAGGTTTCCATTTAATATGTCATAGAATTATGGTGAATTCGACTGCTAGTAACCAAAATTCAGATGTGTTTTCCTACATCCTTTACTCACATAAAGACAATGTAAGTGGCTGGAAAGTCACCTGGGAATAAAATGATACTGACCAGAGGCTTTTCAATAGCTAAAGATATGCAACCAGGTAAAAGATACTGTAATATACTATGGCCTGGAAATATGGCTCAGGTTGCAAAAGCACTTGATGCTCTTATAGAGGATCAAGATTTAGATTCCAGCACCCCTGTCTAGGAGATCATAATTATCTGTAATTTAGCTCCAGAGAATCCAATGTCCTTTTCTTGATTCCATGAACTCTTGCCATCCAATGAAAATATACTTACATAGACATACTTGTATACATTTACTTAGAAATAAAACCTAATAACTTAAAAGAACATACTAACATCTACTAAGTATATTATGCTACACTAGATCAGTGGAAAATAAAAGTATCAAGAAATTTTTAAAGTAATTTACCACTCACTATAGCAAACACAGCATATATAAAGATCTTAATGTACATTATATACTATCTATAAACAATGTGAAGTAACTATCTAGATTTTAAGTGCTAATAGACAAAAAGTGATGGCATCTCAGTTGATTTCCTTGTTAAACACAAATGTGATAAGCAACTGAGAATGGTGATGGAAGGAAGCCGAATTTAAAATTAATCAAATAGCATAGATGTATGGGCTAGAGAACTGACATTGACCATGAATAAGATGGTAGGTTCCCAGAAAATGACTTCAATGTAAAGGACACAGAAAACGACAGTGAGGATTTGTAATTCAGGGAAGTCATAAAGGGTAAGGCAAAAAACAACAGCATGTGTCTCTACTGTTGTGTCTTCAGTTTTATTCCAAGATATTTTATTAATTTTTATGTACCCTCCTCTGATAATTCATGTGCTTTATACACTGGGTAGAATTCTTACAAAATGTCCAGTAGAAATAATTTTATACAGCAATTTTATAAGTGTGGGAATGTCTGATATTTTACAATGATTGAGTATATACTGGTTATCATTGCATCTGTGGATGACACAGTAAGATTTAATGTCACAGAATGAACAAAACCAACTTCTAAGCCATACAAAGTAAGCAAAAATGAAGAATCTTTCTTTTACAACATTAAAACATCATACTTTTCTACAATTAATATTGCCAGGGTCATAAATCAGAAGCCTTTATAAGCAGTAAAATTTATCTCAGTATTTTATAGGAAGTGTTTTTTTCTACTTATAGTAAACAAATAAAAATTCAAATTTATGATTACATAATACTGAATAAGGTATAGATTAACATGCAAAGGTTATATAACATGAATATTCAGAAACTTGCTTTATCTTTCTGAACAAAAGCCAGAACTTTGATTTCACAAAGTACTTTTATAAACTATTTTATCAAATGTCCTTAAGTTTTCACACTATTAATTTGGTAACTATGAAAATACTTCAATATTTTACACACAAAGAGATATGGTAAAGATGACAGAGAAAATTAAAAATGTAATTACCCTGTAACGGGCCAACAGTGATGTTAATTAGGCTCTAGAAGTTAACAAAAACTTTTTTTGAAGTTGTTAACCCATAAATTCCAATAGACCCCCAAATTTTATAGGCAATTGCTGTTGTTCTTGGTTATTCTCTAGACCTTGATGGTATGACCCTATTACTGAAGACAACATGTACTTGACATACAGAACATAGAGAAATTAAGCTTACAGTGACACAGAATCTTTTTTTCTATTGACTACCTTACATAGCAGTAGAAGGTGTTATGCACAGTGCTGGAAGAGAGAAGAAAAATCAGTCATATTCAGTGATAAAACCTGTAAGCTACAGTAATGAGGGACTGGCAAGACATGACCCTAGTAAATTAGTAGCATGAACATATGAGAAGCAACCAACCACCTTCTGATTGGCTTTAAGTTACACTCCAGAAAAGATAAAAGCCTTACCAGGAAAAATTTGGGGTTAAGAACCAGTGTCTGGACAAGTTATAGGACATAGAAGAAAACCCATTACTATATAAACTGACTTCAACTGACATCACTTCAGTCACTGTTCTATTGCTGTAAAGGGACATCATGACCACAACAACTTTCATAAAGGAAAAGGTTTTAACTGGGGCTTGCTTACAGTTTAGAGGTTTATACCATTGTCTGCTGGGAATGATTAGCTCGTGCATGGGCAGGAATGAGTTCTGTTGGGTGAAGTTGTGGGTCCTGCACATGAGGGAGGCAGTCTCTAGAAAGAAGCAGAAGTGCATGTGAGAAATTCGACTGAGTTCCTCTCATGCTGCTCCATGGTGCTTCGGGGCCTGCCTGGGTGCTGGAGAGAATTCAGTCTGAAGGTTCCATGGGAGGTGGGGGGGACGGGCCCTTGAGTTGGGGATCCCCGGCTGGGGAAGGACTAGTCTTAAGCCCTTGTGCTCTCAGACACCATTGAGAAGCCTTCGAAGGACTGAAACTGTGGGTATGAGGGCGCAAGTCCAGCTGTAACTGAGAGAAATGAGGGAGGGAGAGGGAAGCCCCAAACTCGCCCTAATGTACTCACTTGGCAGGGTCATGGCTCAGTTAGTGTGCTTGAGGAGGCTGGCCTCCCTGGTGGAATGCAGGAAAAGCTCTCCAGAAAAGAGATTAAGCAGCTGCTGCTGCAGCAGCATTAAAGGCCTTCTCCAAGGTTCCCCCTCAGGGGTCCCCAAAAGACATGTGGAAGTCCTTGGGTTTTACAGGCTTTATTTTCATGACAGATGGTGGTTGAATCTGGATGCTTCCCCACATAGGTCAGGGCGGACCTGACTTAAATAGGGAGGGAGGGTAAGGAATAAGTAATTGGCTACACACTCTGGCCTTTAGGTAACATTAATATGGAAATCTCTTGAGGCTGAGGCCTGTAGTCAAACCCTCTACCTGTAGAGGGGCTGGTAGGAGTGTTGCCCTATGTGACTGAATGTCTCAGATCAAATAGAGGTCTATGCCATGTGTCAGGAGCCTGGATTCTGGGAGCACAACAGAATAGATGCCTGCCCCTCACAGGCGTGGACACCTGTTGGGTCTCTGGGCTATTTCTAGCCAGAACTTCTACCAAAACTAAGCCATCCTATCACAGTCCCACAATTGTTATCATGATGAGAAACAGAATGCAGATAGACATGGTCCTCGAGAGTAGCTGGGAGTTCTACATACAGATCCACAGACAGCAAACAGAGAGAGACACTGGACCTGGCTTGAGCATTTGTAACCCCAGAGCACACTTCCAATGACATACTTACTCCTACAAGGCTGTGGCTAACGCTACAAAGCCATAACTCCTAATCCCTCTCAAGTAATACTATTCTCCAATGACAAAGTATTCATATATATGAGTCTATGAGGGTCATTCTCTTTGAAATCACCACACATTTTAGTGAACAAATCTCTCAGCCCTCATCTAAGAAGGTTCTATTTGCAGTGATTGTGATTAACACAGAGCCCCAAACTTGGAAGAGATGCAAATAAGAGCCTGAAGAATCCTCACCCATAAATGCATGTCACACACTTCTCCCAAGGTTTAGGAAACATTGTAGGTAGAAGAGAGGCAAGAAAGTCTAAGTGCCAGAAGTGATGGGGTTACTAAAATAAATATATGTTCTGGAAACTTCAGGGAAGTTGCACATGTAAACTCACATTGGTAGTGAAAATATCCACAAATGTGGGTGAGCCCAAGACAGAGCAAACATCAACAATTAGATAAAACTGTCATGAAAATCACCCCCTAGTCATGTGTGCTGTTTATTGGCTATTGATAGCTGCAGGGAGGAGAGACAGTCTTAAGAGGGTAGTCCCTAGAATATTAACTATGCTCCAAATATCCAATAACTGCGATCCAAACATCCAAGAATATTTGGGCAAAATACATTGGTCTTGATGGAAGAAAAGTGTTTTAAAAAGTCAAGAAGGATTCTGCAGGGTCCCTCAACCTCCTATCTCCCTAGGTTGCTTGTTTCCTTTCCTTCTGCTGGTCCTTGGGGCTTCAGTACTTTTCCCTCACCCAATACCAGATCAGGTTCCCCTCTACCCCAGACCCCTGTCCACTTTTGCTCCAAGGTCCATCCCTCCCTCCCCACTAATGATTGCTTTCTTCTCCCTCCACAGTGGGACTGAGGCATCCTCACTTGGGCCCTTCAGCTTGTTGACCTTTTTGAGTTCTGTGAACTCTATCTTGGGTATTCTGCACTTTTTTTTGGCTGATATCCACTTATTAGAGAATATATACCATGGATATCCTTTTGGGTCTGAGTTACCTCACTCAGGATGATATTTTCTAGTTTCATCCATTTGCCTGCAAAACTCAGGATGTCCCCATTGTTAATAGCTGAGTAGTATTCCATTCTGTAAATGAACCACATTTTCTGTATCCATGAGGCCCTCAACACATATATAGCTGAGAACTGCTGGGTCTGGGTTCAATCAGAGAAGATGCATCTAACACTAGAGACTAGAGACCCCAGGGACTTTAAAAGCCTAGTTGGGTAGAGGGATGTGTGTGGGAATAGCCTCATAGAGACATGGTGTGGGGGCTGGGAAGGAGGTATGGAATGTGGAACAGTAGGAGGGTGGATCAGTGGGGTGGGGGAGGATAAAATCTGGAGTGTAAATAAATAAATAATTTTAAAATGTCAAGAAAGACGATGCATATCTTAGAAGAGTCAGTGTAGGAGTTGAATATTATCAAACAAGGTTACAAAACTCTCAAAGAACTAATAATAATTTTGTTCACAATAAGAATAGGGCATGGCACCCCAAGCTCTGTTAATGGTATTGGGTAAGTTCAAGCTCAAGAAATACAGGCCACCATGGGCTATATGGTAGGTTTTCTCCCCAAAACCAACCAAACAAATGATGTTGTTTAGAAATGTTTTAACAGTTTTCAACTACCACTTCAATCAATTAATTTTGGCTTGACAGTTAACATGTTTTCTTATTGAAAAATCTATTGTAGAAGTAGACTGAGATGTTTAAGACTGAACTAAGAATTTGGGGCTTGGTATGGGAAATTTTGCAACTGATAAAATATTTCTTATTTCATTTTTTCTGTTCAATGCTGCAAAATGTAAAGAACTGTTCTAAAATTATTAATATAAAACAAATGATGTTAGGATTATCATAAAAGATAAGTGGATCTACACCAAGGATTGTTTCTTTAATATAGGACTATCTTCACTGTTGTTTATTATAATATTAGACCTAAAATATAAACCCCTCAGCAGTTGATGCCTATGATCTTGCTACTGAATTAGATCACAGAACATAATTGACTACCCAATCAATATAGGCATGTTTCTTATTACATAAAGATATAAATTTCTGCTCAAAAACAGGGTGCTTATACCTCACATTGTAATGAGAACAATTGTTTTACTATTTTAGATAGTAATCAGGCAGAGGTTGAATAAGGATCAATAGTATAAACCTTTATGATTAAATTATAGAATTAATGTTAAATCATTTTAGGTACGTATAAGAGTTAAATAATACCATCCAAACCAAAAATCATACATATGTGCAATCTGTAGTAGAGAGCACAAATGCTAGTTCCTAAAGATGAAAGTATGGCTGTTCAGTTCCTACTATCAGATATATTGAGATTACAGGCATAAACATTTGGTCTTTTGGAATTACACAAAAAACTCTCACTAACAGGAAGGAAAATGAACATCTCATCCATTGGGCAAGGCTGAAACCAAAGAAATAATGGGTTTTATTTAAAATATACCTTCATCCTGGAAAGCAGTATGCTTTGCAATACATAAAGGCAGACTCCATATTCTTGTATACAGACCACATGCTAAATTTCTAATTTCTGTCAAAGAATGGGCCTCAATATTCTTTAAATAAGGAACTTCTACAGGATAGAAGACTAACTGGACATCTTCTAGGCTCTCTTTTGGTAGGAGACAGTTTTTGTCTCTGAAGAAGGAAATAGTTTGGCTCAAAAAGATGCGGTGCATGCAAACAATGACTTAATGCTTCTTTTAAAATATTCCTTCACAAGGTACTTAGAGGAAGAAAATTCACTATAATTGCCAACACACATTAGTAGCAATGATGTAAGCACTTTTTGTAGAAGTAAAAACTATCCTAACTTTAAATCTATATTTTTATGAATAACTTTTATATCTAATAATGAAATGGTATCAAGAGGCTTATAATAACAGCAACAGAAACAGCTTGCTCGAAGTCTTTATGTGGTACAATCTTACCATGTATTGAGACTAGCATTCAATTGCTGGACATCTGGGGTAATTGCTTTATTTTAAATGAAATATGCTGATGTTAATTATCTTAGCTTATCATTGTTCCATATTAGTATTAGCTTCTAATTGAGAGGTTTATACAAGTTTTAAGATAGGTATGATTGGCAGAAATGTCTTCTTTCCCAGATTTAGTATAATAAATCCAATTGTTTGGGTAAAATTAACATTCAGTGTTCAAATTACTAAGACTGTGTAAATATTTTCATGTGCATTATTTCGGCTTAAGACTTAAGTTTTGCTAAAGTTCATAAAATTAACAATTTTTATTCCTAATTGTGAATGCCAGTGTTCTTTACTGACAGCATTTGTAAACTTAACTGTTGAGAATTCTACCCTTCCATTTTTAATTCTGACTCGCTCGTGCTCCTTGCTTCTGCCTTGGTTTCCTGGGTATCTGATCTCTGGTAGCATGCTATCCTAGTCCTTTATTCAATCTATTGGCTTTGCCCAACCTCTTTTTCAAGATTAAAGATAGATGGGGAACATGAGAACAAACACATATATTATCATAATGGTTTTCAATGCCCGTTGCCAATCATTTTCTTTAATGGTTAAGAAAGTTTTCATCTGATGCCAGCTAAATGTCCTTCTCATTTGTAGATGACCTCTGTCTCTCCTTTATGTTGTCAAGGGAAGCATTTAAAAATTTTGAACTTCTTGATAATATGGCTTCATCTTGATATCACACTAAGGTGATTTTGGAGAGTGATTTATTTTCTTTTCATGCTGAGAAATCTTGTATGTCTCCTCCCTTAATTGTGCCTCCTAACAATTGTCATAGGCTTTCATGATTACTATTAATTAGTGCTTGAATCAAGTGAACTGCTTTTTTTTTTTTTTTTTTTTTTTTTGGTTTCATAATTTTGATGGTCAACCCAGTTCCATTCAAACATACTTAGATTAATATAGTGTATCTATGTTGAATGAGGAGTTTTTCTTGAGAGAAATAGCTAAGAAGGAAACTATGGATGACACCATTTTGAGCGATACAGATAGACTGAGTGGCAACGTGCTGTGTTCCTGCTGGTCTGCAGTGAGCAGTTTTGCTGCCCAAGCCTTTCTGCCTTGGATGCCTAGACTCACATAAGCCTGGAAATAATGCAGCAACTGACCATGGACCTGCACCTCTGAAACTCAGAACCAAAATAAATTCTCCATCCCTTGTGTTTCGAGTGGTTCTTCCTGCAATTGTATATGACAATGTATTTGATTTCCAGTAGTTTAAACTGCTCTTCTTTTGCTTTGTTATAATTTACATACATTTTCACACTTAAGTATTGGTCATAGTTTTTTTTTTCCTTTTTGAATCTTTAACTGCCCCTCTTTAGTCACCGTGATTTGCCATTGTTATCACCACTTATAGTTACTTGCATTAAAATTTCATCCAGATGAATGCTGCTTTGCTGAGCATTGGTGGCGTAAATACTGCTGATAAAATTACCCATGGCCTCAGGTCAGTATTTCTATTTTGTTCAAGCTTCAAGAATAGCATATATAGTTTGATCATGCTAGTCCTTTTTGTCCTTGGAATACTTTTATTCCTGCCCATCATGTTTAAAGCTTGTCTTTAACAGCATCAACATGTTGGCAGCCAAAGTACATGGCTTGAAACTGAAAATGGACCCCCAGACAGAGTTATTAAATTAACAGGCTGGCAAGCTAAGGATGGGTAAGATTCTGCTCAGAGCTTTACCAACCTAAGACAGAAGTGCATTGCTTTTGATAATGCATATTCCGTGACTGGTTCTTGGCAAAATGACCTAAGACAGACTCAGTCTTGTTTATGAAGTAAAAAAGAGGGAGAAGCAGAGAGCTTTTGAGGCTACTTGGCAAAAATCTGACATGGGCCAATGACAAGGAAATGGGCTGCTTGGCAGGAATATGACATTGGCCAAGGACAAGAAAGTGGGCTTCAGGCAGGAATCTGAATTTAGGCTAGAACAAAGAAGTAATTTCAGACAAGAATCTAAAGTTTAGGCTAGAACAAGGAATTAGGCTTCAGACATGAAAATGGCTTTGGGCTAGGACAGGAAAGTTGGCTGAGATATTTTCTTCATTCTGATAAGCCCTTAGAAACAGTGATCATGGGAGTGTTTTGAGAATTTTGTTTATTGTCTTATTTGTTCTTTCACTATTTGTGTTTATTGTCTTCCTTGTTCCTTGATTATTTGCATTTATTGAATTGCTGGTGAAGAGCTCCAAACTCCGGAGACCCTTCCTCAAGTCTTAGGACATTGCGGCCACCCAAAAATCACAAGAAACCATACCTGGATGCAATCAGCAGAGGTTTATTAGGGGAGGAGCCGGCGGTCAAAACGACAAGCTCTTTAGCTCCAAGAGCAGGGTTTTGGCCTAGAGTGGTGGGTTAAAGGGTCTTTTATAGCATGGGGTGGGGGGAGGAAGGCATTTTCACGCGCTTACACATGAATGGTTGCATTTTCGCGCAGTTACACATGGTTGGTTGTTTTACAAATTTTGAACATAGCACTGGGAAGACCAAGGGAGGGGTAACCAAGAACAGTGGAACATTCCAGAGAATCTAGCCCAAATGATCTAGAGTCATGTGAAAATCACTACACACTCATTTTTCTCAAAAATGTGGTTTCACCAAGTCACTGCCCTACCTTGTATTCTCACTAGCTCCAGCTGTAAAGCCACAGCCCTGTCATTGTGTTTTTACCACCTGAATGACTTTCACTCCTTACAGCCAGTTCCTGCAACTGGCCTGGCTTGTTTCAGAGAAAAATTTCCATGTCTCTAAAAGAACTTAAAAGGCATCTATATATGTATATATTCTATAAAAATGATTTTTATAATTTTTCATTCTTCACTGGTTCCTCTACCTGGAATTTATCTTAATACTTGCATGTAATTAAAATAGTATAAAAGGAAAAAAAGAGAAGGGGGGACATGATAAGGGTTTCTAAGGAGGGGAAATGGGGAAAGAGGATGGCATCTGAAATGTAAATAAATAAAATATCCAATAAAAATATTTCACACAGATGATAGAGATCTTCCAGTACCCATTTATATTTTAGAAGGCTTTGAAGATGGGGATGGAGTAGAACAGTTGACTGCTGATAATCTAAGGATCAAGCAAGAGATGGATATACAGGCCACATGATTATGAAAGTCAACCTTGTGCTTTGCTTGTATCAAGTTTCTCACATGGATTTTCCATACAGAATACATTGCATAATAATCCTCTTTCTTCATCAGTGAAGGGAGAGAATTTAAACATATACTATATTCCATGCCAGGAATGAAAACAGCCATGTTATAACGTCACAATCTTCCCTTTACATATCGAGGTCTTTTCAGCATGTAGTTCTGCCCTACAGTGTGTCTGTATAAGACCTGTTAACTCTGAGAGATGTGCCAACTCAGATAAATTTTGTTTATCTGCTTCTTGATCTCACTAGTTCATAGTATATATGAGCAGGTTGATGCCTCGAAAATCACGGAGGCTATCTGAACTAGAGTCCTGGTCCTACCTTGTATTGAGTTGGCATCATGCAGTTTCTTACTGTTTTTTTATATATCTGTCTCCCTGTGTATACAATAGAGACAGTGTTAAGAGCACTCTATCTCCTGAGTTACTACAGTGCTCAAAAGAGTGTCTACTGCTGTTAACTCCACTTTGGCCAAAACTGTTTACCTTGTACTGATGTCTGCACATAGACTGCTGTGTTCTTATAGTTTTGTTTCATTTTGTTTTTAAAAATGCATTAATTTTACCACAGGAATAAGATAGGAAAGCACATTACTTCTTGGATAATTGGGATTGATATGGTTTACTATGTGAATTTTAATTCTCAATTTTTCCATTGATGTTTTCCACTGGATAAAACAGTAAAACATTTTTCTCTAATTTTTGAAGTTTTTCTGTGCTTATTTTCATTTTTGAGACATGGGCTCACACTGCAGCATAGACTCAACTTTCTTTCTCAACATTCATTATCTTAAGACCAAGATAAAAGAACTTCCTAAAATAGTTTTTAGAATCCAAGATGTATAGATATATAATACTCATACTTTTTGCTAATCTGTTTACTATATGCTGTTTTACTAAGTCATAAGTGACTGCCGTAAACTCTTGGGTCACTAGTCATCGTTTATTTTGAGGCTCTGACACTGTTTGATGGGGGCCTTCTATTTGGGATAATTTGGGAATATTTCTAGTTAACATCACACGTGACAGTGCAGAAAGGATTTCTACTTTACTGTGTCTAACCTATTAAACAGGCAGTAGAATCCTGTCCTTTTGTGCATGGATATTTATGTTATAGAAATTCACAGTTATTTAAATATTTATAAAATGAGAGTTGAGAGCAGCACTTTTGAAAAGCAGTTAATAATGAGCAGACATCAAGGGAGCTATCATTATAACAGCAAAGTGCTTTGCAACTCCAATAACTTCAGTAGTGCAGAAGCAGGCCATCAAACTTAATTAAAAGCAGTCAAAAATAAACTGAGAAATTGAACTGTAAAAGGCCGCCCTTTGCCAGAAGCTGATGGCAGAAAGAAAGCAAGGGAGAGCCTTGAAAGTGGTAATGAATTGATAAGCCTTACTGCCTGCAACTTGTAATTCGCTCTGTCAGATTTTAGTATCAGTTAAACTAGATTAATAGAGCAATCACTGATTCTCTATCTTAAATCCTTCTTTGTCAGCCTCTTATTATAGGCTCCCATGATAGATGGAAGCCTGAGTGGGTCAAAATTTCTATGCTTTCTCTGCCCAGTCACTCTTTAAATAATGCTGGCATGCACATTCTCTGGAAACCAGCATTCTGATATTTTAAGAAGCAAAACTAAATTCAGTTATTGACAGACTGTAGCCCTCACTTCCAAAGTAGCTTAGCTTGTTTTTAATCAACAGTGGAAGAGATCGGCTGGATTGTGGACTGACAAGTCTCGCACCACCAGGGGCTGCCAATGGGAAGTGAATGATAAAGAGAAGATAACAAATTGACTGTAAGTCCAAACACACAGATTATTGCGGGTTGCAGGACCAGCACTACAAGGCCAGAAACAATTTGCCCTCCATCATTTTGCTTTTGTAATAATGGTCTTTAATGAAGCTAGTGCCTCCCTGCTGAGGCCTTGTTATGTTTTTTTCAACATCAGTGAGAAATAGATTTCCCTGAATTGTAAGAGAGCTAATGAAACAGCAGGAATATTGAAGCAGAGGATCAATTACCTTTTTTTTTTTTTGCAGTAATTTTGAAGTTGAAATGGCTGTAATGCAGATGATCCAGACAAGATAAACCAGCTTATTGAAAAGCAGTGTGCAAGGGATACAAAATACAAAAAAGCTGAAGTAGACAAATGGTTTTGTTTTCTAAAATAATTCAGTATGACTGCACAGTGTCCCTTCAAACAGCAAGTGTTTGAGACATGACAAAAATTTAAGGCAAATATACACTACAAATATAGTAGTTTATTTTTGTCATAATTTAAATGTGAAAATGTGAAACATATTTGGGAGTTCTTCTGATAAATTCTAACAGTGCTGCTTATGTTTTAAATTCTAAATATTATAACTTGAAGAAATGATATTTGCTTGGTGTGGAAACATAGCCATTCAGACTGAGATGGCCCTAAAAGGAATATAGCTGTTACTAATGAAGAAAGACACGTAGGACTGTAGGACTGTGACACACTCTCTTATTTGTGAAGAGCTTTTATAACCACCACCATGCAATTCAATTCTGACAGCAATCCTAATAAGACTGGCGTTCAAACAGGTGGTGCAATCTTACAAATGCTACAGTAATGAAGAACGAAGCTCAGGCAGGTTAGATAATTAATACCAGGTCACACAAGCACCTGAACCCATACAATAGCCCACTGCCCTTTCCACTTAGTACTTACAAGAAATCCCAACTTTCAAATTTCAAATCACTGAGCTGTAATATAGTCTGCGTTAGCAGAGTATGTAATTTCCATTTCCATCAGCTGCAGTCAGCCAGTGACAACGTCTTTGTGCTGATATGTGAATCACGTAGATCAGTGGGCCTGCAAAGAATGAGGCTTCCAGGGTGCTGGGTATGACTATTCTGCAGCATAGATGGAGCTCAGAGACTCTAAAAGATATGGAAATAGGAATACATTTGCCTTATAAACAAGAAGACGTCAGTTCTATTCCCAGCATCCATATATATGATCAAGACACAGTTGTAGTTTTTGCACAGAGGACACAGATACAATAAGGTCTCTAAGATTTTCTAGTATGCTAAACTCACCTGCTAAGTAAGTTCTTAGCCAATCGTGGACTTAGTTTCAAAAATTAATGCTAAAAACAATGTCTATGGCACCTGAGGAATGGCACCCAAGGTTTTACTGTGATCTTATACATACAGACCCACACACACATACACACCCACAAACACACACATGCATATGCACATGCACACATGGTACATGACTATTAAAAAGGCACTAAGTATCGTATCCTCAGTGATAAAAATACCATCAATCAAAACTAACTTTGCTACATGTCAATACCAAATGCCATAGCTTGCCAACACAGCATTCACACTACAGAGTTGAGTCATTTTTACATGATTCTTGGTCATATCACTAGCTCACTGGCACGGCCCAGCAAGGGCACAGAGAGAACTACTGCTGATCACTAGTATAGGGGAAGATCAAACTTCAAAAACTAAACTTCAGATTCTACTGAGTATGCACAGTGTTTAAGACATTATAAAGTAATGGGCAGTCTGCAGCAGCATGTGTTGACTTTGTGCTCTGTGCCTGAGGCTTTGCTAAGGACTCTGTGTGCACTGCTCTTTATAGCAGATAATAAAACACAGACACTACTGTGGTTTGTGTTTTACATACAGAGCAAATAAGGTACATCACATTTAAGGACCTTGCTTAAGATGAACCTACAAAACTGCTAAGTGATGAAGCCCCCCGGCAAAACACCTCGGTATGCACTTCAACAGCTTTCACTGCATTGTCTATAAAAAGAAAAAAAAAGAAAGAAAAGAAAAAGATAAAGAATCAGCTCTTTCAGTTACTGAAGTTTTGCTCATGTTAAAACAGAAATTTTAGTAAATGAAGCATGTATGTAGTTTCTAAACAGAATGATTTGCCTCAAATATGCACAAGGTACTTAAGTTCGGCATAAACCCTATTTTGCTCCATAAGTTAACATGTCTCGTTGTCATGATGTTATTTTAACTCTATGTGGAGTACAGAATTGTACCTACTAACATGTAACGACCTTTGTAAGAGTTCTGATTGCCCCATGATTGAGGTGTATAATCATCTTATGTCACACTGCATTTTAAATATAAACTATATGATGAACATTGAGCACAATATGGCTTTTAACATAAAAGAATATTTAAGACAATCTTTTTATGAATGTGTGTGGATAGATAGATTGGCTATTTCTGTATGTGTGTATGCGTGTATCTCTGTGTGTTTCCCGGTAATCACACACACACACACACACACACACACACACACACACACACACACACACACACATTTCATATGTGTGAATTTACCGACCTTCTAAATGGAATTGACTCCTGCAATTCAATCCTTTGTGCATTTCAACAGCCAGTTGTGTGTGTGTGCAGAACAGTATAATTGTCCAATACAATTTGCCAGCTAAAGTTGAATCAGGAGACAGAGTCCTTGTCTACTTTTAAAATGAATGTAAGTATTCTCTTGATTGCCTTGTTAGTATTACTATTTTTCTCCTGTTTGTATTTTCACGGGCTTTTTACTGTTTAAGACAAGTCTGCAGTATCAAAATGATGTGCTGGCAGTGCTACTATGTCATGTTGTCCCTGGTGTAGAAACTAATTACATTACATAGGCTTCATTCAAGCATGAGTCACGGGGCTACTGACTGTGATTTCAGTCAATACTAAAAACTGTTTTACTTTTGACTAATTCTGTATGGCCAAGACTATAGAATTCCCCAGAATAATGGTTATGTGTACTATGCTTATCTTAATCCTAAGGTTCTGTTTATCTTAATCCATTCTGCAAGACAAGAAATAAGGGAAACATAATTAAAAATTAAAAAAAAAAAACAGACTCGGCACCAATGCAAAACCAATGCTTTGAACGCGTAGAAAACACAAGAGATTAAACTAGATAATCTTAAGTTTCTGAATAAAAAAATAAGATGATCAACACCATACAGTTATGATTTTATTTACAGTTTTGTATAATCTTGCTTAGAATTGGAGAGAAATACAACAGACTTTTATGAATTGAACCCACAGGAATCCTCAACAAACTGCAGTCTCATGGGAAAGAGGAAAAGCATGTATAAAACCACGTGTGTTGCATTGTACACCACAGACCATATGTGAAGATGCAGTGCAAATTTGAGCTAGGGGACTATTCCGAAAATAAAGTTAAACAATGGTTTCCTTAGAGCCTCTCAGAATCATTTAAGTAAATACCACCCTCACTAAGAAATATGTCATTTTATATTAATTATTAATTTTGAAAGAGAATGCATTTGTGTGTTTAGTGGGTGAAGAGTTGGGAGTATCTGAGAGAAGTTGGTGGAGAAAAAACTCCAATCACAATAGACTGTATGAAAAAAAAATATATACAATTGAGAGAAAGTAATATGGCAGTGACTGTGTATGTTCATAAATGCACATGCTTTGAGATATTTGTGAAATTTTACCATAAGATACCTTAAAACTCGAGTGAGAATACAAGATTTTAGTTGTATTTACAAGAAAAAAGACTTTGATAGATACGGAAATTCCAATAAGATGAGTAAAATAGAGTACTGAGGTTAGCAAAAATTCTTTAGGGAGATATATAAGCTGACAGTCTGTTCTTTTTCTTTTAACTTACTTTTAGATAAAATGTATAACATACTTTCTGACATTGTTTTAATTATTTTCTTTATAGAATTACTATTTTATTGCATTGAAATTCAGCTTTAATTATACACATGTGAATCAGTTTGAAAACCAAGAATGTTCAGAGTGACTCAATAACAGTAACATTGATTGTTTTTAATCAGCTTTAAAGACATCCACTAATAGTTGGTGTTTACTCACAGATGTGTTCTCTGTGGGGACAAGGATGTGTTTGCCTGCATCAAACATTTGCTTAATTGGCAGAGGAAATTTACTTATCATAGGTTCAAATAATTCATTAGTCACCCCAACTTGGTACATAGTAATTGAGATCTAGAAGGGCTATACTACTTTCCAACTCCTCTGACCATCACTGTGTAGAAGTAAGTTTGAATATAGGCAATGTAAAATCCATACCTTTAGTGGGGCTGACACGTTTTCTGTACATTGCTCATTTTAGGGATTATCTGTTAACATATTCCTATGTCTATTGTGACAAAGAAAGCCAGTTGTTTTACAAAACTGGATGAAAGGCCACTTGTATGAGTTCATGTACTTTTGTGAAAGATGTGGTTAATAGTAGTTTCTGCTTCTTTATTAGAATCATTGCTCTAAAGAGAACAGTCACATAAACACCTCACTTTATGTTGTTGTTGTTGTCCTCTAATTTTCCAAGAGAATAAACTTCTCACAATAGAAGGAGAGCTGCTGTACTAAACTTTGGGTGTCTCTTATCACTTCCAGTGACCCTTGAAGTGAGCTTCACATCATCCTTAGTGGTTCTATTTATTTTAACTGTTTGCTTCACTTTCTGGCCTCCCAAACCACAATGTTTCTTTCTGATCTCTGTTTATTATATGCAGTCATATTTTAAAAGTGTTTTTTATCCTAATTGACTTTAACATGTTTAAAGCTTTCAGAGAAATTATGTAGGCTATGTGACAAATTCTTTAAAATGCTATTTTAGAATAAGACATAATTCCTTAAAGATGGGTCTTCCTCTAGCATCACAATCAATTCATAGATTGCAAAATGAATCACTTTTATTTCTGCCAGTGAGAAGCTCAGTCTATCAAACCAGAATCCTCATCAATGTGTTAGATAAGTAACTACTGTTGTAACTAAATGTTAACAGTTACAGTGACTGATACCATTGGGGAAAAAAAAAGAACCAGTGTCTATGACTACCATTTGATTTTTTGTATGTGAGTGAATTTTCACGTAAATGGCATCTTTTCAATGGCATCAAATATAACATAAACATCTAGGAGTGATTGAATTGATTCCAATATAGATTAAACCTTCCTAGTAATACTCATAGTCTGAAAACAACACCAAGAAAAAAGAGTGCTGATGAGCTCGTCAGCGTGCTGAGTGAGAACTGAATTAATCTTGGCATGCCAGTGAACAAGTACTTCAGGAGAGTTGAATACCAAGTGAATTTCTTCAGATGCCACCTAGACCTGGAGATCTGAGCACTGTTGTGTGTCATTATTGTCATAACCTATTCTTTTCCATCATATGTGTAGCAGCCAATTTTACTTTCTGGACTCTATGATTTATATGCTCCTCCAGTATAACTCACAATTATCTTTAATTTCATTTTGTTTTTAGCATAGAGATATGCAGACTATACTCTTTGAGCAATTTATGGCAAAAAAGCAAACTATTCCTGAAATATATGGCAATTACTTATCTTCCTACATTCTTCTCAGAAGCCCAGCTATTAAGCAACATACAAACAAAGCAGAGTGAGAAGCTGCCTCATAAACAGCTCAGTTCTCACCGTTTTTTACTTAGAAGAAGGTAAACTTCTTCGTAAGAAACTTTGTTTCTTTGAACATTAATGACATCTGAATGATTATTATAAGTCAAATTGTGAGTGGTCCTTTAGAATATAGACCATATGAAGATAATATTTAATTATAAACACTCTGCTGACTAAAACCTGAGGAATGGTAAGGGAGATAGATAGATAGATAGATAGATAGATAGATAGATAGATAGATAGATAGATAGATAGATGATATAGATATAGAGTATTAGACAATAACTTAAAAACCATAATCCTTCTAAAGAATGATGTGTAGACTTTGAAGATACAGGGTCTACAAAGCCATAGCTGCAGCACTGGTGTCTGAAAGGTCCTGTAAGGAGAACTTGGGAAGAAGAGAAGTTTGGAATCATTTCAAAGTTAAAGCAAATAGGTATAAATAGTGAAGTGAAGTACCTTCCAGGAATCTAGTCCTGACCTCGCAAAGGATTAAACCCTGCTGCTTGGAAAACTAGAGGCAATGTAGAATCAGTCTGCTTGGGTAGGAGGCTGGAGATGCAAGCTATGCTGGCTGGATCTGGATGCCTAGAATCTCTAAGCCTGCCTTTTTCTAAGATGCTCAGGATTCCTTTACTGCTTTTTGTCCATCTATTTATGCCCCAGGCACCTGCTTTTGTTTAACCTTTCTAGTTGCTGTGACATAAACAAGCTAATGAAAGGGAACATCCTAATATTATATTTTCAGTGATTTTTAGATGTTTTCTGTGTCCCACATTCTCTGAATAATAGGCATAAAGATTGTGTGTAGTACAGAATATTATGTTTTTAATAGAATTCTAATCTAGGAAGGCTGATAGAAAGGAGGAATTTGCCCTGAGTGCTATCATGCTTGTCTCTTATCTATATAAGAATATAATTGGAATTGACAGATTGTAAATTTGAAAAGGGTCCAAGGGAATGTTTAACAGAAATATTGGAAGTTTATTCCACAAGAGAGCCAAAACTTTACCTAACTTATACAATCATTTAAAGTTACCAGACAAAACACAGAAAGCGATCACTGAGGTCACCAGCTATGAAAGAGTCACAGTTGTAGATGTAGTTAATTCAAAGGGAGTTTGTTTCCTTCATTGCTAATAATGAAAAAATGGCAAGATACAGATATATGGGCCCGTATTAGTAAAGTGATGAATCTGTTAGGTGTCCCCTTTTCTCATGGTTATTTTTGAGTAAATAAGAGCTAGGCACTAGCTTGGGGATGCTCTAGAGAAGGAAACAATGAAGATCTAAAAGGTGTTCCAACATGTCTTTTATCTTACCAATGGGTAATTGTCATTAAAAACTCCTTTTATTGTATGCTTGTTCATTTGGATCTCCTCCATACATGGGCCTTAATCAAGAAATGCCTTATATTTCAGTACATAGCTCATACCTTCACAGAAACTAAAGGATAAAATGTTGCCTTTATAGAAACCTAACAAAATTACAATATTGTCCTATAATTTGAATTCTTGGTAGGCAGGAAGATGCTCACTAAGTTTGTTAGGCAATGTGTCTCTGCTTGCAAAATTATTGTTGAAATTAGTAACCCCATCTAGTTATGGTGGATTCCAGTTTGGACATTTATAAAGGCAGACACTTGGGTCGGCTTGATTCTTCTCAATCATTATTGCTGCTACTCACTTATGGTAAAGAAATCAGAGTATGACTATTCAAACAAGTGTTCTATCTGGACCACTATAAGATAATAAAACTCATATGGGCAAGTTTATACAGGCTATATGGAAGATGCTTTTGATTTAGCTATTAGTTACTGGACTCAATTGCAGGGTTCAGTTTTATAAAGGGACTATACTTTTTGTGTATACTATTATTTATTGCAGGACATATTTCTGTAGAAGATTTCTGTAGTAAACAATGCTAATGAGTTACTTTTACATAGAGATGATAGCAAGGACCCTCTATCTAAAGATCTCCCAGCAGTAACTCCAGCATCATTTGTACTTTTTAAAAGTTGTATTACTTATATGAATGTTTTCTTTGTAAGTATGTCTACACATTGCATTCATGCCTGATGCCACAGTGGTCAAAGGATGTAACAGACCCACCTTGAATTAAGATTACAGAATGTAGGCTGGGCGGTGGTGGCACACACCTTTAATCCTAGCACTTGGGAGGCAGAGGCAGGCGGATTTCTGAGTTCGAGGCCAGCCTGGTCTATGGAGTGAGTTCCAGGACAGCCATGGCTACACAGAGAAACCCTGTCTCAAAACAAACAAACAAACAAACAAAAAACAACAACAACAACAAAAAAAACAAAAAACAAAAAAAAATTACAGAATGCTATGAATCACAATATGGGGTGTGTCTTAGTTAGGCTTTCCATTGTTGTGAAGAAATATGTTGATCAAGTCAACTCTTATAAAGTACACCATTTAATTAGGGCTGGCTCACAGGCTCAGAGGTTCACTCCGTTATTTCCAAGATGGGAAGAAGCACGGATGTTTCCAGGCAGGCTTGGCAGAGGAGGGTCAGAGAGTTCTACATCTTTATCCAAAAGAAGCCAGGAGAAGACTGTTTTCAAGCAGTTCAGAGGAGGGTCTCCAAGCCCATCCCTACAGTCACACACTTCCTCCAACAAGGACATACCTCCTAATAGTCCACTCCTTGGGTAAAACATATTCAGACCACCACAGGGTAATGGAAACTGAGCCCAGACCCTCTGAGAGAATAGCAAGTACTCTTAAATACTGGGCCATCTCTCCAACTCAAAAACATAGTAGGTTTTTGTTTGTTTGTTTGTTTGTTTGTTTGGTTTTTAATTTTATTTTAATTTTTAATTTTTCCCAATCTGCTTTTATACCATTTTAATTACATGCAAGTATTCAGGTCAGTTCTAGGTTGAGGAACTAGCAATATAATAGATGCAAATAGTCAAGGAACAAGCAAGACAATAAACACAAATAGTCAAAGAACAAGCAACACAATAAACAAAGTCCCCGTGATCACACCAGTGATCACTGTTTCTAAGGGCTTATCAGGATGACCAAAATATCTGAGCCTACTTCCTTGATCTTACCAAAAGTCATTTTCATGCTGAAGCCTACTTCTTTGCTCTAGCCTAAGATTTACATTCCTGCCTGAAACTACATGCTTCTTCACAGGAATCTTACATGAAGGACAAGGAAATGGACTTCGGGCAGGAATCTGACATTAGGCTAGAACAATTTCAGGCAGGAATCTAAAACATAGTAGTTTTAACAGGTTTCTTCCATTAAGTTTTGCTAGATGTTGTGAACATTAATTGGGTGATGTTTAGTGATGTATTTGTTGGCTGTCAGTATGTGCTACATACACTCATTCAAATTCCAAAGCACAGGTATGGCAGTGACTTCATATACTTTATAGCACAGCACTATTCTATGCCAAATACCTACCATCTTCATAAGATGAGCTTCACCTGATTACAAAACCTGACTTCAGCAGGGATTGTTGACTGGTGATATTCCTTCATAGAAGGTAAGAGTACAAAGTTATATTGGACCTTCCTGCTGGGTATACAGCCACTCTCCCAGCCAGTTATATGGGATTCTGAATTAATCACATGTGGACTCATTTTTGTGATCATAAGCTACAATATATATCCCAGGAAAGACTAATGAGTGGATGTTCCACTTATGAAGCTGTGAGAAAGTCAATATGGACATTGGGTGAAGACTTTACAATGTGTCTCCTCTTGGTAACTATACTCCTGTCAATAAATTTTCAATCGTGATTAATAAGTAACTCAATAAACTCATTGGTTCTGTAGGGGTGATTGTAATGAAATTGATCTTTGATCTGTTATTGGGACCTTATCAGATGGGAATAAATATTGCTTAGTCTCTCAAATCTAAAGAGAAAATCCACACAACATATAGTCAATTCATTTGTTCATGCTATTATGAATTTTTAATATTACATATTAATCTAGCCAGATGTTTCAAGAATGAAAAAGAAAATTAGAGATCTAATGTAAGTTCTGAAAATCTGAGTAAGTCATTTAAGATACATAAAGGATCAGGCTTAGAGGTCATGTATATTATGCTAGTGTTTCTAAGTTGCAATGGCTGGTTATATAATTAATCAATGTTTATTTAAAAACGAGTGTTTATTTAAATATACAGTAGGTAAAAGTACTAGACAGTTGTACTGATTTTCTGGATGTTCAGTAACTATACATAGAAACTATACTAATGTGGTCAGATGGTCAGAGTAATTAAAAGAGGTAATGTTTTCCCCCTTGCCCTTCAAGGTCAGTGAATTCCCAGGGGACTGTGAGCTGTTTCTTAAAATGTAGGTTGTGCCGGTGGAAAGTCAACTGGTCTTTTGTTTAGTGAGGCCCTAGAAATCCCACTAAGTAAATTCTAATAATGTCCAGTCTATAAGACTAAAGTGCCAACATAGATTTTCTAAATGCTCCTAAGCCAGAAGAAAACTGATAGAAGTTGAAGAAAATGTTTAAAAATATGAGATATTTATAATAATTATTAAATATGAGTCTTTTCAAATATTATAAAACTTGTTTTGAACACATAATTTAAATCTTTAATTTCCCCCACCTTGTAAGACTGTTATGTAAATGTTTCAATCCCATCAGCTAGACAAAGCTTTCATTACAGTAAGACTTCCTGCTGCATTCCAGGAATTTGATGGCCTGGAAAGGTCACTATGTTCTCTTTCCTCCTTCATTTCCTGTGGATCAATTCTTTTGATATTAGCCAGTTGCATAAAACTGTGAGTTTGAACCCCAGCCAATAGGGAAAAGACAGTCACTACTCTAGCTGCAATAAACACCAAATATACTTGGAAATATTTGTGTGTGTACTTTGGACCACACTCTACAGATCAAGACTGAGATTTGTCTTGTCCAGACAGTTGAAAAAATAAAAAGAACAAAGGAGAGAAAGGAAGACAGAGGAAGGAAGGAAGGAAGGAAGGAAGGAAGGAAGGAAGGAAGGAAGGAAGGAAGGAAGGAAGGGAGAAACAGAATTAGGTCCTAAGAAAAATATGTCAGTTGAAATAGTGAATTATCCCACTCCTTGTCTCCCGAAAATGGGTTGTTCATTGTCTTAGCTACTTTTCTATTGCTGTGATAGCATACCATAACCAAGGCAACTTAGGGAAGAAAAAAAGTTGTTTGAGGATTGTGATTTCAGTAGTCCATTTTCTTAGAGCAAAGGGATGGTGGCTGGAAGAGTTTAGAGCTTGTATCATGATTCTGGCCTATAAGTAGGAGGCAGACACATACACACACTGGAAATGGGGTGAGTATTCAGAAACTTCAAACGCCATCCTCAGTGACATACTTGTTCCAACAAGGACATACCTTCTAATCATTTCCCCCCAAAATTCACCAACATTTTCAACCTTTCAAATATATGAGCCTTAAGGGGCTATTCTCATTAAAACCACTACAGTATCACCTGGAAAACTTGAAGTGTCTTTATATTTTGGGTTTGTACTGTAAGCCTGAGCAACAAGTACAAAGGATACACACATCATGGAGGGCTGTAGAGTTAAAAAGTATAAACAATGAGCCTAGAGCAAGCAAATTCTTTAAGTATATAAATGTCTACTCTAGCAGAGCTTTAATAGAGTGTAGACTAGACAGAAAGGTACCTCTACTGAGTTTCACCTTATGACCAAATGGGTTTTTTTTTGTTGTTGTTTGTTTTTGTTTATTTTTTCTCTTTTTAAGGCATCTAGAAGTGTCACTCATATAAAGGTAAGAGAAATCTAAACTCCAAGTCCCTCCCTATGAAGTGATGTAGCAACAAAATAATTCAGCAACTGATTGCTAAACTTTAAGATTAATAAGATAGACAGGGATACAGGGCTTATCCAAGTCTCTGCTTGGCAATAAAAACAAGGTATAGTAGGTAAGCTGATTTTTATGTTTGGTTAATTTTATAAAGATTGGCACTACTCTTTAAAAATTACCCTTGATCAATTAAAAAACAAAACAACAAAGTTTTGCTGTCTGTATTACAAACTGCCCTTACTTAAATAGTATAAAGAGAACCTTCTAATTTTCTACTTCTGGTATTTTCCAAATGGGTTAAAAGAATTAGTGCAGTATTCAGAAAACTGAGGTGCATTTATTACTTTATATGTATTTCTGAGATTACAGATTAGGAAGAGTACAGCAATATTTATGTTATGGGTACTATTTGAGAATCTAGAGGGTTCTGTGATTCACTGAGCTGTACTTCTGGAAAAAGGTAGGAAATTAAAAGGCTCACAATATGATTTACTAGAACACATACATACACATGCAAAACATACACACACAATTTCTGGTCTATGTATAGAAGATTACTATTGAGCAATCCTCATACTGGTAATTGTTTTCCATTTTCCACTTGACATCTCCATCTCTGCCCTTCAGAGAGCCTAATTTTTCTTTGACAGAAGTCTGTACTGGCCTTTTATTCAGGTGTTACAATAGGAGCTGCATTTTAGTTTAATATTTATGTTCTGTCATCTTCTCCCCAATCTTCTCTACTCCCTCCTACAGTGTCTCTTGCATGTTCCATCCTGTATTTAGATGGATGAGGAGAAGCTGACTGACCTCCCAAATGAGCTTAGTTAGAGGGCTTGAGTAGTGTGCGCCATCTTTATTCGGATATCTGACTTTGCAAAGGTATGTATCCCTAGCAAAGAGTGTATTTAGTTCTATAAGTTGACAAAACTTGAAAGGATTTTTGGTTGGTTGGTTGTTTTTTTGAGGTGTACTCTAAAGTCTGGCTATGTTGGCCTGCCTACTGTCACAGTCTTGGGCCGGAAAATTTTGATGTTTTAGACTTTTCAGTATCTAGTTGACTGGGAATATAGCTGCAGGTCACCATATCTAGCTACAAGTACGTCTTTGAAGGAAAAAAAAAAAATAAGAAACAATTGATGTTTTAAGAATATATCCAATGGTGGTGGTTTGAATAAGCTGTACCTCTCAAAAAGCTCAGGAATTTGAACACTGGCTCTTCTGTTGGTGATGCTGTTTGGGGGAGATCATGGAACTTTTAGGAGGTGGAGACCTACTGAGTTAAGTATGTCACTGGGGGTGGGTTTGCGGCTTCATAGCTTGTCCCACTTTCAGTTCACCCAAATTCTAATTCCCTCCCCCCCTCCCTCCTTGACTTCTTTTGATCTCTGTATCATAATGGAAATGAGTTGGAACAGCTGGAAACTAAGATAGTAGAATGCATTCTCACTCACCAAAGAGCTTAGATATGTACTGGAAAGATATAAAAAGGACCAGAGAATTAATTAGGAGCCCTAAGCAAGATAATTAACTTGTTCTCAATGGTGAACAGCTTTTGCAGAGTGGGCAGGCACATGCAATATGCAGTCTTAGAAATCACAGAAGCAATTCTATAGAGAAAATAGAGTGAAAGAGAAAAGACCCCTTAGAGTCAGTTTGTGTTTGAAAACTACTGAAGTATACAAAAATCATCATGCTACTTTACCTTCTCTCTCTCTCTCTCTCTCTCTCTCTCTCTCTCTCTCTCTCTCTCTCTCTCTCTCTCTCTCCCACTCTCTCTCTCTCTCTTTCTCTCTCTCTCCATCTCTCTCTCCATCTCTCCCTCTCTCTCTCTCTCTCTCTCTCTCTCTCTCTCTCTCTCTCTCTCACACACACACACACACAGTATTATATCTATTAGACATAGAAATTTGTAGGGAGTAGAGATAAGGCTGAGAAGCTAACTTTACTTGCTGTTCTTCTAAATGTCCTCAATTTGGTTCCCCAGTTACAACTGTTGAGAACTTTAGCTCCAGAGATCTATCCCCTCTTGTGGCCATTGAGAGAATCTATAAATGCATGGCATACTCTAATGCAAATTATAAAAGAAAATTGATGTGTAAAATAAATATTAAATTAAAACAATTTTATAAAGTCATATATAATACGAATATAACTGGAAACACTAAACTTGGGCCTATATTGCCAGCTCCATGGTGTCCTCTGGTATCACATTTTAAAATTGCAGCAACATCTTGATTTGCAAATTAAACCAGCAAAATGATAGAAATTGCCAGAGAAAATTGAATAGGTTGGGTACTTGTGGTGGAGTAAGCAGAAGTCTTTTGCCATGAACAGTTATCATGGGTATTGATCTTGACCTATCAGAAGTGACACTGGTTTTTGAGAGAAAGTAGTTGCAAGATAACTTCACAAGTATGTTATAAGCATCAACAATTTTAGGACTAAACAGGAGTCATAGTTATAAAGTCCAAAGTTATAAAGAGGAAGGCAGAATACTAGAAAGCACAGTTTGATAGGATTATGCACAGAAGTCAGCTGGACCGAAATCTCTCAGAATTCTGGGGGAACCAGAAGGGACTTCATGAAAATATTATGTTGGCACTGATGACAGAGAAAAACATGCAAGCGCATTGAGGTAGCTGATTTATTTAAAAGGAGAGTTGAGATTTCGCCTCTCAGTAGATGTATGACTAGGGTCTGCAAAGTTCTTGTGAAGTACATAGCGAAAACAAAATTCTTTTTAATTTCCAACATTTTTCTGGACTCACAGGGACATCTTAATCATTTTACAGAAAATAAAAGAATCTAACTTGTACAAATGTTGAGTTTATTTCCTCAGCCAAAGAGAATAGATGAGAGCCTTGCCAAGCAGTGTAAATACATGGCATGGGCTGAGCCCAGAGCATTTTTTTCTCTGTTCGAACACAATCTCTCTTCTGACCTAAGTCTTAAAGCTTCTAGCCTCCATACAGCCTAATTTTGCAAGATGACTGTTTCAATTTGGCTTCTCTCAGCATTTGACTGAAATGCTCCTTCTGGCCTCATACTAATTTTTTCAATGTGGTCTAGTCTGGCTCCTTCTCATTCTCTGGCTATTTCTGTCTTCACCTGTGTCTCTCTTGTTATTTCTATAACCTGTCTCTGTAAAATTGTTCTGGTAAAACTGCCACAGTCTTTCATGTGTACTGAAGCCACACTATATGGGCATAAAATATTGTCCTTGTACACTATTACTGTAATAGGTGTTATGTCTGTCATAAATGGAACTTTCTGATGTTGAATCCTGAATGGCAATTTTTGAAATGATGTTCTTTTTTGAATGAGAATTAAATCATTTTTCAAAAATCTACCACATAATATAAACTGTAAAATAAATACTCATCAATTTTATGGTGAAGTGATCAGTTGGCAAATTCATTTGGTGAATAATCTGGATACATATTCACCCCTTAAAGACTCATGGTACATATTTGGTTAGCAAACAGTTATTGTCCCACATATTTGTTTTTGAAGCAGAGATAACTCATAATGAATATGCTGCTTATTTATCACTATTCTTTTATTCTGAGGAATATTAATGATAAATATGTTTTATCATTTTTTCACTGAAACCAGAACTTCTTATGGGAAAAATTTAAGAAAGGTTGTGTTAGCTTTGCTAATATTAACTACCAAACACCACGCGAAATAAACTTTGACTTTCTCAAAAGAGATTAGTTTGTGCATCAATCAACTTAATTTGAAGTTACTTTAAGAACTTGAAGTTCAGAGTCATGCTGTTATTTTGTCCATTAGTTTTCTAGATTATTTTCAACTGATTATGTTTGCATGATCTCATAAAACTGAACAAGATAAAAACTTTAAGAGTTTATGTTGAGCCAGGCCAGGTGATACACACCTTTAATCTTAGCCCTCAGCTTTCTGGAGGCAAAGGAAGAAGAATATGAGTCAGTTCAAGTCTAACATGATCTCTATATAGTTTCAGGATAGCCAAGAGTACACAGAGATACCCTGCCTCGAGCAAACAGACAAAAAATAAGTCATGTTTTTAATAACACCAGTATTATAGTTCATTGTTTTCCAGTATGTTTGTCTTAATTTGTATTAGTGTAAAACATTGGAGGAATTGTGCGGTCAAAAGGAAGGAGGAGAGGAAGGAAGGAAACAAGGACAGAAAGTAAAAATGGGAGAAAGAGAGATAAGATAGGAGGGAGAGAGGAAAGGAGATAGGAAGAGAAAGTACTGAGTAAAATATATGAAGCTTCAAAAAGTAAAGATATATTGGCTCTTTCTTCTTTTAATGGTCTCCTTGATGGAGACATCAGAATATTGACAAGATTAAAAATTTTGCTGTTAATTTTAGTGAGTTTAAATCACATTCATGTACTAAAGGTATTCCATCAAGTGTATGGACCATAGTCTCATGCTGCCTGATTTTATCACCAGAGATTTTCAGTGTGCCTGCTCTCCTCTCTCTTTGCCACCAGAGGGAGATGGAAACTTGCCTGTAGATGGGAGGTTGTAAAGCTCGGTACTACTCAGTTTTCTCTAGCAACCTCCATTTTCAGAGAAGTTCTAGACACTGATAAGGCAAAGAACAGGCTGTTAGAAAGCGTTTGTGTACTCATGTAGTACGATGATCATTGCTGCATGCAGAAGATTCTGACAGCTCCAAAGAGAGTCAAATTTACAGCAGAACTGAAGCTGGTGTTTGGCAAAGAAGCCCTCTATTTTACCATAAAGGAGTCCACACCCTAAACTTTGAATTATGTCTTCCTTGAAGCTGTAATTTGCAGTTTTAACTCGGAGACAAAGCCAACAGTTATTGACATTACTTTTCCAATTTAAGTGGTGAATTTTCCTGAGGGTATACCCTGCTTAATTTTGAGTTGAAAAATAAATGTACTTGTATATACATTTCCTTTCACTTTTGCTTGTAAGTATATGGAAAGGCAACTCGCCCATTTGTAGCTATATCATTACTATTATTTTTTAATCTCTTAAAATATTATTTTATTAATGATTATTAATTTAATATTATTATATAATTATTATATAATTAATTATTAATATTTTATTACCCCATTTACCCCCCCAGACACTCCCCTATTCCATCTCCCCTCCTCCTGCTTCTATGAGTGTGTGCTCCCACCCACCCACCCAATCCTTCCTCCCCACCCTCAAATTCCCCCACACTGGGGCATACAGCCTTCATGGGACCAAAGACCTCCTCTCCCACCTATGTCCAACAAGGCCATCCTCTCCTGCATATACAGCTGGAGCCATGGGTCCCTCCCTGTGTGCTCCCAGGATGGTGGTTTAGAACGTGGGAGCTCTGGCTGGTTGGTATTGTTGCTTTCTCCATGGGGCCACAAACCCCTTCAGCTCCTTCAGTCTTCTCTTTAACTCCTCCATTGGAAACTCCTTGATCAGTTTAATGGTTAGCTGTGAGCATCTGCCTCTATATATGTCAGGCTCTGGCAGAGCCTCTAAGGAGACAGCTATATCAGGCTGCTCCTGTCAGCATGCACTTCCTGACATCCACAACATGTCTGTCTTTGGTGACTGCACATGGGATGGATACCCAGGTGGGGCAGTCTCAGGACAGCTCCTCCTTTAGTTTCTGTTCCTCACTTCTATAGTGCATAGACTAGAAGTATCTAAAGGCTGTATATTATTGACTATATTTTTCTTGTGCTTTATGGTATTTTTACATTCATGAGAGGATATTACTATATTTTATTTTTAAATCTTGAAAATTAGGGCAATATATGTAGGCACTGTAAACTGACAAGAAGAAACAGGTGATGTCTATTTCAAATAAAATTATCTTAGTAATTTTTAAGAATTTTGCTTTGCAAAGAATATTTTAATATTTATTTATTTATTTATTTATTTATTTTAATTTAGTTTGTTAATTTTTTTTATTCAGATTTTATCCCCCTCCTGTCCACCCTTTGACTTTTCCTCATCCCATACCTCCTCCCACCATCTCCATGAGGATGTCTCCATCCCCACTTTCCACTTCACCAGACCTCCCCACTCTCTGGGGCCTCCAGTCTCTTGAAGATTAGGTGCATCTTTTCTGCCTGAGTTCAGACCCAAGTGTTCTTTGCTGTATATGAGATGGGGGCCTCATATCAGCTGGTGAATGCTGCCTGGTTGGTGGCACAGTGTCTTAGAGATCTTGGGGGACCAGGTTAGTTAAGACTTCAGGTTCTCCTTTAGGGTCACCCTTCTCCCCAGTTTCTTCCATCTTTTCCCTAATTTAACCACAGGGGTCACCAGCTTCTGTCCATTGGTTGAGTGTAAATATCTGCATCTGACTCTTTCAGCTGCTTGTTGGGTCTTTTCGAGGGCAGTCATGATAGACCCATTTTTTGAGCACACCATAACCTCAGCAATAGTGCCAGGCCTTGAGGCCTCCCTCTGAGATGAATCCCAATTTGGGCCTTTCACTGGACCTACTTTTTCTCAAGCTCTTCTCCAATTTTTTCTCTGCTGTTCTTTCAAACAGGAACAATTATGGGTTGGAGTTTTGACTATGGAATAGCAACCCTAACCTTCACATGATATTCGAGGTCTACTCTAAAAGTTCCCTCCCCCCAAGGTAGAGCATTTTATCTAAGGTACCTCCCTTTGAGTCTTGAGAGTCTCTCACCTCCCAGGTCTCTGGTACATTCTGGAGGGTCCCCCTACCTCCTACCTTCCGAGGTTGGAGGTTGGAAGTTGCCTGTTTTCGTTCTCTCTGCTAGTCCTCAGAGCTTCAGTCCAGTTCCCCCACCAAATACCTGATCATGTATCCTCTTCACCTTCCTGTCCCCTTTCCCTCTCAGGTTCCTCCCTCCATCCCCACTCCTATGACTGCTTTCGTCTTCCTCTGAAGTATGATTGAGGCATCCTCACTTGGGCCCTTCAGCTTGTTAACCTTTTTGAGTTCTGTGGATTATATCTTGGCTATTCTGTACCTTTTTTTTTTTTTTTTTTTTTTTTTTTTTTTTTTTTTTTGCTAATATTCTCTTATAAGTGAGTACATACCATGCCTGGCAAAGAATATTTTATTAAACAATAACTCCATGGGAAAAAGTTGAAAATGGATTAGTATATTAAAATTGTTTTGTGTATCATCCTGGAAAATTTACATCAAAGAAGAAATGTAAAACTCAATTATTTTTTATTTTATGTATCCTGCTGTTATTTAGCCCAGTTACTTGGTCAAATGCCCATGAACATTCACATCTAAATGAAAGATATAAAATAATCTTTTGGAAATTGCTTGGTGAAATGTTAGCTATCATAGACAGAAGATAATGTTTTATTTTCTAAAATGTTAACTTCATTAAAATGATGATATACTATGAGCTGTATTTCTAATGTATTTTTCCTGGGTTTCTTGTGGCAAAGAAACCAAATATAACTTGATATTTGTGTTTGTATACATCAGTGACTCTAACTGACTCATTTTACTAAATAGTCAGTGTTTATTTTCTTATATATTTGTATCAGGTAAGTTTGTAAATGCTAGTTGTAGTCATAGAGTGCTTAAGTATAGAAGTCATGCTTTAATGAGTGAGAGATTATTCACATCTAAGAAATAATCTAGCAGCTCAAATTGGTGGATTATCTAGACTAGGAACTAGTTTCTTGATCTGAATAACAAGAGGTATTATAGTAGTATGAGTGCCTGGCTGGAGGAGAGGATAGGGGCTATCTATAATCCACATAGTAAAGCAAGAAGCTGAACTAACAACAGAATTAAGAACCCAGCAGGCAGGAAGTTAACAATAAAAAAGTCAGCAGAGAAGAATTAGGCAAACTACAAATTCAGTGATGAATTTATGAAATGGGAGTCATATATAAAACCAAAGGAGATTTTGAGGAAACAATTCTCATCAAAACACATGTTGTGGACCTTGAACTCTCAGAGTAGTCTACATAAGGCTAAGATGCATTGCAATCACTAGAGGTGCCACATTTTCAGTTTTACAGGATATGCTAGAACAATGAGATTATTTGTCTGATTTATTTATTTAACTAACAATTTCAAACAATTATAAAAGACGAGTTTTTGGAAAACACTAGGAAAAAGACAACATGATTTATTGATTTTTTTCCATGTTTTATTTTACTGTATTTTATGTGTATGGTCATTTCACCTGAATTTGTATCTATATACACATATATACCTGGTGGTCACACAGGCCACAAGAAGATGACAGATTCCCTGGGACAAGAGAGCAATGATGTGGGTACTGGGAATTGAACCTAGGTTCTCTGAAAGGCTTCCGAGTGCTATTAACTGCTGAGCCATCTGTCCAACTTACAAACACATATAAATGCAACAGTCATTATTAAACAAAAAATTAAAAATTGAAAATATAGGATTGTGCCTAATTGAAAATATAGAATTGTGCCTAATTTCACAGAGTATAAATTTTTATTTTGACTATAACAGAGTATGTGGCAATATTTTGTGCTGCTGAGGTATGTGAAAGGATTGGTCTATATACTTCTAAGAGGTATTTGTATATTTCAAAACATCCTTCATTGATATGTATCTTTAAGCCGTTATGGATTCTCCAGAGGAATCAGCTGAGCAGTTCTGTAGATGTTTATAAAACTGGTTGTCCATTCTAATGGTTGTCTATTGCTATATAGAAGTTTTAAAACCTGTCAAGGTATACTTTTAAGGGGACACACTTAAGTTAAAAAAAAAAGGCCAACACATTACACAGAATAGAATGATATTCCTATATTATGTCAATTACTTTGTTGTAAAAAAAATGGAGTAGATCAGAGCAAGCATGATAGTATACTTGTTATTCTAGTATCCAGGATGCTGAAGGGAGATGATAAGAAACATTTGTGGCCAGCTTAGGTTGCACAGCAAAACCCTGTCTCAAACATATTACAAAGCATAGGTACATAAAAATCTATATGAAACTGTGTTTTCCTTCAGGTTTATTATTCTTCTATGTCAGAAATTGTTCTAAATACTTTGCATGACATACTTTGTCTTGATGACCCCAGGAGAGAACTACATGTTTCCATATCTACATGTATAGAGGCTGAGGTGTGAACTTGACTGGCATATTGAGACAGTAGCTAGCATTTGGTCTAGGACTTGGACATAGTCCATAATTTTTGCCTTAAAATATACATGTTTATAAATGAAAGGCTTCTTTTTTTGACTGATGCTCTTGTAATATAAAGATTCTACAGCATTTGCCTGAACTACAAGGGATATGTGCTATATTTCTATTACAAAAAGCAATTATAAGGATAACTGCATTTTTGGAGAAATAAGTAATTGAATTGGAGGAAAAAACAGATGTTGAGTCATGTGTAGTGACTGCCTCTGACAAAAAAAATGTAGAATCAACAAATAATAATATCCCAAAGGCTCCCATTTCTGCATGTTTAAGTCAACTTCATAATTAGTGCATTAAAATACAAATGGACTTAGAGCGTGGCTGATAATATCAAACTGAGAAATTATAGAAGTGATTTCAAGTTTTAAACATGTTTATTCCCATCAATTTTTTTTTGGTATTATATAACATTTTACAGCAATGTCTAAGACAGGGCCTAATATTAATTCCATACATGTGATATGTAAAATGCTAATATATTTAAGCAGAGGGGTTATGGCTTATATTTATCTCAATACCAACTGCTTCCCAGTTGTCATTTTTAGTAAATAGGCATTTACACAAATATGTAAGCATTTTAAAAATCTTTTTAATACTGCTTTGAGCCACAAGCTGTTCTTTTAGTTAGATTAATAGAAAAGCATTAAAATATTTCAAATTAAAATTTAGCCTAAAATCCTATTCATCAGCATATTAATACAACATATTATGAGGAGAGAAAATACAAACTAAGCATATAATTGACAAATATGCCATTTCAGGTGGAAATATGCCGCTTCATTTGATTTTTGATGGAGCAAAATGTGTATCAGCAGTAAAAAAATCATTATCACAGCTCCCTTCTTAAATTGAAAGAGAAAACCTGGGCCTTCTGTTTATATTTTCTTTTGAAATTCTTTAAAATAAATAGAGAAATCCTTTAATTACTTCAGTGACATAGGGACAATATAATGTTTATATAATCAATTATATCCACTTGTTATAAAATAGTTTTACATAAATTGAAGGATGCATTGTCCTTCTGTACATAATTAGATTTAACTGATCATAAAATCTTATATTACTTTTGACTTTGAGATGAATGATATAATAGTTTTATTTCTTTTGATCCACTGTTCATTTCAACACATATTTCCATATGCTTCCCAACACCATATTTGATAGATTAATAAAATTTTTATTTTCTTCCTCTGGTATTCTTAAATGTTTCTAGGATAAGCATTTCAATGAAAAGAAAAGCAGACACTTTAAATGAAGACAAACATTATCTAGGAAGGAAAGGCAGAATATGCATGTTTGGTAAGAGCTGAGGAAACTTAACTTTTACCATTTCTCTCATCTTTAATATTTGACCCTCCATTTGCTTTCTGGACTGCCTACTGAGGAAATATATACATTACACCCCTGTAACACTATACACCCAACTGATAGGGTACTGTAAGGATAATCCTTTCCCCTTCCAAGACTAAGGTGTAGCTGTTCCTGAGACATTTGTCTTAGGAAGTTGAGGATGCTCTTCTTTCCTAGGCCTGATCCTCAGGAAGTTACTATACATCAGCCAGACCCGCTCTCTCCATCCTTTCCTACATATCCTCTGACACATTTTCTTTGTTTACAAGAAATTGCACGTCACTTGGTAACCACTGGCAGTCAGTAGAGCTGCTTTAGAGCTGATAACACTGAGGATAGAATGGCTCTGTGAGCAAAATCGACTCCAGAGGGGAATCAAATGTATTCCTTTTTTGGAGTTGGACAGCTTGTTTCCCTCATGATCCATTTACTTTCCCTTAATCCAACTAGATACGGCTTAATTTTAATTTTCATTTATATGCAGGCCGCTTGGCCAGCAGGCCTCAGGAATCTTCCTATGTCTGCTTTGATAGCACTAGACTTATTCTAGGGCTATGCATCAGAACACAGGTTCGCATGCCTGAGAAACAATTTAGTGATTTCTCTACCCTTCAACCCTCAAATACACAAGATTTTTAATAGCAATAGATAGGAGTGTGTTGCCTTATAATACAACTGAATCTATGTCAGTAAATATACAGACGGTTCATTTAAAATGTATGAATGGAGTCAAATTTGCCTATAAAGTCAGACATTGTGGAACATGTCTATAATTTAGAAGACTGAGGCAGGATGGTCACCATGATCCTTAGCCGTATAATATTCTCTCTGTCTCTCTCTGTTTCTATCTCTCAAATAAAGAGCATAAAGTATGCAATATTTGATGTATACAACAACAGATCTGTGTAAGATTCTGACTACATAACTATACCATGTACTGAAGCACACATCTGTAACCCAGCACTCAGGATGTTAACAGGAGGGCAGTGTGTTATAGGCCAGCCTCAGCTGTACTGTGAAAATCCCTCAAAATGTTAATAAAAATTGATTTTTTTCAATAAACTGAACTCAGAGTAATATTTTTGCAAAGTTGATGACAGTTTATATAAACATATGTGTGATCGTTTAGTGTAGCAAGAACATTTTAAATATGTGCTATAGAGGAATAAACTGTATTTGTTAAGTTCAGCACAAGAAGGTGAATAATTCAGATGCTTCACTCTCATTAGGGAGGAGAACCACCGAGGAGATCATAATGAATATTAAACAGAACATTGGTAATGTATGCCTCACTGATGTGAATCTTCAAGAAGATGATTTAAGCACACTAAAATCCATGTTTATGCATGTTATTCTTTAATGAACTGAATAAAAATGTGTGACAGATTAAAGGCACTCTAAGTATCAGAACTAAAAGCCGTACTTCATTCTACTTCCCAATGACTGTGAGTTTGATTCTCTTGGGTGAAATTGAATACTATAGTGTGCCCCTCCCCTGCCAAATCATCTACTTTACAGATGAATTGAATGTGTCGTTAGATTTCCTCAACAATATCAGATACTGACCTTCATCATAGCTGCCTTTCTGTATCTCACCTCACACTTATCTGTCATTTGACTTTTTCAGAACATCCCCAATATGTTGTTTCATTTAATCCCTTTGGGAAATTAAGCCAAGAGAGCCTTATTTTCATTTTGTATATGATATAATTAGATTTTCTGAGGCTTGGGAGAGCTAAGGTGCTCACGCATGCCATGTAGAGAGGTAGAATTCTGAGTATAACCTTTACATTCACCTTTGAGCTGATTATAATCAAAGGATTAAGAAAAACATAAGTGGGGGCTGGAAGAATGTCTCCCTGCTTAAAAGCACTGCTAGCTCATCCAGAGGACAAGAGTTTGGTTTCCAGCACTTCCAAGGTGGCTTACAACATCGGACACAGCAGTGACAAAGGATACAAGGTCCTCTTCTGACCTCCACAGTCTCAAGCATACAAATGCCACACATATGTGCACTCAGACACACACACAGAGAATATTTATATATTTAGTAACTAAAGGTGTGAAAAATATTAAAATATAGACACAAGAATTTTAAGTATGAGAAGTATTGTTTTTTTCTCAATATCCCAATCTCAGGTGCTTTAATTCTCCCAACTTCTTAAAGTCACTTTTGTATTTCAATAGTACCCAAGAACTTAGAAGAAATCTGACCACCCAAAATGATCTCATCTCCTGCAGCTCATCAATGTATGAGGGTGGTAGAACACACTCAAGATTTGGAAAAGGCACTTCCTGATTAAGCAGAAAGGTAAACTCTGTCTAGGGTAGTCTTGTCATCTATAGAGCAGTTCTACATGGACAGGGAAATTAGTTGGCAGGAACAAGCTGCCTCCCAGAGCTGGGATGTTGTATAGTCTGTGCTCCTGAAGGTCTAACCTTTGCCACAAGTAAGATCAGGGTTTGCTGAGGGTCCCTACCTGAAGACAGGAGCTTTAACCCAATATAGATGCTATTTTTTCTTTCAAGTATTTACATCATTAGTCTTATTTTGAAAACTGAGTTTTTGTTGCAATCTAATGTGATTTGTTACCTGTGGCGTTTATTTGAGAACATTCAATGTTGCCTGTTGTTTCGATATCACAGGTTAGGGTGGTATGGAAAACAAAGGAAAACTTTCATATATATTTTTTCTTTCATTTTCTTACATCCCTATTTAGTTTCCCCTCCTTCCTCTCCTCCAAGTCCCTTCCCCCATTTTTCTCCCCCACAACCTGCATCCACTCCACCTCTATTTCTCTTCAGAAAAGTGCAAGCCTCACATGGACATAAACCAAGCATTGCTTATTAATTTGCAGTAAGAGTAGGCACCTCCCCTCATATTGAGACTGGACAAGGCAACCTTGTAAGAAAAAGCTAGTAAAGCAAGCCCAAGTGTCAGAGGCAGCTCTGCTCCCACTGTTAGGGACCCTACAATAAGATCAAGCTGCACAACTGTAACATGGAGATGGCCTAGGTGGGTCATATGCAGGATCTCTGGTTGTTGTTTTTATCTCTGTGAGCCCCTATGAGTCCAGGTTGGTTGACTCTGAGGTTTTTTTCTGCTTTTCTTTGCCCCTCGGGCTCCTACACTATGAGACACACACACACACACACACACACACACACACACACGGGGGGGGGGAGAGAGAGAGAGAGAGAGAGAGAGAGAGAGAGAGAGAGAGAGAGAGAGAACATATAGGAGGAACGGTTTATTTACGTTTATGGTTTCTGAGGCATAAAAGTTCATTGCCATTGTGACAGGGAGGAATAGCATCAGGCAGGTAAAACAGACTGAGCAGCGAGTTGAGAGCTCCTGTGCTAGAATACAAGTAGGAGTGAGAACAAACTGGAAGTGGTGCATGCACAGTGACTTACTGCTTCTAGCAAGTCTGTATCTCTTAAACTGGGAGCAAGAATACAAATATCTAAGCCTATGGAGGCTATTCTCAGTCAAACCAACACACTCCCAAATACAGTTTTCTGGCGTTGATGGATGCTTTTCCAGGTTCTAAAGAACAATTCCAGGACAATGTTGGTTAAAGACTGGCTCTCATTTACTGTTACATCTCAGCTTCATAACAAGCCCATTGAATTTGTGGCCTAGGCCTCCAGTTAATGCATTTGTCTGCCCTACTTTATTCCTTCCACACTGTTATTTTTTTTTTTTTTCATTAACTTGGGCTATGAAGATTGTATTTCAATAATTTGTATATTTGATGTTTAATTGGAGAGATTAAACTACAGGGATTGTTTTTTCTTTTCCTTTCTTTCTTTCTTTTTTTTTCTTTCTTTCTCTTTCTTTCTTTCTTTCTTTTTCTTTCTTTCTTTCTTTTTTCTTTAACTTATTCATGTTACATCCTGCTCACTGCTCCCCTCCTGGTCACACTCTCCCACAATCCCCCTCTCTTTCTCTTCTGTGAGGGAAGGGATCCCCTGGGTACCTATCTACTCTGGCACTTCAAGTCTCTGTGTGGCTAGGAGCTTTCTCTTCCACTGAGGCCAGAAAAGGTACACTAGATGGAAGAACATGTCCCATGTTCAGTCTATAGCTTCTCAAATTGCCCCAGTGCCAATTGTTCAGGACCCACATGAAGACCAAGCTGCACATCTGCTACACATGAACAGGAAGTCCTTGGTCCATCCTGCGTATGATCTTTGGTTGTTGGTTCAGTTTCTGAGAGCCTCATAAGTCTAGGCTAGTTGACTTTTGATCTTCCTGTAAAGTGCCTACACCTTTCAGGACTTGCAATTCTTCCTCCTATTCTTTCATAAGAGTCCCCAAGCTCCAGTCACTATTTGGCTGTGGGTGTCTGCATCTATCTGAGTCAGCTCCTGGAATGATCTTCTCAGAAGACAGCAATGCAACTGTCTGCAAGCCTGACAAAGAATCATTGATAATGTCAGGGTACTTGCCCATAGGATGTGCCTAAACTTGGGCCAGCTATTGGTTGACCATTCCCTTAGTCTCTGCTCCATTCCCCATGCCTGCATTTCTTGTAGACAGGATAAATTTGTGTTGAAAGTCCTGTGGGTGTTTTGGTGTCTTTATCTCTCTACTGGGTTTCCTGCGTGGCTACAAGAGGTGCCCTCTTCAGGTTCAATATCCCCAATGTTATGAGTCACAGCTAATGTCACCCCCCATTGATTATTGGGTGCCTCCCTAATCCTAGTTCTCTGTCTCATCCTGGAGAGGCCCCCCCACCTCCCAACCCCAGATCAGGTACAGATTTCTATTCAATCTCATGGCCTTCTTAACATCTGTACTGTCCCTTCCCAAACATGATCTTGACCCCCCATTTCCCTTTCCATCCCCTCTCTCTCCCATTTCCTTCCCTCCCTTTGTCTCTTATGACTTATTTTATTTGCCCTTCTAAGTGAGATTTGAGCATCCTCATTTGTGCTTTCCTTCTTGTTTAGCTTCTTTCTGTCTGTGGAATGTAGTTTAGATATCTTGGGTTTTATGGCTAATATATACTTGTAAATAAGTACATACCATGCATGACCTTTTGAGTCTGGGTTACCTCACTCAGGATGATATTCTCAAGTTCCATCCATTTGCCTGAAAAATTCATGATGTCTTTGTTTTTAATACTTGAATAGTACTACATTGCAGAGATGTGCCACTTTTTTTTTTTTTTTTTTTTATTCATTTTTCAGTTGAAGAACATCTAGGTTGTTTCCAGTTTCTGGCTGTTACAAATAAAGCTGCATGAGCATAGATAGACAAATGTCTTCATGAAATGTTGTGGCATATTTTGGATGTATGACCAGGAATGGTATAGTTGGGCCTTGAGATAGAATTATTCCCAGTTTTCTGAGAAACCACCAAATTGGTTTCCAAAGTGGTTGTACACGTTTGTCTTCCCACCAACAATGAAGGAGTACTCCCATTGTTCCATGTCTTTGCCAGCATGAGCTCTTGAGTTTTATCTTAGCCATTCTGCTAGGCATAAGATGGAACCCCAGAGTTGTTTTGATTTGCATTTCCATGATGACTAAGGACTTTGAACATTGCTTTAATTGCTTCCTGGCCATTTGAGATTTCTCTATTGAGAATTCTGCTTATATCTGCACCCCATTTTTAGTTGGATTATTTGTGTTGTTGGTGTCTAACTTTTTGACTTCTTTATAAATTTTGGATATTTGTCCTCTTTCAGATGTAGGGTTGGTGAAGATACTTTCCCAATTTGTAGGCTACTGTTTTGCCCTATTTACAGTATCCTTTGCCTTATAGAAGTTTTGCTTGGATTGCTTACAGTTGCTTTTTTTGTAGTTCAGAGTCCAGGCCTGGCAGGTATTTATCAGTAAGGCACTTTCTCTTAACTTTCCTATTTTCACCTAAACATGCTTCGTATTAATTGAAAGTTTTCTTTTATTTCACAATATAAGCCTGTGTACATTTGTGTTTGTGTTAATATGTTTCTTCTTTCTTGTATACTTTTAATTCATAATTATCTCACTGTTTTCTAGTTTTATATCTTTGAAAGATAGTTTTAGGGAAAATTGATATTGAAACAAAGGAAAACATAATTTCCTTTATGGCATATGTAATTATTTTCAGTTACTCTGTAACATCCACTAGTCTTTTATTTTAATGACATTTTCTTTTGCTTTGGTGGGCTGTTATCAATTGCAGGAACTTTAACAAGCTAGGCAAAATCTATGGCTCTCAGATACATGCCCATTTCCAGTGCTTTAGTTTTGAGGTACTGTCATGCACTGAATATCATGTACATTAAGATGGCAGTAACAGTATAGAAATTTGTGCTTATTGATCCATGGTATTTAAATCTGAATTCTATATCAAAACTTTAAATAGGGATATTTATAAGATTCTGTTTCAGCTTTCATCATTTGACCAATGTCACTTCTTTGATTTCTCAATTTCTGGCTTGGGAATAATTTCTGATAGATTTCAAATAGTGGGACAATGATAAGGTACTTTTTACAGTTCTACCTGAAGACCAAGCTATACCACTGCTGGGCATATACCCAAAAAATATTACAACATATAACAAGGACACATGCTCCTCTATCTTTGTAGCAGCCCTATTTATAATAGCCAGAAGCTGGAAACAATCCAGATGTCCCTCAACAGAAGAATGGATATAGAAAATGTGGTACATTTACACAATGGAGTACTACTCAGTGATTAAAAATAAAGACTTCATGAAATTTGGCAGGAAATGCAACTAGAAAATGTCATTCTGAATGAGGTAACCCAGGCAACACAGACACAAAAGAACACACATGGTATGTACTCACAGATAAGCAGATATTAGCCCCAAAAGCTCACAATGCCCAGGATTCAACTCACAGACCATATGGAGCTTAGGAGGAGCTTAGGAGGAAGAAAGATAGGATGTGAATTCCTCACATGATCATGTCTGCCTTGAGAGGAGGACATGATCATCACGGGAGGTGGAGGGAGAGGGGGACCTGGAAGGAAGAGAGGAGGAAGAGGAAATAAGAGGGCAGTATCAGGTACTGGAAGGGATGGATGAGAGAGAAGTACAGACAGTCAAGAAATTGAATGAAAATGCGGGGCTGATAGATTGATTGTGGGGGCAGGCATGGATCCTGTTGGGCTGTATTGTGGTGTCTGTGTGTGTCTGCTATGGCTCAGTCGGCTGGAACTGTGGCTCAGAGTGGCAGAAGCATGGTAATTTGACTGAGCCCCTTTCACTCAGTGCTGGGAGGGCGCTGTGGGCCCCTGCCTGGGTGTGGGGTGAACTCAGTCTGAAGTCCCACAGGGGTAGGGCTCATCTTGGGCTCCCAGATGCCACTGGGGACTGTGGAAGAACAGAGATGCAAGGGGTAGAGAGAAAGGGTGCCCTGACAGCACCCTGCAGGAGAGAGACTCTTTTTTACTGTACTTGTTGGCCAGGGTGCTGGCTGCTCAGGTAGTTTGCTTGAAGGGGCAGCCTCTGCGGTAGGAAGGTAAGAATGCAGAGAAGTCCTCCAGGTGAGATTAGACGAAGGCTTGATAGTTGAGACCTTCTTCACAGTTCCCCACATCGGGCTCCAAAGACACGTTTCATCCATGGTTTTTTGAGCTTTATTATTATGGCAGATGGTAGATGAATCCAGCTGTACCCCAAAGTATGTCAGGGCAGGCCTGACTTAAATAGGGAGGGAAGAGAAAGGAGGATCTAAGAAGAAATACTTAATTGGCTACTCCCTCTGGCCTTTATGTATCTCATTAATATGGAAATTTCTTGAGGGCCTGAGGTCTGTATAGTCAAGACCTCTCTACCTGTGGAGAGGCTGGTAGAGGTGTTGCCTTACATGACTGCAAGGCCCCATCAATGGAAGCCTTGGTCACATGTCAGAAGCCTGGAGTCTGGGAGAGTGTCCGAACACCTGCCATTGTCCCATAGGGTCTAGGGTTCGAGGCCTGTGTTTGACCAGGAACCAAGGAATCCTTTCACAGTCCCACATGAAAATATGTAGCAGGGGCAATGAGGACCTGGGGATAGCCACTGTAGGATCCCAGACACCAGGGAAATGAGAGGCTCCCAGGACCTAACTGGGATGACTTTAGTCAAAATGCTCAGAGAAGGGGAGATAGAACCTGTAGAAACCATCTCCAGAAGATAGGCATGGCCCCCAGTCAAGGGATGAGAGCACCCACCCATCTCAAAATTTTTAACCCAGAAATGTTCTTGACCAAAGGAATAAAAGGGGCAAAAAAAAAAAAAAAATGGAGCAGAGACTGAAGGACCATCCAGGGACTGCCCCACCTGGGGATCCATCCTATCTGTAGACACCAAACCCTACACTGTTGCCATGGTCAAAAGGTGTTTGCTGACAGGAACCTACTATGACTGCTCCTTGGGTGGTCCAGCCAGCAACTGACCAATGCAAATGTGGATGCTTAGAGCCAACCATCAGACTGAGCTCAGGATCCTTGTAGGGGAGCAGGCAGAAGGACTGGAAGTGCAAAGGGGGATTGCAACCCCTTAGTAAGAGCAACATCAGTTGGCTGGCCCACCCAGTGCTCCCAGAAACTTGACCACCAACTAAGGAGTGTACAGGGAGGGATCCAGTATTCCAGATACATATGTATCAGAGAATGGCGTTGCCTGACAGCAATGGTGTGGGAGGCCCTTGGTTCTGTGAAGGTTTGATACCTCATCATAGGGGGATGCTGGATCAGTGGGGCGGAGCACCCTCATAGAGGCAAAGGAGAGGGTTAAAAGGGTAAATGTGGGATAGGTAGTTTGTGGAGGAGTAACCTGAAAGAAGATATCATTTGAGATGCAAAGAAATGGAACAATTAATTAAAAAAAAAGATTTACAGATAGAGAAAGGTATACTTAGAAATACAAGATGTCTTAGAGATGGTTGTGCTCACAAATTTCTCTATTATGTTACCTTGACTCTGAAATGAATTTGGACATTTAGGTTAACAACATTTTCTCACTCACAGAGCAAGGTTGCAAATACTGTAGCTGATTTAGGGTTTGGTTGGGAATAAAAGATAAAATTTAGTTCATTCTAATTCTGTCCAAATAACCCATGTTCATCTGAGAGGTAAGATAATGAATGTTGTGTGCAGGATTACTCCTTAAGGAAAATTGATTATGAATTTAATGTTCCCAACAAGGTCACCATTTAAGTCATATGTCTTGAAATAAATAATGTCAAAATTTTTAATAAATATCAATATATATATATGCTACAAATATATATATATATATATATATATATATATATATATATACTTATTTAAACTTTTGTGACACAAAATAAGACATCAAATGAGGAAGAAGTAACTAATTTCTGGGATGAAATAATTTTCTTCCAATGATTACATACCTCACACAGCACAAAGATTGCATGCATATGAATGAAGATATACTCTGGTTTATGATCCCCTGCAATCTAAATCTGCATGTTTTAATGTTTTTTCTTCTGCCAATCCCCTGTGATGATTAGCTAGACTGTTATTTTTTTTTTTTTTTGAAGTTTTTAACTTCAAATGCCATGGTAAAACCATTAATATTTGAAAAAAAAAAATTTGTTCTCATCTTTCACAGTACTGTTAGTTCTGCATTTCTAAAATGTGTACCGTGTCATACCAGTGTAGTCAAATTGTGATGCACATTGCAAACTGGCATTATACAATCCTATAATGAGTAAATAAAATGAGTGTATTTAATATCAAGTCACAGCAAACTTTATGTTCATTAAAATGACTTCCTGGATCCTACTTTGCATTTCATCCATCATGAGATAGCTGTGAACTAAAGTACAAAATCTCTTTGAAACTTAAGTAATATGAATCTGATTAAGTTTCTTGCTATCCAAGAATAATTACAACATTGTACATGCAAATTCCTCATGAAGTCAAGACTGCAGTTCTCGAGAAAGTAAAAGTCAGATATATATGTTTTTTATTTCTTTCTGTTTTGTAAGTTAACCCACTAGGTTAATTTACTGCTGCCCATATGTATATGGGTGTTGTAACATCAACTATACAACAAGAAACATACCAGGGGTTAACATACCAAAGAATAATTCTCTCTCCTCATCAGCTATCAACTGTCAATATGTTCTAGAGAGACTTGGTATATTTTGAGGGTTATGTTGGAAATTTGGCCACCTTGATCTTGTACAGATCTTACACAAGCAACCACAACTCTTATGTTTATGAGTGCAATAGCCATCCCATGTACAGAAGATAACACATCACAAACTAAACATCTCCCAGTTTTTACATTTTTTTTTCTGTCTCCTCAACAGTTATGTGCTCTGAATTTTGATTGGGGTTGAAGGTGGATAAAGATGTCTCTTTTAGAACTGATCAGTAAAAGACATTTATTCTCAGCATTTGGATAATTATCAATCTCTGTGTTAATTGCTTTCAACTGCAAAATGAAGCTTTTCTGAATGATGTCAATAAAGCTCAGTTATATTAATAGAAACATAAATATTTAGAAGGTAATATGACATAGCCATTTAGCAAAAATGACAATAATAGGTTCTAACCTAGGGTCTACAATCAGCCACAGGGTTTTGAACATGTTCATAGTACCAGGCATGAATTCTCTCCTTTGGAGGAGGCCTCAGATTCAATCAGAAACTGGTTGGTCACCAGGTAACAATCATGCCATTGTGCCAATACCATTGTATTATGGCACACAGTGCTCACATAAGACTATTTGTTGTCCTGTTTCTTCATCAAACTGTATAGTACCTGCCATCACTGTGAAATCCAGTCAGCATTTAGTGTATATATTTAGTGTGTGCTTGTATGTCACCCATGTTGTTTTTCTTCTAATTACTGAGAAATAGCCTTTGGAAGAGACCAAAATGTCTTGCCACACACGACCAGTCTCCAACAGTAAAAAAATTCCTCACCAAAAGTACAAGTAATTCCTATATTGAGAAACACTGCTAGTCAAGATGTTATTTATGAACAGCAACATAGATTTAGCATGGAAATATAAATCTGCTCACGTTCAGTCATCAATTTTTATTATTGTCAGTTAGTAAATGGATCTCCAGTTAATGATTTTTCTAATGTGTTATTAAAAGTGTTTCCCATTATAATCCAAATAAATTGCAACTGATGTCAGATTTGCATTATATTTATTTTTGAAACTGTACTCAATTATGGTAATTGCTAATATTTCAATTGATGCCCAAAGCATCCACATTTTCTGATGTGTCGTTTAAAGCATTCTTTTATAATCCATAAGTCAGTTAGCTCCTTAGGCTGATCCTCTTCAAAATGAGTTCCTTAGATCTAATTCTTTAGTGGATGTTCCTTTGATTTTTATGTTGTTATGCTGCTTATTATGTCCCCATTCTTTTTGAAAAAGTGCTCAACAATCTAAATGAACCAAACCATTTCTCAAACATTTGTGCTATCAGCTACTTTAACCTCAGTGCTGACTTCACCTAAATAAAAGGCTTTAAACAAAAAGTGTAATCTTAAGCCTTTACACTCTAAATCTTTTTTTTTTTTTTTTTTTTTTTTTTGTAACGTGATTCATCTTTCATCTTTGGAACTTTTCAAAGTCTTCAGATACCTAGTAATTGACTCCATAAGACCATGAAAATGCTCACTTCTGTGTGTATCTTGCGAATGTTCATGTTTTCACATTCTCTCTCTCTCTCTCTCTCTCTCTCTCTCTCTCTCTCTCTCTCTCTCTCGTGTGTGTGTGTCTATGTGTGTGAGTGTGTGTGTGCTTGAAAGACCTCAGACACCATCATTTATAAACTAGAGTTGCAAGGAGAAAAGTAAAAGATAGAAAAATTAATCTGTCTCTGTAAACAAATGGATAGGCCCTAAGCATGTAGCCATCTCGTTTACAGCAGATGAACTGTGACAAACAGACCCTGTAGCTGCCCATCATTCATGGTGTGAGTAAGTTTCAGCTTCTACCTATGTGCTATATAACCTCAAGAAAGACAAGCTTTCCATTGGAAATGAAAAATGATATTATTTATCTGCGTTGTGATTGACTCAATTTTTAAGTTATGTATCATAACCATAAAAAGAATAGCAAATACATAAATCAATGAGACTTTAAGAAAGTGCAGACACTGAGTACTAAGCTAAAATGTAGCTGCTACTAGCTCTTCATTTTATAATTTGCAAAAATGAATAAGGAAACTTTTATAAGTGATCTCTCTAAATGCAGATGAAGTCTTGTGGAGTTCTGGGTGCCTTGCCACTGTCTTATCCCACTCTACAAGCCTTGGTTGAAATTTTCCCCTTTATCCCATTACTATTAATATTCCTTTTCCTTCCCCCTTACCACTAATAACTTAAGTCCTCGAGGCTCAATGGTATACAACTTTCTTCTTGTGCCTTTTCTCAAAAGGATCCTTTGGGTTATGAAAACTGTTTAGAAAATACAGAAAAATCTCCATTCATTGCACCATATTTTCTTATACTTGGCTCTTTGGTTGAGTATGTATCCCACCCTTTATTGTTCACAGAAACAAAATCTAGAAATGCATATCTATTGTTTTGAAATGTTGGGCAACTATAGACTTCAATTACCATTTTAAATAACAAGGTTTTAAAGAAAAATTAAAAATTGAAGTCTTTTAGTGCTTTTTGTTTTTTGTTTGTTTGTTTGTTTGTTTTTCAAGATAAAGTGACACAAACATCCAAAGATGCAGCAGAAACATCAGAGGCAAATTTATTTGACCAGTATTTATTGCCATGTTTTTTAGGGCATTCTATACAAAACAGAGGAAAAAACCAGCCTGAAATCAAATGGATAGGCAATATATTAAAACCATGTTAACTCAATTTGAAGCATGAATAAAGTATGTACCAATCAGTGTGTTCTCACCAGGCATGCATTGTTCTGTAGAATACAGCAGACTGAGTGACTAGAACACTGGAGGAGCCCAGGGAAGCAATGGTGCTGATCTGCAATGTACAGAGGTCATGTGGATTGGAGTAAGATTGAAAAGGGGATGATCAAGTGGGAAAAAGAAACTTAAATCTTGAGAAAACATAGTACATACAAGACAGAGGAAATAGAGTTTGGCTAAAAAGCAATGTGCTCAGACAGTCATGAAGAAATTGAATCATGACACAGGCAGTTCACAGACTATGCTCATCTAAAAGATTTAAAGTACTCACAGATGAGGAATACAGAAGCACTTGAAGTATGAGGAGTTAATGTGGTCTGAATTGATGCACAAGCTTGATGGAATTTTCAAGAGAAGGAGTAAAAATATTCATCAGTAAGTGTAGGGGTTCAGGACTAATGTTGACTATTAACACTGATAAAGTGAGAGTTTGCTATGCATTAGAAAATAAAGAAAGCATCTATATGAAGATAAGATGGGAGCTAGAAGAAGAAGCTCCATTGAGGGAAAAAAAAAGCTTCTGTTACTACTTTTGACCAGAAAGAATGAATATATTTAAAGGTATTTGGGAAAGATCCTAATGATGCTTTGTGTTTTTCCTTTTTATAAATGGTCAAAGGCTAAACACTTGTTAATTTTTCTCATGTCATAAAACTAGAAACAGAGGCATGGTTGTTTAATACTGGAGATTTAGTTTCTAAGCTTAACTGTATAATGTGTTGTGGTGGTGGTATCTGTGTGTGTGTGTGTATGTGTGTGTGAATTGGTAGAGAGGAAGGTGTATATTTACTTGTTTACTAGATATAGCTTTAAATATTGATGTTAAGGATTTAAGGATTTCATCCATTTCATTAATGGAAACAAATATTTGATATTGCAAAATTTCAGCATGATTTTTCAGACACTGAAATATTTTTTCAAAAACTTAAAAATATACAGTAATTTATGCACACATTTTTCACATTACTCTTCATTATTAAAGACATACTAGTAATGAAAACTAATAGTATAGATTTTGGAGCCAAGTAAGTATGCAATCATATTAAAATCAATGCCTTTTACTTTTGTTCTTTTTCTTGATGTATAAATATTTATTTATTTTTCTGCATTAATTTATTTATTTATTCAATTTACATTCTAATCACAGCTCCCCCTCTCCTGCCAGTTTCCTGCTCACACAGCCCTTCTTCCCATGCCCCTCCCCTTCTCCTCTGAGAAAGAAGAGGCCCACCTGGGTACCAAGATGACCTGGAACATCACATCACTGCAGGACAAGATACCCCCCTCCTACTGAGGCCAGACAAGACTGAGGCCTAGGTTGGGGAACAGTGTACATAGGCAGGCAACAGAGTTAGGAACAGCTCCTTCTCTGTTTGTTGAAAGATCTGCATGAAGACCAATAAGTACTTTCTTTTATATTTTATACTAGAACACAGTTACACAACTACTACAAACTTAGATATAAAAGAACAGCAACAAAGAAACATAAGGTTCTGCTTTTCGTATTTGATAAAATTTATTAGCTTAATACGGTGACATATATCTGCAATGCCAGCAGCCAGAAGACAGAGGTAGAGGGATTGGTATAAGATCAATAATGATCTGGTATATATCAAGTTCCATAAACTAATCAGCTTCTACCTCCTTTCCAATTGACTCATGGCCATTAGCCAGCCTTCTCACCTGCTGCATCATCTTTCTACAGAGAAAAAATTCAATGAATACAGAGTGGGATGTTCCAAGTCACATTTTTGCAGTGTTTTCCAACTTTGATAAGCTTCCGTAGAATTCTGCTGCTTAAACTTTCTATTTAAAGATTGTTTGTCCCTACACTTAGTGTTACCTGGTCTTTTAAGCTAAAGAAAAGTGGGGATCTAAACATATTATGAAAAAGGCGCTGCTAGTTTGAATATATAAGGATGTCAGGTAGGCAACTGAATATGTTGAACATGTTTCATGCTGTAGGTATTAGTCAAGTGTTCTCTAGAATCACAGAACTCATGGAATGTCTCCATATACTAAGGGAAATTATTGGAATGACTTCCAGATTGCACTCCAACTAACCCAACAATGGGCAAGCTGTGAATGGGAAGGACAAGAATCAAGTAGTTGCTCAGTCTCACAAGGCTATGTGTCACCTAGTCTACAGTAAAAGCTGCAATCCTGAAAAGTAGGTTCTAAAAGGTGCTGGCAAGTAAGTGCAAGCAGGCAGAAAAGAAGAAGAAATCCTTCTTTCTTTCATTGGCCTCATCTGGGCCTCCATGAGAAGGTATGGCTGAAATAAACATGTGTACCACCACATCTGGACCTAAGCTGTTATTTACTTGGCACTTTCTCTGTCTTAGACTGGCCTTGAACTCAGAGATCTTTTTGCCTCTTTCTCCTGGAATTAAAGACATATATCTCCTTGCCTGGACCTAAACTTTCATGGTCACTATGCTTCAAGATCTTGATCAAAGACCTGTGTCTTCCAGTCTCAAAATTTGGATTACAGGTGTGCTCTCCATTTCTGAATTGTAGTTAATTCCAGATATAGTCAAGTTGACAACTGGGAATAGCCATTACACTATGGTTTTAAGTGGATTTATTTCAAAGTAAGCACAATTTAGGAAAATGCTCTTATGTTAAGGAAATAAATTTAATTACTTATTTTATTTTTCCATATGAAAATAACAATTTAGAATGTGATTAATTTATTCATTTTTTTTTTTAGACAGAATCTCATGTAGCCCAGGCTAGCATGAAACTTGCCAATGTATGTGAAGATGACCTGGAACTTCTGATCCTCTTGCTATTAGCTGCTGAGTTTCAGGTTTACAGGTTAAAACCACAATGCCAAGTTTGTGCAGTATTGGAAAACAAACCTAGGTCTTTATGGATGTGAGACAAACATCTCCCAACTGGTTTACAACTTTAAAGATAAATATGATAGTTCACTATAATACAATGCTTATGCCAATGTATTTTAATTAAAAGGTATATTACAAAAATAAAACAAAAATGACAACTTTTCTAACTGAAACTTATGAGTCTCAAATATTTATGTTTATTCCCATTTTCTGTAAGTTTGACATAAGAACCTTACTAAAACTATGTTACAATGCAAGAAAGTTATAATAATGTAGAAAGATTTGCATTCACTACAGTTTCAGAAAACTAACTCACAGTGACATGCTTTTCTCCCTTCCTTTTCTTCAGTCAAATGTAGAAAAATAAAACGATCAAAAGTAATCCTTTAAAAGACATGTTTCTATTTTAAATCATGTTTATAACCATATTTATTCCCAGCTAATCTTTAAAAAATAATTCCAGCTATTCCTAGAAAATTAAATTTCTTAAAAGCTTTTCATAAATATTTCATGAGTTCCTATTACTAAGATATTTTTGTTGTTTGAATGAAACATTATAAGTCATGGAAGCATATGAGTTATGTCAGTGATAACAGTGTAAAGTAGCAATTGACTTCATAAGTGCATTAACAGGGCATGGATCTACATTTGCTTTTAAGTAAACAATCCACACAGAAATGCATAAATATAAAAAACCTTCATTGCCACTGACCCTCATTCTGACAGTGAAAATTCTGGCAGAGGACTGGTACTGAGCAGTGTGATGAGCTTAAGTCTGTTTCAAATTGCTAGTAATTACAATAAATTTCAAAAGCTATTGCTTATGTAACTGAGATTGCTTAGTTGTAACTTCCCCTAGTGAAACAGTAGGAAATTATGACTATTTCTAAAAAAGGACAGCTAGGTTGGAGGGTAACAAAGTGATAGGATGTTAACATTTGGCAAAATTGGAAATAGATTGCTGAGTCTAAATGACAGAGCGTAATGTAACCAGCAGTGACTGATGAGTAACGTTCATATGTACACATGAATGCTGTCTAAACAGTTAGATTAGAGAGAATAGACAGCACATCCAGTTCAAGGAGAGCCCTTTGCCTATGTAGCATGGAATAACATATTTTAAAGTGGACATTAGGCCAAACATAATGGCTTCTTTATATTATGCATGAAATTATATGATTATGTTAAGTTGTTTAAACTCAATTTTAATTTCTGTTATGTGTGTGAAGACTGATGTGAGACTCACCTGTGAAAAGACATTAACAATGTGACTGATACCTAACAGACTTGATGAGACACTCGGCATGGGCTCCACCCATCACATAACTCTAAATATAGCCCATGTGTGCACAAGTATCTGAGACAATTTCCTGCATGTAACATTCTTGCCACAGCTTATACTCCACATATTTACTTGGATATTTGATGAACAGCTCAAATTTCTCATTTTCCTGAAGAAGTCATGATACAAAGACTTTATCTAACCGTCCATTTTCCTATAAAGAAGACCCTCAAACTATGACAGATATATGCTACTGAATCTTGTTATTTCAAATGAATGGCATCTTTTTCTGTATGTCATCTTTAAATTGCATCTTAGGTTAGCATCTCCATTGATCTTAATCCATGTTTAACACCAAAATCTATGCAGGAGGAAAAAGGACTAGAATTTGTTAACTCCTGGTTATGACGTCACAACTCTGCTGTGTTCATACTGCCTTGGGAGATTTTGGCATCACACTATTACTAGTGCTCACAGTGTTCTGAGCCACGCATTTACTGGGACTCAGTGTTCTGAGTCATGCCTTCACTGGGGCTCACAATGTTCTGAGTGGCTGGATTTGGTGCTAGATATTTAGCTTCCTCTACTTTTCTCTCCGGCAGATTCTAATTCAGGCCTACTTCAAATTCCCTGACTAGAACAGGAACTGCCACACCTTCAGGCTTTTGCCTTTTCTTTTTAACACACACACACACACACACACACACACACACACTCTGATTGGGCTTAATCACATGGATCATGGATTCCTGTGCAGAACATTTCATCACCTCTGTGTCATTGGTCTATTTAAACATTCATTTCCACCCCCTTCTATTCCCCCCTTTTGCTACATACTCCTCCTGTTGATTCGTATTTCTTCAGGAAAATTATCAGTGTTTGAGTTTGAATACTGTTAGCTTAATTACTTGTTTATTTACTAGGCCTGGAATATCACAGGCACTCAATAAATGCTCATTAAATGAATGGATATCCAGAAACAAGCAATTAAAACTAGATTTCAGTTTAGTCCCAAATTCTTTCTTTTACCTGATAAAATGAAGGGAAAGGTTGTTTCTATTTTCTATAATCAGTTGGGAAGCTAGAAGTGAGAAATAGAATTAGGAGGTATGTGGTTTAATTTTTAAAATCTAAAAACTCATGAAATCCTGTTTGTGAAGTTATGTGAAAAATAATGTGATATGCAGCCTTCTAGACAGATGCAGTTGGTTCTTAGTACATTTTATGTACCTATTTACAAAAATAAAGGTATACTACTTTTGAAATAACTACATTTCACTCAAAACACAAATTAGTGTGTATCTGACTGGTGACCTACACATAAAACCCTGGAGAGTAAACTACTCCAAGGCTGGGAACGTAGTTAAATAGAAAACACTAGTTTTATCTGCACAAAGCCTTTAGTTTAATCCCAGATCAAACATGAACTCACACACACACACACACACACACACACACACACACACACACACATACTTTCCTAGTTACTATCCAACTGGAATTGGTTAGATAGATCTAATTAGATGAAAACTTGAACATTCTGAATTTGGTGTAAAGAAAAAGATTAAAAATATGTGCAGTAGTTGTGTAAAGGAGAAAACAATTACTAGCAAGCAACCTCCATAGGCAAGGAAGGACAAAATGCTTATAGTTAGCCCAGAATAATAAGCCTGTGTTAAAAGAAAGACCTCACAAATTCATTTACTGCCATTAAACTAAAGATTTTTAAGCCAATAAGCAGAAGTCTAAAATAATACAGAGTTTGGGGCACATTTGATAGAGTTCATCTTGCTCGTACCTGCCTGAGAGTTTCTAGTGTTGTGATAAACACTTTGAAAAAAGTAACTTGGGGAAGAAAGGATTTATTTTCTGTCACATGTTCTATTTCAGGCTGTCATGAAGGGAAGTCAAAGAGAGTATGAATTCAAAACAGGAGCCTATAGCCAGCAACGAAAACAGAAGCTATTAAACAAGGTTGTTTATTGGCTAGCTCCCCATAGCTTGTTCAGCCTGCTTCCTTATGAACACCCAGTACAATCAGCTTAAGGTTTGCACCACCCATGGTGGTCTTGGCCAACACTATCCACCAGTCAAGAAAATGTATCATAAGCCAATCTGGTAAAGGCATATTTTCAACTGAGGTCCCTTTTCCAAAATGACTCTAGTTTGAGTAAATCTACATAAAAACTAGCCAGCAAACCATCCCTCACCCCTAAAAAGCCCAGCTAGGTTGATGGGGGATATAGATCAGAATATGCAGATGCACCCACTCTTGGAGATCCCAGTGTTTACCCTTCTTGTTTTGGCTTTCTATAGCCATTCAAAATGGTCCAGAGCATAATCATAGAGCTGCTGCTCACTTATAAGGTTCAGTACCCCCAAACAATAAATTAGACTAAGCCCCTTTTAAGAGTTTTGATTTAGATTCAACTATTTAGTCTTCTCTTATACAACTCAAAATTAAACTAAGATGGAAGAAACATAAGGAGCTTCATCATTCTGGGAGGAGCACAGTGTCCTGGATGGCACCAAAGACTCTGTATAAAAAGCCATCAGCACTTGCCTATCAGTCTGTGTAACAACTCTATACAAGGTCAGTTCTAGAAACTGCATCCATATCTTCCTGACTCTGCAGTCACTCCTCTGTAGGACAGTTCTGTGACTTTGTACTAGGACTCCTTTCTAGAGTCTAATACTTGAGTTTTTTTTTCTTCCAATTCTCTTGAAAGTATTATAGAAAAACAGCAGACACAAGTCAGGGACCACCAGGAGGCAGAAATCTCATGATAATTTTAACTGCCAAAGATTGTAATTAGAAATTGTTACCCATAGCAGAAGATGCTACTACTTGTGTTTGGCTGTTATGGAATACAGAACTCTCTCCTTCTCCAGGAATAGAACTAGTGAACTGGCTTAGTACATAAGGTACTTTTTTTTTTTTTTTTTACTCAAATGTAAAGATTGGGAGTTTGAATCACACCTGATGGTTAGTCTATAATTGCAGTGCTGGACAGGTAGAGAGATAGAATCCTGAAGCAAGCTAGCTAACCAGACCTGGCTATAAAAACAAGTCTTTGTTTTATAGAGAGAGCGCCTCAGTGAATAAAATGGAGAGCCATGGAGGAAGTTACCTGAAGAGAAAGTCTTATGTCAATATGCGCATGCACTAACTTGAGGTGTTCTCTCCACTGAGGATTTTTTATTTCAGTGAATAACATTAGAGACATGTGTGATGAATGAGTATCCAGCTAAGTAATACCATCTTAAGAAAATATTTCATGGTTTGATTGTGAAATGCAGTACAACTCTGCTTTGATCATGAGGGAAGGCTTCTGGTATAGGAGGAAGCATTACCACTGATGTGTAACCAGCAGAAACTAGTGTGCTCCAGTGATGATGTAGAAAAGCGTATTTACTTTATTTTCTATGTTGCTGTATAAATTTCCTCTTCACAATGTGCTTAAGACTTCATGTTGACTTTTGTTGATGAGTATCTGGGAAATGTTGGGAAATAGCCATGCAGAAGAGAAGATAGGCATGCAGGAAGAGCTGGTTGACCATTTTATATTGCCTAAGAGTTTCCAGGAGGATATTCCCGTGGGCTCATTTCATCTTCAAGTGTGGCAGCTTCAGGCTGCTTGGTGACTTGAGGCAACAGTAGACTGGGAAAGTAAAATAAGGGCTTAAGGGTCTTTTCCAACTGAGCCCTAAACACCATGCCAGCTTCCTTCCTCATTCTGCTGGCAATGAAGTTTCAGAATCAATTCATCTAGCACAGAACTATTCAACCAAATCTACTGAGACAGAAATTTCTCTAAAATAAATGGTTTTTATTGAGTCATGACACATGCTAGTAAGAAAAGGGACAAAGTCTTGGAAGGAGTGTATTTGTTATAAAATTAACTGATATAGACAACTTAAATGAAGAAAGATTTCTAGGTTGGGCCCACGAGTCTGGAAACTTATACATAAATAGACACATTGTTCATGGGAGTTTGTCATCATGGAACTTAAATCAAGGTTTCGGTATATAGCTGGAATGATCAACAGTCTTTTGATAATTTTACCTGCAATCGTTAGTCCATTAGCCTCTCTTCCTTCTTTCTCCTATACTCAAATCTTTTGAACATATAGCACATTACAGAACTTTACATTTTAATGATAACATGACATTTTTTTAAATGAGATTTCAAGGAACAATTTTTTTTCTGTGTACATACGAACATTTCACAGTTTGTCTCTTTCCATAGAAATTTAAATACTCCAAATTTTATTTTATACTGCATACTCTTACATTTAACTTCAAATTTCTGTTTTCAAAATGTGTTTTTATATATTATAACATGTATCAGATTGCTATCTATGAAACCTGAGAAAATCTCCACATACAGATCTCTCTGATAGACACCCTTCCTTTTTTTTCCCTATGAAGTCTTTTCTTAGTTTCCTATTAAGGCACTAACAAATTCTTGCCCTTCATGAATCACAGCTGCAGAGATAGGATAACACAATGTTGGAAATCAAGGTTTGAAATGGATTAAATCATTCCTGACCTTGTCCAGAGCTTTCCCCTGTACTTGCCCTCCATCACCCCAACTGTTTACTGGGTCACATCTCCAACTCTAATACTGAATCACTGTTTTGTTTTGTTTTTATTTTTTTTCTTATCCAGGGAGTTGTATCAAGTCTCCCTGACAACTGTAATTATTTTAATAATTACAATAATTCTAATTATCATAAAATAGCTATGTTACACTCATCAAATACCTTTCCATGGGAGCTGCATGTATTCTTACATGGTTATCACAGGGTTGATGGGAAAGCAGGCATCTGCACTGCACACTATTACCATATAGCACATATAGCATTTGCGTCTTTGCCAGGTGCTATCACCTTCCCCATTCTTCTTTGTTAACATTATCTGGATGAAATGACTGCCTGGAATCCCTTCTTATAATTTAGTCATTTCTGATTTCTAATCAGCAACTAAGTAATTAGCCCTTTAAATCAGCCTCTTATATTTCTTGTTTTTTTTTAAAGACAGAAAACATGCAGTCTTGACATCTTTTAAGTGCTCCCATTCAATCTTTAGTGTTATTTTGTTATTTTTCATAACCCCATAGGCACAAGTTTTGCTATCACTGTGTTTCTTTTTGCTCTGATTTCAAATGTTATATTGTTCTGCCTGCCTTCCTTTTTTTTTCTCTTTCCTGACAACCTTCAGGGCCATCGTGCTTTCTCGAAGAGGATACTCCAGGCATCATTGCCACACAATGTTAGGCATTAGTTCATATGTTTTAGGAAACAGAAAAACATTGGATGTTTGATGTTTTGGTGGGTTGTCTGTGTTAGCTTGTTCATCACTGTGAAAAATATCTGACCGAAACAATTTCGAAAAAATAAAAATTTATTGTGGTTCCTGGCTTCAGAGGTCAATGGTTGACTGACCTTCTTTGTTTCTATGTATCATACTGGGAAGGTAAGTGGAGCAGAGCATTGTCCTTTATGCCAGGGAAAAGACAAGAAAGAGCAGCCCAGGACAGGAACATACCTCAAGTGACTTCTGCAAATGGTCCCTATCTCGAAATCCCATTACCCCTCAGGAATGCTGCCATCTAGGAGTCATTAAGCATACTAATCCATTGATTAGCCATAAATGATATAGTTCAGAATTACTGGATTCATCAAAAATTTCTCTGTAGTGCTGCAAACCTGTGAGAAAGTTCATTCTGGGACGACGTTAATGTTGAAGAAATGGGGGTTACTGTTTTCTTGTTTAGATGGTTTGTAGTATAACCATAATAAAATAATCAGAATCCTGGAATAATATAAAGAGAAAACACTGTACAGACTGAATTCAGTATAATTCTTCTTCTTTTTTTATTTTTTTACAAACAACAATATCCGTGTGGTTCACTGGGAAGAGTCCACAGTTCATACTCGGTGGATGGCAGGAAGGCTGAATGGACCTGCTGTGTGGGTTAACACAGAGTCAACCATATTCTTGTTTTTGACCATTGAATACTCCCTAGCTCACTATAACCAAGTCAGTATTATTAGGTAACTCTAAGAAACATTTATTTTTCAAGTAAATGTGCTCTAACGATCACACAATGAATAGAATTTCTAGGACTGGAAATTTAATGAGAGCAAATGTCAAAAAAACCTACTGCAAATAGAGTATTAAGTTTAGCTTCCCAGGCACTACTCACAGTCATTTCATTGAACATTACTTCTGCTGCACCACATTGGAAATGCACTTAGGTACAGTTCTACTTCAGTTGCTTCCCTTGGGTATTGGAGGTTTAGCTCTGGAAAATGAGAAAACCAAGTGATGGGAAAATTTCACAGCATATGGCTCGCTGACAAAGATATTTATTTTAATACTGGAACTGTAGAGTGGCTGAGGGGTCACACAAAGTATTCATGAGACGTGCCTCTGCATAGGCAAAATATTCGGAGGATTTCTAGTGGTCTCTTCACTTACAAGATAGCAGATGTAATTGCCTTATTTTGTAGAAACTGCTCCATTATTCCTAAATTCATAATTGATTAAGAGAAGTGGCCACCCTGAGGGTGAAACAGGGAAGGACCTGATCTACTCTGTACTCTCAGCACCTGTGATTGCTAGTTATCTTCTTTTTGTTCTTGATCAGGCCGCCCCTCTTTGTTTCTACACTTTGAATATTAATATTTTGAGAAATTTTTATTTATAATGCATGTTGTGATTATAAATAAATATCTAGATTTTCCTAATGGTAAAAAGAAAAGAAAACAAAATGCTGTAGTGACCACTACAGCATAGAAAATAGTTATGCTGTGTTTAGATTTTTACAGTAAGAAGCGAAACTTGAGTAACACTGTTTAATCTCTGAAAGCACAAACATCTTTAATTTCATTTTTATTCTTTATTGGATATTTTTTATTTACATTTCAATTGTTTTCCCCTTTCCAAGTCTCCCCTTTGGAAGCCCCCTATCCTATACCCCCTCCCACTGCCTCTATGAGGGTACTCCCTGACCCACTTACCCGCTCCTGCCTTCCCACCCTGGCATTTCCTTACACTGGGGCATCGAACACCCTCAGGCCCAAGATCTGTTCCTCCCACTTATGTTCACCAATGCCATCCTCTGCCACATATGCTGGAGTCACGGATCCCTCCATGTTTACTCTGGTTGATGGGCCAGTCCCCGGGAGCTCTGGGGGATCTGGCCAGTTGACACTATTGCTCTACCCGTAAGGCTGCAAACACCCTCAGCTCCAACAGTCCCTTCTCCACATCAGGGACCCTGTGTTCAGTCCAATGGTTGGTTGCGAGCATCTGCCTCTGTATTTGTCAGGCTTTGGCAAAGCCTCTCAGGAGACAGCCATATCAGGCTACTGTTAAGTAAGGGCCCTAGCCTCATGATCTGCAAAGTGTCCACAGCAATGCCAGCCTGCCATACACACAAATTAATTTAATGCATGGTCTAAATGGAGAGTTTGTCAGTAGGCAAACACATTACAAAGACCGTAAAGATGGTTGTTGTAAATGAAAATGCTTTAACAAGTATATCAACATCAATAATATCAACAACAAACCTCTTGTTCTGTCCTTCAGAAATATTAGTAAAGTTTGATTGAATATAAACTCTATACTTAGAACTTCTAAATTAGACCCTCTCTGAATTGGGAAAAACTACTAATAGTTTCTTCTCTCAGTACTAGAAAGGTAGAAGTATCCATGCCTCATCTTTCCATGTAGACTACTGCATTGACCAGGCACTGGGCACATAGGATAAGGTAAGTTAAGTTAAAATAATGGGAATTTTTCCCTAGGAGTCTCAGCATTTGCTCTACTCAATGTTTAGTTTAGAATCTTTAGCTATCAAAATGAGAGAAATTCAGACTAGATCACAGTTGCTAATAATTGTACTCTTTGGTTGATGGTCCAGTTGCATCCAGATGATGCAGTTGCAAGAGTGTTAGAGCTGCAGGGAAAAAGGAAAAATATGTAAATGTTGTCTGTGTACAAATAACATTAGATGCTGAGTCTCAGTCTCTGCATGTAGTGTGTTTGTTTACACACACACACACACACAGGCACACAGGCATGTGAGCATACAAACACACACACTCACTCAGTTGCTTTCATCAGGCAAAATATTTACCTACTATTCTCAAGATAAATGTATGTCTCAGTACTTTTTAGAATTCTAATCCATAAGAATAGTAAAACAAATACAATTTTTAAAACTGAAAATTTAAAGAAATTAACACATAATACATAAAAATTCAACTTTCATGCCAACTAGTTATAAACCATATAATCATCTTTGGGTACCTGACAAAAGGAAAGGTAATATATTCTTATTTTAATTATAAAATATATTGATAGCAGATAGCTTTAGAGTTACAATATAACTTTTCTGTCAGTGTTAATCCAGTTGTGAGCAGTAGCCTTTGATATCCAGGCGTTGTAAAGGAAGGAAGGCTGTAACAAGCTGATGTGAACTGTGAAGCTATAGGAAGTAGTAGCTGCATGGTGGTCTAGACATTTCGGTGTAGTTCTCCTTCTCAGATATTCTCATTTCAGAAATGTTTATCTTTTGACCTTGAGGAGTTTGTTCTCTGAATCAAATCATCTTAATGTTTTATTTAGATGCCACCAACTCAATCAATATTTTCCTGGTCTGACAGTTGTGAACAAACAACTAACCCAGTTGCAAAACTTATTTGTTGAATTGTCAAATAGTTTCTTTTTTTAAATAAAATTTTACAATTTGATAATTTTCAAAATAAGTTGTTTGGGTTTTCTGGGATATAAGAAAAAATACAGTGTTGAATTGGTCTTGATAGTTAGGGTACTCTTAGTGTTTTATAAACATTTTTATCAGCACATATTAATTTTTCTAGGTTAAAGGATTATGATATTTCATATATCAATATAATGTACTTTAATCATATTCATACACATTCATAATCTATTATCATGTCTCTACCCATTTTCACTAATTATATTCTTTTATTTAATTGAATATTATATTTAGGAGTCACAGGCTTAGTTGAATTTTGCGTCTCTCTCTCTCACTGTCTTATGCCTTTTTTTTCTCATTTTTTATTGGATATTATATTTACATTTCAGATTTTATCCCCCTTACCCCACTCCCCCCATCACCCATGAACCTCCTATCCCATCCCTGCTCCACCTGCTTCTATGAGGATGTGCCCCCATCTACCCCCCCACTCCCACCTCCCCACCCTCGAATTCCCCACCACTCGGTGTTCAGCCTTCATGGGACTAAGGATCTCCTCTCCCACCTACACCCAACAAGGCCATCCTCCCCTACATGTACAGCTAGAGTCATGGCTCCCTCCCTATGTGCTCCAAGGCTGGTGGTTTAGACCCTGGGGAGCTCTGGTTGATTGGTATTGTTGCTCTCCTCATGGGGCCACAAGCCCTTTCAGCTACTTCAGTCTTCTCTTTAACTTCTCCATTGGGAAACCCTTGATCTGATCAATGGTTAGCTGTGAGCATCTGCCTTTCGGTATGTCAGACTCTGGCAGACCTCTAAGGAGACAGCTATATCAGGCTCCTGTCAGCATGCACTTCCTGACATCCATATCAGCGTCTATTTTTGGTGACTGCACATGGAATGGATACCCAGGTAATCCTACCCAGGCATATTTCTACTTTAATCTCTCTCTCTCTCTCTCTCTCTCTCTCTCTCTCTCTTTCTCTCTTTTTCTCTCTCTCTCTATCTGTGTGTGTGTGTGCATATGTGCATGTGTGCATGTGTGCATGTGTGCATGCATGTGTGTATGTGCCACTTTGAACACAATAGTGATGAACTCAGCCAGCAAAAAAATGCAATGGTATTACATTGAGGGAAAGAATTAAAAGTACTTCCCTCTGGGATCATTTAACCAACAGTGAGCTCAGATGTGAATTCTCCTCTTCTCTTTCCCCATGCCTTCCATCATTCCCTTTTGGTCTTTTGGATGAGTTTGAATCTGTGCATCTGTGCTGCCTTTCAGCCTTGCTAATTGCTCTGTTCCTGTGTCGCTGTCTCTGTCTGTCTATATGTGTTCCTAATAAATGCCTCTGCTCTCTCTGTTTTACTGTACAGAAAGCATCATATGCGGTATAAAAAAGGTTACTTTACAGAAATCTGCTCCAACATGTGTCTGAAGCTTTTTTATTATAGATATCCTATGTATAATTCGACATGCAACAGTTACTCATTCTCAGCACGTTGATCAGTTGTATGTCTCAACAATCATCATTACTCAATGGGAAAAGAAACTTTTCTGACCAAAGCTGACAGGAACACTATGCTATGGATATAAATGTAGTTGTTTAGAAAGAAATTTGACAGGCACATCATGTCAATTTAACAGAACAACAGCAATAACCTCTGACCATACCCATCATAGGCTCTTGATTGGATTTACTGACCCAGATGTGAATTGTCTCCTGTGGAGTGGACACCAAATCCAGTCACAATCATGTATTTCCCTTTAATACACTTCACCGCTGCATTGATAGGACCTTCATGCTGGTAGTATTGTTGAACATGGGATCCATGCACGAGTAACACAACTCCTCCCAGACAGACTTTATAACACCTTCCATACATATGAGGGCTTCCATCCAAGAAGAAGCTTTTAACTCCGTTCCAACTAAATTTCTCAGTGATAATAAAACCTGTGGCATCTTTCATAATAAGGTTTTTCCTGTTCTGGTAGACAACAAACAACAGTACCAATTAATTACCTAAACTATATGTGGGCCTTCCCTCACCATCAAGCCAGAAAGATTATAGCAATGACCACCAGCATTAAGGTTTTTATGTAAAACCCCATAATGTTTGGGAAAGCTTTATTCACTCACACAGATTACCTCCATCCAAACTCTTGTTACTTTTAAAGTTTATTTTAAAATAGCTTATGAAATATCAGGTGTCCTTGGGGTTTTTCATACATACGGGTTTTGCCTGACCCTCCTTTTTTCCTCAATTGCTATGCCTTATTTTCTTGGTGTACGCATGTGAGCAAGTGCAGAAGCACATTTCTAGTGAATATGCACACACATGTGTGCAAGGGTGGAGCCGGAGGTCAGCTCAGGTGTCATTCTACATTTTTGTTGCTGTCGTTAAAACACTTCATTCAGAGGCTGGGGGAAAGTTTGAAGAAATCCACCCTGTCTGCTCTCCTCTGCAAGCAAGGCAAAACAATTTGGTGACCATTCGTGGTCAACAACCTAGAGAGATAATAACAGCCACTTCTGGCATTAAGATTTTTGTTGAAAACCTCATCACTATTGGGAAAATCTTTCTCGCCCACATAGGGCACCTGTACCCAAACTCTACTTGTGCCTTTGACTGAGTAGTTCCCCGAGCCCTGTAATTATACTTGTATGGGGACAAGCCCATTGGTTGAATCACATAAAACTTTCTATATGTACAACAGAACACAACTTATAAGTGTCTTGAAGAGTATAACTCTAATTCAATTTATTCATATACTCCAAGTTTTCTTGTTTCCTTAAATTGGCATATTCGAATGGTGTTTTGATATGATACAAATAAGTAAAAACTTATATTTTATCTCCTAGAGTGACAGTTAGTCACAAAATATGACTTATAGTCATTTTAATGGATAGAATGACAGTCATTTATTTTGGATTTCTCAGTGAGTAAATTTGTGTCAGCATAATAATAAAATACAGCTTTATTTTATGAAACTCAATTCCACTATAGAACTTGTATAAAGCAAATTTAAGGAAGACATTCCCTAATGGCAAAGGAGAGACCATCAGTATAAATGTTTTCTGCAAACAATAGCCCTGTACCAATTCTCTACTAATAAGCCCTAAGAAGTGAGATGATCTCATGTTTGTCTTATTGTTAAAATGTGGAGGTGGTTTAACAAGTCTTTCCACATCATGCATGCTTTGTTAGATTCTAAAACAGGATTTTTTTTAGAAAGTGGCATAATTAAAATAGAATGTTAGGTGCCCTGGGGAGATATTCACAGCTATGGTTAAATATAAGTGAAATTTCACAGATGTTAGCAAAATTGTTAAATGTATCCTTTTTTTTTTTTTCTGAAGTCCTACTTTGAAAGTGGATTTTAAAATATTTTTCCAAGATGTTTACAGTGATTCTTTCTCATGTAATGACCTTTCTATTTAGAAAGAAAGGTATTTATTCATCCTAATAGAGAAAGAATATAAAATTATGAAAGATTCATAAGGTTTTGCAACAAAGTGATTCCACTCACCTTTGAAGATCAGGGCCCAGGATAGCATTCATCATAGTCATATGTTATCGACATGATCATAGACATTTCTGATGGTGAAGGTATGTAACTCAAGCTACTCATGAGACTCCAAGTTAGTAGTTGTCTTAGTTAGGATATTATTGCTGTGAACAGACACCACAACCAAGGCAACTCTTTGAAAGACAACATTTAATTGGGGCTGGCTTACATGTTCAGAGGTTCATTCCATTATCCTCAAGGCAGAAACATGGCAACATCTAGGCAGGCATGGTATAGGAGGAGCAGAGAGAGTTCTACATCTTCATCTGAAGGCTGCTAGCAGAATCTTGGCTTCCAGGCAGCTAGAATGAGAGTCTTAAAGCCCACACCCACAGTGCCACATCTACTCCAACAGGGCCACACCTTCTAATAATGCCACTCCCTGAATGGAGCATATACAAACCATCACAATAGACTGCTATGACAATATTCAAAAACCAAACCAGTAAAGTACTAGAGAATGTAGAATCTGAGAACAAGTAAAATACTAAAGAATTGCAGTAACTAATTATCATATTAGTGTATAAACAATTTACACATTGGGCTAAAAGCTATAGTCTTTTAGTAACATGATTATATAAAGACCTCTAAGTTCTGGATTTAAACCCTAGAGCCCAAAACCACCCTGTGACCTCACTAAGCCTCTCATTTTTATCAGTTTCTCTGACAGTAACAACTTTGTTTTTCAAAGATTGATGTTATCGAAGGTTGATTTTAGTATATTGTGGTTTTTTGTTTGATGTGCTTATCAATCAATGGAAATCTGGTCTATGTCTTATCTATCTTACTGTATTACTGTGTTAAATGTAAATTTAATGTATATTTTTTAAATTTACTAATCTTACTCTCTACATCTGTGATTCTCAGATTGTTTTGCAGTAGGAAACAAGAGATTATACCTCTTATTTAAATAGTTACACCCCAGGAAGTTTAAGATAATCTATTATAAAGTTTGGAATCATATTTTATACTTAAAATAATTTAAATTTCTAGTCTACAAATCTCAATACAGTGTAATTTTGCACTGTTTCAATTTCCTGGGTAAAAAGTGTTAGGGTTCACATTTATCCTATGTAGATCTCCAAGTTAACAAGAATGTATCAACAAGAACATGTTAATTATGCACCAATTCCATGGTTTAGAAAGACTATTGCTCTAAGTTTTCAAGAGAAAGTCATTTCAAGTTTGGCTAGGAGACTGCAGACACATTCTTTGAGAGAAATCAAAGCTTACTATAATGTTTATTGTACAGAGAAATAAGAATCTGGGCAAATGGAATGATATCACTTTGGCTAATAGTTCAATGTCTCTGTGGATAGAGAAAAGGCATAGTCTTGTGTTCACAAAATTCCTATCTCCACTGACATTGCTTTTCCTCTTATCTGGATTGTCTATTTTTACCTGACCCAAATTTGCCCAATATTGCTATCTTATATATTAAGCTGAGGGTATGGGGTTCATGACTAGGCATCATATATGCTGGATTAGATAATTTAAACCAATGACATTTCTGATGGAGAGTGCATTGTTCGGTGCTGTAAGAGTCTGACATCACCATGACTTAGCATCCACCTTCGTTCAGTTCCAGTCATCAGTCCAATGCATCATATCAATGGTTTTAATTTGTTCTGCTTGTTTCAACCATGCTCCATATTTATTTCTCCCTTTTTTGTTTTTATTCATATAAACTATTTGTTAAATATTCCAGAAGCACTAGGTACATTAAAAAGGTCTCATCTTGATTTAGTTAGTCTATAACTCCTTATCTGTCCAAGATTGGCCTCAAATTGTCTGCAATATTTTTTTTCTACTTCATGAGTTCTGGGATTTTAGACATGAGCTTGCTATAGCACTATTATCATCTTACAGTGTTAAGATCTGCTTAAACTGACATTCTACAGAAGCTGCCAAGAAACATGACCCCCAGGGTACAAAGAAAATGTAATTAACAAAGAATTAAGGATTATCATTTATTGTTGCACCTTAGGGTATTTACATAATTTGGTATATCAGTTCACTATATTGTCTACTAAAACATAGGTATCTAAATGTCCCTCAACATGGAGTTGGTGAAGACAAACATCTGTTTATGTAATTCTGTGTTGTCCTCTATAGCTCCCAAAATATAGTAAAGGACCCAGAATCATTGTAGTTGTATGACTTAATAACATTCCTTATGAAATAAACATATCAAAAGAACCAGGATTTAGATAGAGATTAGGACTTCCTGGATAATTATGTTTTAGAAGCACTTGGGAAATAAAGATATTATCTTCTGCTTTTACAAGTTGTTTCAAGTTTAAATTATTCTTTAGATAGAATAAGGAGAAGAATAGATAAGCGACCTAAAACTGAAGCGTCCACAGTGGAAAGAAAAGAGCTTGAAACAAAGTGACCCTTTTAATTAATTAATTAATTAATTAATTAATTGAATGAAATGTTGAAATAATTTGTTTTATCATGTTAAATAGAGATTGCTTTCAACACATTGATGACGTATTTTTCTTTCTTGTCATTATTTTTATTTTTTATTTACTTTTCAATTGTTTTCCCCTTTCCAGGTCTTCCCTTCAGAAACCTCCTATCTTATCCTCTTTCCCTCTACCTCAATGAGTGTGCTCATTGACCCACCCACCTCCTGCTGTCTTCCTGCCCTGGCATTTCCCTACACTGGGGCATGGAACACCCTCAGGCCCAAGGGCTGCTCCTCCCACTAATACCCTACAAGGCCATTCTCTGCCACATATGAGGCCGGAGCCAAAGGTTCCTTCATGTATACACTTTGGTTAGTGGTCCAGTCCCTGGGAGCTCTGGGGGTGTCTGGCCAGTTGACACTGTTGCTCCCCCCATAGGGCTGTAAACCCTCTCAGCTCCTTCAGTTTCTTCTCCAACTTCTCCACCAGGGACCCCGTGTTTAATAATAACTTCTGCTTGATGTTTCTAGACTATGGTAGGACATTTAATGAAAAGAGACCACTCATCGGAATGATCAATAAGGCTGTGTGTTGTTTATTCATTGTTTTTCATAACACATTCAGATTTATCCTTCAAGACTCAGTATTTCATATTCTAACTGTAATTTTAAACATAAAATTTTGATCTAAAATTTTTATTTTAAAATAAATTATTGCTTGCTAAGTTCAATTATTTTACAAACATTTATTAAGCGCATATGTGGTGTGAAATTGATGTTTTGCTGTGTAATATAGTTAAATCTAGATAGTCTTCTAAATACTATGTAGGGGAATTTTAATCCAGCAACAAGGCTGCTTTGTCATGGGTTCACAGCCAAAGGTCTTATAGGTCTCTGTGATAATATAGTTAAATCTAAATAGTCTTCTAAATACTATGTAGGGGAATTTTAATCCAGCAACAAGGCTGCTTTGTCATGGGTTCACAGCCAAAGGTCTTATAGGTCTCTGTGATCAGACTGGAATAACACACCTTTAAACCCTTCAGCTGGAATACAGACACACCCTTATTACACATATTTAAGATAAAACTACTCTGTATTAGGAAGCACTCATGTTTGAAAGTAACATCTAATTGAAGGGCAGATAAAGTGACCAATCAGAGAAAAATGTGACATAACGAGTCAGAGATAGGATAAACCCATTTCTCATGAGAACACCATAGGAAAGAGAGGCTATGTAAGAGAAGTACAGGAAGTCAGTCAATTTGGAATCAGGTCAATCAGTGAAGTGACTGGGGTGATGCTGAGTTCAGAAGTTCTGTTCAGTTTGTGTAGTTCTTACAGTACAGGTCATCAGAGGCAGTTGAAATCTAATAATGAGAAAGAGCCAGAGATTAGAAAAAATCACCAGTGTTAGTCTGAAGCCAAGCAGAGCTGAGAGAACCCAGACTGAATCAATCAGCTGGGAGAAGAGTTTGAGCCAGAACAGCTGAGTTGAAACAGCCAACCAGAGTTCAGAAGGAGCTAGAAAGGGTGAGATTGTAAGCATTTAAGATGACAATTGTATCTGAAAAATGTTGTATTTACAATACTAGACTAATATCCCTGTTCTGTCTGCTACCCCACCTGGCGTGGATAGCTTATTGTAGACTGAAGTGGCTTTTTGGACAACTAAGTGGTAACACTGCAGTTAGAAGTATCCCCATTATATTAATGGTGACTGACATTTATTGGTTTCTTTCTCTGTATTTCTATGAGTCACTCTATAAGTCACTGTGCTATGTGTGCTTTCAGTGTACTTGTCTACAAGATACAGGTGTATATACAATTACCACATAGTGAAGCTCTTGCAACTGAGATTAAGTAGACAAAAATGCATTGATGAAGGCAACAAAGATTGTAAAATATAATAAGTAGAATTCTACTGCAGATTGGATACCTTTAGAGCCCAGCTTCTTAGTCACTATGATAAGACAGACATGATAAAAGATATGTCTTATTCATGAGAACCTAAAGATTCATATTCTGACAGATGTGAGCAGTGTGAACCTGATGAGTTATTGTTGAGCTCATAATCACAATGGATGCAGCACCCCTGACCTCTAGCACTTACCATCTCAGGGACAGCTATAATACAGAAGGAAGACACTTGCATATGGGATACAATAAGGACTAATCCATTGCTGTTTTTAAAACAAAATCCCAAATATTTGATTTACCAAAGTAAAAGTCAAGAGCCAGAGGCTATTGTGAAAGCCTACTTTCTCAGAGAGGTAGAGAAAGTACCCAGCTGATGTAACTACTCCACTGACGTCCCAGAGTCCAAAAAGGGAAAACCTCTGTTTCCAGGGTGTCTTAAGTTTTCTTCAACTCAAAGACCTTTATCTTTTCTGTGTTTTCTTATGTTCGCTCCATGTCAACTGCTTGCTTGCTTGACCTATAGTTGACTTTATTTAGCTCTTTCTTTACAGAAAGCTCCTCGGTTAAAGTTGTGTGCTAGGACTGAGCAATACCTCGTCCACTTGTTTGCAGAAAATAGAAAGTTCTTAGGTTAAAGGTGCTAGTATTGAGTTATAACACAAGACATAGGTATTTCCAGTTCACATCTCTGGGTTCACAATGTGATCCTTCAACAATCCATGTATTATATTGTAGTGTTTAATGGGTACCTGACAGCATTATGTTGCCAACGCCTTTAGCAGCTAAAATCAGTGTTTGTTTTATGATATGTACATACATGTATGTGTTCTTATCATTGAGAGGGTATAAATGTATGTGTCCCAACTTCTATTCTGTTTTAAAAATGAAAAGGTGAATCTTGGTTCTTTACTCTCAGGTGTCAGAAGAACTACAATTAGAATCAGACCATTTACTTGACGCCAGTATCATTTTTTTGTTTGTTTCACTGGTCAATTCATAGACTAAGTCACAGAGGAAATGGGGCTTCACAATAAAGTACTCCACAAGTACTAAGTACTTAGTACTTGTACTCCACCTAAGATAAAATTTTAAAGGACACCTTTCATGTAAATATCATCATCTATACTTTTACTCTGCTTCCTTTTCTGATCCACTAAGTTAACTTTTTATGTGTACTTAAGATCTGTTGAAGTTCCAGTTGATTGAATTTACTGTTCTATATTGTAACTGTTTAACATAAACATAAAATTATTTTATTTCTAGAATTTTTAGGTTGTATTCTGTCAAACAATAAGAACCTGTAAATGGTTGTATGTAATGCATTCCTGTACAGAAAGAGTTGAGGCTTGTATTCTCTCTCTCTCATAAAAGAAAAAAATTGAATATATGTCTTTCTTAAGTTTGACACAGACAATATGCATTTAATTGATTTTTAGTTTTTATAATAATTATGTTTTCTTTTCTGTATTCTATCAAAGTGAGATATTCACTTTTTCACAATTGAAAGAACACTGTAATACAGACATACATGCCAACCAGTTTATTATGGACATGCTTCAAATTGTAATTCTTTTCCCATCATCTCTCTTTCCTCTCCTTATCATTCTTTTGCACCCTTTTATCTTCCCTTTTCTTCTTTATGTGGATATATGTAATATTTATCAAATGACTTAAAATTATGCTAAAGAAATTGGAATCCTTCATTCCAAAACCCTCCAGGAGTCAGGAGTCATTTTATTAATGTTTATTTTTAATTTAACTGTTTCATACATCTCTATATAAATTTTAGTTCTTTTCATGACCCTCCCCATTACTCTCTCATCTCTCTCTTCTTTCCCTGAAAGTGTTCTTGCCATGTCTCCCTGCTTTCATGTCTTTTTGTGTGTATAACTCCACCGACTTTAACTAGATTTGTTTGAAAGTCTATGGGTAAGTAGGAAGTTATTTATTGGGACATAGGCAACTTGTCAGCAGCTATACCCCTAAGCAAAATGGCATCATTATTCAGGACTGCCCATAGTTTCTCATCCTCCTGAGCCTCTCTGACCTTGGTGATGGAATATTAATGGGCTTCATTTTCTACAGTTTAGCCATAGCTATGGTGAAGTCATGAGACAAGTGCATACAAAAATGCTGGATTTGGCAGGGTAGGATCTCTGATGGAGAAACTACAGGACTCTGGAAGACCAGTGTGTTTAGTATACAGAGTTGAACGGGATAAGCAGAGATACTGTACACAGCTGAACAAAGAGGCAGACTTTTGCATACACATTAACAAGAAGGCAGAGTTTGTGGTGTACAGTTAGATCAGTCTCTGTAAAAAAAAAAAAAAAAAAGCAGTTTTCATGCCATACACACCATGGGGAAGAAAGCTATGGTGGATATTTGGGGCAAACTATCAATATCCATACTTAGATACCTGAAGAATGTTTGTCATTTTTCTCTGAGACTCACAGGGAAGGCTTTGCCATTTATCTCTGGTTTCTAAGGTCCTTGACATGACCATCCTCAAGTCAACAATACACATTCACTCTGAACCTTATAAACTCAGAGCTTCCCAAACTCTGGCAATTACTGTGAGTTCATATGTACAATTCCCTTGTTGTGTCTGTGTGTTTCCTTGTAGTTATCCTGTGTCTCTGTTCTTACACTTTTACCATCACCCTCTGCTAATGATCCCTGAGCTTTGGGGGGCTTGTATGTGTATATGCAGAATATATGATTCTTTTAGGACAGAATATTCTGAAATATTACTCTCTCCACATATTTTGGTTGTAGAACTCTGTGTTAACCACCATCTACTGCAAACAGAAGCTTCTCTGATAATGTTTGAATGATGCATTGATCTTTAAATATCATGATATGTCATTCAGAGTCAGGTTAATCTTGTGCCCATTTAACAGTATCATAGTAGTAGTTTTTTCCATTGGCTCTATGACCTGTCTAGACATGTGTTATCAGGAATTTCATAAATTTCAGAATTAAATAATTTCTATCAGAATAAACAAACACAGGTAATATGGATGTGAGAGACAAACACAAAGATTTCTTACTGTGATCAGTCCTTTGCTTTTATCTTCAAATCTGTGAATTCTACTCCTAAAGCACCTGTGTATTGCTTGACAATTTCTGACCATGTGCTTTGATCTTTAACTTGGTATTTTTGATTAAACACATGTGTCATGAAAGGTTGCTTCCCATCCAGTGTGTATACAAGAACATAGTCCAGCATTTAGTTATAGGAAAAATCTGAAGCTTCTTCTTATTTATTTATATATCTATTTATTCATTTATGTTATTTTTATGATTATCATTATTTTATGTATGTATGTTTCTATCTTCTATTTTATTTAAGATAAGCCCAGTAATAGTAATCTCATCTTATGTACATCTACTGGATAGATTTTTCAAAGCCTATTTTTGTGTTTATTTAATAATTTATTCACTTATTTCTTTTTTCAACCTGTACATGTATATGAAGTGAAATGTGGTATTTCAACACATACTGATGAAATCAGAGTTAGTGGTATTTCTAGCTAACCCTTTCCATTTCCCGAGTACTCTTTTGACTTGCAGTAATTTGAATTACATATCATGTTGTAGTGAACTACTGTGCTTTGGAACACTGGCACTCCTCCTTGAGTGGACAGATTTCCATTCACGTGAAAATGATCTGATCTTAAAAGCAAGATTTATCTAGGACCACAGCTGCCAAGTTTTCTGAACATAGTCAAGTGCATTGTTTGGGGGCTTCTAATGTGGGTGAACATCATGAAGAGAAGAGTAAGGTGAAATAAAATTGTATACTGCCTGGTGACCAGGCAGTTATTGGAGTAGCAGATCTGCATGCATCCTTCAAGGTTGTGCCCACAAACAAGTGATTTTCACTGTGATTTACTTCCACCGGAACTGTCCAACTCTTAGCAGTTCACACTGTATTTTCTCTTCTCTATTTAATCTCTCCCAAACACTTCCTACCCAGCAATGGTTACTTTCCATTCTCTGATTTTGTGAAGTCATCTTTCTTAGCTTCCACTTTTGAGGTTGCAAGGTTGTTGCCATCTTTTGCTTGGTTTATTTAACTTAGCAAAAGACCTGATGTTATGCGCATGTTGCCACATGTGACAAAATATCATTCTTTTTTCTTTATGGCTAAAGAACATTTCAGTGTGTGTGTGTGTGTGTGTATGTGTGTGTGTGTGATTTAAAATAATTGTTAAAATTTTATTAACTATTTTATTTATTTCTATTTTTATTGATTATTTTAATTTTACATAATCTTTTTTTACACTCCAGAATTTATGCCCTCTTAGTCCACCCTCTGACTGTTTCCCATTGCATACCTCCTCCCCACAGCCCTGTCTTCATTAGAATGTCTCTACCACCACCACCCCACCAGACCTCTAAACTTCTTGTGGCCTCAGGTTTCTTGAGGATTAGGTGCACCTTCTCTGACTGAACCCTTTGCTGTGTATGTGTTGGGGGCATCATATCCACTGCTGTATGCTACCTGGTTGGTGGTCCAGTGTCTCAGAGATCTCCAGGTTCAGATTAATTGAGAATGCTGCTCCTCTTACAGGGTCGCCCTCCTCTTCAGCTTCTTCCAGCTTTTCCTTAACTCAACCCCGGGGTCAGCACCTTCTGACCACTGGGTGGGTACAAATATCTGAATCTGACTCTTTCAGCTAATTGTTAGGTCTTTTGGAGGCTAGTCATGATAGGTCCTTTTTTGTGAGCACCCCATAGCCTCACTAATAGTATTGCCTTGGGGCCTCCCCTTTAGCTGGATCTTACTTTGGGCCTGTTGCTGGATCTCCTTTTAATCAGACTTTTCTTCATTTTTGTCCCTACAGTTCTTTCATACAGGAACAATTATGGGTCAGAGTTTTGACTGTGGGATGGTAACTCCATCCTCCACTTGTTGCCCTGTCTTTCTGCTGGAGGTGGGCTCTACAAGTTCCCTCTCCCCACTGTAGGGAATATTTCACCTAGGTTTATTCCCTTTGAGTCCTGAGAGTCTCTCATTTATCAGGTCTCTGGTACATTCTGGAGGGTCCTCCTACCTCCTACCTCCTACCTCCTACCTCCTACCTCCTACCTCCTACCTCCTACCTCCTCCCACCTCCCACCTCCCACCTCCCACCTCCCACCTCCCACCTCCCACCTCCCACCTCCTCCCACCTCCCACCTCCCACCTCCTACCTCCTACCTCCTACCCAAGTTTGCCTGTTTCTTTCTGCTGGCTTTCAGGGCTTCAGTCCTTTTCCCCCATCCAATATCTGGTCATGTTACCCTCCCTGTCCTCTTTCCCACCCAGCTCCCTCTCTTCCTCCTCCCTTGTGATTGCTTTCTTCTCCCTCCCAGGTGTGATTCAGGTGTCCTCACTTGGGCCCTTTGGCTTGTTAACCTTTGTAAAAAATACTATTATGAAAATAAGTTTTTTTAAACTTTTTCATCTAAATACTTTAAAAAGATACAATGACACCTAAATATATATATACACAGGAAGTAATGAGGGCATTTAATTTGTTATAGACACCTTCTTCAGAACTCTAGAAATTATTTTAAGAACTAGGGTTGATCAAAGGAAATGCATCTAAGCCTCAAAAAAACTGGAAGCCCCAGGGAGTGGGGAGATGTGGTGAGATGAGGAGAGTGGAGGGATGGGGACATCCCCATGGAGACATGGGACAGGGCAGGAGTTATGGGATGTGGAACAATCAGACGGTGAACCCTAAAGAGGAGAAAATCTGAAGTGTAAAAATAGATTAAATAAAATTTAGAAAATAATAAACTAGTGTTGGTAATTTTGAGCTACTGCCTTTGTTTTAAAATGGAAGCTGCTACTAATCTGTATAGTGCTTGCACTACTCACAATAGGTAGATTTGGATGCAGTCTAGATGTCCATTAGCTAATGAATAGATAATGAAAATATGATTCACTACAAAGGGATAATACAAAGGGATATTATTCACCTGTTAATAAAAGTGAAATCATAAAATTCACTGGTAAATGAATGGACTAGGAAACAATCATTAAGAGTGAGGTAATTAAGACCCAGAGAGACAAATGTAGATTTTCTATCATTTATTGATGTTAGCTTTGAAATTATCACATATGTATATTCCATTTGGAAATGATTTAAGAAGCTATGAGGAATTATAAGGGATGGAGATATAAACTAATGGTATAAAACAATAAAAGGTATAAAAGTAAAGAAAGGGTGAATTCTGAAAAAAATTGGGGCAAATTTAAACAGTGTTAACTAACAGTGTGCTGGATAGATTTATGTCAACTTGATAAAAGCTAAAGTCATCTAATCATCTGAAACTTCAATTAAGAAAATGCAACCGTAAGATAACCCTATAGGCAAACCCATAGGCCATTTTCTTAATTAGTGATTGGTGGTAGAAAGCCCATTCCATTGGTATTTGTACAATCTTTGCTCAGATGATCCTTGGTTCTATAAAAAAAACCAAACAAACAAACAAAAAAAAAAAAACAACAAAAAAAACTTCCTTATAGAAAGCAGAATAAGCAAGAATAATGAGCAAGCCAGTAAGCAGTACCCCTCCATGTCATTTGGCTTAGCTCTGCCTCCAGGTTCCTTCCCTGTTTGAGTTCCTGACTTACTTCTATGATGAACAGTGCTATGGAAATGTAATCCAAATAAACCCATGCCCCCCAATATGCTTTTTGGTCGTCATGGTGTGTTTTATTGCATCAATAGAAACTCTAAGACAAAGAGTAACTGCTTTTTTAAAAAGTTATATGGATTTCTACTACTGTAGAAGATAAAAACAAACAAACAACAACAACAAAACAGTGCCAAGAATGGGTAGAGTCTTTTGGATTTGTCCAGAGAGATCCCAAAAAGACACAAACACTACAGATTATTGATAATGCTCTTGTTGCCCTCCAGAATATGATAGTAAGACCCTGTGGCTGAAGATATATTATATTTGAGTCATAAAACATGAAGGAATCAATTACCGGGAACCTTAATCCTTACTGTCTATTTTCCATAGAGCTGGAAGGTGCTATGTACTCTATCAAAAGAGAAAGGCATTACCAGTTTCACCCACAAACTGAGGGAGATAACATTTCTGCTGTTTTATTTGAGCTGTGACTATTATCAGAGAAATCAAACAGATTCTGGTTCAATTTAAGGCCCAGGACACAATTTGAAACTCATATCTGACACTGAAGTTGGAGCTAGGAACTTGTGGCTAGGAAGTACATAGGCAATGCTATATTGTACTTCACTTTTTGAACTGTGTTTTGAGGGATGTTGAGGTTTAATTTTGTATTTTCAGTTTTAAATGTGAGTGGCTATTACATCAAAAATAAGTATTTCTGAAACCTAAAATAAATAGGGCTATTAAAAAATTTACCAACAGAAAAATAGCAATTAATCTGTCAAACACCTTTATTCCTTATATGTGCACATGCAAGATAAATATGGGTCAAGGTAAAGCTGCACTGTGTCATATCTATCAGTTCTTGGTTCACAGGAAGAATTCTGTCCACTCCCATGTTAGGTAAGTATGTGTATTAAAAGAAATTCCCAATTTAGTTCCAGTTAGACTTTCAGTGGGTGTTTACATATAAGTTGTTAACCCATGATTACACTGCTTCACTGAATTTGCAGTCCATTCTTACTTCCGTGTATTTTTAGTGGAATGAAATGGCAAGTAACAGTGAGATTACGCAAAACCTCATCCTTTGAGGAAACATATGCTATATGACTTCTTAGTAATAGTATCTCTATAATATCATTAACAATTGTTTTCCTTTTCTAGTTGTTACTGTGATCAGTTGCTTCTAAACAATTTAGGAGAAATTAATTTTATTTTAAAGGTGCCACAATAGTTTGTTATTAGGAGTCTTGTTCTAAATAAATTTATGTGAAATTCTCTAATTAATTTTCTAACTTCTGAAAGCTCATTTGAAATGTACTGAATTAAAGTTTGAAGAAAACAACTGTGAGGTATATCAGTAGAGAGTGTTATAATCAGGCAAGATCCCTGGCTTTCCACAATAAGGACTCATATAATACATTGTTGACTATTATCCCAGAGATTGACCTTGAAACTTGTAGACTCAAATTTGAATATGTCAGAACAGTTAAAGCAGATCTCATGTGTATTCACCAAGTTCATAGAAACTGTAGTGTTAAATCAAATAGGAACTTAATTATCTCTCTTATAAATTACTGTTTTGATAAAAACTTGAAATTATAGAAACTTAGAAAATAAATTCCCTCCTACAAAGTAGCTTTGTTTGTTCAGGAATGCAAATCATATTTTGGTGAGTGAGCTTTGAAGTTTAAACAGGGGATAACATAGCATATTTTTCTCTTCCTTATCACTCCCAAAGCTAAAAATGTTACTAATTGCCTGAGACTCATTTTGAGACAATGAGACTGAACTTTGATTAGTTTGCTATGCAGCAATTGAAGAACCACAGAAGCATGTGGGGTTAGTGTGAGAGCTCTAGCAACTGGCCTTTTTAAACCTCGGTTTTGAGCCAGTTTCCTTACAATTGAACAATGTTCTCTAAGCTCCTTTTCTGTTTTAGCATTTCTGTTTCAGCAAATCACTTAAGTCTTGTTACTTTCTACATCCACACATTGCAGCCATATGAAAATAAACCTCCTTACTTCTTCCTTAATTTAGCCAATGTCCCATAAGCCTCTTGTCCTAGAATTGGGAAACTAAGACATGGACCAATGATTAGCTGCCATCCCGTGCCCTTCTTTGTGCCATATTAATCTAAATATTGGCTTGCTCAAAAAAATTGTCTCAAAATCAATTAGTTTTGTCTGCTTGCTGGTGGGATATTGGAATGCCACACATTTACCAGATATTTTCTGTTCCTTATTTTTAAATTAATTACTGTCCCCAATTATTTGTTTAAGGCATTAAGTATCAAGTCTGGGAGTAGAGAAGGTTGATGTAGTTTTGAAGCCAAAGGTGCAATTATCTAGAAAAGTGTTCCTCTGTGCAACATCAAGCATATTCCCATCTCACTAGCTAAATATGAATTAAAGCCTAACTATTATGTGCTATCATACTTATTGCTCTTATGAGTCTCCTCATAGCAGATGTCTTGGTTATAGTGCCTCTGGATCATCAGGAATGGTACTTATTTTAGTGGGAAGAAAGAGTACTCCTCAGTGAAATGACTTTGTATAGAATTCAGGGCCTGTGGATGTCTATTCACTAAAACAACTTCAGGCTGCAGATCACATAGTTCACAGGGTGTCTACTTGTGAGAAAAAGTATCAAGTTCTGCATAGTGTTAAGGAGTGAATCTTGTGACATAGATAATGGTGCAGCGTGGAATGATAATGCACCCTTTTTATCTTTAGTCTCTTTTTGTCACTTAAAATGATTTCCATCCATTTGAATTTTTTCATTTGCTTTAAGTAGAGTATTCATCAACCGTGCTCATTTAAACAATATTAACGTTCTCTTTCTTCACTCAGACTTTTAGTCCTGCCCAAGACAGATACTAAATGTGATTAGAATGAATGCTATCATATTAGTTTCTTAATAAATGTACGACTCATGATGAACATTTGCCCTGAAATAGAAATTTCAGCATCTCTTCTCAAAAGTAGCCAGCTTCTGCCTGCTGCCTGACTGAACTACCATTTACATTTGGTATAATATGGGCAGAAAGCAATTTTAATTTAATATATAAACATAAACCTTCAGCTTCCACTAGCTGTAATATGGACTCTGAGGTTTTATTTATTTATTTATTTATTATCAGCAAAGCCGACATCCTGTGAGCTACTGTGATGGAAATGCACTGTGCAGGGAGTGACTCTATTAGGCTATGGAAGAGGATGAAAATGGTTTGAGATAAATAAAAAAGCAATTACCTCAGCCTGGGAAAGAGATACATTTATTCAGGAGGCATTTAACTTACTTGGGTTCAATTTCAAGGAATTGCCATTCCTTTTTGCCATTTTCCATAATACATAGCAAGTCAAATGGGAAAAGCAAGTGGTACCATCCACCCTGGGAACCAGAAGTCAGAGAATTTGGAAGACTTGAAAAAAATTGCCATTAGGGAAAAGACAGACAAAGCAAAGCAAAGAAAAACAAAGCAAGCCATGACAATATATTACATTTCAGCCCCTGAAAGTCTGAAAAGCCAGTTGCAATAGCCATGAGGGAGCAATCCAAAACATTGGATTTGGAATCCAAAGCATTTTTAAGGTACTCATCCTTCACATAGTTTCTGGAATGATAGCCAATGTGCTGCCTACAAGACTCACAGCTAATGTTGGGGAATGAGAGAGAAGAGCACATAAACCCATAGAACTTTTACTATTCTTAAATGGCTGATTTCAAATTACTCTAAATTTTATTTTTTATTGTCCACTCTGGATCTGTCTTTCTTTGCAGGTCACTTATCAGTGGAGCCAAGTCAATACTGTTAAGTGATGTCCTTTTGCAAAAGGATGTACAGTAAAAAGAAAATGGGAAGAAAATTTGTATGAAGAATAGAAAGGAATTGCAAGAGAAAGGTGTTTCTGCCATGACATGGCCAATTGAGGTTCCAGGGATCCTAAAGCACTTAGAACCATTTTCCCAACAATGGATTTGGAGATAATTTCTCTAACCTACAAAGTCTTTTTATACTTAACACTCTCTGGGAGTGCCAAATCTTTTGCTCATCCATGAGATCCTATGCTGTAGGTCTCTTCTGCTGCCAATCATCCTACTAATCTTGGAATGAATGACTGGCTCTTTTGCTCTATACCAATGCTGTGAGGTATATCTAGGTGATCAGGATACACAAACACACCATTATACTTGCACACATACATGGAGTAATCCGTATTCCTTAGCAATAGAAAATCTAGTATATATCAATCATTACTCTATTATTTGTGATTCTTGATTTGTGACTATTTGACAAGCTAAATAACACAAACATATTTGAAGAACATAAACACACATATATAAAGACACATATGTATGCATATTTATATATTTCAAACCAGTATATACAATATATAAATATGTATATATGTTCCTTCTATTAATGTTAAAGGTTAAAGTAAAAGTTTCCTTGGATTCTCAATTTACTATTTCAATTGTTGGAGAAAAATAAGGTTGATACAATGGGTAGTTCCTGGGAGTTTTCAGTGTTATTGCAGATATGCCAAAAGGTGCAATTACACGCAAGATGGCTTTCTACTTGGCCTCATCTATCAAAATGGGCAGGAGATAAGGCATTCTGTTTTATATTTTGTTGCATTCTGGAGATTTAGGCTCTACAGAACATATGAAATTTAAAGAGATTTTTGAAAACTATATTATAGCCCAGATAACCCAGTTTAACTCAGAAATATAATAAAATATAGAGAGACAGCAATTTTTAAGAGTGTGAAAAAATATAAGAGAGAACTATACAAAGTTTTGACAGGCAAATTACAATATTTTATTCCAAGGCTTCCATGAAAATTTAAATATTTTATTTCTACTTTCTTGATAAACCTTCCAATATTACCACAGTGAATATTCACAAGCCTTCATTGTTTTTCCCCTGATATCATAACTTTAAATGTTAATCCACAAAAACATGACTTCATTTTTAGGATCAGATAAACATCCTTCTGCTTTAGACCTGTCTTATACCTGGTAAAGTGTTGGGGAATTGATGACATCATTGAGCATGCACCAAATGTTAGCATGTCTTCTACTGTGGTATTTGTTCAGTTCCTATTCTGACAACCTTGGTGCTGATGTATCATGGGTGTAGCTTCTCTGTCATTTCCTGGAGACACAACCTCAAAGCAGATCTTTTGGTTCTCTGGCCCTTAGCATCATCTTACCCATCTTCGATGACGACCCCAAACCAAGAGTGAAAGAGTTGTATTATAGTTATTATCTACTGCATCTGGGTACCCACAATCATTTTTTTCTCTGTATTACAATCAGTCATTGTTTTCTGGAATGCTCTCTGACTGTCACAAAAAGAAACACTTTAATAGGAGTGAGAGTTAACACTTATCTGTGGTATAAGGACGTATATTTAGAATGCTCTGAATCCCGTGCCTTATCTTGGACACTTGCATTTTCTGTTTGTTTGTGTTGTCCAAATCTGATATTATCATTTTTCATTTTTCTTGTAATTTATTTTGTTATACTGTATTATTATCCTTCAGAAGCCTGTTCTTTTCTGATGAGAGACAGAAAGGGGATGGATCCAGATAGGAGGAGAGATGGAGATAAACTTGGAGTCATAGAGGATGGGGAACCTGCAATCTGAATATATTGTATAAGCAAAGACACTATTTTCAATAGAAACAATGAAAGTAATATAAAAATATGCTGATTTAATAAAGTAGAGATAGGAGATTCTCCTCTAAGATCTATGACTACGTTAGTCCCAGAGAGTTGGTCATATTTCCAATACTGAAAATGATTTCCCTATTGCTCTTAAGTCCAATTAAATAGCTGCTAACTTATTGCCAATATTGCACCCCTCATGATATTTTGCAATGCTGGTCATTGTTGTGGTTCATAGGTGTCTCAGCTGGGAAGGGCTAGTGGTTGTTTCCTTCCTTGGTAGCTTGCCTCCCACATTCCAGTACTGGTATTTAGTCCTTAGGATGGAGGCTGTCATGTTACTTCCAGCTCAAATCTTCTGAATACTATCTCCAAAAAGTCAGATATCTTCAGCAAAACTGAACCTTCAGTCTTTCAAAAGCAACCAAGGAGAATAGTAAGAGCCTATATTATTTGTGTGGCATCTTAGATTCCCCTAACCAACAACTGTACAGGAGATTTCTCATTTCTGCTACGGGTGTTTTTATTAGATGGCCTGTGGTTTGGGGTGGGGGATATTGTTAACCCAAGTAGCATAGCTGCATTTAAATTATATATAGTATGTATTATGTAATGTTTTGTAAACAAAAATTCTAACTCCTTACAGCTTTTTAAAACATCCTTAGTATTATGTTCCCTCTTCCACTTTCTTCTTCTGTATTGACCTTCTCACCAGTTGAATTACATCCCCAGAGTTTAGAGAGATGACTTAGTGGTTAAGATCACTGGCTGTTTGTCCAAATGGCCTGGGCTTGAGTTGTTGCACCCAAGTGGTGGTTTACAACTATCTACAACTCCATCTAAGGGGATTTGCTATTTTTTATTTCTGGAAGCAATGCATGAATATATTATACCGCCATACATGCAGGAAAAAACATGTAACATAAACATAATTTAAACATACAATATACCTAGAGTTTTTCTCATTTCACCCTTTGTATGACTTATAGACTTCTATTCCCCTCTCTCATGACCTCCCATGATGCCTTTTTTGCATTCCTGGTGGTTCCTAGTTCTAAACCTTTAAATTTGATGAGTATATGACTTGGAGTAGCTGCCACATAGCTTTATATGATCTCTTGAGCACATATTTATTTTAATATGTGAGAAAATTAAGACTGTTTCATGAAGGTCTGCCAGAGTCTGACATATCCAGAGGCGGATGCTGGCAGCAACACATTGATCTGATCAAGGGTTCCCAATGAAGAAGTTAGAGGACTGAAGGAGCTGAAAGGGTTGGTGGCCCCAAGAGGAAAGCAACAGTGCCAGCCAACCAGAGCTCCCCAGGGTTTAAATCACTAGCCTGGGAGCACAAAGGGAGGCACCCATGACTTCAGCTGTATACTTAGGGGAAGATGGCCTTGTCAGGCATGGGTGGAAGAGGAGAGAGATCCTTGGTCCTATGAAGGCTGAACACCGAGTGGAGAGGAATTCCAGGGTTGGGGGGGGGGTAGGTAGGGATACACCCTTGTGGAGGCAGGAGGGGGGATAGAATAGGGGGTTCCTGGGTGGTGGAGGGAATGGGGTGAGGGGATAAAATCTGAAATGTAAACATCATATCCAATAAAAATATGAAAAAAAGAAAAAAGACTGTTTCATGACATGACAAAATTACATCAAACTTTAATTTGTGTCTGTAAACACAGTTTTATTGGAAGAAAGTTAGATTCAATTGCTTTCATATTGATTTTTTCCTCATTTTATCTTTGTGGTAGTAGATGTGTGAAAATGTATGTAGCATCAACAATTAATTATACATACTGAGAAGCCTAAAAATGTTTGCTCATGGTTTTCAGGGAACATCATCCTGCTTTTCTATAGAGACTAGAGGTTTGCACAGAAAATGATGTAAGCTCACTATTGGGAGACCTTCCACAAACCACACAGAGTTCAACCCTGTGATGTGTCCACATGGAAATGACACCAGGGTCACAGTTCTTGTGCTTATGCCTGATTTACTCAGGTATATCACATTGACCAAGATCCTCAACTTTCAGGGCCTACTGCATAGACTTTTGTGCTAACACGCATGCTTAAGCAATAAATATCCCCTGGCCTTTTTGAATTATCTGGAGAGCAGGCAATGAATGGTGTCTGTCTGAAAGGATTAGCATTGAGCTAAAGGAAATCTTCCTCTACACAGTTATCAGGCCTGACTCAAAGTAGCCAAGGAAATCTTGCCATGTCCATTGTCAGAATTATGGAAGAAATTCTTATGAGATGACACAAAGAATGACTGCAAGCTCTCATATTATTATGAAGGGATAATAATTACATCTCCTTTTCATGCAGCAAGTATAAGCCTCTTTCCCTATAATGATTTACTGAGCAGGGTTCTATTTTAACTTTTAATTTCCTCTCATGAAAGAACTTTTAAAAGAGGAATAAACTACTTATAGTCACAGTTTTTCTTCTTTCATTTCTCAGTGTTTAATCATTGCCTGCTACTGCTATTCATCCTAGTTTCACATTTTTGTATGCTTGGGTGATTCCCTTATTGATGAGAATAATTGCTACTGTGTTGCCCTACAGTGCTGAGAAATTCTGATTTTAGGTATATCCTTCTCATCAACTCTTCTCAAAGGAAAACTCTTCTATTTTTGTCTGTAAAATTAATTTATGAGGAATTGCTTTATTTATTCTATCAATGGCTTTAGAGTCTATCTTTCCCTCCATCTCTCTCTGTCTCCTCTCTGTCTCTCTGCATTATGGCTGTGGGACTTTGTTCCCATTTGCTGCAGCAGGGATCTTTTCTGATGGTGGGTGAATATGGCACTGATCTATGAGTATAGCAGACTATAACAGAATGTCATTAGAAGTTATTTTATCACTACTTTAAAACTCAGTATTTGGTTTTATCTAGGTCTCTCTTTCTTGACCACCTAACCAGTATCAGGTATGGGTTCCATCTCATGGAGTATGCCTTAAGTCACATCAGACATTGGTTTGTTACTAGAACATAGTGGTGAATATAGACACCTCCTTGACCTCTCCAGGATCAATGAGTTGTGTGGGTGTTGTCTTCAACTGAGAGGGCTGTGTTGGCTGGTTTTGTGCTAACTTGACACAAGCTGGAGTTATCACAGAGAAAGGAACTTGAGTTGAGAAAATGCCTCCATGAGATCCAGCTGTAAGGCATTTTCTCAATCAGTGATCAAGGGGGGAGAGGCCCCTTGTGGGTGGTACTATCCCTGGGCTGGTAGTCCTGGGTTCTATATGAAAACAACTGAGCAAGCCAGGGGAAGCAAGCCAGTAAGTAACATCCCTCTGAGGCCTCTGTGTCAGCTCCTGCTTCCTGACCTGCTTGAGTTCTAGTTTTAACTTTTTTTGATGATCAACAACAGTGTGAATGTGTAAGCTGAATAAACCCTTTCCTCCCCAACTTGCTTCTTGGTCATGATGTTTGTGCAGGAGTTTTGCTGTTAATTTGTGAAAATCAAACTATTGAATTGGCAATAGCCTGAGTTGTTTGGGGATTTCCAAGGGACCCCTTTGGCCTATAACTCAGTTTACTGCTCCCAGCCCCAGGACTTTCTATAAACCTATGTAATTTTATAATGATCTAAATATATAAATAAAATAAAATATCAGGCCCTCCCTTTTCAGCTACTTGAACTACTGTTTTAGTTATAGAGTATCTGAAATTCAACTCTGACCAGTGCCAGTTCATCCAGTCAGTGGATTCAATAGGAAGGCAAGACAACAGCAGCCACTTTTGTTTGCATGTTGAATATTTGTCCACCACAGGATTCTTGCCAACTTGGATCATGACTTCTGGTTTTCTAAGTCTCAACACAAATACATCTGAATTTCAAAAGGCATCAATATGATGATGATATATTGTTTAAAAACTTTTTGAAAAGTTTTAATATCTTCAAAGAACTAAGTATACTGAGTGGTATTTTATGCTATAGAATTAATCTATATATTCTGGTGGGACTGGAGGGGTTATAACAAACTGGCATTGGTGACTGGCATTATCTGCCTAGCTTTATTTGTGAGAGATCACAAACCAGGAGTCAGTTCTACAGTCTCAGTACTCTGCATAAAAAGAAAAAGCCTAAGCCCTGCCAAGGCTAAAGTATGTACTAACAAGACACTGAAAAAAATGTCCCAGTATAGAAATAGATGCAGCCCTTGTCTGACTATGTAGCTAGTGTCTGGTTTTGCCTTTGTTCTCATGTTGTCTTGGTAGCTGGTTGTCTATGCAACCAAGCTGAGTAACAAACATAGTGTATAAAGGCATAAGACAATTAATTAGAGTTTCAACTTACTACTGTGTTCCTGTAAAATATTTGAAGATTTTTGATCCAGTTTAGAGGCTTGCTGATGTGTGTGTGTGTGTGTGTGTGTGTGTGTGTGTGCTTGTGGTGTTGCATATGTGTACTTGTATGTGTATGTTTATGATAGAACTTGTTTGTGCATATGCTAATAGAGACAAGAGGCTTATGAGAGATGTATGTCCTCAATGTCTGTCTACCTTCATTTTCTGAAACAAGATCTCTTACTGTACTCTAAGCTCATTTATTCAACTAGCCTGTCTGGCCAATGAGTATCCTGGATTACCCTGTGTGATCTGCACTTCTTCCATTAAAGCTGGGGCTACAGGCAGGAGTGATTATCCCAGTTTTCAAATGAGTCCTGGAGGACCCAAACACAGGGGTTCATGCTTGCTGCCCAGCTATTATTTTTACTATATGAGTTACCACTTTCATCTCTGTTTGCTGATTTTGAATGAACTGTTGGGTAGATTTAAAAGCCAACTTTTAAGTTATCACACAGCAGAAACTGATTTCCAAAGATCATAAACTAAAACACTAAAATTAAAATTAGAAGCTTGCCACTGACCCTAAGACAATGTGCTTCTCCTAGAAGTCTAGAATGATTCATAGCAGTTCTCTGACTCTGCTTGCAAATGTTTTCCCTTTCATGATTTATGGTCATTTTTTTCAAAGTCTTAGAATGGTTAATACCCTTAGAGTAAAAATTTTTAGTGGAAATTCAAGATATTAATATTTTCACTTTTTGTTCTAATTTAGGTAAAGTCCACCAACTTTTGTGCAATAACTGGGTGGGGCATTGCTGACTACCAGCTCCCTGAAATGTAATTTTATATCAATGTTTCTGTTTTTATCCATCTCTTTTTTCCTATGTGTCTGTTATAACACAAGGGTATTTTTACATCCTGAACCATTTCTTGTTAAGAAAATTGCTATAAATTTTGTCTGCACAAAATGGAATCTGCAGTCCAGGAAACCAATATGCTTGATAAATATTACACAACTGATTCTGTCACTGAATATTTACCAGAGTTCATTAGTTACCTTCTTAAGTGATGATCATTGAGTACCCAGTAACATATATTTTTAGATATTTGAATAAACAAACACTTTTTAAAAATTTTTATTTATAAAATATGTTGGTTTTTCTAATAAATGAGATACCAATTAGTGATTAACAAAGTATACTTTTTATTGATTTCCAGAAATAAATTCAGCCAGTGTGATGGTTTGAATACACTTGACCCAGAAAATGGCACTATTAGGAGGTATGGCCTTGTTGGAGTAGGTGTGTTACTGAGGGTGTGGGCTTTAAGACCCTCATCCTAGCTGCCTGGAAACCAGTCTTCTCTGAGCAGCCTTCAGATGAAGATGTAGAACTCTCACCTCCTCCTGCAATGTAGGTGCTGGGTTGCTACCGTAGTCCCACCTTGATGATAATGGACTGAACCTCTGAACCTATAAGCCAGCCCCAATTAAATGTTGTCCTTATAAACGTTACCTTGGTCATGGTGTCTCTTCACAGCAGTAAAGCCCTAAGACAGCCAGTTTTTGAGACAATGTCCTCAGATATTGAACTAAGAACTTTGAAGGTAAAATATCCACATTTTTTCTTTACCCCATGATCCAAAAACAAAATATATTAAAAAAAAAAAAAGAAGGAACGAAGGAAAGAAAGGTGAGCACTTGTTAGTTCACTTGATGTGAGACCATCCATTTTGAAAAATATTTTTCCATCAGAATGTATGAAGTATCAGGATCATTTACTATGTCTACTCTATATGATAGCATTATTCTTAATATGTGAGTATGTCGGAATATTCTGAAACTATTGGTAGAGGGAGAAGTCCTCTGTGACAGGAATCTGAGGTTTGATGGACCAGTCTTACTACCTGTGGAGGTTTCTGGACAAGGTCTTTGGTTCTCTGGCTTCAGCATTATTACTTGTCTCCTAAGTTGTATTGCCAAATGGATAATATATGTAAATGCTCATTCATGTAATAAGCACCATACCTATTTATTTCACACAGATAAGCATTTAACTTCATATTTTACATAAACTTATTCTGTTTCTGAAATGTATTTTTGATCCTTGTCTATTTCTGTGCATTCATTTAAAGACCCCAATAAGACGTGGTGGTTGTGTGTGTGTCTTGATATTAACCAACGAAATGGAAAAGGCACGGTGGACTATCTGAGGCAGCAGCTAGAACCTTTAGAAATTATCATGCAAATCCTGCGGGTTAATTCATGAGTTTAGTATAAAGTTCAGACTAAAAATAGGGGAAAGACACTGAGGTGAGGTGTAGCTTCGGAGGCCCTTCCGAAGTCACCCCCTCCACTGTGCTCAATTTGACTTCTCAGCTCATCTGATTTTTCGCAAGTCCTTCTGTCTGAGAAAGTCCTCAGTGCTGATTGTGAACCACGTGGGTTGACGCTACCTCGTGCGATTTTCATTTGTGGCACTTCTTGCTGCTGGGGGCTGCTCTTGCAGGATGTGGCTGCATCACGTGGAGATGCCTCTTTTAAAAGTGTGATGTACATCACCTACAGTCAGGTTTTTCAGTGCGTTCAGTGAACAGGCAAAGAGATTTTTATTTTCAGGCCCACGGGCTCAGCTGCGCAGACAGCTGAACAAGCTCCTCCAAGTTAACTTCCACAAATGCACCCAGTACTCAGGTAAGTCTGGGGTAATTAGGAGGCGCCTTGGTCAAGAGCTTCTAGGTTAGCTTTGCCAATGAGAAGATTAGTATGGTGTGGTGAAAGCATTGAGATACTGTTTGGAAAAAAAGGCCAAAGACATATAGTTAGAAATCCCTCCATTCTGCAGTAGATATTTAGTTTTCCTTTCCAACCAAGTATCATGGATAAAAAGAAACAGTACTAGCTGGTAAAGGTAAAACAATGAAGGCCCCAGGCATGTCAAGGGATCAAGAGATTGTTTTCAGGAGGTTAACAGAAGTTAAAGTAGAGGGGTATTCAATAATCAATCATTTGAACTATTTTCATAAGTGATAGTATTAATTATGTAAAATTTTCTAAAGCAATGAAATACTTTTTGCATGCTTGAAATCTTGTAGATGATACTGACTAGAAAAATGCATTTTATAAATGTTCAAAGTATCATTGAACACATACCTAATCGCTTATAGGTGGTATATGTGTCACATTGAACTGAAAATTAACCTAATGTCGAATGTGATTTGATTGGTTCATGTATTTTATTTTAAATCATAAATGGATCACAAAAATTTGACTTTATTTTTAACTGTTTAGAAGTAATGCTTAAGACATTTTAGATTTTATTCTTTTTAATTAAGAACTAGTTAAAATTACTTTTTGTCAGTAAATTAGTACTATTTTTGAGAGAAAGAGAGAGAGAGAGAGAGAGAGAGAGAGAGAGAGAGAGAGAGAGAGAATATGACCCAGTTTCTAGAACATTTGCATCAAACATTGAGGAGATGTTATATTCCCAGCATGATAATCTCTGTGAGTGTCACATGTCACAACACTGACACTCCAGCAATTCTCCTGAGATAAGAGCATTATCACAATCCTTCTCTCTTTAATTCTTCTGCTAGTATAAAACAGTTTCAGAAGATTTTAGTCAATCAAATAAAAATTCTCATTCCTCCAGCCCTCTGATGGTCCTTTTGGACTGCCCAGTGTGAGCATGCATACCTTTCAAGCTTAGTTTTTCTGTCGTCTCTTGTTTATTTGTGTTTAGCAAATTAATGATCTCGGTGGCTTGCTTCAAAATCTTCTTCTGAGCTCATTGACATAATCCTGGAAATCTGTAAACCCCTTCTATGTACACTCTGTTTTAAGAACTACAATCTTAGAGTGTGAAAGATTTTTGCTCCTAGAATCCAAATTTCTCCCAAAAGACTTTAATCTTAAACCCCCAATTGAAATATTTAGAAAAAATATATTTGTGGCAGAATACTTAAAAGTGTATGTTTACTATGACTTCATCATTTTATAGCATATTAAATAGGTTTTCTCAATCTGATTTTTTACCTGTGTTTACATTGTAGAAGCTTAGTGGACAACTGGGGGGAAAAAGAGTACAATTGTCCTGTCAATGCTCTCTCTTCATTAAGTCCGAGGATGGACATTTCCAAGTGGGGTGATTTAACTATTAGTTTTATTGAGAAATGAAATAAATCTCTCCAAATAATAAGTACCCAAAGTAGAAATCTAATTTCTACCCTCCTGAACTTTTAACACTGTAAACTCAAGCCTCTTAAGACACAAACAAGTTCATTTTCTGTTTCTTTAAATCCTGCAAGGGCACCGGAGTTAAAGATCCTCACACTGTGGCACTTGCATTAATTTCTTCTATCTTTCCCTCCCTTCAAGAAGTGGATCTGGGAATACACCTGACAGTGACAATTGAACCACCTGAGTGATCATAGTGTTCTGTTCAGTGATAAATACCCAGCCCATTAGCTTGGTCTTGTTTCTTTTTGATATTCTCTCAGACGATCAATTTCATGTCCTCCTTTAAGAATCCCCAAAGCACAGGTGCATTTTTAGATTATACATGTGGAAATCATCCTATAGATTTAACCCTTGTGCCACATGCCTGCTCACATGAGCTACCTACCTCATTGCAGCTCCTCGACATAAACTTAATTCCAGACAAGATATCTTGGAGTTGAAAAGCACTCAACAGTAACTTGAAGCCAGCTACTCCTAGGCACAGAGTCTTTCAGTAGATTTGAACTATAACCTCTCTAAACTAAAAGATGCATCTTTAACTCCAGGTCACTACTGATGCCTCCTGTGGTTAGGTTATTCACGATAAGGCGGATAAAAACCTTATCATTTATACTTTATCTCTTCCACTATAATTTCATAGGCAACACTAGACAATGTTTACAGATATAAATATCAAGATCATTGCTTATAGATGAGAAAGGTGCAGTATTTTAATATTGTAGTAAAATATATATTTAAAAGAGATGTCATTTAAGGGTCAGGGATAAGAGTGCTTAGCGGCATGGGGACTTATTCAGTTCAACTATCCAGCATCAGAGAAGAGAAAGGTCAGCGGTATATATTTTAAAGCAAATGTGCAGGCTATGATGCAAAACACACATTACTAATCTGTGATGATACACCATTTTCTTCTTTAAACTTATACATTAAAACATCATAAATTATAAAATTTTCTTTTTATAGTAAATATTCTAGATGTTCACTTCCAGAACAGGTATATGTTTTCTCAAAGTATTAGATTTTTCTGTGAAGTTTTTTATTTTGAACAAACTTATGTTTCAGAGATTTTTTTGTAAGCATATAAAATTAAAAATTAAAAATATTACATAAAGCTACCCATATAACTGTCAATTCTAGTGATATATAGTAGTGAAAAGTGATTCACCTTTTTATTCATTTCTTCCAAATAAAAATCTGCCATTTATTTAATATTACATATTATCATATAGACTACATAGAAATTATTTTATTTAATCATTATAACTTGCATGCATAATTTTTCTCCCACGAACCATATAATAATTTAAAATTCACAAGTTAAGAAATTTATTTAGGGTAATATTTATACAACATTAAATGAAACACAGAACGTCAGCTTCTCAAGTTCTTTTTTTAAAGATCTAATAATATATTTGTTACTCTCTTTTAAAAAAAATATACTTTAATCTCTTTTTATAGTCCAGATTTGATCTACCTCCTAGTTCACCCTCTGACTGTACCACATCCCATAACTCCTCCCCGACTCCTGTCTCCACGAAGATGTTTTCCCCCACCCCCCATCCCAACCTTCCCAGACCTTCTCACTCCCTAGGGCTTCAAGTCTCTTAAGGGTTAGGTGCGTGTTCTCTGAGTCCCTACCTAGCAGTTCTCTGCTATAGATGTGTTGGGGGCTTCATATTAGCTGGTGTATGCTTCCTGGCTGGTGGCTCAGTGTCTGAGAGATCTCAGGAGTCCAGGTTATTTGAGACTGGTGGTCTTCCTATAGGGTTGCCCTCCTCCTCAACTTCTAGCTTTTCTCTAATTCAACCACAGAGGTCTCTGGCTCCTGTCAGTTGGTTGGGTGTAAATATCTACATCTGACTCAGCTGTTTGTTGTGTCTTTGTTTATAATATATTTATAAAAATCTCATTATTTTCTGGACTTCTGGTTATTAGATATTAGAACATAATGGTTAAAGTTCATAAAATTACATTCAATCCTCTGGTAAATGCTAATCAAAACTTGTTTAATTATTTTTTTGAGGGGGACTTCACAAATAATTAAAATCACATGGCAAGTCAATGTTATTAGGTGACTATCTTATTAACCTTGCTCTCTTTATTTTCACACATATTTTGGAAAAAGTGAGCAGTTCTATAAGTTTTGTGATGTAATATACAGCATGAACACCACTAGATAGAAATTATCAATGGCCCTCACTGCACTAGTATGGCATTGAATTACCACTCTATACACTTGAAATGTGTAGCTTGTCAATTAGGTGACTTTAACAATCAGTTCAACCAAACCTGAAAATCCAAAAAAATAAAATTCATGTCAGTGAAACAATAGAAATATCCTTTCCTCTTCCTGTTAATAATAGAGATTGAGGAACTTCAGAGATAGTTCTACAGTATCTCATGTTTACCATGTACGAGGCACAGGATAGAGTTAAAACTATAGGATGACTACTGAGTTTATTAACCTACATTAAGTTCTACATTTTCAAAGACCAATACATTGTAACATTGTAATCAAACTTATATGATGTGTATCCTGTTAAGAATGTTTGTGAGGAGAATCAGCTCGCCTGTACTGCAGGTGTGTTTAACTAATCATGAAAACATGCAAATTTGATTGTTCTTTCTAAGTCATGGGAGAAATATCTCTTTATCTTTCCTATATAAATGCACTGAAGTTCACAGGCCTAAGGAAATTTCCCAAGGTCACCCACCTACATTAGCAACAACTGCATGGCCTAATTTGAGGAAGTGAATATATGTAGACTTAGAATTTATGGTAAGAAAAAAAAGTGATGCACTGCCAACTTTTCTCCTTTAGCTGAGAAAATTTCAAGGTGTAACAACTATTTATAACCTTCAGAAACAAGTTTCTAATAGATATTAAGATTTTAATAGAAATGTTGACCTGGATTCTTATTTCTCTAGCGCAGATTGAGAAACAGCAGATATAACTAGATAAGTAAGTATTTGTTGTATTTGGTCTTTTAAACCATAAGGTTACCTTTAGAACAACCAACTGCTTTAGAGTGGCCAGTCAGTAAGTAAGATGGAGCATGCACAGAATTGGAGTAAAACAAGTGCTAGTCTATATTTGACCTGAGGAATGGAGCTACTAACCATGGCATGACAGTTTAGTGATTGACGACGATCTTAGTCACATTCGCTATACTACATGGTTCTGCAAATAGACCCTTCACAGACAATTTTGCCTACTTGAATGATGTCATAGGAACTTCTCTGCTAAGGTTTGTCCAGTATGAAAGATGGGTAGGTTGTTTGTTTGTTTGTTTGTTTGTTTTTGTGATGGTGATGATGGTGATGATGGTGGTGATGGTGGTGGTGGTGGTGATGGTTAATTGTTTTTAAGTCTTATAAAAATGTGAGTAAAAGTCAGTGATCCTCTATGTGCCTTGTGAAGTTCCCAACTGATCCCCACTGGTACTTACAGCCAATGTGGCAATGATCTGAAAGCAAAGAATTTGAACATGTTGGATTACCAAGAAAAAGAACTGATTCTTTTACATGTAGAGCATCCAATTTGACCAGTCACAGTGGTTTTAGATCTTGAGTCTATCCACCCCCTGTCTTTTCTCCTTTGCTTTTGTTTTTGTTTTTTTTTCCTTAAAGTATTTTCGGGGTGCTTTGGAGATGGTTCCTTTTGTTAAATGCTTGCCTCACAGGTATGAGGGCCTGAGTCAGATCCCCAGTGACCTCTTAAAAGCCAAAGCAGTGACAAGCATTGGTGAGTTCCAGGCACACTGACTGTCATAAAATATGAAATCAATGGTGCTTGAGAAAGGTTCCTGAAGTTGGGATCTGCTGTCAGCTTGCAGGGATACACACACACACACACACACACACACACACACACACACACACACAGAACCTATTTGACAAAATATGTTGAAACATGTAAGAGGCCTTGGGTTTCCTCCCCAGAAACACAATGCTCTTATACTCCAGTCACCACATACACACATACATTTTTGGTAGTATCTTTAATTAACAGTTCTTAATTCTAGTAGAAATTTTCACTTAGAAAGGATGATGTGAATTGAAATGAAAATAAGCTTACAATTTTGCTACAGAGCACTGGAGCAGAGTTTTGTTTCTTAGTGTTTATAAATAGTGCTGGACTAGCTGATTTTAAACTTTGCATTCTTATGTTTTCAGTCACAATGTTTTGAGCCATCAACTGTATATGTATCAGTTCAAAATAATAAAATTCACAAAATTTCATCTAAACAGAATTCTATTTTGTTTAATTATAATTTAGTGTATAGATGAGTATATTAAATATATATTTATATATCAAAATCTATATCTTCCATTCACAACTGTGGAGAAAAAAATAAATAAAAATTTTTCCAGAATTAAAAGTGTATAGTATTTAATAAACACAATAGCTACCCTAATTATCTTTTTAAGCAAATGTAATAAAGGAAGCATTTTTAATGTGAATGCTTTCCATATATTTCTCAATATACCAAAAATAAGAAAAAAGTATATATTGAAAATTATATCAACTTTATCAATTATATCAATTTATATCAATTATATCATATTTTATATAGCAATGGTTCACTCATGTAGATTGTGTAATCTGAAATATATAGCAGATGAGAAAAATATTTAGATAACATTCATGAAAATTGAATTATATTCTAAAATTTTAACTAAAACTTTAGGCACCCTTAAATCTTATCTCTATTTCCTCCTACCTCATCCATCTATAGGTGAGATTGATGGCATGAATGAATTGCTTTCAAAGGAACATTGTATCACAGCCCCATGTTTTAACATTTATGTCTTTGTAGTTGCAGGACAATGTAAAAATAATATTGGCTAAAATATGTTGTTTCACATTGTGTCTCACAACTGATCAGAGTAAAGATTTTGAGTGTGGAGGGTTATCTCCTCCACTGTTCACTATCCTACCCCATGGTTATGTAACTATTTTTCTCTTTTTAACACCAGGAAGTGCATATTTAAAGAAGAACACACAGCACAACCAATATAGACAGTACAAAAAGAAATATTTAAATCCAGTATTCAGCAATTCATATGCCTAGCATGGTTCAACTTTTCTCAGAATACTCAAAGCATACATATTCATATATGTGCACACAATTCTGGCACATAGATTACATATTAGTATATTGTTGTATAGCTTTATATAGCAAACAGAGTCTTAGGTGTATATGCATATATTTAAGATGAGTATTCAGCATACTTAAAGACAGATATTATAATATTTGATTTCTTGAATGTTCAGCATCAGATAGGAAGAAAATACTGAAGATCCAGTTTTCTGGAGCGTGGTAGCAAAAACAGGGAAAGACATTATGAACAGTGGATTATTCTGCACTGTGTTACTAATGCTACCTCAGTTTTTTTTCTTACTTAATATGTGGGGTCTGTAACATTTCCTTTTCTGCCTTACATTCCCTATAAAATTAGGTATTTGTTTTACTATATCAAATTTTTACAGTTTGAACAGAAGATTAATTATTTAAGCTCAAAGTATAGGAGAAGGGTATCTGCTTCTGTGATTGCAATTGATATTACAACTGGCCCTTGTAAAACCAATAAAGAACATACAAATTGAACTGCTTTTATGGCACTGACCATGTTAGCACCATATGTTCTATATTTTCTTTATCACTGTGATCTAATTATCCTAAAAACTTTTATCATGCTGAACCCTAGCTACTGAGACCACACTTAATGCCTAGAAGTGAGAGAAAAGCAAAGACACCATCTTCTCTTAAATATTTAACAACAATAAACAGGAATTTTAGGGGGAAAATATGGGTTGCTTTACTATAGAGCACATTTATGTGACTGCTTATGAAGGTAAAATTAGCTATTTACATATTTCTGATCTTCAACTAATAAAATAGATGGCTGAGGTTTTTAAAAAGTTGATTGTCTGGTATATCCAGTCCTCAGAGGTAACAGAAACCAATTATTACATAATACTAATACATTCCAATAAATAACTTACCAACTAGTCGCAATCCTGCTCTACATATCTAATCTACATATGCTATTGATATCATCTACTTAACCATTGCTTACATCTGCCTCTTATTATCAGCCACTCTACTATATGTTTTATGTCAATAAGTCATTTAGTTCTCACAATAACCATGAAACACAAATTCCTTCAGTGTTCTAGAATCATAATTTAGATAAAATTAACATATTTATGCAGGTAATAGGTAGTAAGATGTTACCTGGAGCATATTGATGAAAGTGTTCAAAATAAATTCATAAACACCATGCATATCACTGTCTACATATTTTGAAGCTAACCAGAGTTGCTTTGGTAATTTAACTCTCTCATGAAAAGTGATTCAGTCACCATTTTGGTAGATTTGGCATCCATGAGAGGCATTCAGTGATCAAGGGAATTTTAGTATATTGTTGTACAGTTTTATATAGCATACATAGTATATAATTCAAGTTGTTAAATGTCTGTATAGCCTGCACTCATATAACAGGCTCTGCACTCATATAACAGGCTCAGCAGAAGCTACATAACAGTGGCAACTGACTATAGTGAAAAGTCTTATTATTTGCTGGAAAAGATGAATATATTATAGTACCCATTTGCCTTTAACATATTTCTTACCTTGGCTGTTCTTTTCTTCATATTTTATACTAATGTGTTAAAAACATTGTTCATATAATTGAGATCTCAGTAGTAGAGATTCTAGGAATGACACATCTATTCATATAATGGATTAAAGCCTAAGTTAAGTTTATATATTATTTGTCCAGTCAAAATGTCATGTCTGTCATCTAAAGGCATGAGCACCACCATTCTTTTTTTTTTTCAAATATGTTACCGAACAGGGCCAGAATCATTATGTCCTCAAATAGCTTAAACAAGAGGCACTGATATTTATAGCAATTCATGTGTATTTTTATGATTGTGATGCTGAAGATTTTGGCAGTAGAAATCAAATACAGAACCTCATCTGTGCAATAAATATACACTATTGAACAACATGTAAGCCCTGCTACATGGACACTATATGGAGACACCCAATATACACACTATTCCATAAAATATTGTTCCATCAATAAGTAGAATGTCTTATGACTTTTACAACATTTAAGAGCATGGTCTACCATATTGTGTTTCAGAATCGAGAGACATTATAAAAATAAATAACAGAGATAAAATTGGAACAACTTCCAGCCAATAAATCAATGGGCTCTGACCCTCTTAATCTTGTGTGTATCTGTGTGTGTGTGTCTGTGTGTGTGTGTGTGTGTGTCTGTGTGTGTGTGTATGTGTGTGTATAAAGCATTTAGAAGATTAATTTCTATTTGAAGAAAGATGGGTCCCATAGTTTTTGTTCAAGAAAGTAAACCACATCTAGAACTCTAGTTGTAACTGAAATTATTAATCAATTAAATGCATGTTAATCCCCCTTCAAGGGCTATCAATTTCTTCATTAGCCAAACCAGTGAAGTAAGTGAGGATGAGTTAAAGGTCATCATCCTCGTTCTGAAAACATGGACAGCTGTATTAATTCTGTGCTAGACCCTACAGTACTACATTGATTTCAGTTAATTATATTAGGAGAATGTCTCCAAAAGCCTCTGGTTGGTTCTTTCTACCCAAATAGCATTACTGCAAAATCCACTTGACCAAATGAAAGATTTTGCTTATATCTGGTGTATCTTTTCAAGTGAATAATTAGGAGCAAATATCATAGACGTGGATATCTTGAAAATATCACTGGGCACACTGACAACCCAATTTGAGACATAACTTTACTTGTATTATGAGTTATCAATAATTAATGCTTATGAAAGTCAGAGGCACTGCTTGATAATTATTGGTAGGACTGGGCTTTCTCCTGTCTTCATAGCAGATTATGGAAAAAAAAATGTGATTTTCCAGAAAAAGTGTTAGAACAGGAGATATGTGAAGTAACTATCTTGGAAAGACTATTATTTCATGTGTTCTTCCAAACATGCTTAGGGAAGAATATGAAAAGAAAACTGTTCAGATGTGCTAGGAGAAAGGAGAGAGATAACAAGGAAAGTTAAAAGGTAATGAATATGATCAAAAGACATAATACATATGTTAAAACATTACTAAACATAATACTTTGTATAATTATTATATAGTAATTAAAAATCCTGGGGCTCGCCTATAGAACATTTGTAAAAAGTCTCAGTGCATGTCAATATCACTGTGCATGAAAGTACATTTCTGTTTTTTTTTATTTATTTTTTGCTTTTATACCATTTTAATTACATGCAAGTATTAAGGTCAATTCTAGGTTGAGGAACTAGCAATACAATAGATGCAAATAGTCAAGAAACCAGCAAGGCAATAAACACAAATAGTCAAAGAACCTCAAAACTCCATGAACATTTCTATCATCATAGTTTTGTGTTTGTTAGCTTTTGTATATGAGACCATGAACCACATCCATATCCCTTAATCATAAAGATCTCAGTTTTCCAGATGTAAAATTTATTTCAAAAGTATAATGTGATATCAGTTAAACTGTCTAAACCATAAGTCATCATACAAAAAAAAATACTCCACAATTTTTCTAAACTCACTGAGGAATATATACTCTGTTGCTAGCAGACCAGCTTCGTCCATAGGTTACTTGCTGCATTATCACCCTAAAGTTTCTACAGTTTCAGGCATCATCTAAACAGGTTGTATTCAATTGATGGAAAAGTAGCTACATATTTCTGGTATTTTTTAAAGATAGGACCTTTTCCAAACATAGTGATTTTTTAAAAACAAAATTGAAGTCCTCTTAATATAAAATACAAAATAAGTGATTGTCTTAGTCAGGGTTTCTATTCTTGCACAAAACATCATAACCAAGAAGCAAGTTGGAGAGGAAAGAATTTATTTAGCTTATACTTCCACATTGCTCTTCATCACCAAAGGATGTCGGGACTGGAACTCAAGCAGGACAGGAAGCAGGATCTGATGCAGTGGCCATGGAGGGATGTTACTTACTGGTTTGCTTCCCCTGGCTTGCTCAGTTTTCTTTCTTTTAGAACCCAAGACTACCAGCCCAGGGATGGCACCACCCACAATGGTCCCTCCCACCTTTGATCACTAATTGAGAAAATGGCTTACATCCTTATATCTGGGTCTCATGGAGGCATTTCTCAAGGGAGGCTCCTTTCTCTCCAGTTTAACTCCAGTTTGTGTCAAGTTGACTCACAAAACTAGCCAGTACAGTACTGCATAGGCCAACAAGAAAAAATACTTGCTACTTATGACCTCAGCAGCTTACATTTTAATTGGAGTTCTACATTTAATCATTAATTATATACCTTCAAATATCCCTTAAAATACAAGCATAACCAGCCCTTCTGCCTACTCAACACTTTGGTGATTTGCTCCAAGATCTACCCCTTCCCAATAAAACCACAAATCTCTTTTCAAAAACACTATTTTCCCCTTATGGACTATGCCAGTCCATAAGAAAACAGAGCATAGACATTATTGGCTCATTTTTTTCCTTGTGGTTTGGCCTTCTTCCTATTGTCATGTTCTAGTCACTTCATGATAAGTGTATTAAGTATTAAACACTGAGATACAATTCCCACCCACATTTATATTTTCCTAGAGATATCACTTCTTACTCTATAATGTATAACAATTTCTGGTATAGCTCTTCCCTTTGGTAAGGGTTCTGACTGGGTTTGCATTATTGTCCCCCAGCCAAGACAACTATTGCAAACACATAGAAGTCAAAATTAGCATAAGTTGCAAAATTCTCATCAGTAAACTCATGTCAATAGTTTCAGCTCTACTGAAATATATTCCCACCTGTTGTTAAGAAACAATGAAACAAAAGACAATAATTACTCAAAGCAATGAGGAGCTTATCCACTGTATCCATAGACAAAATGTCTCGCCTTGTATTCAGCTCTTCTATTTAAACTGGGATCTATCAACAGAAAACATGCATCTGGGAAGAAGTGTGGGTTGGGTTGTTGGCTTTTTCTTCCAAGTTAACTTTGGTAAGAAAAGAGGGACATCGTTTTTAATCAAACAATGAACAGTTCTCCCAGGCAAGTGAGAAAAGGGTTCATATCAAGCCAGGAAAATCATAAGCTTTAGATGACAGGAATGCTCCTAAAGTATTGGAGACTAAACCCTTAAGTTTTATGTCAAAGACATTGTAATCATGTGAATTCAGCTAAGAGTTGAAGCTGTCATCCATAGAACTGAAGTTAATATTTAAATGATGCTACAAAATATCTCTACATTTCATGTCCCTTAGCCGAGAACTTAGAATGTGAAAATGTGCATTGCTTTTTTCACACTTTACTTAAAGCTATCTCAACCACAGAGCCACTTAATTCTTAACTGTTATTGCATTTAATGAGCATACCAGTGCATACACTTAAATTAATGCAGTGTACTAAGGACTCTCAAAATTTGTTTGTATCATTGAAGGTCTGAAAAGTACAATGCATTTATTTGAGGTACCTTCAGTTATAACTCACAGTGTAAAATCAAGATACAACTGAGCTAAATTGAAAAACAAATGTGTTGAACAGATTTGAGAGCAGCAAGGTTAGATCTAAAACTAGATCAAAGAGATGTAGCCAAGTGCATCAACATGGCTAAAGAGCATTCTACTAGCCGTAAATTGTACAAACCCCTGATTATAGCACTGGGGAGAGAAGATAATTTAATAATACCCTGTCCTGTGTACCATTCCACTTGGCTTCAATAGTGTATTTTCAATATTATTTTGTATGTCTTTAAGACTATGAGAAATACCTCATCCTAGTTAACATGCTGTGTCCTAGTTAGTGTACAGTAAGAGGAAATTTTCTCCTCCTCTATAATGTCAATGAGGCAAAATGGGCACTTTCTCAGTAGATAAATATATTTACAAATGTTTATATAGATATTAAATTGTTAGAAGCTAATAAAACTACTCAATTGTATATCATTGTATACAATGGTAGGTGACCATAAACAAGGAAGTAAAAGCTCAGAGCAAAGATTCAAACCTAGAACTAGAACAAAGACGATATTGGTTTTTTATGAATATCAACCTGGACTTGGAAATACCAAGAAATATTTTGATATGAACTTGCTAATATCAAGAAAAGTTTTGATAAAATATAAGACTTTAAGGATACAAAAAGAACCATCATATCCTTTGTTTACCTATCCCAAAATATGACTGATAATACAATTGTCAAAATTTCTAAAAAAAAAATCTCAGATAAAGGAAAAAATGTGCCAATATACAAATTTAAGGGATTTGAGAGCTCAGTAGTCTTTTCAAATAGTCATCCTATCTCTCTTTCCCACTGTCATTCTTCCTGTAATAACTTCCTTAACTCTCCAACAAGGGTACAATTTTCTGGTTTTGATGCAACACATGTTAAGTGTAAGTTCAGTTAATACCTCTGTAAATCTTGGCTGTTACTATACAGCCTCTTATAAGCAACACAAATATAGATAAGTTCTGTTTTGTTTTTCTTTTCATAATTATCACAGAAACATGTCTACTTCAAGCCCATTTTTCCTATTGAAAATGAATAGATAAAACAATGAAATAATAAGACAAAAAGGAAAACATGATGAGATATTGTTAGTATTTTGGTTGGTTCATGAACCATCTGGGTAAACAAACATCAAAAGTACGTGATTGAATAAGGGGAAACACCTATTATAGACATGGGCTGTAAAGTACACCCATAGTCCAAGAAGAGAATTGTGAATTAGAATCTCTTCAGCAGCCATCCAAGGTTGCAATTTAGTAAAATTATTCACTCACCACCATGCATTTATCTTTCTACTTTTCATATTGAAATTCATATTTCAGTTAGATTTATTTACCCATGCATGCTGGCTTATTTGACACTGTACACTTACATTCATCTAAAAAAACCTAGAGATCATAGTCCAGTGAAGAATATTTAATCTGGCCTAAAGTACTTGGCCATCATTACAATCACTAAGTTGTTGCAAAGTACTGTTTTAAGACTTAAACCTTGTCAGTCTATGCAGCCAGAGTTAATTAAAAGTCTGTTATATTTGTATGATGTGTCTCCCTCATGATTCATTTTTCATCCTGCTTCAGGCAAAAGCAATGTTAGCTTGCCTGAGGGAGGTTCATTTAATTTGATAGTTATGATTTTTTGACAGCTGGTAATTTGTTTATTTACAGTTTCCTGATTAGGTCTCTAATGCTGTAGTTACTCACATAAAATAATAATTTACAGTTAAGTAATTTTAGAATCCCTATTTCCCATCCAGCATCACTGAACACTTTTTAATTTCCCCCGTTATTTTCATTTAAGTCTTGTGACACATTTCTTCAAATGGATAAAGGGTGAGACTGGTACATGCCACATGCCACATGCCACATGCCACATGCCACATGCCCTGCCCCAAGATACTTTTTATCTTTGAGAGTAGTGATGATCAGTACTTGAGTAGGCAGTAGGGCTCTGCTTCTAATGGCTTCAGTTTTATTTCCTGTTCAGCACTCATTAGAAAGGTATTCTTCTGTTTGCTATAATTTATACGTCTTGGGTTGAGAGCTCCTTAGCAAAGCCCATTTATGGTCTCTACCTCTGCCCTTTTTCAGTTTACAGTGAACTTTCAGGGAAAGAATTCAAGTACGTTAATCGGAAGACATGTTGTTCAAATAGTACTGCTTCTATGGACGCATCAGGGCACTTCAGCAATTATGTTGCACTAGACAGCTCAGCTGTCGTAAGATGTAGGGTCTCTTAAATATGTAAAATGTTGGTTCAAATAAAGATGTTTCCAAGAAAAGATAAATTTTGTTTGTTTTAATGTTGTAATAACATAACATTAGCGAATCTTCATGGTAACCATTTTCCTAAATATAAATATATTGATTTAAATATTTTAATAGAAAATTTGTTTGGAATAAAATAGGCTGGATTATTTTATTAAACTTCAAACTGGCTGGATAAACAAATACATTGTTAATTGTATGATTGACAAAGATTTAACCACATTCCACTTAAGTATATAATATGATTGAAACATGTATTCAATATAAAATGAATGTTATAATAATCCTCCATGTACCTGTCAATTCATGTTCATTCTTTTTTGTTGTTGTTGTTCTGGAAATTTACTGAATTTTTTTGGGGGGAGTTTAATGCAGATTTTAGCTATCCTTTTGTTGGTGGTGGAGGAGCCATTAAAGGGATCAACTGTCTCTTTTATGTTTTAGATACCTTATATTTCTCTTTCTTTCTTAATTTGCTCTCCTTAGAGCATCCAGTATTACTTAAATAGAAATTCTGGAGACATTCTTGTGTTCCTGGTACCAGGAGAAACTTACTCCATCATATTTGGTCTTATCTGTAAGTTTTTCCACCCACAACTTTTTTTTAAGTTCAGATATGTGTCTTATATACCAAATTATATTTTGTTATTGTTTATATTTTTAGAGAAGTATGTGTAGATTGTTTAAAAGAGCTATCTTTCCTTGAATGCACAACCCTCCTGCCTCACAATCCCAAGTGCTGCACTGTCTCTACCACAAACCACTGGTGTATCTTAATGTGGAATTTTTCAGATGATTTTTCTGTATTTTTAAGAGAACCATATTGTTCTTATTCTTCATTTAATTAAAGCAACATGTCACATTTATAAATTTGTTTATTTTTCCACTTTAGTTGTATAAATTTACTTTTCAGAGTGCTATGGAATTAGTAGTATGTTTTGTTATGGAATTTTTCATCTCTGTTGATCAGAGGCAATGGCCTATAATTTTCTTTTTCTTTCTTTTTTTTTTTTTAAGTGTCCTTGTTTTGCTTTGGTATAGGTCAATACTCTCTTTGTGAAATGAAATTAAAAGTATTTTATTTTTATTTTTGGAAATGTGTAAAAAGACTTCTGCCAATTCACTTTATTTACTTGAGGAAACTTGTGTATGAAGCCTTCTGATGGTAACTTTTGTTTGTTACTGTCTTAATATCTATTGACTTTGGCCTGTTTGAATTTACATTATTTATGATATTCTTGGTAGGTGGTATGCTTATAAGAGCATACCTTTGATTAAAGACAAGCTATCCAACTTGATATATTTGTTCATATAGGGTTTAATGATTTCTTTATGAGTCTGTTTTCATTTGTAATGCCTCCTTCTTTGGGTCTGATTTCTTTTTTTTCTTTTTATTAAATATTTTCTTTATTTATATTTCAAATGTTATCCCATTTCCTGGTTCCCTTCCCAAACCCCTTATCCCAGCCTGCCTCCCCTGCTTCTATGAGAGTGTTCCTATTCCCATCTCTCCGCCCTCAAATTCCCCTACACTGGAGCATCAGTCTTCACAAGTCCAAGGGCCTCTCCTCCCATTGATGCCCAACAAGGCCATCCTCTGCTACACATAAAACTGGAGCCATGTCTGATTTCTTATGTTTAAACCCTCTCTTTCTTTTTCTGTATTACTTTGGCCTCTTTTTTTTCTGATTACTTCAGCTAACATTTGTTCAGTGTTTGTCTTTTCAAAAAAAAAACTAACATTTGTTTTAATCTTTTCCATTGTCTTTTTAGTCTGTTTTATTTATTTCAGTGCTAATCATTTCCTTCTTTCTGTAAACATTGTGTTACTTTGTTCTTTTCCAAGTTCCTTGAGGTTTCATCCTTGGATTTTTTTTTTTTTTTAAATGTTCTATGAGTTTAAGAATGTAAGTATTTACTTCTACAAGATTTCCTCTTAACCCTGCTTCTGCTGCAACCAAGGCATCTGGTGTGTTTTTTCCATTTGCTTTGTCTCAAGATACTGAGTTCCCTTTGCTCTTTTTCTGGGTCCCACTGCTTCTTTTAGAACATGGTAATGGTTTTTCATATTTGTGACTATTCAAAATTTTCAAATATGAAGTTTTGTTATAGTCAGAAAAAGATTCTGAAGATTATCTCAGTTTTTAAAATACTGTGTTAATTTTTTTTTGTTTGTTTCTTAACAGATGGTCTTGCTTGGAGGATATTGTATGTGAATTTGAGAAGTGTCTTTTGCTATAATTGGACGGGGTGTTCTGTATGTTTTTTTTGGTGTATTTGATGTTTAGTATTTTGCAAGGCCTTCATTTCCTCACTGATTTCCTGTCTACATGAGAGATTCAGTTTTGAGTCAGTGGTATTTAAAACCCACACTATTGTTATATATCTGTGTATTTTACTTATATTAATATATAATGCTCTATACATGAAGGTGCTCCAAAGCCTAGTAAATAGTAGTTATGATAGTTATATTCTTTTGATGAAACCTATTCTACACCATGATAGACTTGGTTTGAAAGCCTACCTTGCCATTTGGACCCCTGCTTCCTTTTAGTTAGTAGTCCTATGCAATATCTTTCTCAGTGCCTCTTTTTCAGCATCTTTGTTCTTAAAAGTAAAGGCAGAGTGATATAGTGAACATATTTTTGAATTTTACCTATTTATTTTGCAATTTTGCATTTGCTTTATCAATTTAATTTTCACTGAATAATTTTATCTGTTTTCATTAAAACCACCACCAATAGGTGAAGACTAGGCTAAAATTAATTGATCTTCTCTTGTGGTTTCTTTATATTTTTTTTTGCCTCTCCTTCCTTTCTTCCTTCCTTCCTTCCTTCCTTTCTCTCTCTCTCTCTCTCTCTCTCTCTCTCTCTCTCTCTCTCTCTCTCTCTCTCTCTCTTTCTTTCTTTCTTTCCAACCCAGCCATTACCCTGCATCCTGGTTCTCCCTCCCACAGTTCCTCATCCCATTCCTCCTTCCCCTGTCTCTGAGATGATGATCCCACACCACCAGTCTTCCCCTCCCTGGGGTCTCAAGGCTCTCAAGGATGAGGTGCATCTTCTCCCACTGAGGCTTGAGAAGCATTAACAAATTATTGTAGCTACATTCTTTCAATATGTTCTTCTATATCTTTCATTTTAGAATTTACATTATTTTACACATCACTATTATAGGATTAAAAAGTCTGAAAACCTAATGCAATTCACTGTTTATTCATCTATGAATGCCAGTTTACTTCTCTACTAACACAGGAACAAGGGCTCTTTTCACTACGTCTGTTCTGTTTTCTGTTACCATAATATCTGGGATGCTGCACATCCAGTTGTTCCATAAGTTCTCAACTTTACCTCTCACTGCTGTTCACTGTTCTCCAGCTCTAGTTAGCTTTCTGTTAGCTCTCTTGTAGCTATAGCTGACATGCTCAACACTCTTCTAAGGAAACTATCACCATTATTATTGGTAAATATTTTGGCTTTTGGGAGAGTTTTCAGTCCACTTCTAGATGCCTTTACAAAATCAACCACATGCTCACGAGCTTTGTCATGGCCTTGAGGATGTCTCAGCCGCCTTCTGTCCAAATACCAGGCTGTTCTTTTTCTCTCATTCATTCCCTGTTTGTGTCTACTACTCTTGGGTCTGTGACTTGTCCTCCACATTCTCCCTTTAACTACTGAGTAGTGAAATGCATAGAAAGGTTGGCAGATCCTCCTTGTTAAATATTCAGTCTTGCTCGTTCTGTTGCATCTTTTGCTTATAAATTTGACTATAAACATTGTACTTTTCTCAATCAAGTTGTCATCTATCTTTTTGCTTATCAATAACTATTAACATATTTTTCAATTATCTATGTTAACTGAATTCCATTGCCATCTCTCAATTTCCTCCAGTCTGGCTTCTATTAACAACTCTATTACTGTATAGCATCAACACTGGCTCCCAGTATACCATGAGTCAGTCCTAATTTTCCAGTTAAAAAGCATTTCCTACTTGCATTAAATCTGATTTTATGATTTTTATATTTTTATATGTCCTTCAACCACTTTAATAATCATTAAATGGTAGAGAATTTTACTAATGGGAACAGTCCACATAACACAATATCTCTCTGGAAACAGCTTTAATATTAAGTGAATATATATTACAGGACACCATATCAGTAGCTGCTCTAAAATTTGTTTTCATTTTTTTTCTGCTCACTGGATAATTGTCCTTTACCCCAAATTTCCTATCTGCACTCAGAGTTGTGTATACCCTTTACATTTTGCTAATAAAATATTTTATACTTCTCTAATAGCTTCAAGCTCTTCTTTTGAAACATGCTTTGGGATGAGCAGAGAGTGGAGAGATAGCTCAGTGCTTAAGAGAACTTTGCATTTTTTCACTCTTCCAGAGGATTGAAGGTTGTTACTTAGTGCCTGTGTCAAACAGCCCACAACCTAGTGCAACTAGAGAGGACCTAACCCCTTCTTCTGAATTTTGTAGGCACTTGCACACATGGCTGGTGCATGCATGAAGACATTCAGGTGCATACACATGCACAAACACACACACACACACAAGAACCTCATATGCTTTTTTCTCAAAACCCCCTTTTCATTTGTTTCCATTGTTTATAATTTAAGTAGTACTTAGAACTGTGTGTGTTTCTTAATGTTGCAGCTTGCTTTCCTCCTTTTTTATTTTGAACTAATCAGCAATACAGAACAAGTATAATTTCTCCTTTATTTACTCCTTTATTTGTAAATGTTAGATCCCTAAAATTCTGGGTGTACAATTTCTACTTTTGCAGCCCAACTGCCATGCCAAATACAATTTTCTAGTGAAGTTCTCCATTTATCACCTCTTTGAAGATCCCACGACCATCACTCTTTCCTTTTCCTTACATAGAGTTATATAATTTCAATCTTTATTAACTTTCTCCTAATGTTCTACAAAATACATATATTAACTTCTAGGAATTTTATAATCACAAATGTCTAAACAGTGTAACAGCCTTAGTCTTCATGTAACATCAGAATAACTATTTTGCAGAAGAACACAGTGGTTCAGAGAATGTAACCTCAACCTCAGGGGCAGCGCTACCTTTTTCTTTCTTTCTATTTCTATTTCATTTGTTGCTGATTTTTCCCAGAGTTTGTTTTTGTTATTCACTTTACATCATACCCCTCTCCTCTCCTCCCAATCCTGCCATTACAAATTCCTCCTCACTTCTCTTCAGGGAAGAGGAAGCCCTTCTTAGGTACCACCCCGCCATGAGACATCTAGTCCCAGCAGGGCAAAGCATATCCTTTCCCATTGAAATTCAACCTGACAGTCTGGTTAGGGGAAGGGGATCCAATGGCAGGCAACAGAGTCAGAGACAGGTCCTGCTCCACTTGTTAGGGGACCCACATGAAGACCAAGTTGCACACATGCTACACATATGTAAGGGACCTCTAAGTTCAATAGGTCCAGCACCTGCATGCTCTTTGGTTGACAGTTCAGTCTCTGTGAGGTCCATGAGCCCAAGTTTCTTGACCCTGCAGGTCTTATTGTAGTGTCCTTGACCCCTTCCAGCTCTCTTAATTCCATCCCCCACTCTTCCTCAAGGTTCTCTGACCTCTACCTGATTTTTGGCTGTGAGTCTCTGCATCTGTTTCATCTGCTGCTAGATAAAGCCTCTCAGAAGACAGGTATTCAAGGTTTCTGCCTGCAAGCATAGCAGAGAATCATAAATTGTGCCATATGTTGGCTCTCACACATGGGATCGTTCTCCAGTTGGGTCAGTCATTAGTTGACTATTCTTCTCAGTCTCTGTTCTAACTTTATGCTTGCATATCTTGAAGGCAGGATGAATTTTGAGTTGAAGGAGTTATGGGTGGGTTGGTATCCCCTGTCTTAGTTAGGGTTTTCATTACTGTGAAGAGACACCGTGATCAAGGCAACTCTTATAAAGAAAAACATTTACTTGGGGCTGGCTTACAGATAATGAGGTTTAGCCCATTCACACCAAGGTGGGAGCATGGCAGTGTCCAGGCAGGCATTTTTCAGGAAGAGTTGAGAGTAGTTCTACATGTTTGTCTGAAGGCTGTTTGGAGAAGACTGACTTTCAGGCAGCTAGGAGGAAGGTCTCATAAAGCCCTCCCTCATAGTGAAACACATCTTCCAACGAGTCTGCAGGTCTTAATAATGCCACATTTAAACCACATTCCACTTCCTGCCTCCCATAGGCTTATTCAAACACATGAGTCTATGAGCCATAGTATAATGTAAATCCCCTTTTGTCCAACTGCAAAAGTCTCCAAAATCTATCACAGTTTTATAAATGTTTAAAAGTCCAAAGTTCAAAGTCTTTACTGAGATTTATCTAGTTGCTTAATTATTATCCCCTATAGAATCAAAATCAAAATGCTGATCACGTACCTTCAACATCATAGGATATAAATTACCATTCCAAAAGGATATAGTGAGGAAATTCTGGACAAAAACAAGACCAAAAGCCGGCTGGAAATTCTGCATCTCCATGTCTGATGTCCAACTCCTTTCTCCTTGGTTGACTACAGCATATTTCTTTGGCTGGTTCCACTCCCTCTTAGCAGCTTTCCTCATCTTGTATCTCATGGCTATGGCATCTTCCAGTGTCCAAGGCATGGCCAACAATATTGCTTCTTTGTCAAATGTCTGGGATCCTCCAAAGGGCTTTCAACATTTCTCCAGCCCTTTGTAGCACTCTAGGCTCTAATTGACTACATTCCACGGCTGCTGCTATTCTGATGGTCATATTATGGTACTGACATCTCTAACATGCTAGGGGTTCTCACTGCAACTTTACTTCACCAATAGCCCCTCATATGCTCTTTTCATGGTGTAAAGCCTGAATTTCTTTACAAGACCCCTTCAGCCCTGGGTCATCAAGTGCAAATTAGGCTAAACCTTCACCAATGGTCTTCCCTGACCTGTCACAGTGCCAAGCTTTAGCTCCTCTCCATGACCCCCTCATGCCATCAAACCCATTACCACCTGGTTTATTCTTACACTACCAAGTCCAGCTGCAGCAGAAGGTAATTCAGTCTATATATCCCCTGATGATAGAAATTTCAGCTAGTTCATGCCAATGGATTTTCCAGAGCTTCCTCAATCTGAAGACTCCAAATGTCCCACAGATGCCCTCCAACAATTTCCAATATCACACCCAACCCTCTCCTGCTCAATCACACCTGATTAGCATTCCCATACCCTTCCTTACTCTCTCTCTCCCCTTTTCCCACCCAATTTCCTCTCCATCCACTTCTGATGATTATTTCTTTCCCCTTCTGTGTGAGATCCACACATCCTTCCTCTGGCCTTCCTTATTACTTAGGTTCTTTGGGTTTGTAGTATAGTTATCTAATTGAATCAAAGACTTCAACATAAAACTACACATAAAAATCTACATAAAAATCTAGTAGAATGAAAAGTGGAGAACTGCCTCATTAGCACAGGTGACAAATTCCTGAACAGAGCACCAATAGTTTAGGCACTAGGATTGACAATTAGTAAATGGGACCACATGAAACTGAAAATCTTTTACCAGGCTAATGACACCATCAATAGGACAAAATAGCAGCCCCAGAATGGGAAAAGATCTTCCCCAGTACTATGCCAACAGAGGACTAATATAAATAAATAAAGAACTCAAGAAACATCAACAAATCAAATAGTTCAATTTTAAAACAAGTTACAAAGATAAGTGAAGAATTCTCAACAGAGGAACCCCTGATGGCTGAGAAGCATTTATAGAAACATTCAACCTCCTGAGTTGTGAGGCATTTGCAAATCTGTGAGATTCTATCTTACACCTATCAGAATAGAATAGATCAAAACCTCAAGTGAATGAATATTCTGGTGAGGATGTAGAACAAAGGAAACATGAATTTATTACTGAAGAGTGTGCAAATTTTTATTTCTTTTCTCTTTAGTCTGCTTTACTATGAGCCTTTTAGGGCAAAGTCATTATCACTTGATATGAAAACTGGTTCTCAGGACATGATTACCCATGCTCATGGTGCCTTTCACTTATACCTCATAGTCTCTCTTACCAGGTTCTTTCACTTCTCGAAACTGATGTAATCATAGGTTTAAGACAATGGGTAGTAACCTGTAGATACTTTGGGGTGGGGCATAAGAACAGAACATTATTAAAATTTAACATGATGTCTCAGTTTCTCTCATTTATGTACTTCCAGCTTTATAAAGACATTGAAAGGTTATGTACTGGTTCTTAAGTATACATTTCTCGAGTGATTAATAGGTTGACACACAGAGGTAAGCAGTTGATGCCAACTTAATTATGTTTTCCTTTGCACACACCACTGTGAAATCATTTAACCATACTATTACTGTTAAATCTCTAAACCATGGACTTGTAGCTTATATAAAAGTTTCGGCAGTTTTGAGCATAAGAGAAAATCCAATCAACAGAAGCTTTAACAAGGCAAGGTTTGTTTTTATGTGAAGATATGAAGCTTGGGCATTGCCAGTGTTGGTTTAGTGAGGTGAAAAGTGGGGGCTCAGAGGCTGTATTGTGTCATACCACCTTTGTTTGAGAACCTCCCATAAACTTCCTGGCAAACTACGCATCTTGCTTGAATAATGAAACCTAAAGCCTCTACCCACCAATTCCTGGGAGGAGATGTTTGCTAGTTCTTATCTATACTTAAGAGATGATATCTTTATGCTGGCAGGACATGGAATAGGTCAGGTATATTAGAAAACTTAGTGTGAACAGATAATACTTGTTCCACACCATAGAGATTGCACTCAACCTCCAGTGACTCCTGATAATTTTTACATAAGTTCCCCGTACCCCTCCATTTTTGTGTCTCCTTTTAGACTTGCCCTTATTGGTGTGTTTTATGCAATAGTTGGTACATTTTGGTCTTTTTGAGTGCTCAGAACCAGTCACCTTTAAGGGTTGCTTCTGGGTAAACTTGCCTGTAATTTTCAGAGTGAATACATTAATTCTATTTTATTTGTTTTTTTTCCATACTTCTCTCTTACTTTATGTCTTTTATTCTTCATTTTTCCTTCATGGTAAGCTGTTGACACTGGTGCTCCTAAGCTGTTTCCACTCAATAAAAGAGAATTCTTGAGTTCAAGAGTAACATTAATGTTCATGAGCAGGAAGCTGATAAACATGTATTTAAAGGTCATTCTTCCACTGTGAATGGAGTAATTGGGCACCATTGTAAGTAGATTGCTTTTTAAGCTGAAAAGTTGCATCTTGTTTTCACTGAAGAATGGCCTTTTTAGCACAAATAATGAAAATGTGGAATTATACTTTAAGAGATTTCAACATGTACAAATCCTGACTCAGAATAGATGAAAAGGCTTTTAAAATATGTAAATTTACTTTTCTGTTTTATAAAAATTAATCTAAAAGTCTCCTTCAGATGGCAAAGATTTGCTTATGTATGACTTAATTTTTATTTAAATGAGCTACTACAGCCCTGAAATGAAGCCACACTGCCTAACTTTGAGCTTATACACCAGAGGATCGGTATCCAATCTGTCCTCAGTAAAAAGAGCCACTATTAACAAGGTCTTTTATCATGCCATTATAGGTATGGCAGTGAAATCAAAGGACCCTCCAGGATCCTGAGTTTCAGAACAAAGAACTGGGCAGAGGATTCTTTTTTTTTTTCTTTCTTTTTTCTTTTTTTTTAATTAGATATTTTATTTACACTTCAGATGCCATCTCCTTTCCCCATTCCCCCCCTTAGAAAACCCCTATCTCATGCCCCCTTTTCCTTTTTGCATTTATACATTTTTTAAAAAATAATGTTAATCATAGGCTTTATAAGTTTGGAATTGTCCAATCAGAGGTGTAACCCACTGACCAAACTAGATATAACAACTATCTTTGACTGGTGGAAATACATGAATATCTGCCTCCCTGTCTCCCCCCTCTTTCTCTCTTTCATCACCTAGCTTCTCCTCTCCTTCTTCTTCTCCTCTTCTTACTCCTTTTCTTCCTCTCAGTACTCCTCCTACCTTAGCTCCTCCTACACATCACCCTCCCTGTTAAAATGAAAGTTTTCTCTCAAAATACAATTAGAGCATAATTATGCCAATTTGTACCAGTGAGGTACAAGATAGTCCTAATACCCAGTCCATCCTTTTGTTGACTAACCAGCTCCTCTGTCATCTATCCTAACTAAAACATTTAGTTCTGAACCTGGCTTTAGGATGAATGTCAGCTGACGCCCATCCACTCAAGTCTTTTCTCTCAAGGTAAATAGCTATAAGTTTTCAACCCCGTCAGAAATCCAGAATGACTGAGTTAACTATAATTGTGGGAAGCACAAAGCATAGCTTCTAAAACTTAGCCAATTTATAGAGAACTCTGAACACCTGGACACTCGCTCTACTTAACTCACAGGCTGACCATCTCAAATCAGTTAAAAAAAGTTAAAGAAGGACTGGGTCTAAGCTTTGTATTCCTAAATGTGTTATACTGGTACAATGCCTATGAGAGTAACAATATTCATCTCACTCTTATATCACTAAGAAGCTCATGCCAATGAAAACCTTAAAATTTGTAATCAAAGTAAATTGGTGCCATTTAAGAATTTATATCTTCATCTTGATATTAATTATACAGATTTCTACTAATAGGTTATGGCTATGCAATAAACCCTAGCTAATCCTCTCTATTCTGACAAAACCACTACTTTTCCCTAGAGAGACAGCCCAACATTTACCACCTTAGTCCCCAAGCCCAGGGAATAGGGGTGCTGACTCTTCTTTAGCTTCTTCAAGCTGATTATGGGCATTGAGATATTAGAAGAGGAGTGGGGGGGGTAGAGCAAATTGACAATCCTCTGATGCTGTGTCTTCGCTGCCTCTAGTATAGTGCTGCATTTTTTTGTATCCTTTATATCGAAGATTATTTCTCCATGATTGATGACATAAGTTGTGATTTCAGCAATAGAGAGACTTACCATCAGGTTGTAGACAATAACCAATAGCCTTGGCAATAGCATATGATGTTTGAGAAGCAGTGGCTCTTTTGATCATGATTCAAACAATGTAACCCATTCCTGACACATGAGGTTTTAATTAGTGGCATAAGATGTCCAGTTAGGGCATTATCTCCCCCATTCCATAGTGACTCCATTTAAACTCCATATATATATATATATATATATATATATATATATATATATATGGCTTCCATGTGCATTTTCAAAAGATATTTAGTGTTAAACTTTATTTTAAAGAACCTACAAAAATCATACATTTAATCTTCGTTGTGTGCATGTGTGTGTATGTGTGTCTGTGTATATAAATTTATTACATGTGTAATAAAGCTAGGATCCACATAAGACAAAGAATAGTTTTTTCTATTTTGTTCTTTCTAGGATTGTGTGTCCTCACTTAATATTATACAATCTATAGTCAGCTGAGTTTTATTTCGCAAATTTTATAACTTTATTTTTCTTTAGAGTTGAATTGAACCAATCAACCTAGTTGTCCATCAGCAGATGAAAGAATAATAAAAATTTGCTACATGCATACAAAGTATACTATTCAGCATATTTTTATCAGAAGAAAACTCATCAGTGGATATTAATTTTATCTATAATATTTCTTGCAGATTTAAATGCAGTTTATGGGAGTCACTGAAGAATATATTCCATTGAACTCTGGAGCAAAGCAATTGTTAATATTATTTTATAGGGGTGCTGCTGTTTGGAGGATTGTTATTTATTTGATCATTATTCTTTCTTCCTTGGTGTTGAGAGCCATGCTTGTGGTAAAATATAAACACTGATTTTTTCTGGGTAGTTTTCCCTTTCTTTCTTTCTCTCTCTCTGTTTTTTTTTTTTTTCTTGATTTTTTTTGTTGTTTTATGTTAAGTGTCAAGGCCAGTTGGAATGCTGGTCTTCAGGGGTCACTGTGGCATGAGAGGAACCTTAAGCTGATAGTGTTCTTACCAGATTTTTCATCTACATAATGATAATTCAGAGTACTTGCTTGAACATGCTTTCTCTTGGAAGTACTATGGAATATTTTCCTCTGTGTTTAGGGTCTTTCTTGTAGATGACACTAGTCACAATGTACAAGATTGTTTCTCCACATCCTCTCTGAACAAGAGTAGAGGTGATTCCTCACAGTTATAGAACATTTCAAGAGGTACCCCACAGTACCTTGAGGCCTACTTGGCCTTAGAGAACAAAAAAGAAAATATTTCCTCTTTTAATATCTCTGATCACATTGGTATAGACTTGACATATGGTTACTAAACACCCAAATTAATTATCCATGATAATATCTATATAAAGATTGAGTTAAGCCAAAATTTTATAATAAGTTTTGATTAGATGTATGTGGTTTACTTTAAGCCAACTTCTGTAATTTTTGTGAAGAGCAGAGCAGTTAAACTTCATTGATTTAAGCAGAGAGTTGATATTGTAAGGCCCCCATGAAGGGAGGACTTCACCCGAGCCTCAGGAATTCACAGCCACCCAATAACTCACAAGACACCTAACTTGATACAATCAACAAGAGGTATATTTTGATCAGCATGTTGAGGTCAAGACCCATGACCCATGCAGGGGCAGTGGGGTCTGACCCCAGGGCTTTGGAGGCAGAGAAAATTTAAAGGCAAAACCACAAGGAAAAAACTACAATGGGGGGGGGGGACCACAACCCACAACCCAGGGGGAGTGAAGGAGGGTTATTGGAGCGTACCTGTGGAAAGTCCCAGCCCATTATTCAGTTTGTGACAGGATCCAAGGAACAGTCATGTGGAACAGTTTGTATAGGCTATTCTCAAAGAGCCTATTCATACTCATCTCGTGGTCAGCCAAGTTCCTGAAACACAGAGCTCACGACCAAGCTGACCTGCACTCTTCTTTCTAGTCAACCTGCTAGGAGTTTTTGAAAAATTTTAACCCTTTCAATATCAGTATATAAACTTTGACCTTAGAAATTTAAAGATCATATATATTCCTGTGAAATCTCATCTTTTAATTACCTTAAATAATTTTCTCAGATCTTGCTTTTCATAAACACTCTGCAAGATTTTTTTCCATTCTAGAAATATCCGGGCATCTTAATCTTCATCATAATTTTTTTGTTAAGAATTTTCCATGTTTCTATCCTTCTTACTTTCCCTTTTTAACTTAAATGTTTTCTTTCTCAATATCAGGAGACATAATTTTAAAAGTAAATTTACTACTTGTTGTGAAATCTTCTTCCTACCTGGGCATGATGGCGACTAAGAAATGTCTATCCTTTAATAAGGTTCCAGAAACAAACCAAAGTTGCATTTCATCCTGGAGGACCAATAAGTTTGCTATATTTACTTACAGTGCATGGCTGAGGAGTAAGTGAGCTAAATGTGAGAGACCCCAAAGCATCTTTAACAGGGGTTCTAGTGTTCATCTGGGGATTATCAAGATATTTCACTGCCCAAATATTGAACAGAAATGAAAGACAGAAGACCATGTGTCAGAAAGGGAAAGTGATAAATATAGCTCTTCTGTATAGCAAGAGCTAAGTCTGCTAAATGGAAGTATTTCATTCAATAGTTCATATTTCAAAGGGTCTCTAGGTTCTCCCCTATCCCTGATTGATTCCCTGTCACTATCTGCCTCTATGACTTCCTGCCATTTCTTTTTGCAATGACTTCTAGGAACATCTCTGGGAGTATCCTTCATTTTTAGAAACCACCACCCCTCTAACTCTCTCTGAGCACCATACCAGAAACTCTTCATCCAATCTGTATGAGGGCATCTTCATAACTGTGCAGCTGGAGTCCCCTCTCCAAACTCTTTCCCGGCTTATATACTCTGGTTTTCCCTCAATACCAAAAGGCCATTTGCAATTAAGGTAAAATATCATGCAGCTGGCTGAAAAGAGTGGCTGAATATCAGTGAAGATTCAATTACACATCCTATCCCATCCTTCTCTGAAGAATATCAACAATCAACAAGCTCAGCTGTCATGCATGACCTTTTATGAGCAGGCATATTTGGTCTAATGAAGATGGTAGGTTTGGGGCCTATAGGATAGTACTGTGCAAAATCACCCTCACAAAAGATCTCTGAATCAAAACTACATACAGAGGATGGTGTAATAAACATTACTTGTATAGACTGTTGAACTGTAGAGCCTTTTAAGTTCTGATATAATGATCTACCAGAGAACCATCTACCACAACCATGCTTTAAGATTTGAATGAGTGAAAGTAGCAGATAGGGAAAAGCAAAAATATAAAATAAAACATCTTCAAACTGATGTTTAGAGCATTCTGCAAAACTTAGCTAAGAAAGCCCTATTAAAACTTCAAGACTGGAATTATTAACATAAGGGATTTTTGATTGATTGTTTTCTTTTCTTTTTAGCAAAATGTTCTTTCCATAGAACTATTGTCAATGGTTCTTTTATATTTTTTTTTATTTGATAGTACTCCTAATGTATAGAATATTGAAAACATAAGGCAATAGCATACATATCGAAGAACGGAGAAGAAAAGGATGAAAACACCATATTCATTTCTTTAGCTTGTGTATGCCATTATAGCTAAAAGGTTAATATAAAACAGGAATACCCAGGGTTTGGCTGTACAGAAACAAAAGCAAAAAACAAACCAAGCTAGGAAGGAAACAAGGCCAAGATGGCTGCTGTCTTCTAACAGTGGCTAGTGACTAAATCTTTTCCTTTTGTGAATATTTAATTAGTGACCTGTTACTGTAAAGTACTTAGATAATCAACATAAAAATAGATTTATTGTGGCTTGCACTTTTACATATGGCAAGGACAGACCACATTGTGCCAGCATGGATGGTGGGGAAAAGCACTTTCTTCTTCAGGTGGAAGCAAAAGACTGATGTGATAGATTTGGATCTCCAGGTCTTCTTCCGTGCTCAGTGTTACATATAAAGGTTTTTTTGTTTGTTTGTTTTTCTGTGTTTTTTTTGTTTTGTTTTGTTTTGTTTTTTTTTACAAGTTTCTTGCCTTGTCCACAGCATTTTCCATAGTACTACCCAGGAAACCAAGCATTAGTTTACAGCATCAATCTTCTTTGAGCCATAACAGTCAGCTCTTTTTTCAATCTTTTTAATGAAATTATCTCCCCTCTCCACTTACACATTTATTGTATGCCAAAAACTATGAGACACTATTTTCAAAAAAAGTCAGAAGAAGGTCACTGTAACTCTGAGGTTGAAATTTTGCAATGCCATATGGAAGTTATTTGATTTTAAAATATATTTATTATTGAAATTTTAGAATATTCTTATGAATTCAGGACAACAGTTGACATCAAATTTTCCATTTATAGAACTTTGATTAATGTACCTGACAGAAATAGTTGATTAATACTGGATTTGGTGGCTGTGGAAATGCAAATTCATATTCCTCCTGGTGGTTTTAGTGGTAGAAAAACCAGTGTGATTACAGTCATGATTTAAAAGGTTACATAGTCCTTAAATTACCTCATCTTGTTTCTTTAGCACAACTATAGACAGCTGAAATTGGTCTATGAAAGTAAAAATATCCTTAGGAATGAAACTGGACATATAGTCTCATCAAATAAAGCAGACCAAAAGTAGCAAGATCATAATAAAATAACATTTGTTTTTTGAAAAAATAACTTCCATTCTACATTTGTGATGTGAATTCTGAAAACTGAACACACCAATCATTTTAATCAAAACCCCTAGTTTCATTGCTCAGCCTAAATAACTAAGTTAAAACATGTGTCTACAATTTTTGCAGGAAAGAAACCTAGATTTGTTGTGATTTCCAATCAATTATAAACTCATGATGCTAGCCTCTTTGTCCATCTTTACTTCCAGCCTCTAATTCTGCCCCTCATATATATTGTTAGATTTTAAATTTACTTCTTTTTAAAACTTCTTATATTTTCATTGTTAATGTTACACTACACTACCTAGTAACAGAGGAAAATGATCTTTCACTTCCAGCAAAGATTTAAAAAAAAAAGTTACTTTTAATTTATTGATTAAAAATCCCACTTTCCCTTCACAGACATTATTGGCGTATTAGGCAGAAAACTGTGACATTACAAAGATACCAGTGAGGTGGGAGTGGGTGGGTGGGTGGGGGAGCACCCTATTACAGGTAGAAGGAAGAAAGATGGAGTCGGGGCTTCATGGAGGGGAGACTAGAGAGGGGGGATAACATTTGAAATGTAAACAAAATGATTAATAAAAAACATACCAGTTATATTGAGTGTTAATATACTTAATTTTAAAAGTAGTGGATAACTGGCTAGTTATGATATCGTGTGTTCAACATCATTAGGATGAGAAAAATATATTTTGAATGAGAATTGCAGAAAGACAATTGTTGTCTATAGTTGGAGGTAATGTCACATTAATTTGAGAAACTAATTACTTCTGAATTGTAAATGTTAAAAGCCAGTCCACTGGAAATAATATGTCCTCATTTCTGCATTCATACTGAGAGTGATAAAAAGATTTGTCTTTCTTTTAAATATTTGTTAACTTGTATAATTAATACTTTTTTTAAAAAAAAAGTAATACAGAGTACCACTCTGTATTTTACTGTCTTGCCTTGTCAGCAACCCAGTAAATTGAGGATGATAATAAAATTATGTTTTCCTTATTTGCTCCCTCAACAGTTCTCTAGAATTTAAAGTGATCGGCATAACTTGGAAGAGTCAGGCAGGTATAGAAGATGCCTTGGGTCTACAGCATTGCAAAAAAAAAAAAAAAAACCAGAATTGAGACAGGTTTTGATGAAAAGCGAGAAAAATAATGGGGCCATACACTCCCCTACTCTTGTGTAGGGCTTTCCTCACCTTAATTTTTCTTTCAAAGATGAGATAAAAGCAGTCAAAAGTGAGTTCAGGTTATCAATATCTCTTTTTTTCAGACCTACACTAAGAGAGGAGGTAAGGAACACAGCATTCACAAAATGGCATCATACCAGAAATTTTGAAGAGCAATTACCACCTTCATACTACATAAATTTCATTTAAAATGCAAAAGATAAACAAAACCCAACAAAAAATTTTACTCTAATGCCCAGCAACCCTGTCCTTATATTGTGACAGTTAGCAACAAGAATCTGCCCTCCTGAATTCTTATAATTCACCTTGAAGTTCTGATGTGGGCCGGTTCAGGAAGCTCTGAATCAACATTGTTCAGGTGTAAATGCCAATGAAGGCATCTATTTGGTTTGTAAGGAACTTATAAAGGTGATCCAGCCAATTGTTGTAGTATTCACTTCCATTTGATGAGTTTAACCTTTAAGTTGAAATGCATCTTCCACTCATGAAATTATTGGCTTACTCCTGAGCAGGAAGTTAATAAGCTGACACTGCATGCTCAGAGTCCCACAGGAAGTTTCTTTTCTTCATCTAAGAATAGTTTTGTTGAATGGCTTTCCAACATCCAGAAGAAATTTTATTTAGTTTATAAACATGCCCTTCCACAGTCTTTCAAAGTATAATTAAGGAAATGTAATGAATACTGTAATTAGGTTAGCTGGCTTTCAAACAGATTATTAAAACACAGCTTCTGACAAGGGTACCAAGAACAGTACTATTTGCTTTTGTCATCAGAATGAAGGTTTTGTTTTGTTTTATTAATCTTCCATAGCTTCTGTAAAAACTGTGTAGGTGCCTTAAATCATATAGGTTTTCTTCTCCAAAACAACTGGCATTTATTAAAGCATTTCAGTGTCCCTGGTTGTATTCTGGTTACTCATCTTTTACAGCATTCCTTTTTTATTTGTCACTAAAAATACCTAAAACTCAACACTGGTAGATCATAGAAATGCTTAATATTTACTCTTGATAAATGTGACTAAGTTCCTGGTACTTTATTAAAGAAAAAAACTCAGAGAAGTGGCTCTTTTGTTTATTGAGGCTTTCTCTTTCAAACGTAACCTGAGTTTCTGTTGCAGAACTAGATTAATGCTCCAGTAGTTGTAAAGAAAAAACTCAATCACTGCACATTAGAAGTGGAAATGTTGAAACTACAGACTCCTAAAGGTGTTCTCAATGCATTTTTAGTTACTATTCCTTTGCAGTCTTTAAACTTTATTCAAATAAAAGAGCCCATCAAGTGGCATTTTAACTGTGAACACCACATTTACAATGTATGCCTGGCTCCTTTGTCTTTATATACACTAGGCATGGTGCAATTAGATGATGTTATTAATTGCTCAATCAAAATGTGTTTGCAAAATCTTTATGTGCTGCTTAGGCTATACAGATTAAGCAAGTGTTATATTCTTTCTTATACCTCATAGACTATAGGCAATGGTGCTTTCCATGTTTACTTACCCAGTTTCTGGTATTCACTCATAGTTTACAACTATAAACAACTTCAAGATACTTACATAATCATTTAGTCAGTTGTCTTTTCATTAACACTATTGATTTTTCCTTTAAGAAATTGCTATGATCACTCTAGCCAATCCTGTTTGCAGCAAATTGTTTGGACTTTACAGAAGTTTTAGAATTGTTAAGTAAAGTGTAACTGAACTTCTTCCACTAAAAGTCATAGATTGGAAGGGCTCATAGATATTTAATGGTACAAAAAAAAAAAACATTAATACAACCCCAATAAAGGCTAGTGGGATATTCAGTATCTTTAAATATATTTACTTTGGCAATGTCATAGAATAATTTTTCTGGAGTCACTATTTTATTCTTCTGACTTTCTAAATGGATTTATAATTTCAACTCTCTCTCTCTCTCTCTCTCTCTCTCTCTCTCTCTCTGTGTGTGTGTGTGTGTGTGTGTGTGTGTGTGTATGTGTGTGTGTGTCTGTGTCTGTGCATATGTGTATTATATATGTTTTATTGATGTATATGTAGCTGTGGGCAGATGGGGAGACAATGCCTAGTGGAAGCCAGATATCAGCCTTAGGCATCTTCTTTAATTGCACTGCACCAGTAGCTTTTGAGACAACATCTGTCAACGAACTTGCTGCCTACCTTATAGGTAAAACTGACTGGCCAGTCATCTCCCAAGTTAACCTGCCTGTCTCTACTCACCCAATGCTATCTTTATAGACTCACACAATGCCTGGGGTTTACATGAGTACTGGGAAGTGCAAGCTCAAGTTATCATGCTAAGGCAGTAGGCATTTCACATCCACACATTCCCCAGCCATCACCATAGCTCTGGGATGTCAAGTTCTTAATCTCTCTTTACAATGGAAAATTTCAGACCTTGAGGTGGGTTAGTTCATTGCCCTTAAGTGTCTAAGTACCATTTTTTTTTGTTCTCATTGTGAGCAATTGATTTTCAAAATAAAATTTGTCAATTTATTCTTTCTACATTTAAGCTCATTTTAGTTTCTTCTTTTACATCATTTCTGTCCTTGGTTAGGGGTCCTCTGTGTTCTCCTTCTTAATATTTCTTGATTATTAGAACACCATTATTTCATTCCCCCTCCAAAAGCCTTTAATTTTCTCTGTCATGTTTTAGCTTATGAAGTAGGAAACTCCCTTGTGGTATTTTCATACATTCCTACATTTGGCTGATTGTCCCGCCACATCCCCTACCTTCCTGGCCCTATTCTCTGATCACAGCCCTCCATCCTGGGCTTCATACCCTTCCATCTTAACATTTCTTACACTCTTTTACCTCTTTCCTTCTCTCTTAATGCTTTCTTTCACTTTGAGTTCCTTCCTAGTTTCCTGGAATTTATATATACTCACTCCCAAATAAAGAGGCTTATATACAGTGAAGAAGGTAGGGTCTGTATCTGGAAGCTGATATGCTATTTATCTTTCCGTACTTGAGTTACCTCACATAGTATAATATGTTCAATCTCAGCATTATTCTTGCAAATTTTATAATTTTATCTTGCGAGCTGAATAAAATCTCAATGTGTATAAACTACATTTTCCTAATCAGCTTATTGGCTGATAGCCATCTAGTTGAATTCCATTCCCTTGGTATTATGAATAAAGTAATGATGAGCTTGGATAAGCAAGTATCTATGCAGTAAAACATAGAGTCCTTCTGACCCACACTTTCTACTTATACTTCAATAAGTTTCTACTGTCTAATCCTTGCCTTCATCTTATACAGGCCCACTTTCTTTTTGTAGTGAGTTTTATGTAAATAAACTGAGTAATATTCTGTGATTTTGTCATTGCTATTACTTGTCTCTAATTAATTGATTCAAATTAGTATTCATGGGTGATTAAAACAACCACACCTTTAATATGAGTCTACTTTGAAATCAATGTTGTAATTCTTTTAACATTTATAGTCACTGTCTCTTTAAATAGTTTCTTTTGTTTTTGCAGGTCATGGTATTGGCTTACCAGTATTTTATCCTGCTCTAACACCATCAGAATTGTGTGGGAACCAACCATGCCCCCTCACTGACCCACTCCATGACATAACAGTTTTAAACACTAATGGTCTTCATTTTCATTCTATTGATTATTTCATTTAGAGAATTACATTAGATAATGAGTGTTTGTGAAAAATCTTTAATTTTTTTTCACTGAGCTCCTAGTTCAAAACCTATAACTCAACCAAATTTACTGTTGTTTAACAAAGTATTCAAATTGAAAAGCCTTCTACATTTATTTCCTAGACAGAAATTAATTGCTATTAGTTAAACAGTGTATATATAATAGAACTACCAAGTTAGACCACTCAAACTTTGGATGTATATACTTTTCAAAACTTCAGTAATTTACATACATTTTACTTTTCTGTTATGCTTTGTTAATTCCCTGGAAATTAATCTAATGAGAAAAAGCCTTCTAACTATGTTCAGTTCCAGAATGTTTTCAGTATTTCTAGGACTAGTTTGATTGTGCATCTTGATGCTTTAAGTGACACTGCTTTCCTTGATTGTACCTTCCTCTTTGCTCCCAAATCAACGACTTCGCCCACACTCTTGACAAGTACTTGATACCGCTTAGCTCCCTGAACCTTCTCTCAGTGGGTTTCATTCTGAACCTCTTTGTTTCCCTCCCGATTTTGATTTGTAAGCTATAGCACTGTGATAAAATTTAGGACATTTGATCTAAACATGAGAAAATATCAGAGTCTGGAATGTCATTCTTTGACCTCTTTTTCACTTCACCAAAAGTCATAATAGTTTCATTAAAAAAATAATATGCACTCACCCAATGCCTACAGGAAATAAATATCTTTTATTATGGAGACATACAGGTACAGACTTCACTGGTTCTTTCCAGTGAGTAATAGACACCTGAATACAGTGTCTTTTGGTTCATTCATGTACTCCACAGTTACTCACTCATCAAATTCAGCACAAAGCACGCATGATGTTCTTCTGCTTTCTACCTTCATTCCAGGCTGTCTTCAAACTTACAGATACCTGTCTGCCTCTGCCTCTGCCTCTGCCTCTGCCTCTGCCTCTGCCTCTGCCTCTGCCTCTGCCTCTGCCTCTGCCTCTGCCTCTGCCTCTGCCTCTGCCTCTGCCTCTGCCTCTGCCTCTGCCTCTGCCTCTGCCTCTGCCTCTGCCTCTGCCTCTGCCTCTGCCTCTGCCTCTGCCTCTGCCTCTGCCTCTGCCTCTGCCTCTGCCTCTGCCTCTGCCTCTGCCTCTGCCTCTGCCTCTGCGAGTGGTGTGATTAAAGTGCACCACCACTGCCAGGCTCAGCAAAGTAACATTATTTTCTTACAATAAAAGAAAGTTGTTTTATCTTATTATATCAAAAAAACTTGCATAAAACATACCTAGAATAACAATTAAACCATTATAATACCATTATATTTTATAATATAAATATTATGTAAATATGTTTTATATTTATTGTATAATCGAGTTCGAGTAAGCCTAACAGTGTGCCCATTTATCCCTCCACTCATTGTATTCTAAATTCCAGCACTGTTGCTTGACAAAACCTAAGGTACTTTTTTACCTCTTTACATGGCTATGGAGAATGTGAAGTAATCATGCTGTCAGGGTGTCAACTCCTCTCAATAGAGTTGATGAACTCTGATTCACTCAGTTCTCTACCTTGAAGACCTTGTCATTAAGAAAGTTATGATGAACTGTATAGTTTCAGCCTCAATACTCAATCACCTATTGATATGTTCTGAGTTATATTGCCTCATATTGATTGTTCTTTGGGATCTTCTTTCTCATCTCATATTTAACACTCTTCATTGTTTGTACTCTTTTCATCCCTTCCAATTAAGTAACACTTGACAGTGCATTTTACACTACATTTTACCTTGAACTATCACAGAACCTGTTTCCTCTAACCTTCTGTTACTGCTTTCAAAGTCAGTGTCATTATTTCATTATTCCTATTGTACATATATTTTCATATACACCACTGAGTACTTAATCAAGAGTGTTTCCTATGTAAATCCTGAAACCTCTCCAGTATTCTAACCACACCCTCATGCTAGAGACCGTAGAGATTTATCTGTTGCCACATGCCATTGGTTTAATGTGTATTAGCAAGTATACTTTATGACATTAGCTGAGATATCTCAGGATCGTTTTATCTTTGTTATCTTTTATGTAGACTGAAAAATGTATCTATACTATATAAAGATGTCTAGCCTTTGGCTTCTCTAGGTAACATTAGATAAAGAATTTCTTTTGGCCACACATTCAGTAATAAACACAGATGAAGAAATATTTATGCATAATTTTTTACAATATCTGCCATTACAAATAATCAAAGTAGTTATTGTATAACTTTAATTTTTATTTTAGATTATATTATTTCATTATTTATCATAGAAGTTTTTTGCCTGCATTCATGCCTGTGCAATACATGTGTGCCTTTTGCTAGCAGAGGCCAGAAGAAAATGTCAGGTCCATCTGGTACTGGACGTACAGATGGTTGTGAAGCACCATGTAGGTGCTAGGAATCAAAACTAGGTCTACTGAAAAATCAAGTGCTCTTAGCTGCTAAGTCAACTCTCCAATCCCTCACAACATAATCTCAGTTCACCAGTGCCCCTTTGAAGAGTCCTTTAAAAATAGTTCAGCAGATCCAATATTTGTTATCATTAAAAATAATATGAATATGTTTGAGTATTAAAAATTCACTGATTTTTAAAACATATATTATTATAAAACCAAAAATGGACAACAGAAATGAGTAGGGCATTTAACTTTGAATGTAGGAAACTATACTGTACTGTACTGTACTATACTATACTATATTCATCTCTGTCTGGTTCAGTAAGCATAGTCATAGTTCTCAGTGAGTTTTTTTTGTTATAGTACTTACTAGGAATTTTGTTTCTATATTTACACCCAGCATGCTTACTTCTGAAAAGGTTGTTTACACCCATGGGTGCCGCAATAGCTATCACATGAAAATGGTATGATTAGAAGAGAAGACCTGTACAGTCCTGGTAAAATGAGATAGCCCATGTTTTCTTTAAGTTGGATGCAGGAAATAGTCCGTTTGAAAATTTATGGATAGCTGATTTATGTCACCTGAAGACTGAGTCCTAAGCTGAATTATTGACTACATTTTGAAGCCTTGAAACTGTTTTCAAATTCATGTATCCAATCACAAAGCAAGGCTGCATGTTTACAGGACTGTGCCTAGCTAACATGGTAAAGGGCATGAAATCACAAAGATTAAATTGGGTTTGCCATAATTTTGATCTCATTTGAAACACTGGTGTGACTCAAATGTATTGATGTGTTAGATTTTACTTTGAATATGCTTGCTTAGCTCAGTTAAATGAGCACTTAAATCTATTAAAAGTGTTTGAATCTCTTGTCAATTTTTACTTTCAAACTCTGGAACAAATTTTCTTTTACAAAGTACAAACAACTTGATAACATGTCACAAATCATAAAATCTTTTCACCAGCTGGCTTCAATCTAGCCATCTTTTTCAGAAAACTAAATGGTTTTGCTATAATCGGTATCAAGATCTTATAGGAATGCTTACATTTGGAGATGACTTAATCCCTTGACTCTTAGAAAATTCATATTCCTGATGACAGGTCACTTAATGTTGCCCACATTTCCTGTTTTGTATATTAATTTTCAGGATGTACTATGCAATGGTGCTTCTTTCCATAAGAGGGTTATGTGGCAACTTCATAATTTTGTATTGCTGTTGCAAGCCCTTCTCTCTTACCTATCATTGCTGGGACCATTAGGAACTACTCCATATTTGTTTAGAGTTAGCAAAGAATATCACTTTACTATATCTCTTACTGCTTCATATAAATCTCTTGATTCAACTGTGTCCTTCAAAGACACTACAGACTCATTTCTTGTGAGCACTATATTATTTACCAGTGTCTTTAATGGAAATGGAAAATGGAGCCATATTTTCAGCATCAATGCTCTTACTACTCACCAAAGCATGAAATCTAAAATTAGTGACTCTAGCTATAAAATCCTTCTGATAGATAATTTTTAATCAATTTCTTTGAGTTGCTTGGCTATAGTCAGACAAACTAAGCTGATTTTAGAAACTTCTTCCTCACACCATACCTCCCACCCAATGTTTAATAAACAGTCCATAATTAAATGGCTTTGACAATTTATCATAAAATATGTTACTATATAAAATGTGTTTATAATATAATCTGAATTGTTACTCATAGAGAAGACTTTAAAGAAGACAAACCATGATTCATTTGTACCATTTTGGACAACACAGACTTTCTTGTGTATGGAATTTGGCAACATTGCCTCAGTTATTCGCCTCAGTAAATGTAGTCATCTGCCCATTTCTATTGAATTATTGTCCTTCATCCATAATGTTTCTGTTTTAGCCATTCTAGTATTAAATAATAACAATATTAAAGGAACTATATTTATTTTTATTATACAATCTAGCTGACTGAAAAATAGAAGAGGTAACATGGGCCTTTCCGTATCTAGCTGTGTGAAAATGAGTATAAATGGTGGATGAGGTATATGGCACATCTGAGGTACAGATGAACCCTTAGTAATCAAATGGAAAACTTAACTGTTTTCTATATAATATCAAATAACTATTGTTTGCAATGATAGAAGAAATCTTTGGTTAACCATGCCATTGACCTGCCAAATAACATGTAACACTTAATGCTGCCAAATCAAATGTCTTTACTTGGAAGATAACACACTAGAAGCAGTTTGTCACTGTAAAACTGAATCTCTGCACATCTGCAGTAGCAAGAACAGATGCATTTATTTTGTGTCACCTTTGTGCATGATATTTTATGTGATTTTATATCACAGACTTTATGCTCAACAACCATGTAGTTGAATTGCAACTAAAGCATCCTCGTCGTCGTCATCATCATCATCATCATCATCATCATCAACAACAACAACAACAACAACAATACAATACACTCCCTCATACCATTTTAAGTTTATAGCATTTTGTCAGGCTGCATTCACAGCTCCCTTGGCCTGCATCCTATGAGCTGTGAGTGGGATATGCCTTTAGACTAGTACTTCGTATTCATCCTTTGTGATTGATGGCAATGGCTTGCACAGTGTGATCCAATCTCCAGCTCTACAATTTGCTACCTTACAATTGGGTGTGTTACCATGCAGGTGAGGAGAGGGCATTTCTGATACTTTTTCTACAATGAAAATGCATGATATATCTTATGCTGGGATATTGGATATAACACATAAGTAGATAATATTGTTTCAAACTAAAGATGGGACTGAAATATCAGTACAATTGTATCTCCAAAGACATTTGGACTCTCCACAACCCATGAAAGACTTAGAAAGACAATAAAAAAATCTGGACACTTTACCATTTTGCTGTAAATATAAGCTTGTTCTGTAGACATGTATGAGTTTGAGCTCTGCTCATTGTTTCTCCTAACATCCTTGTAGTGATCTCTGAGCTATTGAGATTATTGGCTCCTTTCACTTTCTTACTATTAGGAGCAGAGATACGTTTAGTTGACAGTATTGCAACATCTTAACTACTATCATTACTTTTTAGGCTGTTTTCTGTCTAATTTGTTTTTATTAGCACTGCGTATAAAATAAACTTTCTAGACTACTGTCCAATTTCAATGCAGTTTAGCTTAGTAAATGAGAATGAACAGTGGAGACAAGCTCTAATGTTGTCACTTACACCTATTTGAATTCGGTCACCATATTTGGCTTCCAAAGCCTTAGTTGTATTATCTATAATGTGAGGAAATTTGTTATGATGATCAGGTAATTTAAGCAGCCTGGTGTTAGTAACTTAATGAGAGTTTGCTATCTGAGTCCTAGGAATTTGATGAAGAAGACTGAACAGACAGGATGATAAGAAAGAAAGTCAAGGGCAGTCTCCAAGTCATGAATCACTCTTCATTTGGCTTCTTAAATTATCTGATACATCAACAACGCAATACAATAGATCACTTTTTCTACACATTTTATGTGTACACATTTGAAGTGTATAGTTAATCTATTGGCAAAATGATGATGGGAATTCCAGTTTATTCCAGTTTAGTAAACATCTAGTAACCATCTGGATACTGTGGCACAATACACATAAACCTACACTCATCTAGCACTTATAAGGTCATCCATGTACCCACAGTAAATGGGCCAATTTTGCCATTTAAATTTGGCATATGCTTTCAGAGGTGTTGATTATTCAAAATACCTGTTTGTCCAAGTCTATTAAGCTCTAACACTACATTTTAATGGCTCCTTATACCTATACCCTGTTAATATGGCAAATGCTTCAGACCTACTTACAAACACCATTAAATTTCACCACTAATTACTAATAATAGGAATGAAATTAGCACCTGTTTCAACTGCTTTCCATTTTAGATTGCACTTAATAAATAGTTAAGAAAATCCTCTGTTGCTAAACATTTACTGAGGCCATTTGCATTCTGATTCTCAATGAGCTATTATGATTTATAACCCTGCATAATCATTGAAGGACAATTGCATAGCGCTTGATGCCATTGACTGTACTTCTGCATTTGAACTTGAACCAATGTGTATATCTCACATTTAGAATCATTTTCTATTGTAAGATATCAATTTATGTAATGTAGGTACTGTTCTGCTTTGTCTCCAGCATACTGGGAGTAGAATATCAGTAAAGTAAGTGAATGTTTTTAAACAGAACATCATTAGATTACAGTGGCATGAAAAATATGGAAGACTTAATGACACTTTGAAATGATATCCTCTTTCCTGATACCCTTACTTTGTGAGCTTTTAATCTATGCTACCCCTAGGCATGCTTGCAGAGTTTTAAAGTGCACATAAGCTGGTAAAATGGTAAGTAGCCCAGTACTGTATGTAGCAGAATTCAATCTCATACTAGTGTGAGCAGGAATGTGGATTTGGAAGTTTCCCATTTCTTGAGAATATAATTACCATCGTTCAGCTTTACTGAAAAGGTATGAGAAAAACCATGTAAATAGAAGTATGATAGAAAGATGCTAGAAAATTTTCCACTGTGCTCCAGTTTAACTAACCATGGGATACAAAGCAATTGACCAATTCTCATTATATAGTCATCTGCGTTGGGATTCAGACCAGCTGAGGGCTAGATTTGATGCAACAAATCACAAACAGTTGTCCATAAGGAGATAAATGTTAAAATACCTCAAAATGTTTCACAATTTATATTTTCAAGTTTGTAATCATTTTCTTTTGAAGAAGAAGAAAAGAAAAGAAAAGAAAAAGAAAATCTTTCATGATAGCCAGGAGGTGGCAGCATGGCAGTAATGTAGAAAATGGAGACTTCTAACTTCCAGTAAATGAAAATCAGTTTCTTCGTCTTTTGGAACTATATCAAATTCTTAACCATACAGTTTTCTCCTTAAAGGAAACAGAGTAAAGAGACTGTCAGTAAGATCTAAATGACAGCTTGACCAGAGCAGAATTGCAAAGATATGAAATTGGGCTCTTTTCTGCAAATAATGTGGAAGAAAGATGAAAGGAAGAGCGGATGGCAGACAGTGGGGCTCTTAACATGCTGCTTTCTGACTGCATTAAATAAGCTTGATGGAACCCATTAGAGAATCTTTTAAAATTCCAGAGAAGATGAGCCCTGGTATTGAAATAACCAATTAATTCCATCTAGGCCATTAGGAAAGAATTAAAGGTCATTATTGTAATTGCACAGGTTCAAAACAAACTCCTCACATTTATCATCTTTAAAGTCCATTTGGGCTAAAAAAAAAAAGCACAAAGCCTATGGTTCTATGATCTTATGAATCTCACATAGAACATATGTATTTTGCAAGAACTCTAGTCTACTCTGGTCATTTGTGACCCCGGTTCACAGTTATCACAATTAACTACAGGTATTTTTATAACAATAAATTAAAGACGTTGCAACATAGTGTTAATAAATCTAGAAGGAAAGAAAAAAAAAAAGAAAAAACAATTCTCCCCAAAATTCTGTAATAATATTTTATAGTAGAAATTCTGTAGAAAATTTTGTAACAGTTTTTTGTTAAAAAAAACAAATAAGATAAAACAAAAAACAAAAACAAACAAACAAACAAAAAAACCATCCGGCACAGTTAGGAACAGTTCTAAATGCATAGTGTTCAGTAAACCCTCAGTCTCCTGGGAATAAAATTATCCATTGAGAATGAAGGAGGTGTCCCTTGTAAGCAGTGGTTGTCCATATGTGAGAGAAACTATTTGTTTACTTAATGTTTTCCTAAAATTCATTGTAGAAAATTCATCACATACTGTAACATGCACTAACATTCTAGGCCAGACTGAAACACACTGAGCATTTGAACAGATCCATTAAACAATTATAGAAAAATAACAGGAGATAGATCCTAATTGGATAGACAAATCGTTACAGGGATTTCTATAAGGTCCTAATATTCTAACGAAAATGATATACATAAGCAATTTAATTTTCTATTATAAATTGAATAGTTCATCAAAATCACATATAGTAAATTAGAATGAATTTACAAAATGAAAACCGCCATAAGTTGGTATCTTCAAATAACAACAGAATAAATACCACACAACCCTAGAGAGAAAAGTCACTAATGACAGACAGCCTGGGGAGCTGATTCAAGCCCCTATTGCCCTGTAGTGGGCAGCAAAGGTTCTGTTTGGTTTTAAGGTTTTGAGAGAAAACAAATCATGCTTCACAAAACAGAATCTCAGCTTCATGGATGCAAAGAAACTGAAGAAGAAGCAATGGTTTGAAATGAACAGGTTCTTGTTTTGGTTCATTAGACACTATAAGCATGTGTGCCCAGTACATTTCTGTGCTTGATTGGAAGAGCCACGACAGTTTTCCTCTATGTGTACAGGTGCCATTCTGTTCTGAGTATGACCTTGGTTTTGTGTGCATTCCTTTCTCACTGAGGATAAAGGACTGGCCTGCAATGTTGACACACATTTTCTTGTCAAACAGAAAAACTGTTGCCACGAAAGTCTAAACAACAGACAAGTCAGATTAGAGGATAGATATATGTAAAATTGAGAAAATGATTGAGTCTAGGCAACAGAAACAGAAACAATGTTCACTGAGCTCCTATTCCATGTCAAGTCTATTCAGAATATTGGAATGTTAATAAATTCGGGAGGAAGTGAATCCGTCCACAAAAGCATTAGGGATACACAGTACATTTTGAGTGAAGCTGTTATCCAAGTGAAGGTTTTGCTCCAGGTTTTCACTTTATAGCGAATGTTGACTCCAGTAAAGAACATGAAAGGAGACAAGAGTGGCTGCTGAAACACCCTGCTCATTATTGCATATTAATTTGGGGTGGAAAAGGATAATTATTTAAAATATGGACAAATCCGCTTACCACTCTGCCTAAAATGCCATAAATAAAGTAGCACCCACCCTTTGCTATTCAGCTATTATTTTTAACTTCTCTACATTTAACTAAATGCACTTTTTTTCATAATTAATACACTGCATTTTATCTATGGGGCTAAAATACAACCTCTTAACATTACTTCATGAGTTATTTTATAACATTTGAGTGCTACCACTTTATAATTAAAACTAAGACCAACTTTTACACTTCTATTTTTCTGGACTTTGAAATTAACATAGCATAATAAAAAGGAATGAGATATTTTTCAAAGTTGATAATTTTGTGGTTTCTTTTTAATCCTAGTTGTAGATAATTGCTAATGCAAAGTGATATACAATGTTTAAATTAAAGATTTCCTGAACTTTATTTTGCATCTTTGATCTGTTTTTGACCTTTGAAATTGCAGTCTTTTACCTGTTCTCTGCCTACCTACTGTTTGCCCCAATCCTGTTAAATTGATAATTTAGAAATCACTCTTCTTGTAATTTTTTTCTCCGAAATTTTGCCTAAAACATTGATCTTCATGAAAAGTATATATTTAGGAAAAATAATTTGAAATGAAATGTGACAAAATTGACACAGAAAATTAGTGTGCCAACTCTTTAAATTCTAGACTTCGACATTTGTTTCTAAATGTGTCTGTCATTATCCTTAGCCATTCAACCAAAATACAGAAACACCAAACACACTAAGTTGCAATTAAGTACCAAGTAATGTAACCGTCATTATTTCACCTCTGTATATCATATCCACAGTGGACTTCCACTTAGTAATGAGGACAGAAGTGTTTTAAATATGCTAGAGGCCCTGTCTACCGCCATCTACTTTATTCAAATTAGTGTTCACAATATAATAATATTTATTCTCTTATTGAAATAAACTGTTTTATAAAAGAATCTATTTAGATAAATAACAAAACCATAACATTTTGTGACTAAAACATTAATAAAATTAGTATTTAAATTGGAATCTCTTGGTCTGCTGCCAAAACAATTGATATTAGGACAGGCAATCTGATTGCTTCTCTAAGGCTTAGGTTTCTACTGGGCTTTGCTTCTGACTCAGTAACAGTTTGAGGGCTTCTGACATGTCTTTCTTTCTTTTAAAGTTCATAGCTGGAAAATGCTTGTGCTTGTTAATCCTGACTGTACACAATGGTAATCCTCTCACTTGGAAGGGAAAGATGAGAATATTATTAAAAGTCACCTGATGCTACACTGAACCATGCCTAAGAAGACAAAACAACAACACATACTCCAAACAGCAGAACCTTGCTTATATGTGATAATTTATTTTATCTATCCTTCTGAAAATATTCTTCAGGTTATCTGTTTTTTATCTTAACCATGAAAAAAACTATGAAATGTGTTCACATATATTAATTTCAAAATAAAGTTAACTTTTACTAGTTTGGAATAGGCATGTATGTTATAAATTACACAAATATTTTTCTGTATTTCCCTTGTCTGCACAAGTAGTTGCAATGATAACTCCAAGGTGTGCAGTAACAATCAGTAAATAGTTGTTTATAATTTGACAAACTGATAACGAAATAGAAAAAGATATTTTTGCTGAAGAGGAAAAGATAGACTAGTGAGTGGCTGTAAAATTCCTGTAATGTTGACACTGGAATTACTTGGCAGCTGCAGGATAGGATTTGGAATGTGTTACTTTTATTAATATCACTACCTAATTTAGACTTTATTATAATGATATTTAAAGTATGAATAGTTAGGACTTGATAGAAAACTTAGTTAACTGAAATTAATGAAAATTAATGATATATAGAAATTTAGTCTGGAAAACTGTGTGGTTGTTGGAAAGAGAAAAGAATAGCCACAGAAATGAGGTATAATTTTGGTAATGTCTATAAATTAGCAAATATTGTTGTTCCAATGTTGCATATCTTTGTGCTAAAGATATGATTATGGCTATGATTTATCATTAAGGACATTGATATGGAAGACATAAACTCTATAGAAATGTATGCCTTTATGACCTGGAAACACTTGATGCTTACCCTTTTTTCCATCTGAGGAATAAAAATGCCTCTCATTTGGAGTTTGATGATTTTTTCCATTAAGTGGAAATGCATGTTATCACAAACACCAAAAAGAAAGAAAAAAAGACAGGAATAAGCTAGAAAGAAAGAAAGAAAGAAAGAAAGAAAGAAAGAAAGAAAGAAAGAAAGAAAGAAAGAAAGATGCAAGGAAGGAAGGAAGGAAGGAAGGAAGGAAGGAAGGAAGGAAGGAAGGAAAGTACTTTATCTCTGGATGTGATATTGGAGTGTGTGATATTGCTACATTGACTATATCAAGATTTTACATTGTAGAGTACTAATTTTACTTTGTAACTCATAAATAGATTTGGAGAACTTTGAGTTCATACTTCACCTATTAATTTCACTGTCCATTGTGACATTTATCTGTAGACATTACAATGTTACCTTCATGGAAGCAAATACACACACACACACACACACACACACACACACGGGAGTATGATAATATATCTATTTACCTTATCATACTCCCTTGTTTCTATTCTGTAGACTGAACTTTTGCCTAGTACATGATATGTATATTTCTACCACCAAAATATGCCCCAAGGTTGCTGGTTCCTGTTTATTATCTAGGACAGTAGTTCTCTACCTGTGGATCATGACCCCTTTGGAGGCTACATATCAGCTATCTTGCATACCACATATTTATATTATGATTTATAATAGTAGCAAAATTACAGTTATGAAGTAGCAGTGAAACAATTTTATGGTTGGGATCACCACAACATGAGAATCTATACTAAAAGGCCATATCACTGGGAGGCTGAGAACTACTGATCTCGGAACATCTTCCCATGCTTCACAAAAAGTGAAACTAGAACTTGCTAGTAATGTTCATCAGACATACTTGTCATTAAATAGTGATCATTAACACAGATCCATCCATCTGAACTCTGTCCAAGCAAAGTACTACTCAAACCAAGAAAATTTTCTTAATAAAATTTAAGCAATAAAAGCTTATGTGTGTATATGCATATATATGGTTCAAGTATAAATATTATAAATATTCATGGACCATGCACTTGGCATAAAATTTTCTTTGTTTTAAGGTAACAGAGCTCTGCTGACAAACTAGTATTTTGCTCTGAGGCATCTGGTATATTAGGTCATTGATCTACTAATTAAAAGTTCTTGAAGTAAGATTCACCATGATAGTTTGATAGTCTCATGTTAAAGATTCCTTAGAAAAGCTTTCAATGAAGGTATAAAGAAGTGGGTCAAGCAAAAGAGAAATAAAGGTCTTAAACTAAACTACAGTCTAGCATTGAAAGTTAGAATTAAATTTTTCATGATTTTTCATGATGCTGTCAATAGCATCAAGTTGTGGATCCTCTAATTGAAAGTTTATAGATGCCATAGAAACCATAAAAGTCTAAGTCGCTTAAATAATACAATGTTACCAATGTTTACCATTTTACATCATCTGTAATATAATCTGTGAACTCCAATTGTTCCTCTGGTTTATCTGTGCTTTGTAGTTGAACAGAAAACTTTCTAAATCTATTGGCTTCCTGCTCTAGACAGTTATATCTAGAATAACACCCTTAAAATTGAATGCATTTTGTGTCAAAGAAGATGGAATTTTACTTTTAGGTAGATGTTTTCTTTAATTGTATTATATTTACAGTTTGTAGACTCATTTTAACTTGCTATGAATGTTTGGTGACAAACTAATGCAAATTACTTTGAGTCATCTTTTGACTTCTAAGGTCATAGTTTTACTTTACAGCAGACATAGAATGATTTTTTCCCATTATTTATAATTTCTTGTGGATTTACTTGTGGTGACTTCTCAGTTGCCTTCAGCACCCTCTTGTATATGCAGTGAACAGATAAGTGCTGTGGGCAATTTTACTCTTGAGCAAACAAAATTTCAGACAAAAGATGAATAATTACCTTAGTTTTGGATGAGATGGCTAAAGATATCATTTCAGTGCCTCCAAATCCTTGGAAAGATACAAAACCTTGAGCTCTTGCACAAGGGTCTGCAGCCGAAATCAGAGACATGGACTAGCTGTGAGACTGTATGCACTCATTACTAGGGATTCTTTGCCTTCCTTCAACTGCATTTTATTGTATGCTATCTGTTTAATGAAATTATAATTAAATAGTGCATTTTAGTTTAATTATATATTCTTTCCCACACTCATTCCCATTTCTGAGTATTCACGGTGTCATCAGTGCACATTACATTTTAATTTTTTGGGCCTTGGGGAGAACAGTGTACCCAGCATGTAAAGGATTACTCGTCATGACTCGGTGGGCTAACAAAGCTTTTGTTGGAAGGGAAAGTATAATGAAAAAAAGGAAGATTCTATTTCTTCTTGTTAAATTATTAGCTCTGATATTGTATGCAAGAAAGAAGTTGGAATTGTTTCTCACTGCACTGTGCAATGTGCTTGCTTTGAAATCAATAAAAAGAAATATGCAGGGTGCACATCTCCTGTAATGGGAAAAGCATCATTTGGAAATGTAACATATGCACATTCTAAAATAAAGAAACAGCTAGGCTTCCACAAAGAACTTGTAAGAACTGCTGCTGCCAGGATAATACATTTAATACCTTTTCTTTTAGTTTTTTTTTTTTTAAATGAACATCATCACTGTAAACCTGGGAGGAATTTAAACAAAGCATTTAAACATGACTACAGACATAGGATAAGTAAGTCTTGTGATGATTTGGATGTTTACCTTGATGCACTTAAATTATTTGTCCTCATATTTCAGACTCGTGCATAATGTAATTCAGTCAACAGATATTTATGAATTATTTACTTGGCAAATAGTGCTAAACTAGAGAACGTCTAAGGCAATAGAAACGTGGGGCACCAGCCCAACAAAATAGCCTCATACTCTTAGGACTTCCTAAGCATCTGAGCTGACATTTTATTTCAAAGCCTGAGTCACTTTTTATATCATGAGTGCTTATGACCTCAACTCAGATAATAGAATACTGTAGATGAAGAAGTAAAGCTCTAGAGACAAACTTCTTTCTCTTTATGGCATTTGTGTATAATCCAGAGAGCTGTTTTCAGTCTTTACAAACGTTTTGCCAACAGACAGCAGCATAGTCAAGGAAAAAGTTACTGGGCTTGATTTCTGAGATGAATAGTGTACTTTTAGGTTTGCAGTAATTGTCTGCACAATCCTGACACTTCCTAACTTTTCCCAATTTAGGCTTCCATGTGTGCCTATATAGAATCATAGATAGTACAAATTTTGCTTCCTCAATTAACATATTTGTAATTTACCTTCATTTAGAAAATTTCAAGACTCTCAATAGTCTTTTAAAAATTAATTTATTTTTTGGCATATATAATTTTTCTTTTTCTTTCTCATTTATTATTTACATTTCAAATGTTATCCCCCTTCTCATTTCCCCCTCTATAAACCCCCTATCTCCTCCCCTCCCCCTGCTTCTATGAAGGTTCTCTACCACCTGCAGACCCACTCCCATTACACTGCTCTAGCATTCCTAAAGCTGGGCCATTGAGCCTCCACAGGACAAAGGGGCTTCCATCCCTTTGAGGCCAGATAAGGAAATCCTCTGCTACATATCCATCTGGAGCCACGGGTTCACACCACATGTACTCTGTGGTTGGTGGTTTAGTTCCTGGGGATTTGGGGATGGGGTCTGGTTGGTTGACATTGTTGTTCTTCCTATGGGGTTGCAAACCCCTACAGCTCCTTCAGTCCTTGCCCTAACTTATTAATTTATATTCCTTCCATTAACTATAAGTAAGCAATCATTACTGTTCAAATTATAACCAAGTGGTCTCAAGGAGTTAGGGACACTGACAGAGATTTATTACATTGAGTTAAATAATGCAGCCTGCGTAGTCCAGCAAGATTGTCTGAGAAAGGAAGAGAGGTTGGTAGCTGCTCAATCTAATGGTAAGGGCTTGGAAGATAATTGAGAAGTCACTAGTCTTCAGTCCACATTGGAAGCCAAAAGAAGCTTAGCTATTATATCAGTGAATAAATAAAGAAGCCATGGCAGCAGCAGTAATAAAGTAGATGAGTTTGCCAATGAGAATGAAGGCCACCAGGCAAAAGCCAAACCTTTTGTTCAACCTCTTTATGTCTGAACTGCCACTGGAAGATGTGAGCTCTATTTAGGTTAGGTCCTCTCACTGCAAATAATCTGTTTAAGAAAATTTCTCATAGCTATATACAGTGGCTTGTCTTTTGGTTGATTCCATTTCCAATTAAGCTGACAACCAAGATTAACCATCATAGACCCTAAGAAAACCTTCATATTATCAACCTGTCAATTATAGTTTTAAAAATGGTCTCAAGATACACATTAAACACTACTTGCATGACATAAAAAAATGTCTACTAGGCTGCATTTTCACATATCACACCTACTGTCTTGTCAAATTCCTGAAAGAATAAAACCTCAAGTAGTCACTGGGAGTCAGAAGCCCCTTCTGCAAAAAGGAATCCAATTTGGGACCAGACATAATTCAGATAAGTATGCTGAAAGGCCTGCTGGGCACAGTGGTTTAGTTCCTGTTCCGGAAAGAACAGTATATGCCCCAAGGAAATGCATACATTTTTGGTCTTTGTGTGTTTGCAAATACACATGTGCATGTTCTTGTATATTTGGGCAGTACTTCAGATAAAAGTTGTAGGAGATATTTCTTAGGAATTATTTCATGTTTGAAAGTAAGCGCTTGCCACTTGTATAAACAAACTCTATTTTGATTATCACATTTTACAGTAAAAGTTCTGAGGTCCAGATGTAAGAATGTTTTTAGTTCCCATGTATTTCCTGTGCTAGTACAGGTCAGTCAGGAAAACACAAGGATTTCAAAATGTGAACAGTTATAAGGCAAGCTACATGTTTATGAAGCTCTCTTCTGTGGTACCTAGATCTTTCTCACACAGATGTTTAGTATCACAAGTATTTTTAGAGTTGAACCCCCAATTTTATGCCTTTCAACAAAGAAAATAAGAGAATGTGTGTTTTGACTACTTAGAAATGTGTGCTTAAAATTAGCTGGCTATTATCTAGTTAACAAATGAGATCCACTGTCTGCTGTGCTGTGAAATGGAAATGAGCCGTTACTGGAAAGGAAATATAAATGGTGCCTTACAGAGCTATATTGATCTCCTATCTGATTTCAATTTAAATTTTGAAGGAAAAAGTTATTTTAAAAAAATATCAAATGTCTGTTGAAAAACACTGTCTTGGTCCAGACAAGCTTCAGATAGTGACGTTGTCTGACTAACCTGTTTGGTTCTCTGTTGTGAGGTAGAAGATCCTAATAGACCATATTTTGGATTTAGGACATAGGTAAAGACTATAATTATGCTCATGAAACATATTGTTTATTCTTTCATGCTCCCAGTCACCTGAAATTTTCTGGGTGTCTTTTGTATACTAGGCATTATGCTTGGTGCTAGATATGGCAGAAAAGCACAATCCTTCTGCCTACCTGCTTCCAAGTATTTCGAAAGAGAGCAAATGAAATAGCAGTTGTTCTTCCCGGTTATTGCGCAGTAAAGCAAATTTCAGAATTCTTCATAATGAAGGCATAGATCTGGCAAAGGCTCCGAGAGAGGATGCTTTGAAATGTACCATCAATCAGGCTTAGTGGGGAGTTAGTGCATACACAGGAAATAATGTAAAAAATACAGAAGTGTACTACAGGATTCAGTGGAATCCCTAGAATTTTTGTAAAGTGTACCTGAGTAGGACCCACCAACTCCTGAATTGCATAGACCAAGCAGTGTACATAGTAACACAGAATGTAGAAATTTTTTCCTTGACTTCACTGAGAGGACAGTGTGGAGTGGATTGAACCTTTGTGTAACCTCTCACTATTGGAATGGAAGATGAGCTGAGATGAGAATAAAATTGGAATCAGAATAAATAATCTAGCCTTAGGATTCTGTGTGAAACTGTGTGCATCACACTTCTCTCTAGATGAAAACTTAGATGTAGAATGAGAATGGAATTAAGAAATTGGTGAACTTTTAGGTTTTGTCACTAATTATGCTATTTTGTGAGAATGAAAATGAAAGCCAATGAAGGAAAATGACTTTTCCAAAGTCATAAAATTTCTGACAAAACTAGAATTTGAGGCCCAATCTCCTTCCTTTAAAAAATAACTTAAAATTCACTAGAATCCAGCCCTTCAGCTTCAGAGAAATATTTTAACTAGCACATTAATGATGTGCCTGTGTTAGCAGCACCATAAAGCAAGTGACCTTCATGGGTAAGTCTCTGGTTAAAATTAAAAAGACAAAGTAAAATGGGATCCGATTATTGATGTAATTAGTTGATAATCTTGTGAGGTGACAGATTCATTAATGCCTAGTATTGATTGATGATTATGGAACATTCAGATTTCTGAGCTGGAACCCAAGTCCAGCGTTCAGAAATAACAAAGAGCCTGTGCCCTCCATTCTGCCTCCTACGCAGTGTATCTATCACAGTGGCACTGCTAACAGCACTGTACCAATTCAACTCTCCTTCTGTTTTCTATTGTCAAGGCTTTGAGACTTTTGACAATCCAGCATTTATGAGACAAGGATGAGAATATCATGACTAGCTTGACTTTCCACTGTAGGTTCCTCAGTGTATCCACAAACCAAGAACATAAGGACTACATAGGGGCTATGGTACTCTGTACATAGCTAGGAATTCTTCAGCATTGGATGAATACTTGCAGGGTGCATAAACATGTACCTCCTTTAATCTAAAGAATATAGTATCTTTTAATATCATATATGTATATGAGTACTCTGCATGTGTGTGTGTGCCTTGTCACATGGCACCCACCGAAACCAGAATAAAAATGTGCCAGATTCCTTGGGACTGGAGTTATAGATTATTAACCCACATGTAGGTGCCAGAAATAAAACTCTGGCCCTCTGGTAAAGCAATCAGTGCTCTTCATTGCTGAATCATCTCTTCAGCCACACGGCATCCTATTAACATATTAAACCCAAGTAGTTTATAAGAAAATAATGCAAGTATAATATTTATTCATATGTTTGCCTTTTGTTAGCATTGAAAATTGACAATATTCACTATGGGATTTGGGGGATATTTTTTACACCCTGTGAAGACACAGTTTTCTGAGGAACATAGATAGTAGTAGTCTGTGAGCCCTGGGATACCAAGCCTAATCACCACCATAGTAGGGTTCCAAACACCTTTGCATGTCACTCTTCCATTATTACTGTTATTAAAGTGATCCATAAAAGAGCCTCATCTCTTGAGATGCATATTATATAGCAATGTTCACAACCCCTACAGATACTTAGTTCAGGAAAGTTAATTTTAAAATATAAATCCCTCCAGGGAGGCAAAATAAATTTCAAGTGGTTTATTGAACACCTGAGTACAATACTGCTGTTTTTAGGGTATACAATGGCCTGGCATTCCCAATACTGATGTCCATGACATTGCTATTATAATCATTTTAAGCATTAAAATCTGGACAAAGTAGACCTTACAGCATTAGGTAGAATTCATTAATCAGCCTTGGTTGGTCCTCCACATATAGTAACTATTAATTTCCAGAACAATATATGGCCCCAGTTTAGAGTAAATACAGGGTAATAACATACATTATTAGATACATAATAAATACTAATATTAGTGAGAGATAAGCAAATAATTTCTTTTCATCTTTTTAAAAAAGAAGACACATTTTGCTGGCTAGATCAAAAGTATCTTTACCTGTCATTGCCAATTCGTAAAAAGAACTAGATGGTTGGCAGAATGTTCTAAGCATCCTAGTGTCAGTCTAACCCTAGAAACATACATTGGCATTTTGGAGTATTTGTAGTGTATGTAGTGTGCACTACTTTATTTCTAAAACTATAAACTTGCTAATATCTTACTTAGATGTCATGGTATTTAAGTTTGTTCTAATTTTTAGAAAATGTACAAAGCATAAAACAAGCAATCTAGTAGAACACAGAACATAGCTTTATATCTTATATTATGAGATACTCTATATCTCTGTGAGGGAATTAAAGACTTCCCTTTTGACACTATCAGTGTTCATCACTGTGGCCATAATACAGAGAGATAAACCACTTCAAAAATGTAGAAGTTACCAGGTTGTATTTAAAAAAGAAAAAAACCTTGGAGCAAGCCTTTTCTCCTTGTTTCTTGGAATCTTCTTTAAAAAAAAAAAGAAAAAACCCAAAAGTCAAAAAAAAAAAAAAAAAAAAAAAAAAAGAACAAATGGAAAAACATTTTTATGTAGAAACAGTCTATATAAAAAATGGGGTGTTTTACTCTCTCACTTGTAAAAGAGAACATTGGGGACTGGGGCATTGTTCAGTACATAAAGGCCTTGTCATGTAAACCTGAAGGCTGGGGTTGAGAAGTTCAGTACCCACTGAAAGCTCGCTGGTGGGATCCCCAGGGCAAACTGACTAGCTAGACTAGTGAACTCAATGAGCTGTGGGTTCAGGTAGAGACACAGCTTACATAAATAAAGTTGATAAAGACTAAAGAAGAAAGCTCTCTCTCTCTCTCTCTCTCTCTCTCTCTCTCTCTCTCTCTCACACACACACACACACACACACACACACACATACACAGAGAGAAAGAGAGAGAGAGAGAGAGAGAGAGAGAGAGAAAGAGAGAGAGACACACACACAGACACCACAACACTATAGGACTCAGTAGATTGTAGTTATATATTTAGGAGTGAGCAGGTTGTATTTATAAACATAAAAGCACACACACACACACACACACACACGCACACACATATACCAACAGTTCAAGACAGAAAGGCAATGAGGTTAAAGAGAGCAAGGAAATATGTATTAGGAACTACAGAGGAAGAAAAGAGAAGAGAAAATGATATAAAATCTCAAAAAATGAAAAATAATTCATTTTAAAAGGTATTTACTGTTGTAGACAAAGATCAAACCCATTGAAAAACATGGTTTTATCATAAGCATTTACAAAGCTATATAAAATACATGCATTTGCTTTCTTAAATTCGTATCATTCAGTGTGTATGGCATCTTCTTTGAAGGGCAGCATATCTCCTCAAACTGATGATCTGTCCATAAAGTTGTTTGCTCAGTCTTGAAAATGGGCCATGATTCAACAGGGAAATTAAATCACATACAAGTTCCTCTAATATACAGTGAAACTTTCCTGTTTTAAAGATTTTGGTTTTAAATAATGTGCTATAGAATTCTCCTGCCTGCCCTTATGATCTTCTCATAGTTTTAGCAGGAAATATAGTATGACCTAGAAAAAAGTTCCCAGAAGGGAGCCAGTGGTTTATGCTAAAACAAGTGCCTGTGTGACATAGTTCTATAACAATTGGGAAATGCAGGTATTCATTTTAGTCTATAGTTTTTAAAATAAATATGGTAATAGAAATTTCCTTTTAAAAGAAAGCTGCTAAATAACTTACCCATACTGTAAAAGTGATTCAACCAGTGTGTTAAATATACATAAATGGAACAGATAATAAAGCAGACAATATAGAATTCCATATTACATGTGTATACAACATTGGAAATTGTATAGATATGTTGTCTTGATGCATTTTAAAGCATTGTAATAAAATATAATGATATAATAATGATGTAATGGCAAGAACAACTTACGGGTGAAAGGGATCATTTTAGCTCACAGTTCAAGGTTACAGTCCATGGTTGTGCAGAGGTCTTAGCAGCAGGGCTTAAGGTGCCTGCCATTCACATTGCATGAAATGTCTAGGAGGAGAAAGTCATGAACTAGTTTTCAGCTCACTTCCTTCTTCCCATATAATCTAAGACCAAAGTCAAAGAATAATTCCACCTAACTCCATTAACTTAATCCCTCACAGCATGCCCAGAGGCTATATAATCCCTCACAGGCTTTCTGGATGCATGGTTAACTGATTCAAAATCCTGACACTTCAATAACAACATTAAATGTCAGTGTAACACGATGACATATATGGAATATAATAGTAAAGCTATAAGAATAACAGTCTTGACTAAATCTTTACCGTGTTTGCTAGGAATCAGGACTATTGATCATTGTGATAAACTTATACTTTGCAGTGAACTCGTGGGTCTACTGTGGTGAAAAACTGATAACTCATCTTTTTATCAGAATGCCTCATTGTGGCCCAGATGTAGGAGAGGTTTATGGGACCTATGAGCTTACTATTCATACTTGACCTTTCCAACTTTATTGCCATCTTCCTTTCCAACAGTAGCAATAGCAACAGAAGCCATTCCTGTTATCCTTGTGTTTCTATGGTCTAACCCCTTTAAGAATACTGGTCACATCTGACTTTGTTTCAACCTAACTGCCATGTTTACCTTAATGGTCTTTTTAAAGATCTGTCTTAAAATATCCCAAATGCCCTTTTCTTCCTGCTTCCCCCTATTTATTGTTTAGGTAGAAATTTATCTGTAATTAATTAACTGTTGTCAGGAACTTCCCTGTGCTTCTTAGATATCCGGCCTCTGCAGAGAAGATGCTTGAAAACAATCAGCAATCTCCACTGTGGAGAGGTTGCTATTTTATTTTATTTTATTTTACTTTTGGTTTCAGCTTTTTCAAAAAGTGGGAAATATTCATAAATCAATATTAAAGCAGTAATAGTTCACATGCTAAGTTCTTTGAGCTCTATGATAATAATGAGACATTCTCAAATAAGTACAAGAATATAGCAAAAATTGTACTTGTGTTTCCATGAACTAATAACAGTTCTAGTGTTTAAGGATTAGTTTCGTTTAATGCTTCTATGTAGCGTGACTTTTATGACCACAAGTATATATAACTCTTACTAATAGTAATTAATCTCTCACTTGGGAACAAACTAAAATGAGAAAGTTATTCCTTGGAAGTGGGTCTTTGTAACCTACGCTGATCTTGAACTTCCTCTTTTTCTGTCTCCACCTTTCAGAGCAACAATTTGCAGCTTATTTTACCTTCCTTAATTTTTTTTATTGATTTCCATTGATTTCTATTGATTCCATTTTATGTTATAAAGGTTCTAATTATGTACTGGAGAACTGGATCAGTGGGTAGAATGTTTCTCAGATACTCTTGAGGATATGAATTGAGATTTACAGAACCCATTTAAAGTTATACACAAAAGCATGTGCCTGTAATCCCAGAGCTTCAGTGATAAGCTTCCGTGATCATATGTGACTGGTACAAGAGAATCCCTAGATGTTCACAAGCCAGGCAGCCTGTTGTACTCTATTAATTATCAAAAAAAAAAAAAAAATAGATTCACTCAAGATCAAAGACCTACAGCCCACATTGACCTCTAACCTCCATAGACATGCTTTGACATATATACACCCTGAATATAAACACAAACACATGCACAGATGAACAAAATAATTCTAACTATGACAAAGAAAATAACATGCTTATTATTCTAAATGCAATGACAGTCTTTGAGTTATTTCACTTCCTGTGAAATAAGCCAATTCAAGCCAGATAAAAATATATAGGCAGGTTTATTGGAAAGCTGTTGTCAGACAAGTTCACTAGCCCCAAGGACCTAGGCCAGAGATGTCACCATGGGATGAGGGGGGAGAGAAAGGGTCGTCATGCAGAGAGAGAAGAGAAGGAGAAGATGAAAGTGAAGGTAAGAGGAGCTCAAAATGTCTTGATAATATAGGGCAGAGCCTATTGGGAAAGGACAGCTCAGCCCATGGGCTGGAAAATTCAGAGTTAGGGGCAGGGTAGGCCAGGTAGGGGCAAAGGGATGCCTAGAGAACATGGGGCCAGGTCTATTTTGATACGCAAGATAGCCACCTCTGTCACTTATCCCAGGGTTTGATTTCAGGTATATTATATATCTGAAAGAGAAATATGTATTAAATATATACTTTGTATATTAAATATAATTATACTATATATAATATATTTTATATATTAAAAATATATATTAAATAATAAAATTAAAACCATATAATATTGTAAAAGTATTTTCTGATATTGGCCAACATCTGGAAAAGATAAAGGAGCACAATTACGTAGAGGGTTTTGGGAAGGCAAAGGGGAACTGGAAAGGTAACATGGAAGAGTCATACAATTCATGCTGAAGTAGATTAAAAGCTGAAACATCCTTTGTACAGATACTCGCCCAGGGAAGACACAATATAAGCACCTGAAGGGCTTTAAAAGTTTTGAAGAGTTTATCAAAACCCTACTGAAAAGGAAGCTGTCACCACACACCTTTAGGATCCAAGGCCTTTTAACTCCCACACATAATACTTTGATATCTCTTCTCTGATCACAAAGTTTATTATAGATATCTTTATAGGTCCCCTGTTACTCCACTACATACCAGTTATACCTTACCCCCAGTTAAGTGAAAAGCAAAATAATCACCAGAAGTTGGTAAATCTTCAGGGTGAAAGGAGAAGCAAAATCAGCCTTAGAAGAGAGTCACTCGCCAATATGAATGTCAGGAAGTGCATGCTGACAGGAGCCTGATGCAGCTGTCTCCTCGAAGGTCTGCTGGAGTCTGACATATCCAGAGGCAGATGCTCGCAGCAACCCACTGATCTCATCATGGGTTTCCAATGAAGAAGTTAGAGGACTGAAGAAGCTGAAAGGGTTGGTGGCCCCATTAGGAGAGCAACAGTGCCAGCCAACCAGAGCGAGCGAGCGCCACAGGGTTTAAATCACCAGTCTGGGAGCACAAAGGGAGGCACCCATGACTTCAGCTGTACAGTCAAGGGGAGGACGGCCTTGTCAGGCATGGGTGGAAGAGGAGATCCTTAGTCCCATGATGTCTGAACACATGGGAGGAATTCGAGGGTGGGGGAGGGGGGAGGGAGGTACACCCTTGTGGAGGCAGGAGGGGGGATAGAATAGGGGTTCCTAGGTGGTGGGGGGAATGGAGTGAGGGGATAAAATCTGAAATGTAAACATAATATCCAATAAAAATATGAAAAGAAAAAAAAAAAAAGAAGAGAGTCACTGCATGGAAGAACTACTAAGCCACTCCCAGAATGGCAGCAGTTAAGTTTCCATTTCAGGGTTGACATATGGACCTATTCTTATTGAGGTTGTGATGCATCTATTCAGTCTTTCCCCTCTTTTCTTTGTCATTATTTTGCTCATTATTTTGGAAGACTTTCATTCATTGCGTTTTAGCTTGTTTTCAGTTCCATTTACCTGATTTAAAAAAAAAAAAACAAAAAACAAAAAAAACAACCACTCTCCCTGTATTTATTCAAAAAAGTATTCAAAGTTCTAGCCAGAGCTGTAATACAGCAAAATGAAATCAAGGAGATAGAAATTTAAAAAGAAGAATTCAAGCTATTTGCAGATGATATGACGGTATAAATAAATTTTTAAAAATCTACCAAAATGTACAAGAGAACTTCTACAGCTGATAAACAGCGTCAGAAAATGGCTGGATATAAAATTAACTCAAAAAAATCAATAACTTCCCTTTATACAAATGATAAACAGGCTGAGAAAAAAATTAGAGAAACAACGCCCTTCACAATAGCCACAAATAATATGAAATATCTTGGTGTAATTCATACCAAGCAAGTGAAAGATCTGTATGACTTCAAATCCCTGAAAAAATTCAAAGAAGAACTCAGAAGATGGAGAGATCTCCCATGATCATGAATTGGTAGGATAAACATAGTAAAAATGGCCATCCTAACAAAAGCCATCTACAGATTTAGTGCAACCCCCTTCAAGTTTCTAGACAGTATTTTCACAGACATGGAAAGAGCAATCCTCAATTTCATATGGAAAAACAGAAAATCTCTTTAAATGACAGAGATGCAATTAATATTGACATATTCAAATCATTCTAAGCAACTGACCATTTAAGTACAATTTTTTTTAAATGTGGTGATTCTTACTAGGACCAAACAGACATGTTTAGAGGCCAATTCAATACTTCCTTCCAAAGCTGAGCTCTGACATTGTGGTGCCATGTATTTCCATGATCATTCATTTGACCTGGTAGTGATGCTAACCATAAAGTTTTATAAAATCTTGCTGCCTCACTCCCACAGTCATGGGCATTAGACTTTTGGATTCTTGTGTATTTTTTGACCTTGGAGAATATTAAGTGTATCTCTGTCATTTAAAGAGATTTTCTGTTCCTCATCATGCCAGACCACATTTATACTGAACATAGAATTATGTTCATTGAGTTCTATTTTAAAGGTTTATTCTAACAAAGTAAGTGGAAAGCACTGCCATCTTACTTCACTTTCTCTAAAGCAGAAGGTTGCTTTCTGTGCTTGTGCTCCTCTGGCATTTTGTACATCCCAGAAAGAAAAGTAATAAGGAGAAAGTTCACACTGAAAAGGAATAGCAGAGTACATACATGGGGATTTAGGTACATCAGGAAATCTAAATTACAGAAAAGTCTTGGGAGATTGTTTTAGATCATCAACATTTCTTAGTTTTTCAGAGATGGCACAATTTTTGGTCACTTTTTTATCCCATAAATAATTTTATTTATTTATTTATTTGTTTGTTTCTTTATTACATTATTTTATTAGTCATTTTATTTATTTAAATTTTAAATTTTGCTGTCCTTTCTTGTCCCCCAGCCACAAGTTTTTCACCCCATCTGCCCTCCCCTTTGTTTTTAAGAGAGTGCCCCAACTTCTACCTCATCCTGTTTGGGAAGATGGAACCTGAAGAGACCACCTTCAGTAGATAGATGGTCATCATTTGAGGCATTTGGCCACCTGCTCATATTGAAAATTTTTGACCTAGAATTTTTCCTGTCAAAAGGAAACCCAGGGACAAAAATGGAGCAAAATTAATTATTCTGAAGCAATTTATTTTTGACAATTAATTTAACATTTATAAACAATGCACCCTTAAAGCTCAGTCTCAGAGAAAGATAAATAATTTGTATAAAACTAAAAGTGCTTAATAATACAAGGAACAAAAATCCAAATCCAGGAAGCATCCAATTCTAGTTTTAACTAAAGTAAAGAACTTGATCTACACTATTTTTCTGTTTATACCTGTATGTAGAGAGGGAATTTTAAGTCTCTTATCTCCCCCATAGTAAAGAACTCCTAAAGCAGTTATGTGCATGTGCATGCATGTAACCCCCCCACACACACACATGTATGTATATATGTGTGTACACATATGTCTACTCATGTATCTGGACACACATGTAGTTGCCTTTGTATCTTTTTCTTTAATACATTGCCCTCAATCTAGAATGCTCGCCGTTGTCTTCGTTATTTCTCAGTGTCAGAAACACCTGCATCATTTCTATACTGCAACTAAAATCCCCTAGTTACAATTTAAATTCAACTGACATGGTTATGCACGTATGTATCTTTAAGAACAAAGTCTTGTGAGATGTTTTTAAACCCCGCAATGCAAAAATTGTTTTTATTTGTTTGTATGTTTGTCATTTATCATTCAGTGCAAAATTTTCACTTGAATGCACTGATATAAAAACAAAAAATATTGCATCCTAAAGGGTGAAGTTGTTGGGTTATTTTTTTAAGCATCTGAGTTACTATATTGATAACTCACCATAACATGCATAAATAATAGCCTTTCTTTCTTCTTTATACATGTCTCTGAAGTTCTAATAATTGCAATCAATACATGTGACAAGCAAGTCATCAGATTTAGACGTGTGCCTTTATGGAGTATGTCTTTGAAAATATTTAGGAATTAGAAATCTAATAGAACAATATAATTGAAACGGGGATATTTGGTTCTATTTCATCTTTTGATTTCTAAAGTGTCCCAGTTCATTTAAACACATTCAAGTCTATTATCTGTGCATTCATTCCAGATTCATTGAGAAACTTTAATGCATTATTATCACTATAATGACTGTTAGATTTAATTGGTCCCCACTGCTACATTTAATGGGCAAATGTTGTCAGGCTTTTATTATGATCCAATCTCTTTGACCTGTTTCTTCTTCCTGCTATTCTGAAGATAACTTATGTAGCATTTTTGACAAGTGTGAAATATGATCATTGGCACAAAATTAACAGAATTGTGAATCATAATCCGATCCTACAGTTATTCCAGAGGCAAAAAAAATGGCTTAAGAATAGAGTTTCTTAGAGGTTCAAATTGAGTGAGACATGGTTTAGCATAGTCATGGCTTATCTTTTTGGTGTTATTACACTTAAACTTAAAAGGCAAAAATTGGTATATCTTTTTAAATTAATAGGTAGGTAATACCCACTCTAATCATGGATTGAGTCTTAAATCATATTTTAGTTTTATGTCTAGGTATTGAATAATCTCTTATCAGTACTTTTTTTCTTTTATTAGGTTCCTGTCCTGAGACCACAGCAGAAAGTGCCTTGGATGAAGGTGTGTATGATTCTCATTCTCTGGTCACAAATGCATATTTTTAATAATTATGTTAATGATACACAGGTAGAGATATAGCATTATGATCATAAATAGTATACAATGTCCTGTCTCATCTTGCAAAATATTTGCATGAGAAAATCAGAAGTCTAATTGTCAGATAAAACTATTGCCTGTGTACCAAAAGTCTTAATCCACACAAACTCTAACAAAGACCCACAGAGTCTAGCAAACTGTTTACCATTGATGTCCTCTCCCTATGACAATGAAACTGTTCAAGGGTTTAGGGAAGATGGATCTATAATGAATTTAGACATATCCTATTTACAATAGAATATGTGTACTTTAAATTAGTATTTACATGTGTCTAGGCTTTCAATGAACAAATTATTTAGAAATAACTATCAGTTTGAAAGCTATAACATTTATGAATTCTCACAATCCCATTGTTCAGTAAGAGATACATAATCACTACAAGAGTGGTAAGTAGCACTCTTTAGCCAGTTCCTGGAATCAGTCCTTTCATACTGGAATGCTAACACAGCTTTACAAGTTACTGCAAACAGACCCACCCAGTAGAGTTGAAATGTAGCAACTGATTCCTAAGAAAAGAGTGAGTCTAACTCTCATTCCTCAAAAATTTGGACAAACACAAAATAATAAACTTAAAGCATGATGAGATGTGTGTATGTGTGTGTGTGTGAGTGTGTGTGTGTGTGTGTGTGTGTGTGTGTGTGCATAATGTGACTGGCTTTGAGCATGAGCATCATAGATGACAGTGTCATGTCCCAATGTCATAAGGCTAGATATCTATAGACAGAAATGTGATGTGAATGTGATAACCACTATGCTATAGAAGCTGCGCTGAGATAGAGATACATAGGATGGTGTTCAGAGGAACACCTTAGTAAGAAGAGCAGGATCAGCATGCACTTGAGAACAGTAGTGGGAGGCATGAAAACTAAGTATTGCACTCAACGGCTATCAAGGCCCAGTACTTTTCCCCAACCAAAATACCAAGAGAACACATAAACTACAACCTGCTAGGACAGGTTTAAGTGAACTTTAGGACAAGGTAGAGAGAAGTTTTGATTTTCTTTGTTTTTCCTGGATTTAAGTAAATATCAAATAGACTTGATGTCCAGTCACAATATCTTTCTAGTTTCATTAAATTGTCAGAGTACACTACAACTCTTCAGCCCTAGAAGTGAGTTGCTGAGACAGTATTCTTATTAAAGCAATTCTACTTTAAAAGAAAAATTAGGTATTAGTTCCTAGATAGGAAGAAATATGGATTATGTATTATCATCAGTAATGATTAATGCTTGTCTGGACTTTTATGCAAACAGAATTTGAGGAAACACAATTATGAACTGATCACTGTAATTTAATTTGACTCAAAATGTGTTGTCTGCATTCATCTTCTTTCTCTTCTACAAACAATGTAGAATTCTGTGAATGCACATGTGACTAGTTTCTTAAGATTTAAAATTTTAAGTATTCTTTACCCCTTGAATTCATTTTTAGTCCGCTTTTAGAGACTGATGGGACTTGTACCATCTAAAGTGAATCTAGTTGATGGGCAATGCCAGGTTAAGAATGAATGGGTTCTGGGAGCTCTGGGGGTCCAAGTTAGTTAATACTGTTGTTTTTATGGGGTTACAATCCCTTTCAGCTCCTTCAGTTCTTCTAATTCTTCCATATTGGTCTCTGACCTCAATCCAATGGTTGTTTTTAAGTATCTGCATTTGCCTCCATCAGTTGCTGGTAAAGCCTCTCCAGTGAAAGCCAGGCCAGGCTCCTGTCTGCGTGCACAGTAATAGTGTCAGGATTTGTTACATGACATGGGATGAATACCAGTTTGGGCTGGTCACTGGGTGGCCTTTCCATCAGACTTTGCTTCATTTTTCTCCCTGCATTTCCTTTAGACAGGGACAATTCTGGGTTAAAATTTTTGAAGATGAGTGGGTGGCCCATGCCTCAACTTGGGGAAATGTCTATCTACTGGAGGTTGTCGCCAAGAAATGTACATGAACTGGTTGGGGGTCCTGGGCACATGTGTAGGACTGCCTTGTCTGGCCTCATGGGAGAGGATATGTTTAATTCTGTGGAAACTAGATGCTCAGGGAAGAAGGATGATGGCTTGGGGTAGGTGAGTACAGTAATGGTGAGGTAGGGGTAGGTGTGTGTGTGTGTGTGTGTGTGTGTGTGTGTATGTGTGTGTGTGTGTAGGAGGAATGGGGTAAAGAAATCTGTGAGGAGGACCAAGAAGGGGTACAACTCTTGGAAGGTAAATAAAATAATTTAATACAGATTTTTATAAAAATGAATGAATTCCTTTTTTCTGTAAAAAAGGAATGAACAAATCTCCTCCATTATACAGAGGCTTTAGGATGGGATTTGAAAAGGAACACAGCAACTTGCACATGCAAAGAATTCAGTTTTGACAATTCTTTGTATGACAATTCAGGCTCAATCTACTTGCTGGAACTCTCTACTGTCACTCTTTTTTTTCTGTTTTTTAAGTATTAAAACTTATTTCTCATCTTTTTTTAAATCAAGTTTTATTTTGATTGATTCTATTCCTATTCTACACTTGCATATTGGGTTGGGAGAGAGGACTGAGTAATTTTCCATTTATAAGTTCCCATTTCATAAGTGTGCTGACTAGTTTTATGTCAACTTGACAAAAGCTATCTGAAAGGAGGGAAACCTCAGACTCTATAAGATCTGGCTGTGTCCTAGTTAGAGTTTCTAGAAATGACTTTCTGACAATGACTTTTAAACTCAGCTGTTTTCTAGCATAAGTCCTAGAGAGCTATCATAATGCAAGAAAGTTTTGGGCGTGGGGTTAGTAATCATGGCTCCCAAATGAGCTCATCCTGAGTTTGAAGTATGGTTGTCACTTACCAGGATATGAGTATAGAGGAACACCTGGGCCTGAAGTGCAGAACCACCATGCACTTTTGAACAGTAGTGGGATGGATGAAAATTGAAAACTGAATATTGTACGTAAGAGCTATCAAGGTTTAGTATGTCTTCCCTAACAGAAATACCAAGAGGGTATTTCCTTAAACTTTAAAACCATGGACAGTTAACTATGAGCCAACATAAAATTTTATAGTATTTATCACAGGGTGTAAGAAGATCTATGGACTAAGTTACATGGCAATGAACAAGGGAAGTAGTTGAGGTACTTTGCACATACTGAGAATTCCCTGCCCTGTAGTCCTACTATTGTAAGAGACCCCACTGACAACTGAAGCAAAGTTGGAAATGAATATATTTCTAATTAATCCATACAATTCCAAATCTAGGTGGCACCTTGATTTCAGACTGGCAAAGTACCCATTCTCATCATCTACAAGATGATAAACATGGTCTAGCTTAAGTTAGTTTGTTTGCAACAAAGCAATCTCACTGGGTATAGTTGCATCTTCCTTTAGTTTGTATATAGAAAAATGTAACATCATTTTGATTATAATTAAGGAAAGGCTTTTAGGAAGTTATTAGAGTTAAGTTATAAAAGTAGAATTCATTCTGATAAGATCTAATATGGGGAACAAAAGATCTCCTTTACCACCTGCGTGCCAGAGAAAGGGGCACTGAATTAGTTCTATCACAACAGTGTCTTGATGTTGGACTTTCAGTCTCCAACACTGTGAGAAAGAAATGTATGTTGTTTCTACACCTGATACATAGCATTTTATTACAACAGCCTGGACAAAGACATTATTTGATAGCAAACGAGGTGCTATTGTGAATATTGCCTAAAGCGTGGAGAGCTTTTGAAATGTAATGGTGGATAAAAGCTTGAACTGCTTAGAAGCACGTGGTAGAAATTCATTTGACTTTGATGAAGCCTCAGCATGCTTTTAGAATCTGGAAGAAAATACATTTTTGGTCTTGGCTGAATTGTGTTTATCTATTTTTATAGAAGATTGAATTTTTGAGCAATAAAATTAGACATTTAACTGATAATATTTCTAAGTGAAGTCTTAAAAATATCTTTGATCTTTATACTCACACAAAAAAGATGGGTTGAACAATGGTTTGTTTTCTAATTCATTGACAATATATTATCAAATTTTGCTTATTTTCAACCTTCTCTTCTAAGCCCTGTCTTATCCCCTCTCTCTTCCAGGAAAGTCTTTCTTCCCATGAGTCCTTCATGAACTTGGTATCTTTTAACTTTAGTTTTGGATATCCTGAGTTTAGTTATGAATGCTCTCAGGAGTAGAAGTTATTTACTAGAATAAGGACAACTTATCAGTGGCTACATCACAGAATAACCCAATGCACACCCTTCTTAGTACATATTAACTATCCACAGTGCCTCAGTTATGGTCAGGGCCTCCTAAATTCTTCTTCTATGCATAATAATATGGTGACAGGACCAATCTTGAGATGGTATTGTGTGGCTAGACACAGCTAGATTGAGATCATAAAATCAATGGGCATGTCAAGACTAGAACATACTGTTTCACAGAAATCAAGCTCAAATTCTGTCTTTCCGTTTTTCTTTTCTATTTTTGCTTCCACAATGTTCTTTGATCCTTGGAGAGAATGAGGTAAATGTCACATTTATAGCTGGGTACTACATAGTCACTTATTTTCTACATTTTGACAGGTTATTAGTGTGTATTGGCCAATGCCTTCCACTGAATGAAGCTTCGATGGTTTTGGATGAGAAAGACACTAATCTATGGGTATAAGCCTTAAAAAGGTAGCTTAAAATCATTTCAATTTAGCAAAACAACAGTAGTGCATTCAACCTGAGGGATAGAACCTCCCCAATTATTGGCTCTTGATTAGGTTTTCAGTACCAGGAAGGGGTTTCCTCCTATGGCGCACATCTTAATAGATCTAAAACTGATTGGTTCTTCCCATAATAGTGATGCCATTATTTTATTAATGGGCATTACTAGTCAGTTATATTGTTATCATAGTCATTATATTCCTTGAGGTCTACAGCTTGCTAGTGCAATTGATAACTTTCCTTCCCAAGCAGTATGGAAGGCACCTTCTGGCATGATGAAAGCTAACTGACAGGTAGGAAAGTTCTAGTTCTGATGCAGCGTGGTTTCTCAATGTCCCACAGCCCAGGTACATGATGTTTTCAGTGATAGAATCTTGTGATTGAGTTGTGCCAGACATCTCAAGACATTATAGCAGCTTTCAACAATTTGAGGCCCACTCAGACCTTATTCTATTGGTCAAGTAGGGTCTTTGATAAAAATTTTTCCAGAATTTAAAGATGAAATTATTCTTATTTCTTTGAAATTATTATTCTGTCTTATTCTTTTTTTACAAAAAAAAGAGAGAAAATATGTTTCTAAAAATTACCAAGAATTTGCTAGATTATTACTTCAAAGCTTGGATGATGTTTTTAGATTAGGAGTTCTGCCCATTTGAATTGAAAGTATAGGTGTGTGGCAAAAGGAAAGCCAGCTGTTCTATTTGGGGGGCTTCACAGAACAATAGAGCTATGTGATGCTTTACCCATGCTGATCTTACACCAGAATGAGAATGGCACTGAGTCTCATCAAGCTACATCACCTGCACACAATGTCTTGAAGAAGGTCCACCCTAAAGGACATGAAAAAAGGGGGTCCTGCAACACTGGGAATGGGACACTTTCCACAGAGATTTAGGACTATGCAAATACCTTTTGTTTTTGACACCCTCAAGTTCCACAACTGTGAATATTGTACTCCTGGGTCCCGATACACTGTTCATACCACTATTGATGCAGACTAATGTACCCAGTAAAATGATCATAAAACCCTGTGTATAGCAAGACAGAAACAGAAAGAACGAGTTATGAAATGAGTCCCAGTATTCTCTTAGATAACTGGAATTTTATGCAGTTTATGGAAAAATACTAGGTAAATAAAAAAGCTAATTTAAGAAGCAATAGTAACCATTTTAATTTTTTAATGTAATTGAAAAAATTTTATTGGGATAATTGTACACTAATGTGCAGTTATACAAAATACACACCACATACACTCTGCCTGGTTTTACCCAATGGTAGCATTCTGTAAACTTTGCTACCGTATCACCACCAAGATGCTAAGATAGCTCAAACATTCGTATTGTTCAGATTTTCCCTGTTTTTATAAGCTTTTTCATGTGAGCTGTATACAGTTGATCACATGCTGCTGCATAGTCACAGCTTCAATAAATCCAAAACTACCACATGCTCTGTGCTGTCCTCCTGTAACCAAACCCATTCACTTCTCTTAACTGTCTTCACCCTGACTCTGAACCCCCACATCACCACTGGACTGTCCATTTACTTTTAATTTCAAAATTATATATAAATTAGATCTTTAGGAATTGGCTCTTTTTTTCTCAGTATAATTCTTTGGATCCTTCTCTAGTTTGGTGAATGTGTCATAGTCATTTTATTTGTTTATTCATGTTTCTTAAGTGTTCTACTGTGTGTGTTATATACAGTTTGTTTGTTAAAAGGCCTCTGATTCCAGTTTTTTTTTTTAAATGTTATTTATTTTTATTGTATATTTTCTTTATTTACATTTCAAATGTTTTCTCGTCCTGGTTCCCACCCTCAGAAAACCCCTATCCCACACCTCCTTCTCCTGCTTCTATGAGGGTGTTTCTCCACCCACCTACTCCTGCATCCTCAGCCCGGCATTCCCCTAGACTGGGGCATCGGGCCTTCACAGGACCAAGGGCCACCTCCTCACATTGATACCTGACAAGACCATATGCAGCTGGAGCCATGATTCCCTTCTCTTGTGTACTCTTTGGTTAGTGGTTTAGCCCCGGGAGCTACCTGTACAACTGTTTCTTTGAATATTTATAAGAATTTAAGGTTACATTTTGCAACATGAATAGATCATAAATACTAAATAGTGTTAGTATGGCTTCATTAGGGTGTATTACTTTTCCTAAGCAAAGCAGCTCGTGTGTGTGTGTGTGTGTGTGTGTGTGTGTGTGTGTGTGTGAAAGAGAGAGAGGGAGAGAGGTGGGGTAGTAGAGAAATGGGGCAGGAGGGTTTATCCATAACCCAGCATACTCATAAGAATAAATAAAACCTTCAGTAGTAGTTCCTTCCTTAAAGACTTCAAGAGAATTAAGTTCAGACAGAAAAATTGCCCCTCTCTGGGACATCTGAGGATAGAAGATGTTTGCTGTTGAGTAAAGCAGAAATTTTTTTGGCCGGGAGAGCTTAACCTAAATATACTGTGGGCTGGATTTCTTCGCTCAGGAAAACATTGACAGTTGCCAATACCAACTTCTCTGAGTCTTCAAACACAGACTAGTTTACACTCACAATTTAAAGCTATCCAGTTCAAGAGCACAGAAGTTCATTCAAGGAAACATGGACTCCACTTTCTTCTCGCATCAGCACTGTGATTTCTGAGTTGTGGGATTATCCTAGAGGATAGCCAAAAACTACAAAATCTGAGAAGATGAGCAGAGCCCGCGTCAGTCAGTGTGTGCCCATCAACTGCAAAGTGCTCTTGTTTTGAAGCCAGTATCAATTCAGATTAACTGAAATCCAGCCTGAACTATGTACTGCTATTAAAAAACCACAGGGACTCCAGCTAGGAATAAAACAACAAAGACAGAGTGTAAGCAACCTGACTGTCAAGACTGACAAAAGATACATACAGACAGAGGGATGTATTGCTTGGAAAATTAATTTCTCTGTGAAGTTCATCAAAACTTTTTGTCAAGTAGTTTGAATATTGAAGGTTAAACATAAGAATTACATGTTTTTTTTTTAAATGAAACAGAATACTCTAATACTCTGACAATTCCATTTTCTTTCTACCTGGGTCATATTCTTGGTACCTTAATCCCATTTGAAAGTATACAGTAATTAAAGAATCACTTAAAATTACTAAACTGGTATTTTTTATTTAGAAGGAATTCTGGCTATGCTTAGTTCAGAAAGTGTCCCCTGTGAGTTGCAAGCTATGTTTGCTGTTCTGGTTGCTCTAGGTATATGAAGGGGAGTAAGATGGAGAAGTGACTGTGGTACAGAAATGGGGATGATTGCTTTCTTGAATCCTGTCCCCTCTTCTAATAATAAATGTCTAGGCTTAGCCAAGGCACAGTACAGGGACGTTAACATCCTACTATCCCCTTTTAGCAAGTGACTGTGCACCTAGGACAGGGGGTACTTGTCAAGGCTGTTTTGGCTCTGATTCTTGTGTGTGCTGCAGGTAGCTTTTCTCACAACCATGGTTTGAGGAAGCTTGCGTGCAGAGCACCTCTAGTGATCTCACTAAGTGGCATAATAGGTCTGACTAAGCCTTGACTTTGACTATTCATTACATCCCACACCAGTCTCTCTCTCTCTCTATCTCCCTCAAGAAACTACAGGTCACACTTCATAGGTGAAGCTATGTGTTTATATTGCTTTCAGCAAGATAAGTGTCTTAAAAAAATTGCAAGCCCTATTCCCCAAAATGTATCTGACTAGAAGTAAGATTGATGGGCTAATGTCTGCTTTCTTCATAGGAAAGTGATGAGTACGTATGGGAATAGTATTGCCAGTATTTTGAACTACATACATTAAGTAGAGTGACTATTTGCTGTGTTTTCTCTTCAGGTAAATACTGTGTGGTTAAAATTGCAGATTAAGGCATTAGGCACTAAGGATGCATTCATTGGGTAACTGAAACTATTTCCCAGCAATACTAGAGGCTCAGCCTCACACACCAGAGTAGGCTTTATCCAAACATAAGCATGACCACATTGCTTACAATAATAACTTACAATAATTAGATTTTGGAGGGTTTATGTAAGAATGCCCAAGAAATGGTTTCAAATAGGCTCTAGACTGTGCAAAAAAGAATGAAGCTCAGTAACAGCCCTGGCCATGGGCTGGAAAAACAGGGTAACAGGAATGGAGTTACAATGAGCAATGTTGACAATGTGGTTGGGAAGGATGTGTTGTAACATGTTTATCTTATGTACCCCTTAGGAAATTATGATGGGGATGGTGAAATCCACAGTTAAATGAGAAAACTGAGTCATAAAGCACATGGGTAAATACATATAAGGCAAATGGTGTTATTGATTGCAAACCAACATTCTTTCTATGAAATTATAATCACCAGCTTTAGATATGTAAGGAGAAAATTTGTACAATAATCCATTATTTGACTAAGGAGGATGTAATGATTTTATAATAAATTATATTCTGAATTCTCAACTACTTTAACCTCTTTCTCAAATTGTTTTCTGTACTAGAAAAACAAGTGGGTATAAAATGAAGCCATAAAATATATATTAAAAAGTCTATGATTCATTCAGATATATATCATGTGTCTGGTAGCTATTGTTAGCCTAGAAACTGGTGTTAAAGCTGCAGATGCCAAAAGTACATTCTCTTACCACTTGGTTTTTATCATGAAATCTAAATAGTTTAATGTGTGCATATCATAATTTTCACTTGCAGAAAATATTTTTTGCAGGAAATTTAAATGAAGAGTAAATATTACATTGTATCACAAACACATTAGAAGATGAAAGTTTTCTTTGTCAGTTTATTTTCTTTTCAGAACAATTGCTAAGGAAATTATCATGAAAGAAATCTAAGTAAACAAAACCCATCTTGTGGGACTTGAATTATTGTGGTGCTTTGTGTTGATGATACACTGAATCTAAAAGTAATTCTGTAAGAAATGTTCTTTTCTTGCTGATTTTTAAAAGAAATTTTATGAAGCCTATTCTCGTAGTCACTTACCCGTTTAAATGATTGCATATAAAATATTTCCCTCATTTGGTCCTCTTAGCTGGGGTAGACTCCTAGCTTGGCTACTCCTGTGATGACAACATATCCTGTCCCATACTAGAGGAACCGCTGTACTGAGAGCGACAGAAGATTGACTGCACTCAGAGCAGTTGAGAAAGACAGACTCCCAGGGGATCTAACACACAGGATCATAGGATTGCAGTATCCCAGAAGGAGCCCGAGTCTCAGGAGCTCTTTCATCCAGGATTTCAGGATCAGAGGATCACAGAGACAGCTGGACACTGAGGAGTTCTGATACAACCAAGATAACAGGAGAGACAGGCTCCAGTCAGTGACAGTGAGTGCGCATAGCACAAGAGTTAACCAGATAGCAAAAAGAAAGCACAAGAACATAAGCAACAGAAACCAAGGCTACCTGGCATCACCAGAACCCAGTTCTCCCACCATACCAAGTCCAGGATACCCCATGACACTGGAAAAGCAAGATTCAGATTCAAAATCACTTCTTATGTTGACAATGGAGGAATTTAAGGGCATAAATAACTCACTTAACAAAATATAGGAGAACACAGGTAAACATGTAGAAGCCCTTAAAGAGGAAACACAAAAATCTCTTAAAGAATTACAAGAAAACACAACCTAACAGGTGAAGGAATTAAACAAAATCATCCAGGATCTAAAAATAGAAGTAGAAACAATAAAAATAATCACAAAGAGAGACTACCCTGGAGACAGAAAACCTAGGAAAGAGATCAGGAGTCATAGATGCAAACATCACCAACAGAATACAAGAGATAGAAGAGATAATCTTATATGCAGAAGATACCATGGAAAACATGGACACAACTGTCAAAGAAAATGCAAAATGCAAAAAGCTCCTAACCCAAAACATGCAGGAAATCCAGGACACAATGAGAAGACTAAACCTAAGGATAATAGGTATATATGAAAGTGAAGATTCCCAACTAAAGGGCCAGTGAATATTTTCAACAAGATTATAGAAGAAAACTTCCCTATCCTAAAGAAAGAGATGCCCATGAACATACAAGAAGCCTATAGAACTTAAAATAGACTAGACTAGAAAATAAATTTCTCCCGTAACATAATAATCAAAAAATCAAATGCAGAAAACAAAGAAAGAATATTAAAAGCAGTAAGGGAAAATGGTCAAGTAACATATAAAGGCAGACCTATAAGAATTAACCCAGATTTCTCATCAGAGACTATAAAAGCCAGAAGATCCTGGACTGATGTCATACAGCCCCTAAGAGAACACAAATGCCAGCTCGGACTACTATACCCAACAAAACTCTCAATTACGATAAATGGAGAAACCAAGATATTTCATGATAAAACAAAATTTACACAATATCTTCCCACAAATCCATCCATACGAAGGATAACAGAAAAAAAAACTCCAATACAAGGAGGGAAACTACAACCTAGAAAAAGCAAGAAAGTAATCTTTCAACAAATCCAAAAGAAGATATGCACACAAATGTAATTCTAACTCTAATAACAAAAATAGTAGGAAGCAACACTCACTTTCCCTTAATTTCTCTTAACATCAGTGGGGTCAATTCCCCAATAAAAACACATAGACTAACAGATTGGATAAGTAAACAGCACCCAGCATTTTGCTGCATACATGAAATGTATCTCAGTGACAAAGACAGACACTACCTTAGTGTAAAAGGCTGGAAAACAATTTTCCAAGCAAATGGTACCAACAAACAATCAGGAATAGACATTCTAATATTGAATAAAATTGACTTCCAACAAAAAGTTATCAAAAAAGATGAGGGAGGACACTTTATACTCATCAAAGAAATATGACAAAATGAATCCAAGAACACATCAAAACAATTACCCATCATGATCAAGGAGGTTTTATGTGGGGCAGAAATCTTGCGGGCGGGGGGGGGGGGGGGAGTCCAGCGGCAGAGTCTCAGGGCGGTCCAGCATCAGGGCTTCCCGCGCCGCCAGCAGAGGATCCCACATTCACAAGGCTGTCGGTGGGCGGGCCGGTGGCTGCATCGGCAAGGTTCCAGGGTTCCAAAAGCTGGGAATCAGGCGGAGAGACCATGGACACGTGGAGTCCGGTTTTCCAAAGCTTTTATTGTTCATGACATGGTGAATGGACACAAGTGATATGCGCTTCCCCCCCCCCCCCCCCCGCCAAAGGCCAGGGGACTCTCATTTTATAGGGAAGAAAAAAGGGGAGGGAATAACTTAATTAACTACGCCCCTGGCCTTTTGATAATTCATTAATATTTAAATCTCTGGAGGTGGAGACTTGTTAGTCACACCCTCTACCTGTCCTACGTGACTGAAGGTAACAGGTTAAATGGAGTTACCTTGTCCAAGGCCCAACAGTTTTAACCTAACAATGCAGTGATGGTTCAATATAAGGAAATCCATCAAAGTAATCCACTATATAAATAAACTCAAAGAAAAAACCACATGATCATCTCACTAGATGCCGAGAAAGCATTTGACAAAATTCAACACACCTTCATAGTAAAAGTTCTTATAAGATCAGGAATTCAAGGCCCATACCTAAATATAGTAAAAGCAATATACAACAAGCCAGTAGCCAACATCAAACTAAATGGAGAGAAACTTGAAGCAATCCCACTAAGATCAGGGACTAGACAAGGCTGCACACTCTGACCCTACCTATTCAATATAGTACTGGAAGTCCTAGCCAGAGCAATTAGACAACAAAAGGAAGTCAAAAGGATACAAATAGGAAAAGAAGAAGCCAAAATTTCACTATTTGCAGATGATATGATAGTATATTAAGTGACCCTAAAACTTCCACCAGAGAACTCCAAAACCTGATAAACGGCTTCAGCAAAGTGGCTGGATATAAAATCAACTCAAACAAATCAGTAGCCTTATTCTACTCAAAGGATAAACAGGCTGAAAAAGAATTTAGGGAAATGACACCCTTCACAATAGTTACAAATAATATATTGGAGTGAATCTAACTAACTAAGCAAGTGAAAGATCTGTATGACAAGAACTTCAAGTCTCTGAAGAAAGAAGTAGAAGAAGATCTCAGAAGATGGAAAGATCTCCCATGCTCCTGGATTAGCAGGATTAATTTAGTAAAAATGGCCATCTTGCCAAAAACAATCTACAGGTTCAATGCAATCCCATCAAACTTCCAAATCAATTCTCCATAGAGATAGAAAGAGCAATTTGCAAATTCATTTGGAATAACAACAACAACAACAAAAACCAGAATAGCTAGAACCATTCTCAATAATAAAAGAACTTTTGGGAGAATCACCATCCCTGACCTCAAACTGTACTACAAAACAGTAGTGATAAAAACTGCATGGTATTGGTACAGAGACAGGCAGGAAGATCAATGGAATAGAATTGAAGATCCAGAAATGAACCCACACACATATGGTCACTTGATCTTTGACAAAGGAACTAAAACCATCCAGTAGAAAAAGGACAGCATTTTCAACAAATGGTGCTGGCTCAACTGGAGGTTAGCATGTAGAAGAATGCACATTAATCCATTCTTATCCCCTTGTACAAAGTTGAAGTCCAAGTGGATAAAGGACCTTCACATAAAACCAGATACATGGAAACTAATAGAAGAGAAGGTGAGGAAAACCCTCAAATATCTAGGCACAGGGGAAAAGTTCCTGAACAGAACACCAATGGCTTATACTCTAAGATCAAGAATTGACAAATGGGACCTCATAAAATTGCAAAACTTCTGTAAGGCAAAGGATATTGTCAATAAAACAAAATGGCAACCAACAGTTTGGGAAAAGATCTTTACCAATCCTACATCCAATAGAGGGCTAATATCCAATATATACAAAGAACTCAAGAAATTATACTCCAGACAACCAAATAACCCTATTTTAAAGGGGGGGTACAGAGCTAAACAAAGAATTATCAACTGAAGAAACTTGAATGGCTGAGAAGCACCTTAAGAAATGCTCAACATCCTTAGTCATCAGGGAAATGCAAATCAAAACAATCCTGAGATACCACCTCACACCGGTCAGAATGGCTAAGATCAAAAACTCAGGTGATAGTAGATGCTGACGAGGATGTGGAGAAAGAGGAACACTCCTCCACTGTTGGTGGGATTGCAAGGTGGTACAACCACTCTGGAAATCAGTCTGGTAGTTCCTCAGAAAATTGGACACAGCATTACCTGAGGATCTAGCTATACCACTCCTGGGCATATACCCAGAAGATGCTCCAACATATAACAAGGACATATGCTCCACTATGTTCATAGCAGCCTTATTTATAATAGCCAGAAGCTGGAAAGAACCCAGATGTCCTTCAACAGAGGAATGCATACAAAAATGTGATACATTTACACAATGGATTATTACACAGCTATTTAAAATAATGAATTCGAGAAATTGTTAGGTAAATGGATGGAACTAGAAATTATCATCCTGAGTGAGGTAACCCAAACACAAAAGAACACACATGGTATTTACTCACTGATAAGCAGATGTTAGCCCCAAAGCTTGGAATAGCCAAGACTCAACACACAGACCAAATGAAGCTCCTGAAAAAGAAAGACCAAGTGTGGATGCCTCAGTCCTACTTAGAAGGAGTAACAAAAATACTCAAGGGAGTAAATATGGAAACAAAGTGTCAGACTGAAGGAGGAGCCATCTGCAGACCATTCCACCTGTGTCTCCATCCCAGATACAGTCACCAAAGGTAGATACTGATGTGGATGGCAGGATGTGCATGCTGACAAGAGCCTGATATAGCTGTCTCCTTAGAGGTCTGCCAAAGGCTGACATATTCAGAAGCAGATGCTCACAGCTAACTACTGATCTGATCAAGGGTTTCCGAATGGAGAAGTTAGAGAGAAGACTGAAGGAGCAGAAATGGTTTGTGGCCCCATGAGGAGAGCAATAATACCAACCAACAAGAGCTCTGCAAGGTCTAAACCACCAGCCTGGGAGCAAATAGGAAGGGACCCATGACTCCATCTGTACATGAAGGAGAGGATGGCCTTGTCTGACATAGGTGGGAGAGGAGATTCTTGGTCCCATGAAGGATGAACACCGAGTGGGGGGGGGATTCGAGGGTGGGGAGGTAGGAGTGGGGGCGTAGGTGGGGGCACATCCTCATAGAAGCATGAGGAGGGGGAATGGGATAGGAGGTTCCTGGGTTGTGGGGGTAAGGGGGATTAGGGGATAAAATCGGAAATGTAAATATAATATCCAATAATAAAAAGGAAAAAAAAGAAAAGAAAACACAGAGACTGTCCCACCTGGGGACATATACAGTCACTTAACCTATGTGCTTTTGAGGATGCCAAGAATTGCATGCTGACAGGAGCCTGATATAGTTGTCTCCTGAGAGGCTCTACCAGAGGCTGAAAAATACAGAGGCAGATGCTTGCAGCCAACCATTGGACTGAGCTCAGGATCCCCAATGGAGGAGTTAGAGAAAGGTTTGAAGGAGCTGAAGGGGTTTGCAACCCATAGGAAGAACAAAAATATCAACCAACAAGACACCCTCAGAGGTTCAAATAATTAAACCACCAACAAAAGAATACACGTGAAGGGACCCATGGCTTTCGCTGCATATGTAGCAGCACATGGCTTTGTTGGGCATCAATGGGAGAATGGGCCCTTGCTCCTGTCAAAGCTTGATGCCCCGATGTAGGAGAATTTGAGGGGTGGGTAGGTGGGTGGTGGAACATCCTAATAGAAACAGGGGGTAGAGGGATGGAATGGGGGTTCCTAGGTTGGGGGCCCCCAGAAAGAGGATAATTTGAAATGTAAATAAAGAATATATCCAATTTCTTTTTTTTAAAAAAAAGGAAAATAAAAGAATTTGGAACCAAGAATCAATTGAGTATAATTCCATTTTTCCCTTTATTGTTGTAACATTCACCCACTGTGAATTGACCATCTCCAGGGCCACTGTGATTTGACCATCTCCAGGACAAAATTCACTGGAGTTTATACATTTAAAGAATATGTATTTTCACCTTCTATTTGGTTTGAAAATATTTCACTGTAGCAAAGAAACATTCTTCACCCATTATTGATTGTTCCCTCCCATATGCCAGACTGCAATCACACTGCTTCTGATTCAATATGGGATGTTCTCCCTACCCTCACTGACAGTCAAAGATCTTATAAGTTGCTTGTGAGAATTCAAGAGCAATATTAAGTCTTAAGTAAATGTGGTAAGACATTTTAATTTACTTTGCCCTTTTATACACGTAAAGGAATGGGTTTTCTAAAAATTCTTATCAGCAATTAGAAAAGAAAGGAGAGAATCACAGATGTTGGCTTACTTGGGTTCTAAGTAACCTTTCTACAGCACCAGATATCTCACGGCTAGAGCCGACTGAATCTGAGTTTCTCTACACATAATACTTTTGGGTAAAGTGACTTATTGATATTAGAATTCAGAACAGACAGATGTTGCAAGAAGGATATAATATCCAAGGTATTCCTAGTCAAAAGTAGGAGGAATTTGGAGATTGGTAAATAGACATTTTTGTCCAAAGTAAGAATAAATGAGTTAAATGTTAGCCAGACAGGGCTGAGCTGATATAGTGGAGGTCTGATTGTTTTCCACTGAATACTTTAGGGAATCATGATCACAGGATTTTTAAAGTGTCACTGACATGGAGAAGCAAATAACAAAATGTAAAATATAATACAAAATTTTAAATGCATTTTCATATTTATTTATGTGAGTATATGTAAATTGAAATGTACATGTAAACATATAAGAGGGATTACATTCTCTAGGAAGTACTAGTGAGTTTATAGCTCTTGTAAAACTTGCATCAAAATGGAAGCAGTAACTGGGATACTAAATGAAAATCTTAGGGATTTTCATTTGTTTCTCTATTCTTTTGATAATTTTTGAAGTATCCACATGATTAGATGGTAACTTATACCCTAAGCAAAACATAGAGGCTGCTGTATTTATTGACAATAGAGGACAGTAAAACAGTAATCTATTATTAGATAATTTTTACTCAGTTTTCCTTGATAATTTCAGGAAGAAGAAAAAACATTGATTATTTGAAAAAAAATGAAAGAAAAAACAAAACAAGTCTATATTCCTCTGCAGATACAAATGACTTTTGAGCTGGGTTGACACTCAGAAAGTTCCTGGTGTTAGTGTCTTAATCATGGCCTTTTAGTTGAGTCTACCCCAACTTCTCCAATATTTCTTTTCTACTTTAAAACACTGATAAATAAGTTTTAATTCTTTTACACATTTTAACCAAATGTCAGCTAGTCATTAGTGCTAAAATTAGAAGAAAATTAAACAATATTTGGTGTAGGTTGGGTGGAGCCTATTGAGGCAGCCCCTTTTTCATGCTTCACATATGCCATAAAGAAGTGGCAGATACCCATTAAGGGTCTGTGAGCATGACCTATAGTCATTGTGGCATACTGTGCAGCCAATAGACATTAGCTGAAGGGATGAACTCTCTACCTGTTCTTCTATTGCCCAGGAAACAAACCAACAAAAAACAAAACAACAAAAAAATGTTGGAAGCTGGTCTATCCAACCACATAGTGTTGGATGTCCTTGCTTTCTGAACACAGTAAAGGTGGAAAACTCTACTTCATCTCACGGACCTGAGCGTGCTGCTATCAGTGGCATTAACATTTTTAATAAATATTTCTTAAAAGAATAATCTGCATTAGTGTCTTTTTGACCCTAAAATCTGAGACCTTATGTTATATGTGGTGGTTCAATGTGTCACCCTCAGTCTTCTGTAGTTATACCTGACACATCCTGCTAAATTGTGATGCCTGAGATATCACAAAAATATCTGAAGGTCTTATTTAATACTAAATATTTGTTATCCCTCAAGACATCTCTCATAATGTTTTAGCCATTAAATACTTAATGGATTCTATAATATAATAATTATGATGTTTTTGGGCTATACTATGGCAGATCACTGATAGGGAATACTGTGCATGTCAAAGTCCTTAGTGTCTGTAACATAAATCTGAAATTATGAAAAACAGATTTCCTCCAATCGGTTTCTTCAAATTTTATATTTTAATAACTTCCCTTGAAAATGTATTCAAAGATAAAGGTAGGACATGACAGGCAGCACATTGATTATCAAGGGCAAATAACACTAATCTTAAAGACAGTAAGAGATAATTTGTTCTGGAGTAATTTTAAGTGACTATGGTCTGGGAACACATATTTAGCTTACCCAAGATTCCATGGTTCAATGTGGAAGCAGTTTCATGGAGTTTTACAGTTTATAGAACAAAGAGAATTATAAATCAAGGCAAGTTTAAAGTACATTGGTGGGTACATCAGAGAGGCAGTAAAGGCAAGATGGGGAAGCTTTTCTCCAGCCCTTAAAGGCTATATGATGACATTCTCAGTTTTTGGCTTGGTAAAAGCTAGTAGTCTAGTAGATTTTAGACTAAGTTAATAGATTTTAGGTGGCTTATATCTATTAGTCATGGGATGTTAGTTCAGACTGAGTGGTGGACAAGGGGGCTTAACCTAGTCCAAAGAAAGGTTAATTAACCTCTGGACCTGCAACATTCCAACTTCTACACATTATTGCAGTTTTAAACACTCTCTATAGATATAGCTTGTTTCTAGAAATTTGCATTCCCTGTATCAAACTCACCATAGGGACCACTCCAAATGCCAAATGCAGAAATGATTGAGCGAGCTTCTTTTCATTACTTTCATTTATAAAATGAATACTGAGTGCATACTGAATGCTCATAACAAGATAGATTAAATATCCCATTTATCTTTCATGATATTAATATAGTTTTCACAAACAGACCCATAAGCAGTAAATAATTATTCAGAGTAGAGCAGGCAATAACACTGTAATGTTTAATTACATAGAACATAGTTTAGGTTTGTCTCTGCAAATGTCTCTTTGACCTTCTAACTGATTTCTCTCCAAACATCCCTGAGAAGCACACAGGAACTGCTACTATTTATCACTATTTGCTGAGAGATTGAATCCCTGGCACATAAACTAGCTTGAAGAGGGTCAGAGAGTCAGTATGTCAGTCAGCACAAAGAATTTATCACTCAGATTTTACCATTGATTGTTAATTTTCTCAACTATAATTATAGATATATCCTATTTCCTATATCTCTTTCTAGAATATTGTTCAAGTTATCAACTGTGTTTGTACAGTGTTAGAATTAAAGATATGTGCCATAGCATGGATAATTCTATGTCTTTCAAACATGACTTTTCTTGTTCCTCAAATATCTTTATGCTATTGTTTAACAAGTGATTTATTTAATTCATCTACTCATATATGTAATAGATACCTTCTGAGCCTGTGCAGTACATCTGTCACTTTGCTAATAAGCAGTAGAAAGTCATCCTCAATCTCTATAATATAAAAAGAAACAAACAGAAAAATTATATTATATTATATTATATTATGGAATAAAGGTAAGACACTGTGAGTCTCATGGACCCGTTTGTAGGAATCAAGAGATTTCTCAGAAAATATGAGATTTAAGCAAGATATTTTTGTATGTGTCACTAAGAATTTACATGAATCCAAAGTACAGATACATGCACAAGGGAGTTCTCACTCTCTGTCCCATGAACTATACAAATGCCCATAATCAGAACTTTATTTTTGAAACAATTGTTACCTCTAAAGTAGTCAGTGGATCCCATCCACACTTATGATCTTAAATCCTATGAGCTTCCTACATTAACTCTAACCGTCACTCTGGGGACTCACTGACTTCAGGACATAAACTTTTATTTTGAAATGCATGCAAGCATATAAAAAGGCAGCTAACATTTTAAAATACTAAAACTACATATAGGGAGCAGTCATCTCCTAGATTGGCCTGCTATGGTTCAGCCTAAAGGGTATTTTTGCAACTGAGTAGGAAAACCTCAAAATATAATGGAAACACTGACAGACATTTAACTATACCAGCTCTGGTAGGTCCAGCCATAATTCACTTCATAATACAAATTGATATGTTGTCCAGAGGGGTCCCTGCACCCGTGTTATTGAGTGTCTTTTAAAAAGTTCTGGTTCCAGGCTATGGATCCACAAAATGAACCCAAATGATTCTTTTCAGATACATTTGAAGTTGGGCCCTCAATTACACTAGGGATGTCCTTAAGGCAGACAACATGGAAATGTCCTTTACAAAACCGACTAAAGTGAAAGAAGCAAATGGAATGAAACAAAGTTTGTTGTATTAAAAGTCTAATATTTCTTCCCATAAGGCTTACTTCGTGCTGAGCACCCAGAGGTGAAGGAGGCTGCTCGCTTTGATGTAAGTGGGGTTAGCTGTTAAGTGGGCCATGAGGACGATCTCTGTTTGCAAAAATCATGTGTGATGCCAGAGTTCAGTCATCCCAGTGACCTTGCTGGACAGAGTGCCCTGTGACTTTAAATACAATGCAAATGAATTCAGTCTGAGGAGCCCCTCATTGCCAAGCTCATCTATGGCTTTGATCACTTGTTCCAAAAAGGTTCTGCCAGGTCACACTTAATGGATCTTATAAACAGTGTAAAAGGATTTTTCTAAATGTCTTATGCAGCTAATAATTTGAGCGCAAAAATAACTGCCCTTTGTTCCACTTCTGTCCCCTTCCCCAAATGCAAGCTCTTGAGATGTCTTTATTGCAAATGTTTAGCAATGGTATGCTTTTCTGTTGGACTTAGATTTCTACTAACTTTGCTCTAGGATTTTATGGGTGTAGGTCTGCTTACTGTGAAGGCATTACTGCATTCTTAAAGCAACACTGAATCCTGGAAAGCATTACTTGTTACTTGCAGAAAATAAGGAGAAGAAGGATTTTAGTGTCAGCTTTTCTGGTGTAAACTGTATAACCTTGAGTCCTTTGTAGCCTCTATAGGCCTCGATTTGCACATCCCTAAAACAAAGGTCAAAGCTATCTCTTATGTCCGTTAATTTTGGTCTACAGTACCATTTAAGATTGCTAATGAGTTACTTAAATATTGAAGTCTGCATTAAGCTTTACGGAGAGCATAACTGGCAAGATTTTCTTCTCAATTATTCGTGCTAATAGGGGCCAAAATGGCATAGATACTTTAAATTCATAGATAATCCCCAAATTTCAATTTAGCTGAGTATTCCAACCTCATCCTCTGCCAAAACATTTGCAAGGGATTCAAACAATTAGTAGACCCTGACTCGTTCGAATTTACCTACTTTATAATTTGTCCTGTTTCTCCTGCCTCACCACCTGGATATTTAACACATGAACTTCCTAAGCTCAAAATAAGAAACAAAGCAAGTGACATTATATTTGAAGTACAGTCAATAGGTTGTGTTAAAATATTCTACCACTCTCATTAATATTGATATTTATTAAGGGCTGATTCTATGTCAGGCACTTTACAAATCACATTACTTAAATGTTGTGCAGTGGATATACTTTCTCAGGGCTGCTGTGCCACTGTGCCTCACTGAATGGCTTGTAGGACAGCAATGTTTACAGATAATAGTGATGCGGGGACATTTGAGAGCAGTGTGAACAGAAGAGCATTATGCTTTTTCTGAGACTTCCTGAAGGTGTGAGTCTCAAGAATCTCTTCCAACTACCTCCTGGCTAACTGGCAATGTATGGGACTCTCACTTATAGATGCTTCATTCCATTTCCTGTCTAAACTTCCCTGTGGTTTTCTGTTATTCATATGCTATTTGTTCTTCTAAAAACGTAGCAATTATATTGAACTAAACCCAATCGGTATGATTACACCTCCCTTCAGTGGGACAGGATAGTCTTTCAGTGTGACCTCATTCTTCTTCAGTGTGGCCCCACCTTCCTTTAGTATGTCCCACACCCTACTTCAGTGTGCTCCTCCCCATTCAGTGTGATACTACCCTAAACTGATCACCTTGGTGGAAGTTCTTATTTCCAAATAAGTTAGGACTTAAAATACACAGTATGTGAGTTGTGCAAACTATTCTACAGCACATCATTATTTGCACATTACCCAAGAGAAAACTTATATTTTCAGGGTGAATTAATTCACCTAAATTCAAAAACACAATTATGATACACTGGGTTTCATGGTTTCATATCTACAAATTAAATGACTCCACTTATTGTTTAAAGCAAACAGAAAAAACGAAAACATGTAACTACTAAGACTGGGGATTTTGGGCAAAATTTACTAAGTAAATTCAATGATGTATCATATTCAACCACACTGAGTGACATCTGAGGTTCAAGGCAGGTACCCAATCATTGAAAGAACCAGAACAAAGTGAATGTGTGTGTGTGTGTGTGTGTGTGTGTGTGTGTGTGTGTATGTGTGTGTAATTACTATCACACAATGCACATGCACACACACACACACACACACACACACACACATTTTCAATTATGGAGAATCCCTGTAAAAAGGATATGTTGTTATTTTGTGTTCAATGTTTTTCTACTACTCAATGTAAATTTAAATTCAATAACAGCTCTGTGGAGCATTGTCTTGTTGGTTTAATTGTGTCACTATAAGTGTACATGTTTTATTCTTTTATTCAAGAACCAGTAAGTCTACTGTGTTGAGAGAGGGACAGAAAACAAAACTCTGAAGTGAAGTGACAGCTGAACAGGAACCTCATATTTAGGTAGAACCATGATTCCAAGTGTCCTTTCTCTAAATCTGTTCCCATAGTTCTTAATCTTCTTTCACAGTGGCTGCTAGTGAGGAAGAGTGCCTACTCATCAAACACTCTCTGTCTTGAGAATTTCTATTTAATATTCTGCACCAACATGTGGTAAAGCAGAACCTGGGATTTTAGAATGAGCAAATAGGACATGTGTTAATGAGATGGAACTCACTGAGACACCTCCTGGATTTCTGAGTCCTCGGTGTTCTGAGTGGCAGCAGACAAGTGATTTTTGCTTCCTAACAGTTTTCCTCATCTCATGATTTCTACTGAATGTTCCAAAATGGTCCAAACTCAAGCATCCTGATACTTTGCTAGATAACACTGAATTTGACAAATCTATGTGCTTTAAATACCAATGTTTTGGAAAGTCTTGAGGACTCCAAGCACACATTGTAATGAGAATCTGTCTTGTTTATGCTTTGATTTTACAACCTCTTACTATGACTGTCTACAGTGATTGCAGAAGAATCTTTAAGAAAGGACAGAGTACACAGAAAGCAGAGCTGCAGTCTAGGGTTCCTAAGCAGAGGTTTGTCAGGATCATGATTTGCGCATGCCTGACCTGCGGGAGTCTATTAGTTTCCTTTTAATGAATCTATAGAACAAAAGCTTAGTCTCGTTATTTGCAGCTATATTTTAATTTGCTCCTGATGAAGTAAAGCAAAAAAAAGGCCATTTTCTTTTATACTATGATTGTCATTCACGTTTTTCCTTTGGAGCATTTCAATGATAGGTACAAGAGTACATAATTGCAAGAATCAAATTGCACTTCTCAATACTCATCACTTCTGATTCATTTAGGGTATGCCTGGGGGAAAGGCATAAAGGATATGACATGTTAGTAAAACTTTGCAGTTTGTATTAATAACGGTAAACAAGGATGCTGTTGCTAAATCAGTTTTATACTTTAATCATACAAGACTCCATTTTTGCCAATTAAAATTCTCATTTCTAAATTCGCAGAGATATTTGCTACGAAGCTCTGTGTAAGTAGTTTCACATACATGAGTTACCATATGAGTACAATTTATTTTTTAATATTGATAGCAAGACGTATTTGCTTCACTCTTAAAGTTCTCTTAGCTCTTCCTAATGCCAATTTAGTGCAACTTCTTTACGTCTTCTATATTCTCTAGTGGACAAAGGGGGATTGAGGCAATAAGTAGTAAAACTGAAGCTGTTCAGAAAGCTACACTTCTAGGTGTTGTGTTCTAAAGTTTTCAGATGAGTGCCAGTTGATGCATGTTCCTTCTTGAAGTCTCCATTGCTTAAAACAATTTAGAAAACAAAGACATGATTTATTAAAAAGGCAAACCTTCTTTACCACCCTGGTATATGTATACTCTAGATTCTATGCAGGCTATTGCTTTGTTATGGATTCAGAGAGGAATCAAGACTATTAAACTATGATTGATCTGATAATAACAACTGATGATGACATCCAGTGTTGGATTATATTATAGTCACTGCTCTCAGAGTTTAAGGGATCAATAAATAATACCATGTTCTTCCCTTCCTGAGTTTGGAATCAATTTAGAATTAAGACCCAGGAGGCAGACAAATGGAGGTCAAATAGGCTGTTTTATTATAAAGATTATTGAAAAATACAGATTCAGAGGTGTGGGCACCATGACTTAATGTACCATCAATAAGGTAAGCAAAGTGTCCAGCCTAGTCATCACTGTAGCTGGACAGCCAATTTCTGTCTAGCATAATTGAGTTTGTCCCTTTATATCTCAAATGGCATCAATGATACTGACAGAGAGAAAGGACTGGAAGGCACTGAGATAAAGGAGCTAGAGCAAGTGGAGCTGAATGAACTTAGTGGTTTTGCCAGTTTTGGATTGGAGGAGCAGGATAAAGGCTGAGTATGTTGTTCTAATGGAAAATAAGTAAGTAAGTATGTAACTAAGTAAGTAAGTAAGTAAGTAAGAAAGAAAGAAAGTAAGTAAATACATAAATACATAAATAAAAGGAGGGATCAGAAGGATGATTCTGCCCTCTATCTTTGGGCTAGAATTTTCTTAGCCTGTTAGGACTCAGAACCCTTTTGATTTCTTCTTTCTAAATTTATCTTGTCCAAGTTGTCAAATATAATTAAAATAGTATTCATAAATAACTATGGCTCTGATTTCAAAGGCTCAAATATGGATGACAAAATTTTATTTAAACTCTCACATTAATTCACATTCCCATATAAAAAGTTCATTTAATTGTAATGTAAAAAATTTCTAACTTAATTTCCAAGGATGTTGTAGCCCAAGATCATTGTATTTTTGTTTAGCTATCAAGCCAAGTATCTACAGTGGTTACTGAACAAAGCAGTGTGTTAAGAGTTGTTTCTCAGTGAAAAGTTTCTAAGTCTTATAGCAAGTCTCAACGCTACTGAGGTAAACTCCACCCTGCTTTCCTTTGTATTTTCTTTATTTACATACACACATACACACACCTACCTCATATAACATTTAGTCATAAAATACAGTGAACCCTATCTGAGATGTTTGTTTCTTTGCCTCTCCCTCTTGAGCTTGATGCTGCTCTTGATTTTTATTGTCTTAGTTCTGAGCATCTACAGTAATACTTATTGTTTTAGTTCACTGACTGAACACAGTACAAATCACTGCAAAGCTTTATGGGGTTTTGTCCTTTTAAAGTCAATTTTTAGTAGTTATGATAATGATATTATGAATGTTTATACACATTTACAATACTATTTTAGTGTGTATAGCTCCTGCACTTTAAAATTATAATACAATCGAAGAGAAAGGGAAAAGAAAATAAAAGGTAAGGTTTTTTCTCAAAAAAATAATTATAATACAATTATTTGTTGAGAATTTCAGCTAGGTTTGGGGTGTTATGAGTCCCTCCTGCTCTAAATGGACATCTATGGCACTATTGACCAAGTATTAGGGACTTAAAGATTTTACCATTATTTTATTTCAAATTATGTGTATGGGGCTGGTACATTCAAGTGTAATTATGGTGTTTATGGAGGACACAGGTATCTTAAAGCCCTGGCACTGGGGTTGTAGGTGGTTTTGACCTGCCCAGTACATATGTGTGGAACTAAACTCAGGAACCCTGAGAAAGCCGCACAATCGAAGCTCCCCATTGTTAAACTGTCTTTCTAGGCCCCTGATTCTTTTCTTTTCTTTTCTTTTCTTTTCTTTTCTTTTCTTTTCTTTTCTTTTCTTTTCTTTTTCTTTTCTTTGTTTCTTTCTTTTTTTAAAAAGTAAGACAGGGTTTCTCTTTGTAGCCCTGGCTGTGCTGGAATTTGCTCTGTAGACCAGGTTGGCCTCCAAGTCACAGGTATCTGTCTGCCTCTGCCTTGTTTGTAAGTCCTGGGAATAAAGTGCACCACTACAGCCAGGCTAAGTCCCAATTTTTAAAGTATAATGTTAATAGTGTCCATGTTTTTATTATCACCGTATCACAAACCCAAGTATAGAGGACAAAGCAATCTATGCACGCTGTAAGTGAAGTGTAAAACCAGCAATAAATGTTAAAAATGAAATATTCCATGGTAGTCTGCATTGCTGAGATGCCAGGCAGTACATGATAGTCTTTGAACTCTAGCTGTGAACCCATGAAAACATCATTTACAACAATCAAGCACATTTTTTTTTACTGAATCTTAGAGGAAATGAACATGCATATCTGCTCCCTTCTTAAATACCACTTTTTGAACCATTTAGCTAACTTTAGAAAGACATGAAATAATACGATTCTGTCATAGGTTTAATTGGGTATGTGTTTTCATTTCATGTATTATGTTCAGCATCTTTAAATTTCTAGTTATAGAACTAGATTGAATAGGCATCTTATCTCACGGCATGGCTCATGCATGAACCAATAGGTAGCTATATTAAGTCCTGTGTTGTACTGGCTGCACTCACTAACTCTAAATCTCGAGGTGGATGAGAGTAGAAAGCCGACATTCTTATACATTTTCCTTCTTGAAATCCATATTTACTTGTTTAGAAAATCATGAATCAGGACAGCAGCTGTTGAAAGATTTGTATGTGAAGTCCCAGGTGAACTGTGAAATTTCAGAATATTCTTTTCCTCTTTTCTGATACTCCTTTAGGGCCATCAGAAATGTCTTCATTTCCTGTTTCTCTGAGCAATAGATATGACCCCAGTGTTCCCCTTCATTCTCGTATTCCCCTGTAGACTGCTAGGAGGCCTAAAACAGAATGTTTAACAGTTTAACCTGTTAGATCTCTCAAGCAGAAATAGAGAAACAACACCATTTATAGGTTCTGACTGTTTTGTTTCCCTTTTTCTCCCTTCTTGCTCTGTGCTTCAGACATTTGTTTTTGCAGAATGTTTCTTCTGTTTCTTCTGACAGAAGATAAATGTGTATTCCATCTGTCAAAAAAATTTCATGACATCTTGTCTGTCTTCACATTCTGATGCTGATATTATTCCCAAAGCAGCAGGTACTTACAAGATATGTGACTCAGACCTGTAGTCTTTAAATGGCCAGCTGTTAGGTCCTGTTCAGTTGCTGCTCCTTACCTTCTCCTGAGTCCTTTCTTTTCTACTTCTCATCTAAGTGGTTTTCATGGTTAACTTCAGCTTACTATAATTTACCGCAACTGAGAAAATGGCAATTTATGATGCTTAGCTTATGACATGTCAACAAATATTTGCTATTATTCTTGCTTCACATTCTAATTCCTTCTGTATTCTGGGTGCTAATTCTGCTATGGGTCCTGAGGTGTTTTTCCAAAGGTGATAGTTACTTCTGCTGTGCCACAACTGCACCTGACCTGGTCAGTCTACCATGTGTACAATGTTTAAGACTGTGTCCTTTTCTTCAATTGAACACAAACAATTTTATAGTCTGGTAACAGTTTCCTTTGGCTTCTTTTCTATAACAATTAAAAACATATTTGGCCTGGATATGTTTGCTTTTTCATTCCTGTATGCTAATTTATTCTTTAAATCACAGCTTCTATTTAGAAGAAGTCTTTGTCTTCTTGCTCAATTCATCTTCTTTTCTTTTCATTCCTGTTTTCATTCTCATTCTGAGACCCACTTTGAATTCACTGTAGAGTTTCATTTAGATCATCAGAGTGAACCTAATGTCTCATAATAAAGCATGTGTGCTTAAATCATTTTTTAACTTTATATAATCAATTGAGGTCTATTTTTAAAGAAGATTACTTATTTTCTTTATGAGTACTTACATTTTAATTTATTTATTCATTATTAAACCATAGTATACTGTGGTTAAAATATTCTTTTGATCTTTGATCCACAAGGCTAAATACAATTTATCTTAGGACCAAGTGGTAAGGGCTCAGTTGGGCTTATATACAATTCATTAAAAATATTTGCCTTTTTGCAGTTCCCTCTATTTGAATGCAGCTCAGCAGAATAAAACCTGGATAAGAGAGTATCCTTGTCTCTCTTCTTATTTCTATGATAAAAATATATAGACAAAAACCACTTAGGGGATAACAGTTTATTTTAGTTCATTGTACAAGATAAAGTAAAGTCTTTTGGATAAGTTAATTCAATTGGAGCTTGTAGTGCCCAGTGACATTAGCCAATATCATAAAACAGTGCAATCAATGCACATGTGCTGCTCAGCTCCTTTCTCCATCTATGCAGTTCAGAATCCCAGCCTGGCAATGGGTTCACTTAGAATGAGAATATGTTCCCACCTCCATTAACATGTGAATACAATCTTCTGCAGACAAGGCTGGAGCCCATCTCACACATGGTACTAGATGTTGTCAAGTTGATTAGCACTAACCATCACAAAGAACCAAACACTGAACTACCTCATCACAATCTACAAAAAAACTATTGTACAGAGAAAAGCCAGGCATTGTAAATTTTAATGAGAGTGAACATCTGGTAGACTCAGAGTATATACAATTGTAACGAGAAATATGCTGAATTGTGAAAAATAACAACAGTAAGACACTCTGTTGCTAGGATTAGCATCTTTTCAAATTTTACTAAGGAAATGAGACATACTAAACATTCTTTTTAGGAATTATGATAAAAATTATGTCAGCTCAGCCCAAGAGAGCACTCAATTGCTCCTCCATTCTGTAAAAACATGGGAAAGGACCTGTACCAGAAGTATGCATCTTTCCTCCCTAGCTCATGGCTTAGCTTTGTCTTTGTAGATTTTTTTTTCTCATCCGAGTAGAATTCTATCCAGATATTACTCATAATGTCACTCAACAAAAACATCTTGGGAAGAGATAGTGAGAAAGAATAGAATGATTTCCACCAAGTTCTCATTTCATGTTCTCCATAATTTTGTAGAAGGAATGAAATTTTTCTTTCCCTATATTCACCTCTCCATCTAGAAGTGCAGTCTTTGTTTTGGCTCTACAAAAATCATAGAATTTGAACTAAATCAGCCAGAAACATTGAATTCATTTTTTTTTTTCAAAAAAAAGCTAATATCTAGATCTTTGCTTGCCATTTGAGGTGGTTCTGTCCTATACCACACTGAAATGAGAAGCAAAAAGTTCACCCTTTTCTTGAAACAATCGTTCAAGAAAGTTCAAATGTGGTAACTGTTGTTGCTTTTTAAGGGTTTAAATTTTGATATTATTTTTCTTCAGATTGCTTTTACAACTTTTATAAAAAAGTCAAATGCTTTTCCATGTTAAAAGTACTTTATTAATCTACTTTTTTCAAATATTTACATTGTTTTCTTCTATAAGAGTTTTTAATTGACTTTTACTTAGTTTGATGGTCATAAAAATCTACTTCAAGTAAATGTATTTCATTGATTTCTTATATCAATAACATGCCAATGATTTTGAATTAAGATTACAGGTGATATCACAGAGAAACAATATGATTAATTCAACTATTCTGGAATTTATAATATCATGAAAAGGTATTTATTACCTGCCGAGTAATTGAAAAGCACACAAAGCCTGTTAACTTATTTCTACTTGACAACATGGAATTCCCAAGAGAGTCAGCTTACTTAGCTTGAAATTCGGCATTCAGGGTATGCTGCTGGCATTAGTTCAACTTTGATGAAGATGTTTTAGTATCAAAGTAGGAGCAGTTCAATAGTCAGTGATTTTTGTTATCAGAAGAAATTAGAAAGTGATCTGGAGGTCAAACTGTTATAATAATAACCAATGGTCCTACAGAACTGTATTAATTCCTTCCAAGGACAGCACTCTTAATGACTTACTGACGTTTCCAGAAGTCCCTGCCTCTTAAAAGTCTTTCCATTTCACTAAAAACAAAGGCTCAAATATATAAACCTATAGAGAACAAACAATATTCAAACCATGACACAGGTAGAAAATGCCGATTTATTTTTATTCACTTTAATTTATTTACTTTCTCTTTTCTTCTAATGTTGATATTTATATAGGGTCAGTTGTCAGCTGATATTTCCATGAGTGATAATCATTTTTATTTTGTTACTCAAAATGATTTTGTTCTTTCTGTAATTAATTGTTTTGGATCCCTGTTATGCCCTGTGTTTCCACGTTAATTTTTGGATTATTTTGTCTAGTTTGTGAAAAAATGACATTGGAACATTGTGGAGGTTGCATTGAATCTTTAGAGTGCTTTTGATAACATAACCATTTTCACATTATCACACTTGTATGCAGGTCCTAGCTTATCATGTCTATATATATGAGACTTGCTGAGGGGATGAGTGTGGAAATAGCTCTGAGACTAGTACAGATACCATAATAGGTGAAGGAGAGGCATTGGAAGGCTATAGAATGTACAGAAAATGAATGTAGAAAAGAAGCTGTTTGGAGATGGATGGATTGAATGGGAACTTGGGAGATAGAAAAAAAGATAGTGTAGAAGAATAAATAAGAAGTAATACCATGTGTAACAATTTTTAAAAAATAAATAAAGGATTTAATATAAAACAATTGGTATTTTCAAGATCTTGAATTACACGACTCATCTAGAATCAAATATTTGTAAAAATCAGATGAAGTATTACACATGTTGCAAGTGCTGTTTGGAGAGCTAAAGAGGTTTCAAGGCAAAGACATTTAACTGGTGAGTGTCAGATTAAGCTCCCAGCATTTAAACTCAAGATAAAAATCACTGGATGGATCTCCCAGTGGAGCCACACCACTGATCTATAAAACTTGCTTCTTGTTACATTGCTGTGTGACCCTGTGTAAATTACTAACCTGTTCTCTAAACCACTTTGTCATCAATAGATGCAAGAACAGATACCCTCTTACTTTACTTGTCTTGTTAAATGTTTAGAAAACAGTTTACTCACCTAGAGTAATGAAAAGAGGGAACAGAACAACTCTTTGTTTGTTAGAATGGAAGCTGTTAGCAATGAATGATTTGTCCAACTGTTTGAGGAAGTTAGATATTTCAGTTGGGAAATTACTGCTTCCTGTTAGGTAACCATGATCTAGTTCAGCACATTAAGCTCTAATAAAGGCAACTCTAACTCTCTTCAAGCAAGTCCTAAGTGTTATAGAGTGTATCGGATATGCCCCTCACAGGCTCATATATTTGCATACTTGGTATCCTGCTGATTGTGCTGGTTTGAGCCATTGTGTAACCTTTAGGTTGCAGGATATAGCCAGAGGAGTGGCTCACTCCTGTGCAAGTCTTGAAGTCTGTAGTTAGTTCCACCTTCTGCCTTGCCTTTTTCTCCAGGTTCACACCTCTGATTGTGAGCAAGCAGCCTCCAGCTTCTGTGGCCAAGCCCTTAAACTGCTCTTGGCAGCGAGCCTTCCATGCCTTGAAGAATTGTACTCTCATACTGTTAACCAACATAAAACTCTTGCCTCTGGCCTGGTATTCATAGTAGTGAGAGAAATAGCTATTGCAAACTTTACTGCAACTGTCTTGGGGAGGGCCCCCATCTCTGTATTTCATCAGTGACAGATACCATACAGTGTTGCCTCCCTTCCCCTTTTTCATTAGAGTACATGAGGAAACTTCATTACATCCTGATTGAAAGCAGAGGCTCTGGGTTTAAATCTTCATGTCGTCACGTGTTGTCTATGTGACTGTGAATAAATTGTTCAACCACTCTCTGCTTTATTTAGGGCCCTTGCTGTAAAAGGGCTGTGGTAAGAACAGTGTGAAATACAATTTTATAACGAAGTGGCGTCTGTTACATAGCTTTACTCACTTAAGTCAGATAATAGATGAATGAACAAAAAAGCCACAATATTTGGTTGAGTACAAATATCATAACACCTGATTTATTATGCAACCATTTCATTTGATGACAAGACAAACAGTAATAGTCACCTGAAGCCTAAGAAACAGAATTGTATGCCTTCTACTACACCAAACCTTTTAATTCCTAAGTGGACTCATGGTAGGGTAAAGAACACTGCAATCAAAGGGCATGTATTTCTTACCTCAGGGATTGGTCTGAAAACTTTGTACATTGTTTTTTTTTTTTCTTTTTTTTTTCAAAATCTACAATGAAAAACAACAATGGAACAAAACAAAACCCAAACAAACAAATTAAAGCTTACATGGATGAAACTGTTGATGTTTAGTTATTTCACAAGCAGGAACTAAAACATTTTCTCCACAGGATTCACTCAAGAGAACAGTGGGTTAATCCAAGAAATGTAAAGCATCATTTTTTTGCAGCAATTTCAATGTTTCTTCATCTGCTAGAATTGTTACAATGAATGTCACCTCATTGAAACCTGTTTGTACCTTATTTAGGTATTTATGAATCATGTACAAGACCATGCACAAGACTAGCTGTGAGCATCAGAAACTTCAATGATTTTAGTTCTTCTAGACACCTGCATTCCTACTTTTTGTACAGATAAAACACATTGAATTTTTAAGAGCTTTCTCCAGAGAGAGGTAAAATAATGCTTAACCCTTCCTCCAGTGTGCACTCTCAACTAAATATATAGAAACTAAACTCATGAGGTCTCTCTTCCTCATTATTTTTCATATAACACTAGAAACAGTCACTGTTTCTTAACAGGTGCTAAGGGGACTCAGCCCAGTGAAAATACAATCTAAAATCCACCAACGTCGTTAGCAGCCTCAGGGTACAGTGTTAGACATGCAGCAGACAGAATTGCCTAGAGGAACATGGGCACAAAATCACAATTAAGGGGTTTTTAAGTTTCCCACAAACAGAACTAAGCATGTATCAGAAAGAAGTGAGTGGAACAGATTATTAGCTATTTTGATAGCAATGAAACAAACCAGGGAGATGGAGATGTGGTTCTTACACAATATAGATCAGAGATCTTTGTCATAAAAAAATGCTCTATATACTTGGTGCTCTGTCATAGATTAAGTCACCAAAAGTCAGTTTTTCTTCACAACTATTAACTTGGAAAACCTGATTGTTTCACATGACAGTAAAAATGATTGTGTGTGTGTGTGTGTGTGTGTGTGTGTGTGTGTGTGTGTGAGCGTGTGCGTGTGCGTGTGCGTGTGCATGTGCATGCTTATGTGGGGAGAGAAAGAGATGGTTTCACAGGATGACTGTGGTACACAGGATGACTACGAGACCTCCCAATGACCTCAGGGTCTCTATGCTACCCTGGATGAGTTCCGATTCACTTTGCAATGCTAGCTGCTCATCAGTTCACAGTATTTCCACCATATCCTTCAGGTGATGATATAACAGATCTACTTTTCCTGGTACCTTTTTGTCCTACAAATCTTACGACTTTAGAATGAAGAGTTAGGCTTTTACATTTGTTGGCCTTGTGAGACCTGATTTGACACATGCCCTTTTTTAATTTTCCATCTGGGAGCTCAGGCCCACCATGATGCTGTGGTTACAATTAGATCTGTATGAAATTAAATGCTATGATGCATTAGAATTATGATTTCATGAGGAGACCTTACTGGCATCAACCTGGGACATGAAGATTAAATACTGAGCGTGTAGGCATACCTTTATAAGGAGAAAAACAGGCATCCAAGTGGAAACATGAAGAAGAATATGTTAAAGACAAAGGTTTTGTTACATATTGATGTCAGAGAGAAAGTAGAAGCAGCTGCCATGGTCTCGTAAACCTGCATAATGTTAAAACTGTAATAGATACGGATTGGCCTTACATATTTCATATAACTTCCACCTTCATAAGAAGTATCCATCCTTCATTCTGTCTCTGAAGTCAAGCCTTGGTTCTTCCCTTTTCTTCCTTTGATATGAATGAAAACATGAGAAGCTTTCATTTTCCTAAGTTTCTATTTATTTGCAGCAGACACCAAACTTCTACTCTCAGGACTCTGCCCTGTCTTTTACCATTGGCCACAGTGAACTTTCATAATTCTGTTTGCATCAGTAGGGACCACACTAAAGAACACTGACCCTGAGCTTTGTATAGTGAGCAATATGAAGACATAGAAGAAAAAATCTTCAATAAGGGTGATGATGTTGTTCATTTAAGTCAAACATTCTTAGAATTTGGCAGAGCAATTTGACAAAACTATGGCTTTTCTGGGTCAATGTTTCTTGCCATTGCCTAGATACATAAGCTTAAAGCTCAAGATCCTACAGAAACTCTGGTTTCTGTAAAGATTTGGTACTCCTCATTGTTTTAGTTATAGACAAAGAATGAAGCAGGGTAAAAATGTCTTATCACAAATACACAGAGAATCAGCCACATTTAATTGATACTTTAAAATCTGTAATAAAAAGAAGTAGCTGGAAATTTAAGTAAGAAGCAAAATGGAATGTTTCAGGAGAGTGTAACTCATCTCCAGTATTCGTCACACTATTTTTCCCATTTTTGAATGTTTGAAATTGCTGTCAGATTCATCTTTATATGTTTGTCAAATTTTTATATTTATTTCCACCATAAATCTGAGGTCTGGTGTATGGCATGTTTTCCTGTTGTTGTACCCATGGTTTTCTCTGTTTGGGATGGACATTGTTTCTAGGAATAAGCTCCCGATTTTCCCTGAGAAAGCTAAGAATTTGTACTTGTCTTAGTCAGGATTTCTATTCCAGCACAAGCATCATAACCAAAAAACAAGTTGGGGAGGAAATGGTTTATTCAGCTTACACTTACAAATTGCTGTTCACCACCAAAGGAGATCAGAACTGGAACTCAAGCAGGTCAGGATACATTAGCTGATACAGAGGCCATGGAAGGATGTTACTGGCTTGCTTCCCCTGGCTTTCTCAGCTTCATTTCTTATAGAACCCAAGACTACCAGCCCAGGGATGGCATTACCCACAAGGAGACTTCCCCACTTGATCACTAATTGATAAAATGCCTTACACCTGGATCTCATGGAGGCATTTCCTCAACTGAAGCTCCTTTCTTTGTCACAACCCCAGCTTGTGTCAAGTTGACACACAAAACCAGCCATCACAGTACTTGTGAGTTTACAGCCTGTGCATTTCTTTGTTCCTTAAAATTATTTGCTCTTGTGTTGCCAACAATCAATGAAACAATGGTACAGTCTCATTAACTTCAAACAAAAGCAACCTAAAACAAAGGTGGAAATTGCTCGAGGAAAAAATGTAATCGCATCAGGATAATAGTTTCTATTGAACAAGAGACTATAAAAGTTCCAAATTTCTGTGTATTTATCACCACCATACACAAATTATAAAGAGTGATTACTAAAGAAAAAAATAAAGAGAACACCACAAGCCATAATAGGATATTTCAAGATGTAACTTGTAACAGCTTCATGAACAAGATTCATTTAATAAAATTTATGTCTCTAAAAATGTGTACAGTTTTAAGATATTTGTATTTTTCAAATATACATAAAAATTCTATAAAAGTGACCAAATCATGGGTTATACTGACTTCAATATAATTCAGAAAATGGGCTAGAGATTGTTTATATAAAATTTAATTTACACTGAAAAGCTCTCCAGATATAGAAACATTTTAAAACACCAACCTGAAATTTTTAGAGACACATATATACAGTTAAATACAATGCTCCTTGACAATAAAACCAATGTGAGAGGAAAACCCGAGGTTTCTGGACATGGTGGAAGATGAGGGAGTAATAAGCTCAGTAAATGCATGTATTTCAAGAAGCTATAGAGAAAACGATTCATTTAACCAAAACACAAAAAAGAAGATCATTATTAAGTTTCAGGAAGGCAGTAACAGACTAAAATATGTTGTTTTTTATATTCTATCAGTTATATATTCTAGGGAACTTGTGGAACTTGCTATGATGTTCTGTGAGGGTATGTAGTTCTGTAGCAGATTGTTTTGCTTCCTCTGTGAGGACTTGTTTCTGATTCCAAGAACTAACAAAAGTAATTACTTGAATAAAGAGTAAAAGTGATAAAAGTTGATAAAACCAACCAAATTTAAAACACAAAAGTATGAATTAGTAATTTTATGAGTGAATCAGAGATTTGTAAATACCAAGAAGGAAATATGTTCAGACATTGTTAAACCTTTCCCATAAAATTTTCCCACTTAAATTTGGAATCTAATAAAATTTAGTGAAAACACAATTTTTAACACAAGAAAAAAAATGTGCATCTTTAAAAAGGCATGTAGCAGCAATTTAACTGATGCTTTCACAGATGTGAAACCTTTAAACATAAACCTCAGTAAATAGTAATAGAAAAATGCTGAAGTATAGCTAGCTACAAGTTGAGCAAATGCCAGGCTTCATGTAATGATTTGCTCTGAGATCAAGACAAGTTGCTGGGATGCTCTCATTGTATCCCATGTATACAGTGCTGAGAGTCCTGAGAGTAAAGTAATACCAAATACACATGCACTTACATAAATACATAACTCTAATTGAATACATACAAGCATGCACACATACATACATTCATACACACATACATGCATACATACATACATACATATTGACCATATTGACCATAAAACCAATGTGAGAGGAAAACCCGAGGTTTCTGGACATGGTGGAAGATGAGGGAGTAAGAAGCTCAGTAAATGCATGTATTTCAAGAAGCTATAGAGAAAACGATTCATTTAACCAAAACACAAAAAAAGAAGATCATTATTAAGTTCTAGGAAGGCAGTAACAGACTAAAATATGTTGTTTTCTATATTCTATCAGTTATATATTCTAGGGAACTTGTGGAACTTGCTATGATGTTCTATGACAGCATGCAGTTCTGTAGCAGATTGTTTTACATTGTGTGATTTAAATACTATAGGTAAATCTTTCATTATTCAGATATAAAAGTACATTGTAGATGATAGATTAAAGCGGATTTGCACATATTTTAAATTTTAGCAGATGGAGCTGTAGAGATTGCTAAATGGATAAGAGCTCTTGCTGCTTTTTCAGAAGATCTGAGTTTAGCTCCCATTACCCGCATGAGGGAACTCATGACTATCTGTAACTCTTGGTCCATTGGATTTGACATCCTCTTCTGGCCTCTGAAAACATACATATAGTTAAATAAAAATAAAATTTTAAAAAACCACATTAATACATGGTTTTAACACGGTCACTCAGTATGTGAACAATAGAAAATTAATTGCATTTTACATATCAATGAGAAACAGAAAATAAAATTAACATGCCTGATGACATAAATAATTTCACATAAGAATGGATATACTGAATATTATAAAACCTCCATATAGAACATTCTATTTCTGGGATACACTGAGTGACAAAAAGTAAAAGACAAGTCATGGAGAATGAGAAAATATTTGCACTCATATGTCTGGCAAGAGCTTAATATTCCATGTATCTAAAGACTGCAAAACAATAATGATAAAAAAAAAAAACTGAGTCAAAAGTGCATTTGAACAAGCATTTTTGTGTTCAAATGAAAATAAATACAAAAAGCATTCAAAGAACTTTCCTTAAGGGAAATGTAAAATGAAAACAATAATTGACTGGACTGTATGCACACTGACATATATGTGTATGTGCATGTGTGTGTGTGTGTCTGTGTGTTTCTGTGTATTATATATACATATATATGTTAATATATACGTATGTATATATGTTTATATATAAACACATATATATGTATATATGTTTATATATACATATATGTATTTTAAAAGATACAAATACTAGCTAAAATATTAGAAATGACAGCACTAATGGCTTTCTAGTAGAAATTTAAATTCTGTGGTTACTGTAGATGTTCTTCCTCAAATAGTTAATTTCTATTCATAAGCATATACTGAAGGTGACTGAAAAAATGAACATGTAGAAATAATTCATAGTCCTGTATTCGTAACACTTCCATAGTAAAACAATCAAAATGTCCTCTTCTAATGAATAAATAGGAGAATGTTCAATAATATTCAGTGGGATATTATTTAACCATAAAAGAGATACAACATCACTGCATACTACCTTGAAAGATTTTAAAAGCCTTCTGATATGAAGTGAGCCAGATAAAAAGGTCAGGGAATCTTAGAGGCCACGGCAAGAATCCACTTCTAATCAGTACATTTTCTTTTGAGGTTTGAGAAACATTGTGGAATGTATAGTGATCCATATATTTACAACATTGTGACTATACTACAAATAAGTTGCTTGAATAATGAATTTTATAGTATATAAATTATACCACAATAAAATACTGTTCTTCATGAAAATTTTAAAATTATGCCTGGATTTATTAAATATGAAAATATTACAGTTGTATTTTGTGAGATGGATAATATAGGACAGTGATTCAGTGAGATGCATAGAGGCCAAGGTACAAATCCCAGCATTCATGGATGCTTTGTTTAGGGTGAACTATCAATGTGACATTTTGATTGAATTTTGTGGAGCCAAATAGAAAATAATCAATCTTAATCTCAACTCACAGAATTCAAAACAGCAACTTCTGGTAGACTGGAACATGTGTAAGCAAGAAACTTTTTAAAACATATTTTGTATTTCTTCTTGTAGAAGAAAATAAGGAAGAATCAATGTGATTAGTAAAATGGTTCAATACTTTAAGTATCGATATGATGATAGTTAATGGAACAAGCTATTGTAAGACCCCCAAGAGGAAGGACCTCACCCAAGCCTCAGGAATTCATGGCCACCCAATAACTCACAAGACACTGAACTTGATGCAAACAGCAAGAGGTTTATTTCAGGATCAGTGCTAAGGTCAAACCCATAACCCATGCAGGGGTTGTGGGGTTTGACCCAGAGCTTTGGGGTATATGGTATTTAAAGGAAAAAAAAACACAATGGAAAAACACAACCCAGGGGGAAAACTACAACCCAGGGGGAGTGAAGGGGGGTTATTGGAAAGTATCTGTGAAAAATCCAAGCCGATTTTTCAGTTTGTGACAGGGTTCAAAAACAGTCACGGGGAACAGGCTATTCTCAAGAGCCTATTCATATTCAACCATCTATCTTGTGGTCAGTCAAGTTCCTGAAACAGAGCTCAAGAACAAGCTGACCTGCACTCTTGGTTCTGCTCAACCTGCTATGAGTTTTTGAAAAAATTTAACCCTTTCATTCTCCACTTTTTCTGGTGTAGGAGTTCTGATCATAGAACTAAATTTCAGTATGTTCATAATCTGGATTTTTTTTGACCCTGTAAAGCGTGATATTGTTGGCATAACATCAAAATCTGAACATCACTTATTCTTTCGCTAACAAAAGCAACTAGTTTATTCAATATGCAGGGGCCTATAGTCAAAAGCAAAATTAGAATTAAGATTGGTCCCACAAGGGAGGGTATCAAAGTGGTCATCTATGGTGACTTGCTAAACCAACTCTTGAACCAACCTTGTTGTGCTTCTGTATCTTTTTTTTTCTATCTAGTCTCTCTCTATGTTTGCTCATAGAATCTCTAATTACTCCTGAATGATTTACATAAAAGCAGAATTCTTCTCTCAAAACAGCACAGAGTCCTCTATCCTTTAAAAACAATAAATCTAATCCCCTTCTATTCTGTAAGACCACTTCTGACAGGGAAGTCATAGATTTTTCTAATTTAGTTATAGACTGTTCTAGGGCCCTCAAATCTTCATCCATGGCTGATTGTAATTCATGGAAGTACTGAGAAGCCTGTACTAGGGCGACTGTTCCTGTCCCCACACTGGCTGCCATTCCTAGTCCCAAGCTTACAGGCAAAGTTAAGGAGATAGGCTCTCTCCGAAAACGTCTCAGACTCATATCAAATTTATCTTAAAAGGTATTGGCTGGGTGATAATAGATTCTGTGTACCAGTTGTATTAGCACACAATAATCTTTGGTGTCATTGAAGACAGAAGTTGACACAAAAGGGGTTAACCCTGAACTGTAAGCCCACCATTTGTCTATTCCGGGGAATAGATATTGGGTATCAGAAGTTTTGGGGCTTTTGAAAGTCTCTTTACATAAATGTTTGTAGGCAGCTGGTGGGGTTCCTAGGAAGGTCCCTTTTCCCTAGACCTCAGTAAGTGTCAGCTTGTTCTTATTGTTCCAGACACAAGCATCATGACTGGTAGTATTATTAAAAGCTCCAGATACTGCAATACCTTCATAATAAGGGGTCCTGAGGCAAGACAAAGCCAACAGGATTCTGTCATATTAGAACTGGACCCGTGCAACACAGTGATTAAATTTAGCAGTCTTTGTCCAGTGTTTGGGGAGGGTGGCGAGGCCAAAGGTAACTTCAAGGGGGCTATAGTGGGAGAGGGCCTCTCATCTTGTGGTTTTAGAAGAGCCACTGGGGCAGGGGGCTCCTTTTCAGGCAACACTTTATTAAGGCTCACTGACTGAGAGGGAGGACTCTCTCTTTTGAGCCTGATAAGAAACACCACCCCAGGGTCCTGTCCAGTTACATATAATCTCATACCCCATTTCTCCCCTTTACCCAACCTCTGTATTCCTTCCCTTTTTTGGTGAAAGTAATGTTAAGTGGATTACACCATCCCAATTGTTTACATCGTTTTAGGTTAGTCATACCGTTGAAGTGGCCCCTTTTTTCCCTATAAAGATATAATCTCTAGTAGAGCCAGGGTGTACCCAGTATCCAGTACCTCCCATTTCACATCCCCAATTTTTGCAGTAGAATGACTCTAGTACTCCACAGGTTCTTGTCTCATTCAAGTCTCTTCCATCCTGAGACAAATATAAAAAGAGGCATTAGTAATGAGGGTACATGCTCCAGGGTATGAACATCCCATTCTCTCCAGCTGGGGAATCTAGGGGTCATCAAAAACATAGTGGCCTACTTGTTTAGACTGCGTGTGGGTCAGCTGCAGAATATCCCAATGTTCAAGGCTGGGGGCCAATTGACAAAAGTCAGGCTCTATGGCAGGCCACCAGGTTTATGGGGGCTGCATTTCTTGGATACTCCAAACAACACTTTCAGTCTGTGACAAGACTTGCCAGGTTAGTTTCTGGGGGACATAAGGATTTTTATTTGTCACCTGAAGGGCACCTGCAATGCAGGCACAGCTTAAGAGGATCAACAGTCTTTTTCAGTTCCCATTCATCTTTAGAGGGTTCAGGAGCCTTTTTCACGTGGGAGGAGTGAATCCAAGCCGAGATGCCTTCGACTTTCACTGCTGTGGATGTGCTTAGGAGCACCAGGTATGATCCCTTACAGCGAGGCTCAAGGTTCCCAAGGTTCACATCCTGTGGCAGGGGATGTGAACATTGTCTCCAACCTGGAACTGATGAGGCACACTCAGGACTCCAGTCTCATAAGTTTGCCTCAGCTGCTCCCAGACTTCACACCAAACTGCTTCAAGTGCTTTCATGCGGGTATATAAGGATTGAGAATGGATAGCATCAGGATCATATACTCTACCTGCCTCAGTAAGTGGTGGTGGCCCCCCACATAAAATTTCATAAAGCGTTAGTTTAAAAAGTCCTGGGGTATTTCTAACCTGGAACAAGGCAAAAGGAAGGAGGGCTGTCCAGTCACCTCTGCTGGTCTTTAAGGCTAATTTTGTCAAGATCTCTTTTAGAGTTCTATTCACCCTCTCTCTACCTGTCCTGAGCTCTGGGATCTATATGCTAAATGTAATTTCCAATTAATCCCCAGTTGAGTGGCCGGTCCCTGACTCACCTGGGCAACAAATGCAGGTCCATTATTGGACCCTATTATCTTAGGTATTCCAAACCTAGGGAAGATTTCTTCTAAGATCTTCTTGGCCACTATATTTTCAGTCTCATTTTTGGTAGGGAAAACCTCTACCCATCCTGAAAAGGTATCAATAAAAACTAGTAAAAACTTGTTACCATATCTGGAGTGCTTAATTTCTGTGAAGTCCACTTCCCAGTAGGTTCCTGGCCTGTCTCCTCGGAGCTGCTTTCCAGAAAGTGCTTTCCAAAAAGCAGTATACATGGTGGGTCTGGCATTGGTCAGGGCGCAGGCCCTACAGTTTTTTTTACCACCTCTTCAGCCAAGTCAGATAGTCCAATTATATAGCAGTCTGAAGATCTTACCACCTCTTTCAGCTTCTTTGCTCCTAGGTGGGTTAATTGATGTAGGTTAGTTACATACTTAAGTGCCTCTTCTTGGAACCTGGGCAACAGAAGACCAAGACCAAATGTGAGCAAAGAGATACAAAGACGTCTGTTAGAAAAAGATATTCTTGAGGGAGGACTTGTTTTCCATCTTCAGCCTATTTGTATTCAACCATCTATGTGGTCAGTCAAGTTCCTGAAACACAGAGCTCATGAACAAGCTGATCTGCTCTCAAGGGCACAAGGTGCCAACACAGTCACTTATTGTCCCAAAGTCAATTTATCAGCATCTTTAACTTGCACAACCACAGCAGTGATAGCCTTGAGACAAGTAGGCCACCTGCTGGCGACGGGGTCTAACTTCTTAGATAAGTAGGCCACTGGCCTCTTCCAGAGTCCTAAGGATTGGGTGAGGACCCCTCTGGCGACCCCTGCCCTCTCATCTACATAGAGAGTGAAAGGCTTCATTAGGTCTGGCAAAGCTAGTGTTGGGGCGGTTAGCAGGGCCTTTTTGATCTTTTCAAAGGCTTTCTGGTAGTCTAGAGTCCATATGAACACTCCTCCCTCTTTTGTCAGGGGATATAGTGGGGCTGCCATTGTAGCAAACCCTGGAATCCAGAGACTGCCAAAGCCAGTGGTGCCTAGAAATTCTCCTGGTGTGGGGTGGTTGGGACAGGGATCTGGATTACAGTCTTTTTCCTGGCCTCTGTTACACACTGCTTTCTATCTCGCAGGGTGTATCCCAGATATGTGACCTCAGTTTTGCACAACTCTGCTTTTTTAGCTGAAACCCAGTATCCCAACTCACCCAATTCTGCCAGCAGTCTCTTAGTCCCTTGGAGACACCCAGATTCGGTTGATGCTGCCAAGAGTAAATCATCTACGCACTGAAGCAAAGTTATCTGAGGATTTTCAGCTCGGAAGGAGGCCAGATCTTGATGGAGAGCCTCATCAAAGAGGGTGGAAGAATTCTTAAACCTCTGACGCAGCCTAGTCCATGTCAGCTGCCGCACTAGTCCACTGTCAGGATCTCTCTATTCAAAGGCAAAAAATAGGATGGCTGGAGAAATGTAACTTTAAGCAGAAGAAGGTATATTTTAAATCTAAGGCCATATACCAGTTCCTGTCTGATAGAAGCGAACTAAGAAGGTTGTAGGGGTTGGGCACAGTTGGGTGAATAGCTTGAACTCTCTTATTGACGTCTCTTAAATCCTGTATGGGCCTGTAATCATTAGTGCTGGGCTTCTTTACTGGTAACAGGGGGGTGTTCCATGGTGACTGGCAAGGAACAAGAATACCCTGCTGCAACAGCCTGTGAATGTGAGGCCTAATTCCTTCTCTGGCTTCTTGACTTATTGGGTACTGTCATACCCCAATATGGGAGGTGTCTGGGGCTTCTTGCTGTTCTTGAAGCTCATGAAGCCAATATTCCTCTTCTAGTTTTAAGGCCAATATCATAGAGATGGGAGTTCCTCAAGTTACCTCTGGTCCTGTTTGAGTTAACTTAATCTGTGCCTTCAACTTTGTCAATAAGTCTCTTCCAAACAAAGGCATAGGGCATTCAGGAATAACCAGAAAAGAATGGGACACTTGTTCTTTCCCCAGGTCGACAGCTCCTGAAGTAGTCCAAGAATATTGTTTCTGCCCAGTTGCCCCTACAACTATGGTCTTTTTGTTTTTTAATTTTCCCAATGATTGTTTGAGAACTGAATATTCTGCTCCAGTAGCAACCAGAAAGTCCATAGGGGTCCCCTCCACTCTCAGAGTTATCCTAGGCTCGGGGAGGGATCCGAGTCCAGTCTCCTCTAGTCATCTTCTTTGAGAGTCAGGAACTTAGGGGTTCTGCCTTTCTTCTTTGGGAAGTCTTAGGCCCAGTGTCCTTTTTCTTTACAGTAGGCACTCTTGGTTCCACTCATCCTGCTAGGAGTTTTTGAAAATTTTTAGCCCTTTCACTATGATGTGTTGACACAGAACTCAAGACACAAAACCAAAAGAGGCACCAATTTTAGAATATACTTCTACAAATAAGTGAGAAAAACATGAACCAAGAAAAACCATAAAAAGCATTTTTCAATTAAATAAGTACTCATAATTAACAAATATGTGAACCTGCTATAATATCAAGGAAATATAGACTAAAAACACTCATTCTACTGATGGCTACTAGATAAAATATTAGAAATGGCAGCACTAATGGCTTTCTGGTAGAAATTTAGATTCTACAGTTACTGTAGATGTTCTTTCCTCAAATAATTTCTACTCAAGCTTATACTGAAGGCGAGTGAATAAGTGAACATGTAGAAATAATTCATAGCTGCTGTATTCGTAACAACTCCATAATAAAACAATCAAAATGTCCTATCCTAGTGAATAAATAAGAGAATGTGCAATAATATTCAAGCACAAGCAGGACGTGTACTGCTCAGGTTCCGAAGGGCAGCTCTCCATCACGATGACCTCATTTGCTCATGTCAGTGGAAACATGTTGTCTTGTCTCATGCTTCTCCTCCAGAGTATGTCTAATGAAAATGCATAATAATAGCATGCTGCTCCAGAACAGTTTACAACAAAAACTAAAATTACCCGTATTTTTTACCAATAATGGGAAATCTGTAAGTTGTTGATAATTACCCATAAAACTATGACAGGGTAATGAAACTCAAGAGCAACAAGGCACCTGAATATCATGAGTATTTTCATTTCAATCACACAGAGATCAAAAGTAGGGCAAATGAACTAAAGTTTAGTCTGACATCTACAAAAATAAACCAACATATTATCTACAGTCTATTGACAGTGTGTAAATGTATACTCAGTGACATTATATACTATATTATAAATTTTGCTTCATCCTGGCAAATGATAATCTAATTGTCACATGAAACTCTGGTGGACATGTGCTTTTAATGCAATCCTCTAAACCTATCACATCTGTTGCAACTAGTTACACTGTCCCAGAGCCAGCCACAGGCTTCTGTGTTGGTCCTTTCTAGAACTCATCAGAGGTCATCATGGATGCTCATCTGGCAACACAGAATTCACAAGAAATAACCAACTTAAAATATGTAAACAACGGAAAACATAGTAATATTCTTCATGTCTTTTGTGTGAAGCAATAAGATACAGGACATGTACTGTCTATGTTATACCATTGTAACCAGCCTGGAGTCTTTATAAGTGAACCCAGGCATAATACAGGAGCCTATATATGAACACAACAGTAGGTTTAGAAAGAAGTCTCAAAGGCTTTGCTTTGTTTTTTGGGTACCTATTAGCTATTGAGCATTATAGTAGTTACCCTGATAAAATAGAAATAATCTTAATTCACCTTTCTGGAGATAAGATGTAGACACAAGTTTGTCTGTACATATACAACCAGACAATATAGTATTGACATTTTGTCACATATATTGTCTTCCATTCTCTCTCTCAGATACATTTTCTTAATATTCAAGCTCAAACTGATTTCCAAGGCAAAATGAAAAGGCTCTCGTCAAATGTTTTAAAAATGAGCTCCCGTGTTTTGTAATAATAATGGTTGGAAGTTCAATATTTCTTCTCAAACACAGAGGCAGGGAGCCATATTTACAAAAGAGTTCTCTGTTTGCCGTTTCCTTCACACAAGACAACATTGATAAGACCTTTGCACCCACACCAGGTGCTTGGCCTTCTCTAGGGAATTTGTGCTGCCTGGATACTGCCTTTGATTTGAACTTCAAACATCTTTGAAAATGAGAGGCTGATTTAAATACCATTTGGAAATTTAAAGCCTAGTATTTTATTTTATTTTGTTATAATGCCTTCCATGTATTTACATTGCCAAAATCAATCAGTGCTGTAACTGATTATTGTCCTGCTGCCAGGAAGAGATTTTGGAAAGTGGAGCCTTCATGTGCTCAAAAATTTACATGTGTGTACTAAATACTGACAAACTTAAAATGAATTTAAGAACAATCTCACCATTTTTGAGAACGTATCATTTAGCAAATGATTTATGGTCAACTGAACAATTGAAACATCTCTTCCTTTCCTAAACTGTCCTCACTCACTCTTGACCAGACTGGGACAATATGAGGTTAACTAAACATGTTTTAAAGGAAAACTTAGTTTTGTCTAGAAAATTATTTCCATAATTACTCTTTTAGTTTACAGTGTTTGTGAAAATGATGAGGAATTACAACATTGTGTTTTCTTTAAAAACAGACCGTTATAACCCCTTGTTTTCTCCTTCTTTATTTTGTCTGATATTAGGCTTGGACTCCTGTATCGTCTGGTGACTTCAATTGTCTGGTGAGTCTTGTTTTGTTCTCTTTCACAGCTGCTGAGAACCATTTCCCTTTTTCTTTTCACTTAAGTCTCAGTCTTTTAAGAAAAAAAAGGTTTTCTATTTTGTTTTTTAAACTGCAGGTGAATTTAATAAGGCCAAAATCAATTTCATACTCAGGGTACACTGATATTCTTAATCTTGTTATTTGACATTTAACCTAGTGCTTTTGACTCCAGGCTGGTTAAAATGGTATAACATAGACAGTACATGTATATATGTATGTATATATATATTATATATACATATATTAACATATATTAACATGTAACTTTATAAATAATATCTGTTGCAACAATTTTTTTTCTTTTTTTTATTAGATATTTTATTTACACTTCAGATGGCATCCCCTTTCCCCATTTTCCCCCCACCCCCTTTAGGAAACCCCTATCCCAAGCCCCCTTTCCTTTTTGCATTTATACGTTTTTAAAAAATAATGTTAATCATAGGCTTTATAAGTTTGGAATTGTTCAATCAGAGGTGTAACCCACTGACCAACCTAGATATAACAACTATCTTTGACTGGTGGAGATACATGAACATCTGCTTCCCTGTCTCCCCCCTCTTTCTCTCTTTCTTCACCTAGCTTCTCCTCTCTTTCTTCTTCTCCTCTTCTTACTCCTTTTCTTCCTCTCAGTACTCCTCCTACCTTAGCTCCTCCTACACATCACCCTTCCTGTTAAAATGAAACTTTTCTCTCAAAATACAATTAGAACATAATTATGCCAATTTGTACCAGTGAGGTACAGGATAGTCCTAATACTCAGTCCATCCTTTTGTTGACTAACCAGCTCCTCTGTCATCTATTCTAACTAAAACATGTAGTTCTAAACCTGGCTTTAGGATAAATGTCAGCTGACGACCATCCACTCAAGTCTTTTCTCTTAAGGTCAATAGTTATATGTTTTCAACCCCATCAGAAATCCAGAATGACTGAGTTAACTATAATTGTGGGAAGTACAAATCATAGTTTCTAAAACTAGGCCAATTTATAGAGACCTCTGAACACCTGGACACTCGCTCTACTTCAAAACGTTAGAGCATCTGTTCTTCTGCCTTCTGGCCCAGGATCATCTGACAGACATTAATGCTGCAGAATTATTAAGGGCTGATTACTCTGTCTAGGCAGATATAATCAGTCGACTATTCTGCAAGTGTGTCCTTTTCTGGACAGTAATTTGTCTGTAGAAGGAAAGTGGCAATTCTTGCCTAGTGGCTGTCTCACTACAACTGGAGTAACTCCAAGGATGCTCAATTTCTTCTTAGAATTCAATATAGGAAGCTGTCCAGAGCAGACAGGTCTCTAATGAAAATGAACATTACTACTGAAATGTTTGTCATGTCAATTCTGTGGATTTCTGATGTTTTGAAAACCAGCTATCCATGTAAGGTAATCTGGACTGTTGCCTGTTAACTCCACTCAGCTATTTCTACATAAAACATAGAGAACACCCTAACAATAAACTCCAAGCCATGAATTTGCTATAGTCCCTTAACTCACAGTTATTATGCAAGATCAACTTGAAATTTTTAGATAGGTCAAATTAATGTAAAAACATACAGCCACAGAGAAGGTGAGACAATATGTTTTGCATATTATGGTAGAGCTGTAAAATACGGAATGCAATAGACTTTACTACACTAAAACTCTTAAAATTTTTCTAGTCTTTACCTATATCAATAATAGGCAAACAAGGGTATTCTGTTTAATCAAAAATGTAATTGTTGCAACAGATATTATTTATAAAGTTACATGTTAATAAATGTATATATATGTATATGTATATGCATATATATGTATATATATTAACATGTAACTTTATAAATAATATATATATATATATAAACTTTGAATTTTTGTTTACTCCAGTGAGCCTTTTGTAATAATGCTCACATTCAAATTCACACTCAGACTTCACCATACTTTGAACTCACTCAATATTATTTTATTATAAAATATTATATTCTTTTATAATTTATTAATCTAAAACTCTATGTTTCAAATTTCCATGTGCCCCGAGGTACCCTGTTCTCTTCATGTTTGCAGGGTTGTTCTTTGTAATATGGAGTCAAGAGACAGTCACATTTCTAATTAATTTGCAGGAACAAGTCCAATCCTTCCAGGAGCCGAGTTCAGGATGAAGCTTAGGAGGCCAGTCTCTTTGTGATGGTCTTTTATAACTCACTCTGAATTGCTTTCATGCATTCTAGAAGAATACTTGTCATCTGTTAATCTAGATAGTCAAACATCCCATGACTTTTTATTGCTTTTCTCACCCTTAAAAGTCTACCCAAACACCAAGTCATTCTTGTTGAGCCCACACTTCTTAACGTTAAAGAAAGAGAATTACAGTGAACAAAAAGTACTTTAACTTGTGTGAGATGGTGGTGTTTCTAAGAGCTTCTGGATCATACGTTCCCGTGGGAAATGGTTTTTAGTTCCTCCTCTTTTTCATCAGCATATAACTATAACCTACAAGTCAGCACCATTCCTTGGAGAACCTGCATTGACCCATATCTGTCTATTTTATCTCTTGTCTCTGGGCCTCATGAGATTAGTGACCAACATTCTTTTGGTATTTCATGTTGTCCAGAGCAAAAGTAATCTGTTCTTTGCTACCCACAACAGCTTATCCAGTCAACGTGTTAGCTTTTACTGGTCAGGAGTCACATTTGTATGCTGTTTTATTATGCTTATGTAAGAAAATTGTGAAATCAAAAATTAATAATAATGTTTTGAGTTTTACTAGCAATATATAGGATGAACAATTTAAGTTAGTGACTTTTTTTTTTAAACCAATTTCTGGTCCCAGTCACTACTCAGAAGTGGATAAATGTTAGCATATTCTACAAATAAGAAATATATTTTAACATTTATTGAGAGGTAGCACCTTAAAGACAGCCCAAAGTTTTACCTTCTCTATTTATAACGAATAATGGAATCTTTGTCTGATATTTTTATCCTTTTGTGTTATTTTTTAAAAATATTTTCTGAACAATATAGTACCCTTTCTCCCGAATTTCACATCTTCATTTAAATAATGTAGAAGCTCTTAGGATGCTAGATCAACATGAGGATTATTCTGGATCTTCTTCTCTCACCTCATTTGTCTTAATTAATCATCCTTTAATAACACTGAGAACTTAAAATAGCTCTAATTCACATGCTTTCTAACCATGGGTCCTGTAGGATTTCTCCACCAGTGTATTGTTTAATATAAAGTATTACTTCACTGATCTAGAAGTAATCTTCCTTTACTAAACCTTGATTGCTGGTCATGTGATTATGTTCTTCCTTAACTGGGGTATTCTACTTCTATGTACAGAACCATCTTTCATGTCTACACATATACCCATACCTATTTATTATTAAAGGACAATTCAAGTCCCTTTTCTCATGTATGACTTGATTGTATTAATTATTGTAGTTTAATTCTCTTTCTGGTAATTTTTATTTTCAGGGTCAAAGTCCAGCATTTTATCTAGCTAAACTATCACTGCTTCTGGAGTGATTGTGTTGTATGCATGTTCTTACCCAGCAAATTTACTATGTTGAGAAGTAAGTTAACTCTAATGCTTCATTTGCTAAACACAGCATATTGAAAACATTGCTCTATCCTTAGCAGCTTCTCAAAAATCATTTTTACACATCAATTAGCTTATTTACAACTTTGCTTTATTTTAGAGATCTAGTTTCAATTATAATTTGCATAAAGCTTGATCCAGTTCTGACTGGCAAAGCAAGCAGTAACATGAAGATAGGCAAGATGGGCAGCATTACCTGTAAAATAGAAAACCACAGCACTTCTAACATACAAATGATATGCAAACTAATAATACAAATTAGGTACATTAAAATAAAGTGATCAGTTACCATAGTTCTCAAACTAAAAAATAATAGGTGCTCTGGGACCAACCATTAGCAATAAAAATTCCTTTCAATATTCATTTATGTAAGGTAAGGTACTTGAAGCTTATGATTCACTGATTTTGTGTCTTTGTGGGTAGCCGCGGTAATTTGTTCCAATTCATCAATTTTATTTTTTGCACCTGGAGCCTGAACTTTTAAAGAGGTCAAAATAATAACATGCACAGTGGTGTACAGTTGGATTCAAATTTTTAAGAAGTCACTGGGAATGAGGAGTGCTTGAAAGACATTTCCCTCTAGTCTAGTGTTGACAGCATATTTTATACTCTTTTAATGACAGGGAAAGGTGGAAGGTGTTCAATATTTGCTTTAGTTACAGAGTCAATGCATCAAGATGTAGAGGTTCAATCTTATGCTCCAATTGCAAAGGCTAAGAAGACATCTTTCCACCAAGTTCTCAGTAAATTTAATCCTAAGAGTTCCCCAACGTCAAAATCTGAATCATAAGAAACCCAGAATATGGGTGGTTAAAAGGAGATTTTACCTACTAGGCTTTTACCATGCCTAGAAATTAGGGCAACTTATTTTAAATCCAAAGAGCATTACTACAACTATCCCAGTTTTTAAAACTTGCATATATATATATATATATATATATATATATATATATATATATATATATATATCATAGGCCTAATAAGTCAATTAAAATCATGGCAACATAATCTTTTCACAATCTAATGGTGGTAATTAATATAAGCTTCTTTTTTTATTTGTGCTTTCAGTTTTATATGTAAATTTTTTGTCAGTTTAGCCATCCTGATTTTTTGTTATAATTGTCATTGTGGTATTGTGGGCAAATTTTAAGCCACAATCATATGGTTAGCATTAGTCATGAAATTTCCTTCAAATCATATGAATTATTCAACTGTAGCATTGCATTTTTCAAGAATTGAGTATTGTCTCCCATCTAAAAATTTAAAATAAGATTTTGTTTCTAAGTAAAACAAAAATGTCTTGGTGTTTTAGAGAACTCTTTCCTCAAATCATGCCTATTAAGCTATTGTAGCTTTAGTTCCCAGGCACTTCTCTATATGTGAATCCTGGGTTCAAATCCCAGGATATCCAGAATATGATAAAATTAAGTCTTGGTGGTACATTGCATTGTCTTTTCAAATGTTTTATGTTGCATGCACAGATTAGTAGAAATGAACTCACAAGGCCTACCTCATAGGTGTGAGTTAGGAAACACAGATGTGAAGATACTTGGTATATTTTAAACAAACACCTACTTATTAAAATTATCTTTATTGTTATTATGAAATCTGTGTCAGGACACAGATTGCCATTCTGTGAACAAAGACTATGAGTTTAAATTAAAGGAAGAGTCTTATTTGCATGTACTCCTGGATTTGTTCATGTTCCCAAACTTTACTGAGTAACTATTTGTGCAAATACTCAGACAGGGATTGAGAAATATTAATTAAAAGTAAACTAAAGATGACCCAGACTTTATGCTCTTATTTATGTATTCTGTACAATTACATTGTTTTGTTTATGTATTAGTAATATTTTAAATTTAATTTACTTTTAAATATCTGGGTATTTTGCCTACATGTATGTCTGCACAGTGTGTGTGCCTGTTGGCTATGTATACCATAATAAGGCATCAGATCTCCATGAACTAAAGGTCCAAACCATGAGCAGCCATGTGTAGGTAAAAAAACCAGCTGGGGAACTGCAGGGTTCCTCAGGCCACACTGTGTGCAGTTGGCTGGAAACACTCTGGGTTCCTCCAGCTGGAAATTAGGCCCAGCTTCTTACTGAAGGCCTCTCCACTGCTCCTCAAGGGGCGGTCCCAACACATGAGGAAGTCCTTGGGTTCTCAAAACCGGTTTATTGGCATGATGGTGGGTGGATCTGGATGCACTTCCCCCCCCCCCCCCAAAACTCAGGGCAGACCTGAGTTAAATAGGGAAAGAGAGAGGGGGTAGGGACTGGGAAGGAATGCTTATTTGGCTCCACCCTCTGGCCTTCAAGTACCTCATTACTATGTAAATCTCTGTAAGACCTGGGGCCTGTCTATTGCCCTCCACCTGTGTACTTGACTGAAGGGTGAAGGTTGAATGGAGATTAGACCTTGTGTTAGGCCAGACGGCCATGTGGGTACCAGAAATTGAACCCAGTTCCCATGAAAACCAGTAAGCCATATCTGGAGCCTCAATTTTTACAATTTCCAATTTTTATCTAGGAAAATTATAAGTACTTGCATTGTACTTTTTATGGAGTCTCTTGCTGGGCTAGCAGGTCACTGCAAATCATAATGATATTGTGAAAAAATGAGTAGTCATCAGTACATCTGTTTTCTTCTGTGAATGTATGAGCTGAGCCAATACATTTCCTTTGATGAATAGTGAGGACTACATCAGCCCATCTCCTTCCTTTGCTGAGATTAAAAGACTACATTTGCTCACCACCTTGCAGATAGGTGGGTGATAGGACTGTATATGGCCAAGCACAAATGGGGCAAATGGATGTGAAGATGGTCATTTATGTGCACACAGAGGACACAATAGCCTAGGATCTTCTACTCCAGTGAAGCTTGTAGGGAAATACAAGTTTGAGATATCACAGCCACTGGAAGATATCAAGATAGCTGCTATGGAGAATCCCATTTCTATAGTCAAGTTTAGGAGCTAGAACAAAAACTTGCCATTTAAAGCTATAAAGTTTTGTTTGTTTTTTAGTGTCTTTGCTTTGTTTGTTTGTTTTGCTTTGGTTTTTCGCCTTATCAGCATTGTATAGCTCCCTGACACTTATCAACAAGACCTAGAAGAATGTTCTCTACAGTATTGCAGAGAGTCTAAGATGCAGAAACCTCCTACCTGGGACACAGTTTTACAAGTCTGTTTTGTTTTGAAATAATTTTATATTAAGCCTCACCAAACATTTACGGGGCACTATGTACTGGAGGCAGGGGGGGTGAAGGACTCAGAGCAGTCAATTTAGTACCCTCAACCCAACTCCTGAGGAAAATTTATGATACTATTTAAAGATAAAATTCAACATTAGTTCTTTACCAAGGTGATCAGTGTGAACTGAGTAACATGGACAGGACCTGGCTAATCAAAAATGGTCAGGTTGGGTGTTTGTTTGTTTGTTTGTTTGTTTGTTAAAACTAAACAGTGTTTTGGTAATAATACTTTTAGTTCATTACTTTTGAATGTCATAAAGTAACAGTCCATGTTAAAGTCAATCTAGCAGTTCCTGAGTTAAAAAGACCAAGTTTTCTGGGTGTGTGTTTTCAGTGCATTGTTCAGCTCACTGTGCTCAGCACTTACCTTGTTTGTTCAAATGACCTGAGAAGACACCACCTCTTCTGTGTTTAGCTCTTTGCTTTTTATAGTAGAAATCTCTCTGTACTGTTTTTAAGAGCCATACTAATTTAAATGCCACCAGCATGTCCAAAGAGTGTCATTTCTACAACAGCTAATTAGTTAAACATAACCTTTCTCCTTCATACATAGGACTGGAGATCAAAAATAATTGTATACAATTACCTGGAATTGAAAGATTTAAATTTATTGCTAAGGAAGGGGCACAACAAATTATGCCTCATAAAGCATTTCATGTCAATCATTAACATCTCTGCAGCAGTCAGAGGACATTAACAGCTACCTCTCTACTGTTCATTCCTCTTTTATGATCAGAACCACTACATTAGGGGCTCAGTCTGATTGAGATGTCATCCCCACAAGAAAACTCTTCCACCAAGTGCTTGCATTTTTTGTTAACCTAAGTTCACCTCCAGGGTGGAATCTAAAATTGTTCCTCAAGACAGCACATTCCATTTAGGCAAGACAGTAACATGTACATCAACCTCCCTGGCACAGGACAAGTATTGCTTCATGTCAGCATCTTCTCTCTTCAGGATGCTGTAGATGTGCACACTTGGCACTGATCCAAGCTGTTTTGGAATGGTTGTTAATATTTGAGTAATAACAAAAAGTATTCTTTCTGTGAAAAGTGAAAGTAACTATACTTTTTAAATTTTAATATCTAATCTAGAATACTATTTTTTTTTGCTAGAACACAGAAATTCTACTAAGTCTACTGATGTTACCTGTCATATTGTTGATAGACAATACAAAAAGGAAGATCTGTCATTAATTGAACTTGGAATCTCTTGTGTAATTGCTTGCATTTTGTAGTACATCATGCTCATATTTTCTAAGTCTTCACAAAACCAGAAACAAAATCTCATAACTTTTTCTAGTTACCCTCAAACTTCTCTGTTCGCTCTCCCCTGATCTAGAGTACTACATCCTCCTCCTCAACTCCTTTCTGTACTCGTCGGTTGTCTAACAGCTCTCATGTGCCCCATGGACCAGAAAAATTCTGCAATTTGCACATCATATTCATGCAAACATAATAATTTCTTCCTCCTGATCGTGAGAATGTTCTAAGACTGTCATCTTCATTTTGTATAGTTTTTTCTTACTTTAATTTGAATTTTATTTAAGTTTTACAATGTTTGAAACGGAACCCAGGGACTCACTTAGTTTAATCTCCAGCTTACATTATCATATGGCATCACATAAAGTATGCTTTACAATAAGACATACAGATAGCTTAAATTATTATTAATGATGGAGCTCAGAGAATATTATCACATATGTTTGGAGGTCTTAATAAACAATGGCAAGCGGTAAGTGGGTTGAGCTTTCAGGGAAATATACAGTGTATCAGATCAATTAATATGTTGTTCCATAAAGCTTACATTTGAGAACAATGTCTCTTAGCCTAAGTAAATTTGTGGTTTTCTGTAGGGCTTCATTCATAGCTATCATCAGCCACAGATGGCTGGAGGTGGGCTGTGGCTGATGGAGGATTTAACATTGTCCTCCTTCTGGCTCTCTACAGCTTGGAGAGAACATCACTTCACCCTCACTCCTTGTTTCTGAGATCTCATTAGTAGCTTGGAAATTTTGACTGGTACCTAGCATTAGAAGGATAGTAATTTAGCCATTCTGTGCACCTGAGAATCAGGATTCCATGAGGTGCAGTGAAGATGATTAGAATTTCTAAGAAAGCTCCAAAACAGTAATTCTTTTTCTGCAATGATTCTTGGTATTGTATGATATATCAGTGGTGTGTGGAATAGCCATGCACAATATCTATGAACCGTAGTGGGGACTTTTCATACCTATTTCCAAAAAAGAAAAAAAAATCAAAGGAGAATTTATTCCTTGAAATACTTTTAGTTATTATATTGTTCCCAACATGAATTGTTGAGCTTCTGACTTACCTATGCAAAATTCCCTGGAATGTTCATTTTTTTCTAAAAGAATCTTAGAAAAAAATATCTCCTCCACTTCCAGACTTAGAAAATAGTTACAATGATAGGAAATAGGATCAATTTTAATCTTGCCATTTCAAATGAATTACCTTTTCTATAAAATGCACCAAAGATCATTTAAATATTGGTGTTTGCAGTAAAAATTTTGCAAACATATAATACTGTTAAAAATCTTCTCAAATCATTTTCACAATTAAAAATAATCCATGTGTATTTATTTTATCAATCAACATGTAGGTAAATAATTATAATTATTATTGATTTTTGAAATTATATAAAGAATACTATTCAAGGGGAATATTTTTTCTTTTTCCTTTTTTGTCTTTTATTTATTTATTTATTTATTTAGACTTCAGATATTAGTACCCCCCCTCCAGTCTACCCTCCTACTATTCCACATCCCATACCTCCTCCCCACCCCCTGTCTCCACAAGGATGTTCCCTCTACCTAACCCCCCACCCAACCCAACCATCCTCTAAACTCCCTGGGTTCTCCTCCAGTCTCTTAAGGGTTATCTTCTCTGACTGAACACAGACCCTACAGTCCTCTGCTGTATATGTCTTGGGAGCCTCATATCAGCTGGCATATGCTGCCTGTTTGGTGGTCCAGTGTTTGAGAGATCTCAGGGAAGATCTGCTGGTTCTCCTACAGAGTGGCCCTCTTCCTCAGCTTCTTCCTGCCTTTTCATAATTCAATCACAGTGTTCAGAAACTTCTCTCCATTGGTTGGTTGCAAATATCTGCATCTTTTTAACTTAGAGCTTAAAGATAATTTACAGGCCCTCTTGGAGAGTCTTGCATACATTGTTATTAATAATACAAATACTTCTGAATTATTTGTTTATATCTTGCCTTATATGCACATTCAAAGGTTTATATAGAATATCAGATTTTGTCATTATCAGTCTGGCTTTTGATGTCATTCGGTATCCTAGTTGCTTAAAATTATTCAGTAACAGCATTTTAGTAGTAATTTTATTAATATTCACTTCAAACACAAAGCACAATGACCTGACATCATGTAATTGAGGATGTAACAAGAACACCTACTACCTCAGTAACCTTAATTTCATTATTCTACAAGGAAACAATGGTATAGAATGACATCATTCAACAATCCTGATGTCAGACTGATACACACAATGATGAAACTGAAGTCTTCATTTTCCTAGTAGCATCACTGTATTTAATGATGCTTTCCACCTGCCTTTCTACCTGCCGTGTATGAGATATTAATTTAAAAAAAAAAAAAAAAAAACGAAGGCTGTTGCAATAATTGAAAAGAGAAACCAGGTATCTAGTGCGCTAACATATACCCCTTGAGAGTAAAGTAACATAATTCAAGTTTATTGTATCATGATCTTATTCTGAGTGATTGCTAGAGAATGTTTAGTTTTCTCATAATTTATCCATATTATGATACCTGTCATTTTTATTTATTTGCCTTATTTGCCTTATTTAAAAAGATAAGCATGGGGGATTTAATTTATGCTGTCATTATTTTACCTTTACCCCCATTTAGTGGGTCTAGAGAATATACTTTACAGCTTTAAAATGAAATGAGTAAAATTTTAGATATTATTTTGAAACTATTTCATTATCTTCCATTGCAACTTCCTATGTGTTTATGGCTCTCCATGGTTACATTAGGAATGATTTACATGGAAGTAATTTATATAGGAAGGTTCTGTTCAACATTTAAGGCACTGTGACCAATTTTAACTCTAAGCAAAACATGGTCATTCTACATATGCCCAGTACATCTCCAAACTTAAAAAAACATGCTCTGATTTCAGGATTTCATGTTCCTAATGAATTAAAAATGTAAAGCACAAAGTGATTTTCTATTGGTTTGTGCATAGAAAAAGGTGCAGAAAACCTTGAGATTTAGTTGTGGTCAGGTATACTAACTAGTTGTTTCTATAATTTTCAGCAAGCATTTTAATATCTCTAGGTCTCAGATATATCATCTGTAAAATATGCATATTTGCATAAATTATTTTCAATGCTGGAGATAGTTTTAAGATAAAAAGCATAGCCTTTTTCCTATTCTGGTATTTAGATAAATGGGATTATCTGTGAGATTTTTTTATGTAAGAGCTGAGGTACATTTTACCTGTAATAATGTGATGGGTTTTTTCAACTATTTCTACTTTTGATAAAATATTCATACATGCAATGTCCTGTTACAAAGGAAAATAATTAGTTATGCTTTTCTTAAGAGTAAGAAAGAATAATACAACTACTTACATTGTTTTGCTTGTAATTACTCTGAAAAAAACTAAAGAAATGTGTCATTGCTCCTTATAGGCATTTCCTTCTCTCCCTTTCCGCTGTGCAATAAATAAGGACAAACAACTTATTTCCTTTTTTATTTATTAAATTATTTTATTTATTTACAGTCCAATTGTTGCCCCCCTTTATGGACCCTGCTCACTGAGTTTTTCACCCAATCCCCCTTCCCTTTTCTTCTGAGAGGGTGTCCCCCTCACCTCACTCCTGCCAGCTTCACACTTTCCTGGAAATCAAGTTTCTACAGGATTAAGCACAACTTCTCCCACTGAGGCCAGATAAGGCAGTTCTCAGCTACATACGTGCTAGTGACCACAGATCAGCCCACATCTGCTCTTTGGTTAGTGGCTAAGTCTCTGGGAGATCTGAGGGGTCCAGATTAGTTGATAATGTCTTTTCTATGGGGCTGTAATTCCCTTCTATGTAAGTCCCTTCTATGAGACTGCTCCTTCAGTTTTTCCACTAATTCTTTTGTAGGGGTCTCTGACATCAGTCCAATAGTTGGCTATAAGTATCTGAATCTGTCTCAGTCAGCTGCTGGTAAAAGCCTCTCTGAAGACAGCCATGCTAGGCTCCTGTCTGCAAGTACAACATGGCATCAATAATACAATGAGAGTTTGGTAACCATCCATGGGATGAATCCTAAGTTGGGACAGACAATGAATGGATGGTCTTTCCATTAGACGCTGCTCTGTTTTTGTCCATGTATTTCCTTTAGATAGGAAACATTCTGGGTCAAAAATTTTAAAGATGGGTGGGTGGACCCAGGCCTCAACTGGGGGCCATGTATATCTTCTGGAAGTGGTCTCTTCAGGTTCCATCTCTTCACTGTCCAGCATTTTGGCTAAGGTCACCCTCATTGGGTCCTGGAAGCCTCTTACATCCCAGATCTCTGGGCCTTTCTAGAGGTTCTCCCACCCCCTACCCCACAATGCTGCGTATTTCAATTCATTCTCCTTGTTCTTTGCGCTTTGCTCCTGTCTATCCCAATATCTGATTCTTCCCCCTACTTTTCCCTTCCTCTGCTTCATCTTACCCAGAGCCCTCCCTGTCTCTGCCTCTCATGATTATTTGGTTCTCCACTTTAAGTGGAAATGAAGTATCCACACTGGGGCCTTCCTTCCTGTTAAGCTTCATATGGTCTTGAGTTGTATCATGGAACTTTTGAAATTTTTGGCTAATATCCACTTATTAGTGAGTACATACCACACATGTCCTTTCGGGTCTGGGTTACCTCACTCGGGATGATATTCTCTAGTCCCATGCTTTTGCATGCAAAATTCATAATGTGCTTGTTTTTAACAGTTGAATAGTATTCCACTGTGCAAATGAACCACAATTTCTGCAACTATTCTTCAGTTGAGGGACATCTGAGTTGATTCCAGCTTCTGGCAATTATAAATAAGGCTGCTATGAACATCATGAATTATGTGTTCTTATGATATTGTGGAGTATCTTTGCAGTATATTCCCAGGAGTGGTATAGCTGAATCTTCAGATAGAACACTTTTCAGATTTATGGGGAATCACCAGATTGATGTCCAGAGTGTTTGTACCAATTTGCAATCTTACCAGCAATCCCTCTTTCTTCACAGCATGTGCTGTCTTTTGAGTTTTTGATCTTAGCCACTCTGGTGTAAGGTAGAATTTCAGGGTTGTTTGTTTTGATTTGTATTGTTTGATGACTAAGGATATTGACCATTTCTTTTCTTTTTTAATTTTGGTTGGTTATTTTGCTTATTTACATTTCAAATGTTATCCCCCCTTCCTGGTTCCCCTCCCAATAACCCCCTATCTCAGCCCCTCCCCCTGCTTCTATGAAGATGCTCCCCCACCCACCCACTCTCCTCTCACCATTCTAGTATTTCCTACACGGGGGCATCAAGCTTTCTCAGGACAAAGGGCCTCCCCTCTCATTGATGCCTGACAAGGCCATCCTCTGCTACATATGCAGCTGGAGCCCTGGGTCCCTCCATGTGTATTTTTTGGTTGGTGGTTTGGTCCCTGGGAGCTCTGGGTGTCTGGCTGCTTGATATTGTTGTTCTACCTATTGGGTTGTAAACCCCTTCAGCTCTTTCAGTCCTTCCTCTAACTCCACCATTGAGAACCCTGTGCTCAGTCTGATGGTTGGCTGCAAGCACCCATATCTGTATTGGTAAGGCTCTGGCAGAGCCTTTCAGGAGACATCCGTATCAGGCTGTACTTTTAATTATACATCTGTGTACTTAATAATATATCCGTGTCAGCAAGTACTTTTTTGGCATCAGCAATAGTGACTGGATTTGGTGGCTGCATATGGGATGGATCTCCAGGTAAGGCAGTCTCTGGATGGCCTTTCCTTCAGTCTTTGCTCCACACTTTGCCCCAGTATTTCCTTTAGACAGAAGCAATTCTGGGTTAAAAATTTGGAGACGAGTGAGTGGCCCCATCATTCAAATGGGGGCTTGCCTAACTTCTGAATATGGTCTCTACATGGTCTCCCCTTTGTTGAGAATTTCAGCTAATGTCACCCCTGTTGTTTCCTACGAGCCTCTTGCTTTCCTGGCATCTGGGACTTTCTGTTGGTTACCCACAGTTTTCCATTCCCAATTGCTATACACCTCTGTCCAATTTCCTGACCCTCTGTGCGTCTCCCTCATTTCCTCCCACAACTGATCTTGTCCCCCCTTTTTTCCTCTCTTCCTCCTCTCTTTTTCCTATTTCTTTAAGTGCCTTTTGGCCATTTGAAATTCCTCTGTTGAGAATTCTTTGTTTGGCTCTGTAACCCATTTTATATTGGCTTATATTGTTTTCTGGAGTCTAACATCTTGAGTTCTTTGTATATTTTGGCTATTAGCCCTCTGCTGGATGTATGGTTTGTGAAGATTGTTTTTCTCAATCTATAGACTATTGTTTTTTCTTATTGACAATGTTCTTTTCCTTACACAAGTTTCTCAGATTTTTTTTTAATTAGATATTTTCTTTATTTACATTTCAAATGTTATTCCCTTTTTGGTTTCCCCCTGAAACCTCATATAACATCCTTGCTCCCCCTGTTTCTATAAGGGTGTTTCACCACCCACCCACCCACTCTTGCCTCCCTGCCCTGGAATACCCCTACACTAGGGCATGGAGCTTTCACAGGTCCAAGAATTTCTCCTCCTATTGATGCCCAACAAGGCGAGGTCTGGGCGATCTGCTTGGTTGATATTGTTCTTCCTATAAGGTTGCAAACCCATCAGGTCTTTCAGTCCTTTCTCAACAGACAATGCAAACAGTTCTAATCGATTGTAACTCAATGAACCAGAATTTAAGATTGCCTACCCATATATAAAAGAGACCTTACTTACAGTATCATGGATGACTTCAACCACTGTGTCAGTGAAGATCCCACTACAGAGGGTGAGAGAACTACTGAAATCTGCATCCTTGGATCTCTCTGTTTAATTTGTAGGCAACTTGTCAGAGAAGATCTATGCACATCCAGAAGTTTCTCTTTTCTGCTTTAGTTATTGGAGATGTTAACCTTCGAGAGAGTTGTAACCTTGTTTCTTTCATGAGTTTCCAGAGTTTGGGGATTTGTTTTCCCTAAGTCACAAGAGCCACCTCTGTCCCATCAAAAAAAAATGTTTTAATTTAGAGGACATAGCTACACACAGATGTTAGTAATAGGTCCTTGCTAATGTAAAATGTCACCCAATCAACAGAATTCAGCAAATCTTTCCAGAACAGTAACTATATGTTGGTGTCCAATCCTGAGGATTTTGTATTATAAAATGTGACACCTCCCTTCAAATTGCCCTCTGTACAGTAAAGACAACAATAATGAATTGCAGTACCACAAGTCTTTGCAGGCCACATGCTATAGCTCAGAAATGCAAAAGTTTGCTTAAAGTCATACAAATATTTGATGGGAGTACATATGATATTCGGATTGCTAACATCTTCTCTGATTCACAGCTAAGTGCTATATTTAGTGAGCTGGGTTTGCTGGTACTCTTCTTTCTTTTAATACCTATCAAAAATAAAGATGAAAATCATTATGGCCAACGAAGAGATAATCAACAAAATAATCACGATATACTTGAAACAATTCTAATCTCTTATCCCTGTACCAAGCCCCATTCACACTTTTAAATTATCATTATACAATTTCTGGGGATCAGGTTCCCTTGTGAATCATTAGTCTTATAGATAGAAACTTAAAATTAACTAAACAGGATGATCAAAACCGTTTTATTAGAGTTTGAAAAAAAATAGAGGAGGAAGCTGTAATTGTGAGAGGAGGGGCCTGGTTATGTGCAGATGTAATTAGCATTCTTTTTATTGACCTGTTTTCAGTGAATGTTAGAAAATTCATATTGAGTTGTATGATGTAGTATAACTTAACTCTGTACATTTAAGACAATTCAGGGATTTTTCTCTTGTTTTTCAAACATATTTTTACCAATGAGAATTTTTTGTGTGGTTAAGTTTATTACCTATTTTGTTTATCGTGTCTGATTTTCATGCTCTGTTAAAAATGAGTTCATGTATTTTAATATTCTAAGATGACTATGTTGACTTTTTGTCTTCAAATTTTATTCACTGTTTTATAATTATACATACATATTTATATATAATCTATGTACTTTGCTAATATTTTCCTTCCCCATCATCCTCTCCTATTCTTTTCCATAGTCATTTTTAGAGTGATTTTTAAAATTTTTTTTCCAGATTTATCAATTTTGCTTCAAGGTATGACAAAAAACCGCATAATTTCATCTTATTGACAGGAACCTAACAAATGGTCTCAATTACATTTTTGTCTCTGATTTGTACTAATAAACTGGTATTCCTTTTGTAACTATAATGTCCATTTTTATATTCACATGTCAAAATACATTCTATTCTACAAACACTTCTGAAATGTTTTCATCTCTTCCCAGACTTACATGACTGTGAGCCAAATTCAGCCAGTCCTTGAAAGTTTCAGCTCAGCGTCAAATTTTTATCTCATTTGCAATGTTGTGGCAGAGACCTTGATTCTGCTGTTATGCAGAAATCTACTAATGTGTGACTTTCCTTTTCTTAAACTGACAAGCAGATATGAGACAAATCTGTTTTTAGCTCTATTGTAAGAACAGCATCAGTCAGTAGTAAAAGTGGACAGGAGATGTGGCTCAAGGCAGACTGACAAACGTGTTAAATCCTGGCTTCAGTTCTCAAAAAGGAGACAGAAAGAATGCAAATATGCTTTCTCCATGGTTTAGCCCCAGAGAGGATTCTTTAGGGGACAATCTTGGTTCTTTACTTGTGTATACTCATTTGTACTCACTCTTCTTTCATGCTTTTTCAAGATGCATTTGAGCCTTGATAACAATTATATATCAGCATAAACTACTGTACACCCAAGGCTATTTTGAAGGTGGACTTGTTGGTGACCAGAGTCAGGTAGAATGATCCACCTTCTTGAAAATTCCTTAAAAATATCTCAGTGCTTATGCTGCCACTGATATTGGTCTAGAGACAGAACTTCTGTGATAGTGGGGAAGGCACTGATACTGAACCCCACCAAAGCCCCATTTTAGAAAGTTGGGGCAATTAACTGTACCTCTTGAAATCTTGCTGAAGATGTGTTCCAAAGTAGTCTGTTTTCATATCTTGTCTGCCCTATAATGAAAGGCTAACGTGTGAAGGTGTTAATATGATATTCTTTTCCATTGTGATTCATATGCAAACCACCCAATATTTCAAAGGCCAGCTTAAAATGAGGCCCTATGTGTGAAAATACTATAAATAAGTCTCTTAAAGCCTGATTATTATGAATCTAAGATTTGAAAGTTATATTGTTAACTTGATATTATTTATTTTTTGTATTTTGATAATTCTTCTTTTCTGCAACAACTAATAGTGATCAATTATGGTTAGCATACTTTGATGCCATTCATAACCACGGACTAGAAATAAGAAAGGATAAGTAATGTTCTTTCTAGATTTAATCTTATTTTTCTGACTAGTCAGGATGATTAACACTATACTTCTCTTATTTCTTTAGTTGTCTATTAATATTATTGGTCCTGTTGCAACAAAATATAACAAATTAATATACCTTAAAGATTTGTTCTATGATAGACATAGAATATTAAGAAACAACAACATTTATCTTATTAGAAACAAACTTTATTATGTCATATCCAGAGCACTAGACCATGTATTAAGTTAGATAATTTTAGATGTTCACAATTGTTAGATCTCAAAGAAAGTTTGAATATGACTTAAACACGCTGATGTTCAGACTTGTTCATCTGATGCTGAAGCATTTAAAGCTGAGAATACTAGCAGCTAATTCTAAGGATGAGGTTTTTCATCAATACCTTATATCTTTCTCATCCATTTTACGCATCATTCTTCCATTCTTTCTATTAATAGAACATTCATACATCCTGCTACTGAAAATAAGAACTACCAATAAATTATTATATAACTACCAATTATTATTATATTATTATTTCTGGACAATTTGAAATCTATATTTGGCAGTAGACTGCTTTACAAACTTTTTTTTTGTTTCAAGTACTCACATTAAACAAGAAATTTTGCATTTTGTACAATAGACATTTTAGGGTGTGAAATGTTGCCCTGTACATAAGAACAGCTGAGCATCACATTATAGCTGTGTTACTTGGCATTTCTGTCAACCACTCTAGTAGTTCTGAATGCCTTTCTTGACAAGCTGAGGAAGGAAGCTTCTCCCATGGGACAGTATTGCTCCTTCCCTGAGGGTTTAATTTGTTTCTGCCTGAAACAGAGCATCATGCTTTTGGCAGCGTGCAAATTAAAAATATTAATGAACTGAAGTAAAAGGCAAAATGAAATGGCTTTTTTATTAAATCACAATCAAAGTTTGTGTTTATATCTCAGAGTTGTCAGCCTGTCAGTGTGTCCCTAGGCTCAAACAATAGGAAAAAATTGATGAATTTTTGCTCTTTGCACTTATTGTTATTACTGGCTTCTTTTACGAATGAGAAATGTTATTATTTCCATTTCCAGTCCAGATGGTTACACTTTTAACATTGACTAATAAAGAAATTTGAAATTAAGTGTTAAAGAAAATCTCCATAAATATTTTCTATTATTACTAGTTTATATTTGGCAGCAAATTCCATAGAAACCCAAAATTAAATTAGGCAGGTTAAAATCAATAAAAAGCTGGTTTGAGCTTCAAATTTTGTTAGATTGTGGTAAGATCTCACAGCACTAATGCTGAAGTGAATACAAATGGAAGCACTGTGTGCCTTCATGCATCCAAATGATGGGGTTTGTGTTTTGGAAACTCCTCACTGGATTATTTTTCCAATGATAAACCATTCATGCAGGTTGGTGTGTCTGTGGAGCTTGAACCATGCTGTGATTCTGAAACAGATATTCTTAACTATTCAGGTCATGTTAATTCCTCTCTCTATAATCCACAATAAAAGAGCTGTATAATAACAAGTCTTCCTTAATCTTTCCTGGGCTGATATTTTCTGTGTGGTGAAGGGAGTACGGTAGTGTGTTTGTTTGGTTGTTGTTGTTTTTATCTTATACTAACATCCTGCAATAGTGCCTTGCCTTCTTCGACCATTTAATTGGTGTCTATAGACATTTTTAATATCACCAAATGCAGGGAAGGCAAATGGCCCTTTGTTGAGAACCTCTGGGATGGAGTATCCTAGATGTAATTCCTGCCAAGACACTCTCAGTGCCTCATCACTGTAAATGAACAAGACAATGAGTAGGCTCTCATTTGACACATAATTTTATCTTTACTTTGTTTTTACTGATTTGTCAAAGTGTCATATTTACCAATACATACAAAATAGAGCAAAATATATATTATCAACTAACATACATACACACAAAGATATACACACATATACTATGAATGTATGCATATGTACTTACATATGTCCTAGCCTATACCAAATGATGATAACTATATTATTCATGATAACATGAATAGATAACTCTCTGGATACTTTAACATAAAACAAAATAAAATAGCACCATCCTTGTGTCTGTATTATGTACTTGTGTGTTCACATTTTTGCAAGTATGTGTTGGTAGAAATATCCTTAATTAGGCCAAAATTTTTTAATTACTTTCCACCTAATTACTTTCCAAACTAATGATGACCAATTTGGGTAGGCTGGTTGGCAAAGCCACTGTAGGAATCTTCCTGTCTCCACCCTCCTTGTTCCAGAACTTCTTTAAACCACCTTGCTAGTTGTATTTAGTGCTGCAGCTCCAGACTCACATCCTCATACTTGTGCTGCTGATACTTAACTAACTGAGCCATCTCTACAACCTCAGATTTTGATCTGACAAGGGGATTTCCAAGGGATAAGAGAATAAATGTAACATGTATTTTTAGGGAGTAGAATCTTATAAGTCTTGTCAGAACTGACAGTATGTGAGTTGTGAATGATGTCAGAAGTATCTGAATGTACCCATATTCAAAATTACTGTGAGTTACTTTCTAAGCCCTACAAACAAACAAATCCCTCAAACTTCTGTCTCACTTTCTTGTGTCTATTTTTAATATGCAAATTTTCACAAATTTCTAGTGAATACCCAAATCATCCTTTCTATAATAACTCTCATGTATAAAAAGAGCCCAAAATAATGATCAGATAAGGTAGATCTAAAATATATTTGCTGTGCAGATAAATTCAGATCTTTTGGATATTTTCTGCTCACTAACATGGCATTCATAACAATGATAGGAAAGACCTAAAGGGTTTTACCTAAGAAAGAACACTATTTATGTTTATAAAAATGAAATGATACTCTTTGGATGAGATCTCTGTCATTGACTCTCACAAAACTGGAGTATCTCCAGATAAGGTGATAGCCTCATTCTCACAGGCAAAAACTTGAGAGAGATATTAATTTGATTCACTTAAGCAAGATTCTTTTAATTAAGAATTTTTTTATTATTTTTATTTTTTTGTTATTAGTCTGCACATGTGTGCAGGCATAACTGACAATGAATATACTGTGTAGGTCAGACATTTGAGTTTTCCCTTACCTTCCACTTATTTTTTTTAAAAAACAAGATTCTTTAAGCATACCAGGGCATGGGTGGACTTGAAGACGTCAACCAATAGTGAAAAGTTCCCAATTCTCTGGAAGTATCACTTTTGGCTACATCTGTGAATGTTGATAGCAGCGCTCTGGTCAGTAATATATAACAAACTGCTCTTCTTTCTGCCTCTTTAAATGTCTTGGATTCCTTCTGGTAGACACAAATGCTGTGCTACATTACCCCCAGCCTGCCTTTCTCTTCAGAACAGCCGATTGTGAAATGTACTACTTAATAAACAGATGCACAGTTTTGTATTCTGTATTAAGATAGATTGCTTATGTGAAGTGGAAATGAATATCATAAATCAAAGCTGCTCATTATACATTTCTTGTTTTATAGTAATTTATCAGTTTTATTTCTAGTTCTTTATTGTGCAGGTCTATTGTTAACTACCTGTGGTAGGTTTCCTTGTATAGTCTTGTTATTTGTACACCTCCAACTCTGCCAAAGAATGCAAATGCAGTATCTTGTCATTTGAAGCGTGACATAGAGGTTATTGAGGGAGTGGAAGAATGTCACTGTAGTTGATGGTGGCTGGCTTATCAAAGACATTTGCTAAAATATGTTTCGATTATCTATGACTAACTAAAACACTCTTCAGTAGACAATACAATCTAAAAGATGAATTTAAACAGAGCTACAGTGCAAGGAGTTAGAATGCTAAACATTAGTGAAAAAGATCTTATTTTTTATTGAATATTTATTAGTTTGAATATGTGTACCTTAAAAGAACAATAAGTTGTCACTCCCAAGTAATACTCCATTATATTCAGAGCAAGGGAATTTTCATCAGGCAAAGCTACAAATTTGAAAAGCAATTGGTATTCAAATGGAGTCCTTGAATAACTGATGGTACAGAATTTAACCTGGAGTTGTGCCAGCAAAGATCTGTAACTGTCAAAATGGAGAAAAACAATTCTGCATAATGAAATTACATTTTTTAATATGCTTTGATTTTAGAATTTCAGTGACGATTCAACTAAATACCAGAATGCAGAACATAGATATTTTCTCATAACAACCTAAATCAGCTTTTCGAAGGACAAATCTTATAAAATTTTAACCAAATTGCTAGGTAAATTTGCATGAATCAATAATTAGCTGATAGCAGTAGCCTGCTATTTTACTTGTTATTTATCTTGTGTGACTTCACCAAAAAATAGGAGTAAGAGAATTGCAATTTTGACAGAAAACATTCAGGTAGAAACAGGTAGTAAAATACAGAAATAACCTCATATTTGAATGCAGCAAGAATGTCCTAAAGTTAATACAGTTTAGTCAAGTAATGAGAGAACCTTGTACAAATGTAACATTTCTAGGAATCTTTTCCATTATGAAGGAAGTAAGCAGAAACTTTAACTAAACTGAGCAACTCCCTCAATTATGGGTTCCAAGTATTACAGAGAAATCTCTTTGAATGTAACTTAAACTTTCTGTTTGGCAAATCCTCAGAAGTGTGAGTTTCTCTCATGTCACTACATAAAGAGGCACATTACAGAATAAGTAGACTTTAAATCTCTGTGGAGATATCTGTGGGTAGTAAAGACTTGCAATGAAACAGATACAATGAGAACAACCTCTTAGAAATCTAACCTTTTCTTTTCTTTCTTTTTTTTTAATTTTTGTTTAAAGAAAAAACATAGAAACTCTCTCTGAGGATTTTGGAAACATGTTAGTCTACTGAGCTATTTGGGACATGACATGGTATATAATAGAACACACCATAATGGCATGCTGCTCTAATTAGTATGTCAGCATTGAATGAAAGACTCAGCTTGCAGCACACACACACACACACTCATGCACGCATGCATGCATACATTTTCATACCTCTATCTAGCAGGGATTCTTCTTTATTCTTTTAACCTAATAAATATAATTAGAAACTTATTGAAATGAAAGGTATCATTTATATCCATGACTTAGTTTTTTTGTGTCTTTTGTGAGTAAGTGGGAGTTTGTTAGGAGACTGTGATCTCTTTAGGCTATATGACATATTGGGGTCCTCAGGAGAATGGTCATTCCAATGTAGAGGACAGATGGCTTCCACACATGATATAGTCCTCATCTCTATTTTCAAAATATACTTTGTATGTACATATATGATATCAAATATTGCCCTTAAATATTGTAGATTGTATGCTTATGATAAACATTGGGGAAATTACAGATTTACACACAAAGTTCCTTAGAATATTTCAGAAATATTGCTCCAATTTACAAATGTCATAATTTTTAACAACTGATATTTTACCTAAAAATTGACATCTATCTATCTATCTATCTATCTATCTATCTATCTATCTATCCATCATCTATATATCTGTCTGTCTATTTACCTATCTACCTACCTATCTAACCATCTAACCATAGGTAAGTCATTTCTTTATTGTAATTTCTTATTTATAGCTGTTTTAAACTAACCTAATCATTTAATCTTGGTAATATCAATTTACTGGTTATAACTGGAATGTTATTTGATCATATCCAAGAAGTATTTTAGAATTATCAGAATAATTTTAGAGAGGTTTTTCGTTCCAAAGCATGTTTATTCTTTTTTCAAAAGCTGGAATGATTTCTCAAGCAGAGTGCTATGTCGTTTTTTTCTAATGCAGTGATACTTCCTCTAAGTAAGAGAGTGTTTTAAAATCAAGTATAAGTAGTTATAAGAAGAGGTGACGTCAATGACAGAAAATACTGTCTACTATCCAGCATTTTGCCAATGGTTGCTCTGTGTTTTATTTAAATGATTTAACTTAATCTTTGTGGTTGCCTCATAGGATGCTACTATACTCATTTTGAAACTGAAAATTGTCCTATTGAAAGTACAGAAGTAACAAGATCTGTAGGCCCTGGGGCTTCCTGTATTGTGCTTAGTCTTCCTACTGAGAAACATCGCTCAAATTGCTGTCAGAGAACATAGCAAACTTCAAAGTGACTGGATAAATATTAGCTTTATATCTTCCAATCATGCTTTTCCTATCAACAGGGCAAATTGATAAAAACAGTTAATTGAAAATCTCTTCTACACAGACAAAGGAAAGATAAAACTTTAATCTTTTATGTATTAGGATGTACAATACTGCTGATAGTAATTAACTTTTAATATGTATAAGTAGGTGTATTTCTCTTAAAATATGCTACAATATAAAATTTGCTCATTAGCAGCAAAAAGATAATTTAATCAGCAGACACTATCATTATTACTTTATTATGATATTCTAATTCCTGGGAGAACAAAGACCTCAAGTGCTTAAGACAGCAGTTTCTATTTTAGGTAGGGATTATCTCATTTTTGGCAAATGTAAAATAAAATAGAAAAACTCTCTGTATGCCATATTAATGCCACTTGAGAGTGCTTAATATGAAAAGAGAAATTTAATTTTTGATTTCAACATAATCATATTTCAAAATATTGGATTCCAGCCTGCGAACACTTCCTTGGCTTAATTTTACATCTAATTAAACTAATCATAATGGAAAATGTATAATTCTACATTTTAAAATTCTTCTCGAATCCTAATTCATTTACAGTGACACAAACCTCCAGCATAAGAATGAAGGATCTTTTATGAAATATTGCCTGTCAGTGGCAATTCTGTGAATATTTACTAAATAGTACTTGACCAAAGGTTCAGCCAAGTATGTAGAATGGATTTTTAGCTCTGTATGATCCACTCTACTCAGCATTAAAACAGGCTCACATCTATTCCTCTAGAAATAGGAAAGGAACAAGATAGAGTGGCATGTCAAAAATGTGTCACTTGAGGAATACTGTCTATTTATATTCACTAAATTGCCCATAAATTTAGCTTCAAACAGTTGTTTTATTCTTACCTCTGATAGTCATAATTTTTAAATAGGGCTCACAAGAGAAATCCTTCTGTATGGTGGACTTCAACTCAACTCTGTTCTTAGCTGGCATGTGCCTGCCATACAACCATTGCTTTCTGAGGCAACTTCAGCTGGTACCTTGTGTGCTCTGCCTCATGCTGAGCTCACATTCCTGGAATTCTTAAGGCAGTGGTGTAAACTCCTCAAGTTCCTGATTAAAGAACCACATAGACTCTGCAAGGAAAATGAATTTCCTCTCTTCTTAGAAACTAAAAGAATCACCCTTCTCATTAACAGGAGCATCTAGTCTCTCAATGCCTATTTTGTTTACTCTTGATTCAAAGACATCTTTCATATATCTGCCATATTCTACCCTTATTTCTAACATTCAAAATACTAGTTGTTGGCAAAATGCAAACTTTGTACCAGTGCCTTCTCAAACATCAACTACAACAAGCACTCCAGGTGCTTGAGACAACTCTAGGTTGTGAGAAAAACTTCTATAGCATATAAACTCTTATTTTTTATTGATTATTTTATTTACATTTCAAATGTTATCCCCTTTTGTGGTTTCCCTTCCACAAACTCCTATCTCCCTCTTCCCCTCCTTCTATGAGGGTGCTCCCCTAACCATTCCTCCCTCTCCTGCCTCACCACCCTAACATTCCCCTACCCTGGGATATTGAGCCTTCACAGGATCAAGGGCCTCCCTTCCCATTGATAAGGCCATCCTCTGCTACATATGCAGCTGGAGCTATGGGTCTCTTCATGTGTATTCTTTGATTGGTGGTTTGCTCTGGGAGTTCTGTTTGGTTGATATTGTTGCTCTTAACACCAGCTAAAAATAATTCAACAGGTGCTACTCAGTCTTAAGATGCCTCAATGTCCCCAACTCAGCATTAACCCATCCCTGTAGTAACTCTACTTTTTATCTATATCATTTAATTGCTAGAGTTACACTTTTCAAAATGAAAATTTAATATTTTTTTTTACTTGATACTTTAAAATGGCTTCATTTGCTTTAAATTTGGAGTGTCATCTTCTAATACCTCTTGATGTCTGTGCTTAACCACATCCATCTCAGAAAGGAGTGTGCACCCCTCCTCGCAGCCTGGTAAAAGCTGTCTTCCTTTCTTTGTGTCTTCCACACTTTTAGAAACAATCTGATCATTCATTTGTTTACTCTTGTTCCTTTAATAATGATTTCACTTTCTACCATACTTTGTATTTGTCTGAACGCTTTGTTTTTCTCTACAAACATGGATGTGTTGAAAATAACAGGCAAGTTTATATAGCTTTCCAGAAGTCTATAGAATGCCTTTCATATCTAAATTCTATATTGAATTAGCCATATAAAATAAAAAATGTAGCTGATTATAAGTATTTTCTGTATAAAGCTGATTTTTCATTAAATGTGAATTTAGAGTCTCTTATCCTGTTTTAAAGTGTATTAGTCTATGGTTAAATATAAATATGTAGAGGGACATTAACATTGCTTATTACAAGACAATTTTCCTTATATGTTGACATTTAACAAGTCAATATTTTAAAAAACTTAAATTTTTCTTAATATATAGCAGTCACAATAAAAAGTTCAGTTCTATGATATTTTCAACTTAATGTTACATTTGTCCTGAATGGCAATGTGACATAACCTCAATATAAATAATTATATGTTCTGAATATCATTTTTAAAAATTTCAAATCCCCAAAATTTTTGTTAAAGTAAAACAAAACAAAAAAAAGGAAACCAATTCTTCCTTGAAGCAGTGTATGAGTGCATGTGTATATTCACTTTTGTCAGCCCCAAACTTCCATGTAAGATTGTATCACAAGAAGTGAGAAGAGTTGCAAGCTCAGATTCAATGAGCAGCTGAATATTTCATCTCATATTTCATCACCTTGCTTTGCTAGATGCTTAATGATTCTGATTTATGGCTGTCACCTGTATTTAGTGGAATCTTGTTTCTGGTTCTAGGGAATGGATGATTTTCTTTTTTTTTTTTATTAGACATTTTATTTACTGACATTTCACATGTTATCCCCGTTCCCAGTTTCCCCTCTGGAAACCCTCTATCCCATCCTCCCTCCACCTGCTCCTATAAGGGTGATCACAGAGGCAGATGTTCGCAGCCAACCATTAGACTGAGCAAGAGGTCCCCAATGGAGGAGTTAGAGAATAGATAATTTTGTACTGTTAGAACTTGAATCTGCCTCTGACTTTAACAAATATCAAGAGAGGTGTATTAGCTAATAGGATCCCTGCTGTTGTAGTTTTCCATGCATAAAGTTTTTTTTCTTTTCTTTAATTGGATATTTTATTTATTTACATTTCAAAAGCTATCCCTTTCCTAGGTTTCCCCTCCTGAAACCCCTTAACCCATCCACCCTCCTTCCTGCTTCTATGAGGGTGTTCCTTCACCCAACCACCCACTCCAACCTCGCCACCCTGCTATTCCCCTACACGTGGGTATTGACCCTTCACAGGACCAAGGGTCTCTTCTCCCACTGATGCCCAACAAGGCCATCCTTTGCTACATATGCAGCTGGATTCCTGGGTCCCTCCATGTGTATTTTTTGTTGGTGGCTTAATCCCTCGGAGCTCTGGGAATGTCTCATTGGTTGTACAAAGAACCTCCCACTCTCATCAGTGAGCAGCCTCCTGTCAGAGAGGTTCCAGAGGGTACAGGAAATTTTTCTGTTAGTTACACACATTTTATTCCTATGAAAGCAAATGAATCAAAAGGAATTAAAGATTAAACATAATCTTTTGTAGATTCATATTTTGAGACATTTTTATGGAAGGCAAAGTAAAAGGAGTTTAATAATTCATGCACAGTAACAGAAGTAATTTTTATTATAATTATCAGGGAATCATTTAAATTATGCTACAATATAAAACAGAACAGAAACAACAACCAAAATCCCCATGTCTTTCTAAATTCAGGAGAAGCTAAGTATGTAAGACAAAAATGCCACTCTTGATCATGTTTTGAAGAAACAACCACTAAAATGCATATTTAAGAAAAATGCTAAAATGAATTGTAGCTACAATCTAAATTCCAAATTATGTATTTTTGATGTATATGCTGCAGCAATTTTCAAAAATTATAAACACAGACTTAAATGACATATCTGAAAATGCCATATACCAGAGTAACACTAAAACATTTAATTAAAATTGAACATGGCACTGCAGTATGATATCAATTTTAATCATGCCAGATCTGTACTTTTTAATAATTCAGAGCAAATAAAATAAAATACATTTAAAAACAAATAATAATTCATGTTTTGCTATTGAATTCCTGCAAGCATTTTCTTACTTTTAGTTGTCCAGTTTATCAAATTTTTCTCTTTAGTGTTTTCAGCGATAAGTAAAGATAAATATCTAGACTGCAGTTAAAATCATACTTGTTTATGGAAGTGACTGTAGTAGGTTCTTTCTCTAGCTTTCATGGTCTCTCCAGCCTCTGTTGGCTAGGTTTATAATACCAGGTATGAATATCCCCTTATTGAGTGGGCCTGGAGTCCAGTTAGACAGCTATTGGTTACTTCCAAGATATTAGTACTACTATTGCATACTAGGGAATATTCTACCACCTTGATCATTGTTATTTTTCAAAGGCTTTTTTTTCATTCACAACTTGCTCAGTACCTTAGGATACCAAGACAGCTAATGCTTAGAGAGAAGGTTTTCAAGTAAGTTCCAACTCCATTCCTTCAAATTCTAACTCAGAAGTATGTATGTCTTCAAAACTAGAACTTAAAGATAAAGTCTTATCTTTAAGTTCTAAAATGCAATGAAGGCAAAATATCACAGCCTATATAGTTTGGAGGATCTTATGGGCTCCCCTGACAAACAAGTAAACAAACAGGAGCTTTTTTATGTCTAGCAAGTGGGATTTCGCACCCCAAGTGCAAGGACTTTCTTAAAATACCAACACATACATATGTAGAGTATATACACCTATGAATATATGCGTATACAATACATGTCTTTTTTTTAGTAAGGTTATGAAATGGTTTGCTTCAGTATGGCTTTGTATGGCTTTTTCAGTAATCCTTTCTCTCTCTCCATCTGTAATGCTCTCCCTCTCCACTCCCCAGTAAAAGCGGACTGATTTTTTTCCAACTTCTCTTCATAGTACCTGTGCCCTAATGTCCCATTTGCTAGAGTTCACTTTAAGTATTAAATATACTTTTGACATTAACTCTGTTTTAAACTAAAATAAACTTTTCAAGAGTGATTAATATACATAGAAAATAAATCAATATGTTGCATTTAATTTTCTGGGAGTAATTTAGTATTATTTTTGATGGAGAAAGACAGCTAGAAAGAAAGGTAACATAAATTATCCACAATATCTTGGTATATCATTGTGTCTTCAACCTAGTTCTCTTTACATGGTAGTCATTACACAAAACTAAGTCAGGAAATGACATTGATGGTACATATTTTATAATACTTTCAAATACATAAGACTTCAGTAATATTATACTTGAAAAATTAGTGTTTTTATATAATTTACATCTAGTAAATCCAATTTTATTTGAGTATGGTATAATGATATGCATGTCTCTCTATGTGTATACATATCCAACAGTTTTTATTAGTCATTTAAGTAGCAACCAATGTAGTTACCTTTAACAATATTTAGGATATAGCAATAAGTGAATTAGGTATTAATTTACCTTTTTAAAAAAGTCATTCTTAAATGACTTTTTAATTTAAATGCCTTTTAAATTGTATCCTCTAGTATTATAGACATAGGACAGTACTGTATCATACCTCTGTGAGTGTAAAATAGCTTGTACCTGCTTTATGATACGTAGTAGTGACCATGCTTTATCAGAGCTGATTTTAATGATGTTGCTCAGAATGTTTTCTTTCCAGATGATGATTAAGAAACTAATTTAAAAAAAAATGGTGCCAGGTACCACAAGAGTAACAGAACTGTGCTGTTTTCTGGGGTTTTGTTTTTTACTTTTTTTATTTTTAAATGGAGTGTGCTGGATGTCTCTAATGTTTTGTTCAAATGACTGCAGAACCTTGAAAAGCTGTTGCTGCTATTGATGCATAACATACTGCTATTATTGGTCATATATGTGTATATATATATATATATATATATATATATATATATATATATATATATAATTTGAACTTTTGGAAACTTTAGCTGTGCTGTCAACTTTGGAAAAAAGTATCCCAGTTTACTGTGTTGAGTTGGCATTGTACAGAAATTAACAGCCATATTGGTCTAGAAATGTTGAACTTAATTTTTTTCCATTTGTACAAGGGTAACACACTGTATTAAATATGTAAGGTCTTATCTACGTGGGTTTGATTACAAAAACTAATAAAGTATTCTCTAAATAAAAAAGTCATTGGTGGGTAAAATGTTTCTGAAAATTGGAAGGTATAAACTCCACTCAACACTTGTGAGGAAGTTTACATTTTATTGAGGTGAGAGAAGTATGCAAAGGTTCGAGATATATTATCATTTACTGAGATGTTGAAGACTGTAGGAGATGACACAAAGAGATTTGGTCCAGAAATGCATGAGCTTTTCTTTTCTCTTCTTTGTGACTAATATGAAGTATGTTCTAGTGATATTTTTTTCCTTACATTCACCCAGCCCATACTGTTAGATGACTTTTGGGTCAACTTCTAACAATAACTGAAGGTTCACTTTATGAGACTCCAAAAAAGAAATAAATGACATTAGTGATGATAAAAGAAGCAAAACTTATTTTGGAATACAATATTCAGGTTCAAAGGGAATTATTTCCCATGAGTAGTACATATAGATACAAAATAAAATGAGCAAATAGATAAAATGCTACAAATAGTTTTTATTGTCAATGGATTCTAAATTGCACTTTACTTAGCTGGTTAGTGTTTTTAAATAGTTCCAGACCTTTGGTATTTAATGTATGACAGAATATTAAAATGATGAAAGGTAAAATAGTATAATAATAACGACAACAATAATAATATATGATAAGTGATCCATGGGAAAACATATTAGTTGCCAACATTTTATTTAACTTAGATCACTTAAAACTATCACTTCTCAGCCTTTTGGCTAAGATCAAGTGTAGATCACTTAAAACTAATAAGATTAAAAGAATTTCCACAGGTTTTTTCATGTTATACTGATAAGGAAATTAAAAACTGATTTTCTCACTGCCTTCTGCCCAATAACTCCTTTATCAAAATATGCCCTGCACTGAGAAGATCTGGATTAAAGTGTTTCATTACACATATTCTAATGACATAGTAACTAGCTCAACAAGATGCACTGAGAAAACTTTTAATGTGAGAGTATTAGTTTTGAATAATCCATGATATTTGAAAAAGAATGTTTTTTTCTTTTATTTTTATTGGGTATTATATTTACATTTCAGATTTTATCCACTTCCCACCACCACCCAGAAACCTCCTATCCCATCCCCCCTCCTCATGCTTCTATTAGCCTGTGCCTCCACCTACCCCGTTCCCCCACTTCCCGCTCCCCATCCTCACACCCCCCCACACACACTCTGTATTCGTTCTTCAGGGGACCAACAATCTCCTCTCCTACCTATGCCTGACAAGGCCATCCTCTCCTACATTACAGCTGGAATCATGGGTCCCTCCCTATGTGCTCCCAGGCTGGTGGTTTAGACCCTGGGGAGCTCTGGTTGATTGGTATTTTTGATCTCCTCATGGGGCCACAAGCCCTTTCAGCTACTTCAGTCTTCTCTCTAACTTCTACATTGGGAAACCCTTGATCTGATCAATGGTTAGCTGTGAGCATCTGCCTTTCAGTATGTCAGACTCTGGCAGACCTCTAAGGAGACAGCTATATCAGGCTCCTGTCAGCATGCACTTCCTGACATCGACATCAGCATCTAGCTAATGTGACTGTACCTGGAATGGATACCCAGGTGGAATGGTCTCCTCCTTCAGTTTCTGTCCCACGTTTTGTTTCCATATTTGCTCCTTTGAGTATTTTTGTTACTCCTTCTAAGTAGAACTGAGGCATCCCCACTTGGTCTTCCTTCTTTGTGAGCTTCATGTGGTCTGTGAGTTGAGTCTTCACTATTCCAAGCTCTTGGGCTAACATCCGCTTATCAGTGAGCAAATACCATGTGTGTTCTTTTGTGATTGGGTTAACTCACTCAGGATGATAATTTCTGGTTCCATCCATTTACCTAAGAATTTCTCAAATTCATTATTTTTAATAGCTGAGTAATAATCCATTGTGTTCATATTTTTATCAGTCCTATTTGTTTGGTAAGGCATTATTTTCTTGATGTCATTCACCACGTTTTGCTTTTACAATCCTTTTGACTTTTCATGCACTGAGATTTGATTGGGGAGAAGTTTGCTAATGACCGAGTTTATGACTGTGAACCCCAAAGTCTGTCACTCTGTGCATATTGTCCAATTATGGTTCTCTATGTTAATTTCCATCTACCACAGAAAGAAGCTTCTCTTATAATGGTTGCACACAGCTATAGATATAGCTTCTCTTATAATATGCACACAGCTATAGATATAGCAGTATGTTGTTAGGAGTGAGATTATTGCTATGCTTCTTTAGTACAACAGAAGTGGTTGATTTGTTATTGGCCCATAATATAACTACTCTCAGGTTCTTGGACCCTCAAGCAGTGTCAGGTATGGGTTCTGTTTCAAGAGTGGCCCTTAAACCCAATGTTAAGAAATAGTAAATATTATATTTCTCCTTTTACATTTGTGCCACAATTTTAACAGTATATCTTGTAAGCAGGTCATTGTGTTGGTCAAACTGCTTGTAACTAGATATATTTATGATTACCTTTCTTCTCTGGTAGAGTAAAAATATTTTCAAGTACCAGGAACACTTGTTCATAAAGGCAAGGCTGCTGTTTAATGATATTGGTGTCTGCTCTCTTACAAAATGGGTATAGATTTATTCACATTGATATGTTTTTTATATAAAAGATGAACAAGTTGTTCTTGAAGCTGTTCATATTTTACTTAGTAGTTGAAGTTACAATAGCCTTTGCCATGTTAATTCACAGTGATCTGAACAACACTGCCGAAGAACTTAAAAGGCTCTGCAGCACAGGTGGGGCTAAGGACTGTGCAGAACTGACAAATATGCAGAAAACCCAATGGGTTGTGCATTCAATAAATCTCTGAAGAGGTTTAGATATTGGAAAAAGAAATTTTGCTGGCAGAAAGCCAGGTGCATCCAGACAAAGGATAACTCTGGTGTATATCCCACACCCTCCTTGTTTCTTTTTATAACTGATTACATAGATTGGCCCTATCAGAAACAAAAGAATGTGATAAAAAGCCCCTCTTTTATAGAAATAAACCCTAAAAATCATTTAAATTCATGTTGCAAGTCACTAATGAATTATGATTTTAAGTAATTATAATGAAAGAAATAATAAAACAAGCAATCTTGGACAGTTGTCAGAAAGTCAGGATTGTGTCATTGGAAGTGGGGACAAGAACATGACTGATTATGATTAGAAAACCCTGAGAAGGGCTTCAAGGTTCCAGAATTCTTCAGTCTTCATTCTTCTTGAGGTTTGCATCCTGCCTATGCTTTCCAGAGACAATACGCTAGCAACTAGGAAACAAACATTCCATAAAAATGAGCAACAGGTTAAGCCACCATGTTGCTGCTATCCAGGAGCTGGTGAGTTGGAGCTTCTGTGAATTGTGGTGTTGGCAATTTAAGGAGCCTGTCAAGTTCATCAATTATCAGACACACAAGTTGGGGAGTAGTGAGGAAGAAGGACCAAGAAAGATTATATCTTTACTAAGCTATGAAATGGTAATACCTGAAAACATATATAAATATAGCAGACCACATATAAAAGTTAATGACTACCACATTAGTACTTTCTTATACCCAGACTTCTGCATTTTGAATCATATTTTTATGCTAGTTTCTATAACAATTAGTTTCTTTTTTTTTTTTTCCATCAACAACTAGCAAAGAAATTGGTTCTCTGGCAGTTAGTCACCTGTTAGTTAAAGTGACAATCAGATACGCACTTATCTTTTTTTTTATTGAAATAACTTGAAGGATGCAGGATAAAGCAGAGCTGATAGAAACTTCTTCCTCTAGGAGATAAGAGTTTGAAGAAGAGAAGTAATCTCTCTAATCAGGCAAGGCTTTGATTTTTTAAAGTACTATGACTAATAGAGGAAATAAAAATTTACAAATGTTCCATGGTCCAAGGTATAATAGCTGTAGACTGGTATAGTGGCTAGTAATCACTGTTTCCGTGGGCTAAGAGCAACAGTCATATACTGACATCGGTATTAATACACTTTGAATGTTCCCTGGGGAAGCATTCTGAGAGATTTCCTTAGTTGGCTGTAGTTATATTAGTAGGGATTGAGGCTCATGGGCTTCTCTTGTCCATGCTGGCATATCCATTGTTATAGTCCTTCTTCAGATCAATTTGGATATTCATGTTGGTGTGATTTTATGAGTGTAGCTTCTTATATTACTAGGAGATGCAACCTTATTTCAAACTCCCTGATGCTCTGGCTTACAATCTTTTTACTTCTTTTCCACAGTGTTTCTTGAGTCTCTACAAATCTGCATTTTGATTGGTTATAGTTAGTGGTCTCCATCTGTTGCAAAGAGAAGTTTCCTTGATGAAGGATGAAGACTACACTTATCTACGAGGATAAACACAAATGTTATAGTTTGCTCTTAGAGATTATAAATGTTTGAGTAAATTGGTGGTTTTATATTTTTCTCCAATACCCATGTCTTCACTAAAATTTAGTAGTTAGCTAGGTTTCCAGTAATAAGAGTGGTTCCCCTCTTGTTGAACGAATCTTAAGGCAATAGCTCAGTTTTGTCTTCTCATTTCCATAGTTACTATAGGCTACTCACATTGGATAATTAGGAACTAAGAACCTCCAGTGAAAGAGAACATAAATTTTTGGCTTTCTGGGTTTGGGTTACCTCACGCAACATAAACCAATTTACAGAGCCATTGGCTCTTGCTAAGATACATGTGTCACTACTACACCCTTAGAGTTATCATGCCACGCTTACCATTAATATGTTTCATAGAGATCAAAGTGGGTAGAACTGTTGGTTGATTCTCTCCTTTGGAAGAAAGCATGGTAGTTTCTGATTCTGTGAAATCTAGTAGTTAAGATGGAAGCACTTCAGTCAGTTCCAGCTCAGAAGATTTTAGGTGCTGTTTCTGAACTACATTGTGTATTCAGTAATAAGGGCTTACCTTCCACCTCTGGTGGTTATGAAAGGGCAAAAGTAATAGATTGTATATTTGGGGAGTCTCTTGGAAAACCCTATCCAACAACTCAGAAGACTTCTCATTCCTGGTATTGGAAATTTATTAGGTGGTCTTTGGCTCTTAGAAGAAGTGCTGTCAACCCTTATAAAATAATTGAAATATATATATATATTTCATTACATGCAATATGTTTTTTAAGGTAACTAGTTAATAGTATGATGCTTTTTGGAATTTTCAGTCACCCATATTGTTATTTTGCCCACCTACCTGTGTTTATCTTCTTCTGCCTTCCCTAACAAAACACACCTTTTCCATTTCTCCAATGAGATCAATGTTATCCTGCTATCCTTTACCCCCTTTACCCTCCCTTTACCTTCCTTTAACCTTCTTCTGTATTAACCACTGTCTCCCTGAGGAAACCATGTTTTCCCATTTTCCCTATCAGGTCACTTGCACCTTGCTATTCCTGTCAATATTGCTCCCTAAACCTCCATCCTGGTAATAGTTCCTTTTACTTTCCTGGTTTTGATAGCATCTATAGACTAAACACACCAGAAGATTGGGATGTTGGAGCCTCAAGTAAGAGTGGACATCAAAATTTTGTCTGAATCTAGCTTATCAGTTCTATCTACTTACCTTATATCTTTTAATAAAAAGTATATATATATAAATACATATATATATATATATATATATATATATATATATATATATATATACTTTCAAAGTGCTACTTAAAATAGTCTCACTTGAGAATGCCAAGGTATCTAGTTTTAATCACATTTTGAGTAGTATTTATGAAATAACAAATCTGGGTTCTACTCCTATTAGCTTAAATCAAACCCATGTCTATTGTTTTGTTGATGAAAAGATGAAACAAAAAGAACAACTGAGAAGAGTGAGTGAGCCACTTTCTGTCCTTCATCCAATTCTACAAATCAGCTAGGACTTTGAAAGTAAAGATACTGTCACATGGGGAAAACAAGCTTAGCCATGGATGATCTTTTGACTGGGAGGTATCAAGCATTTCAGAACTATCAGTCTGAGTAGATAACAACAAAATAGCACTAGGTTTTCAAAAAACATATTGTATAACCTTATGGTTGTGGACACATGGACAGGATTGCAGAAATTCATCAGGTGCTGGGACTTCTGACGCGTTTTGTTTTCTCTATACATGAAATTTATTTCATAAGTATCCATACCATCTTATAGATGGCAATAATCAGCCTCCATATAAGTAATGCTCAGGTATAGCTGAGTACCACATTCTAATCAGAGCTATTATTTTCCCACTTACATGCTTTGCCAAAAGTAAAGAAATATCTGTCATTCATCTTTTACAAAAGATGTATGAGGAAAAATCACATCAAGTCTTATACAGGTAGACCATATGTTTATTTATCTTTGCTGAAAATACAAAGTAGTTGCTAGCTCCTTGAATTTATAACTTTGGATACTAGATAAAATACATTTCCTGCCAAAATTATTTTTTAAGATTATTGTAATAAAAGATTTGTGTTATAAGCGTCTAACTTTAGAAATACTAGCCTGAAGTGAGACAGCTTCAACATGAATGTCATTTCTCTATGCCTGTGCTCTGGCCAGCAATGATATCAAAATAAGCCCTTTTTGGTTATTCTAATGCAATATATTTTTAAAAGAATTAGATCTTCAGAGTCCTATATTAAGAACACCCAAATGCTGAAAATCAGAATTATGTTTTTATTTTTTTGTAAACCACAGAAGATAAAATGTTTTATCATTTTAGGTGGGAAAATGGTTGGATACAAAGTTACTTTGATAGGACTACTTGCAGTAGGAATCTTGTAAGCCTGAGAAACCTTGTTGAGCCATACAGCTGTCAAATGTGAGTGAATCTCTGAAATATTCATTGTTTTCATAATTTCATATTTATCTTGACAAGATTTTGGGGTCAGTAGTAATTTAAAAATACTACTCTCAACAGAGATAAACAGGTAAATTTCTATTTAAACTCTAGCCCTCTATTAAAATGGTCTTGGGACAGTTTTGTATATCTTACATCAATTTTGATGTTTACATCTGAACACATTTGTGCTCTTGTGTGCTGATTCATTATACAACAAACAAACAAACAATTCATTGGTTGGCAAGGTCAGTACTTTCAAAGCTATGTCTTGGGGTGCCAATATTTCTTACAGGTTGTAGGATTCTATTGATTAATCATGTATTCATCAGACTTTCTGATTTTGTGTTATTATATTTGTAAGTTACAAGGATTTTAGATGCTTTGCAGATAACATCATCTGAGACTCTGTCTTTCTCTGTCTCTTTCTCGATTGCGCTCTCTCTCTCTCTCTCTCTCTCTCTCTCTCTCTGTGTGTGTGTGTGTGTGTGTGTGTGTGTGTGTGTAAAAGGAAAAGAAACTGATGACATACTTTATGTCAATTTTGGATGGTTTTTTTGAAGTAGCACTCTGACTCTTTGATTTGCTTTACTTTCAGAAGTTATTCCCTAATGTGTAACTGTCCTTTTGAGACTTACTTCCCACTAAATTTGAAGACTACCTCTAACTCAATTGTAGTGTTTAATCTCTTTCTCTAGCATAAGTATTCTGATGCTTTTGTTAAATTGTATTTTCTGATTTTGTGTTGCCATGAGGCAGGATTGGACTTTATGATATTGGTTTGGAGCTGCCTGTGATGTAACACAAAGAGGGAAAGGTGCAAGCTATGTGTATATTTCTCTTTCTGTCTGAAGCTGTTTGATAGCTAGTGCTCTTTACAGTCTAGTGACACAGAGAACATTCTCTTAGAAGATTCTGCCTTAATTACATTGTATTGGTAGTGGAGGAATGGGAACATATAACCTTGAAAATTCACTGCCTTTCTAATTACTGTTGCAATGTATCAAACTCACTAATGAGAACGTTTTCTACAATTTTTATGAGATATCCTTTTTATCCAATGGAAACATTATTTTTCTTAATTTTCTAGAAAAACTTTAAAGATAAAATATGTTATATAAAATGCTTTGTTGCACTTTTTGAGATAATAATTTATTTTTTAGAATATTATCTGTTTATATGCTTAAAAATATTTCCAGACTTTAGTGTTATGAAGAAGTGACAAGCACATTACATAGTTGTTCTATTATTCAAATATACTGCTGAATCTGGGTGATAATGTTTTAACTAGAATTCTTGCCTCAACAATCATGAGCTAGATGCTCTTTTTCATGCCATTCTTTGCTATGTAAATCTCACTATTTGTGTGTACCTAGCTACATGTATTGATTCTTTTGTCGATGGATACCTTAGTAGGTTTCAGAACTTGGCTGTGATAAAGAATGACATAATACCATCAGTAAGCAGATGTCTCTAGAGTATACTCACCTCAATTTTGTCAGTTTTGTTCTCAGGATAGTATAGCTATTATTGCATTATAGTTCCACTTGTAGTTTATGTATGAACTTTTTTTTTTATAATTTTCATAGTTGTTATAGCATTGTACATTCTCACTACTAATATGTTAAGCTCTGTTCTCCCCAAATCTTTACCAGTGTATGTTACTGTCTATCATATTTTAACATTGGAGTTTTAATTTCTTTAAGTGCATATCTTTCATAAATATGTTTGTATGTATGAAAGAACCCACAGATTTCAGAAGAGAGTATCAGATTCTCTGGAACTGAAGTTACAGAATGTTGTCAGTTATGTATGGGTTCTTGGAACTAAAGCCAGGTCTGTGGCAAAACAGCAAGCATTTATAACTGCTAAGCCATTTCCCCAGCCTCTGGCTTTAACTTTCATTGCTTTGTTTTTTAATTTATTAAATTTGTTCTTTGACATTTTTCAACCTGTATTAAAATGCATACATATTACTCAAGTCTTTGGTATACCATGTTTACCCAATCAACTGCCTCTCCTCCTTAAAAGTTCCTTTTCCATATTCATACCCTTCTGTTTTGAGACACATGATTTTAAGCAGCACAATCTTTGTGGCAATGGGCTAGAACTTGCCATTGGACTCACAACTGATGGCATGGACACTCCATTACCAGAATTTTTTAGTGACCATTATTTCAGTGTAGGATCAAGGTCCATTGAAACTCCAGATGGCTGTTGACAGGCCAATCCTTATTTTATACAAGCCTAGTTTAGAAAAGTACAGTGTCACTGAGTTTGTCATTGGAGTGGCTATACATGCCCAAGATATAATTCCTTCTTATCATCCAACACTTTTTTTCTGCCCTTTCACAATGTACCTGGAATCTTACAGAGTGATATAAATGTCTTGTTTATGGCTGAGTACTTAGCCTTCACTTATTTTTTAATACTTTTAGCAGTTGTATGTTTTCATTTACCACCTTTATTGCAAAAAGGGTCTTCTCTCATTAAGGCTGGGAGTAGAATTTTTTAAAAGAATAATAGCACTATGAACAGTAGGGTTCAAGTAGAAAGATCCAATCTCATTTTCACAATGCTTTCCTTTATCTTGAAATAGGTGCATTGTTTATCACATATGCCTTTATCTAGCTCTGGCAGACAAGCAGGGAATGGCAAGAACATGCATTGTTCAAGGCTATCTGGGACCTCCCTAAATAGTAATTATGAAAGAAATATATCCCATAAATGGAAAGATTTTTGTAATAACCTGTGACTTGTAAAGTTCTAGATTTCCTTAGGCTTCTTTTTTACCTCAGACAGAATGGTTATTACAAAGAAATAAATAACAAATGCTGGCAAGCATGCATGAAGGACTGGATTCTTAGAGGGTATCAATAAATTATATTTAAGAGCAATTAATTTTTGCCAGGCAGTGGTGGTGTATGCCTTTAATCCCAGCACTTGGGAGACAGAGGCAGGAGTATTTCTGAGTTCAAGACCAGCCTGGTCTACAGAGTGAGTTCCAGGACAGCCAAGGCTATACAGAGAAACCCTGTCTTGAAAAACCAAAAAAAAAAAAAAAAAAAAAAAAAAAAGAGTAATTTATTTTTATTTACATTTATATACTTTAATTGGGTTACAAGATGGTAGTTTTCTATTGTTTGGTGGACATAGAAGCTGATTCTATTTCCTAGCTATTGTAAGTAGAGGTACAATGAATAGGAGCACCTTTTATTTAAAGAAGATGTAGAGACCCCTTAAGTATGTACCCAAGAATGATATAAAAATCCTGCATGTTAGTTCTGTTTCTAACTTTTAGATGAGTCTCAATATTCATTTCATTGATGCTGTAAGAGCATGTGTTCCTATCACAAATGAATAAGTATTTGTTCTTCTCCATTCTTGTCAGGTTTTGTTTTTATTTCATAATGTTTACCATTCTAATAGAGGTTACATAGAACTTCAAGTAGTTTTGTGTTAATTGCTAATGTTGTTGAATACTTTAAAAACATTTATTAGCCATTTAGATTTTTTTTAAGAAGACTTCTTTTAGATCTATTGTCCATTATGATTGGGTTATTTGTATTTTTTTTATGTTCTGTTTGTGCATTCCTTATGTGAGTTGGAGCTATTAACTCTCTGTCTGATGTATGAGATTTCTGATAAAGATTTCTCCTAAGATTTGCATGTTTTGGAGATTTTTTATTCATGATGTATTTTGTGATCTTGACCTAGAACTCTGCTTCTTTTATGTCTAGAATTCAAAGAAACTTTCTACTCATAGTGGCCTAAGTTTGCTACACATTCTGTTCCTTCTTTAAAACAAATCATTTTCATTATTAAATTCTTGCTCCTTATTATTAAGTCCTGATATTTTGTCTTCTACATTATCATTTCTGTTTGTGATGTGTTTTGCATCAAGTTTCCAAATTAATTTTAATGAAATGTTTATTTTGAACTTCATTGAAAATCTGGTTTTCTTCAACATTTGTAATTCTTGACTGAATTCATATTTCATATCCTTAATTTTCTTTATTTCATTCAGCACATTATCTGTGCTGTTTGGTCTCCAGTAGAGATTTTATTTTCATCCTAAGTCTTTATGCATGTCCTCTTTGAATTCCTTGAATATATTGTTTTGTCAAATTCTATGTATTGAGATTCATTTAAATAGTTCCTCTTGGGAACCATTACTATAGGGCTACTGAGCTTTGCAGGGAACACATTGCCTTGTTTCTCTCATACTGCTTTTATTTTTTTGTGATGGGATCTGTAGATTGGAATTTTTGTTTTGAGTATGAGTTTGTAGCCAACTTACATTGAGGAGGAATTTCTGTCTTGGTCATTATCCTAACTTGTCTGCTGGACCTGGTAGGAGATGCTATGTCAGGCTAAGTCCAAGGTGTCTCACCATTGTTGGTTGTATATATGATTGAGTGGGGACAATCTCAGAGATGAGTCTTACCATTGGGGGCCGGAACAAGGTCCCAAGGCAGGCTGGAAGGTGAGGTGCTCAATGTATGTGGTTACTTGGGCAATGTTTCAAGGTACCCTTTTTTTCTGTACCTCTGAGACAATACCATAGGTAGCCCAGGCTAGCTTAGCACTCAAAAAAAAAAAATCTCCCATTTTGAGTGCTAAGTAATTGTATTGCATTTTTATACTGTTGTATACAACTCAGTTTTTATCAAATAAACATTTTATTACACCCTCTGAATCAATTAACTTAATAGGCTGTAAACATATCTTAATGAAGAAAATATACATTTTCTACCTATCTAAATGTGAAGTAATAATCATTAGCTCTAAAAAAAAAAAAAAACCCATACTGCTTAGTATAAATGTCATGGTAATGGTAGATAGTCTCCTAAAATAAACTTTCTAACTCCAGTTTCTTGTTGTACAATCACAGGGACTTGAATCAATTATTTTTCAGCTTGCCTCACATAACCTATATAGTATGGGGGACTATTAATTATTTTCTTCTTATCCTTTTTCTTTCTTTACCTTTCTAAGTGCTAGGATTATAGACCATGCTACCACACAACCAGAGACTTATTCACAGCTTCACAGGATCACTTAGATTTATCTTTTTTCCTTTTTTAAAATTTATTTATTTATCTATTTATTTATTATTTATTTATTTTTTGTGATCTGCCATGTTGTTACTGGGAATACATGCTTCCAGGTTTACAGTTTTTTTTAAAGTGGAAATTTTATTTATTTACATTTCAAATGCTATTTCTTTTCCTGGTTTCCCCTCTGTAAAACCCTTATACCATCCCCCTTTACCCTGCTAATATGATGGTGCTCACCTACCAACCCACCCACTGCTACCTCACCTCCATCTAATTACTCTACACAGGGGCATCAAGCCTTCAAAGGACCAAGGGCCTCCCATCCCATTGATTCCAGATAAGGTCCCTTTAGCTCCTTCAGTCCTTCCACTAACTTCTCCATTGGGATCCATGTGCTCAGTCCAATCTTTGGCTGCAAGCACCACATTTGTATTGGTTGGGATGTGGCAGAGCCTCTCAGGAGGCAGCTGTATAAGGCTCCTGTCAGCAAGCACTTCTTGACATCTGCATTAGTGTCTTGGTTTGGTGTCTGTATATGGGAATGATCCCAGGTGGGACAGTCTCTGGATGGCCTTTCCTTCAGTCTCTGCTCCACATGTTGTCTCTGTATTTCCTCCCTTGAGTATTTTATTCCCTCTTCTAAGAAGGAATGAAGCATTCACACTTTGGTCTTCCTTTTTCTTGAGCTTCATATGGTCTGTGAATTATATCTTAGGTATTCTGAACTTTTGGGCTAATATCCACTTATCAGTGAGTACACATCATGTATGTTCTTTGGTGACCGAGTTACGTCACTTAGGATTGTATTTTCTAATTCCATCCATTTGAATTTCATGAATTTATTGTTTTTAATAGTTGAGAAGTACTCCATTGTGTAAGTGTACCACGTTTTCTGTTTCCATTCCTCTGTTGAAGGATATCTGGGATCTTTCCAACTTCTGGCTATTATAAATAAGGCTCTTATGATCATAGTGAAGTATGTGTCCTTGCTATATGTTGGAACATCTATTGAGTATATACCCAGGAGTGGTATAGCTGGGTCCTCGGGTAGTACTATGTACAATTTTCTGAGAAACTGCCAGACTGAATTCCAGAGTGGTTGTACCAGCTTGCAATCCCACCAACAATGGAGGAGTGATAGACTCCACCATTGTGGAGACTCCTCCAGAGTGAAGACACTGTCTCCACATCCTCTTGAGCATCTGCTGTCACCTGAGTTTTTGATCTTAGCCATTCTGACTGGTGTGAAGTGGAATCTCAGGGTTATTTTGATTTCCATTTCCCTGATGACTAAGGATGTTGAACATTTCTTTAGGTGCCTCTTGGCCATTCTCTATTCCTCAGTTGAGAATTCTTTGTTTAGTTTTTTACCCCATTTTTAATAGGGTTATTTGGGTCTCTGGAGTCTAACTTTTTGATTTCTTTGTATATATTGAATATTAGCCTTCTATCAGATGGAGGTTGGTAAAGATTTTTTCCCAATCTGTTGGTTGCCATTGTCACATTGACACTATCCTTTGTCTTACAGAAGCTTTGCAATTTTACGAGGTCCCATTTGTTGATTGTTGATCTTAGAGCATGAGCCTAAGATCTAATATTATCTGAACAGATCTAATATTAGTGGGCTAATATCCACTTATCAGTGAGTGCACATCATGTATGTTCTTTGGTGACCGAGTTACGTCACTTAGGATTGTATTTTAGATAATATTAGATCTTAGGATCTAATATTATCTAGAATAGTCAAAAGTAATATAAAATACCTTGGTGTGACTATAACCAAGCAAGTGAAAGATCTATATTGACAAGAATTTCATGTCTCTGAAGAAACAAATCAAAGATGTAAGAAATGCAGTTTTTTTTCCACTATTGTTCTATAATAAAGCTTGAGGTCAGGGATGTTGTCTACCCCAGAAGTTATTTTATTTTTCAGACTAGTTTTCACTATCCTGGGTTGTTTGTTATTCCAAATAAATTTGAGAATTGCTCTTTCTAACTCTATGAAGAGTTGAGTTGGAATTCTGATGGTGATTGCATTGAATCTGTAGATTGTTTTCAGCAAGATGGACATTTTTACTATATTAAATGCATCAATGCATCAATACATAAGCATGGGAGCCTTTCCATGTGATGTGATCTTTGATTTGTTTCTTCAGAGACATGAAATTCTTGTCATACAGATATTGCACTTGCTTGGTTATAGTCACACCAAGGTATTTTATATTACTTTTGACTATTCTAGAGGGTGTATTTCCCTAATTTCTCTCTCAGCCTGTTTATCTCCTGAGTATAGAAAAGCTACTGATTTATTTGAGTTAATTTTATATCCATCCACTTTGCTAAATATGTTTATCACTTTTAGGAGTTCTCTGGTGGAATATTTGAGGTCACCTAATTATATTGTCATATCATGTGCAAATAGTGATATTTTGACTTCTTCATTCCCCATTTGTATCCCTTTGACTTCCTTTTGTTGTCAAATTGCTCTGACTAAGAATTTGAGTACTATATTGAGTAGGTGTGGAGGTAGTGGGCAGCCTTGTCTAGTCCCTGATTTTAGTGGTATTGCTTCAAGTTTCTCGCTATTTAGTTTGATCTTGGCCACTGGTTTGCTGTATATTTGTTTTACTATTTTTCCATTATGGGCCTTGAATTCCTAATCTTTCCAAGACTTTTATCCTGAAGGGGTGTTGAATTTTGTCAGATGCTTTCTCGGCATCTAATGAAATGAGCATGAGGTTATTTTTTTTTCCTTTGAGTTTGTTTATATAGTGGGTTACATTGATGGATTTTCTGTATATTGAACCATTCCTGCATCCCTGGAATGAAACCTACTTGACCATGATGGATAATTGTTTTGATGTGTTCTTTGATTCAGTTTGTAAGAATTTTATTGGGTATATTTGCATCAATGTTCATAAGTGAATTTAGTTTAAAATTCTCTTTCCTTGTTAGGTCTGTGTGTGGTTTAAGTGTGAGCATTATTTTGGATTCATAGAATGAATTGGGTATTGTTCCTTCTGTTTCTATTTTGTGGAGTATTTTGAAGAGTATTGGTATTAGGTCTTCTTTGAAGGTCTGATCGAATTCTGCTCTAAACCTATCTGGTCCTCAGCTTTTTGTGGTTGGAAGACTTTTAATAACTGCTTCTAATTCTCTAGGGTTATTGGAGTGTTTTGATGGTTTATCTGATCCTTATTTAACTTTGGTACCTAGTATGTGTCTACAATAGTCCATTTTATTCAGATTTTCGAGTTTTGTTTTTTATGGCTTTTGTAGTAGGATCTGATGATTTTTTGATTTTCTTCATTTCTGTTGTTATGTGTCCCTTTTCATTTCTAATTTTGTTAATTTGGATACTGTCTCTATGCCCTCTGGTTAGTCTGGCTAAGGGTTTATATATCTTGTTTATTTTCTCAAGAAACTAGCTTAGCTTTGTGTTTTGTTGATTCTTGGTATAGTTCTTTTTGTTTCTACTTGGTTGATTTCAACCCTGTGTTTGATTATTTTCTGCCATCTACTTCTCTTGGCTGTATCTGCTTCTTTTTATTCTAGAGTTTTCTGATGTGCTGTCAAGCTGCTAGTGTATGTTCTCTCAAGTTTCATTTTGGAGGCACTCATAGCTATGAGTTCTCTTCTTAGCACTGTTTTCATTGTCTCCCATAAGTTTGGGTATGGTGTCCTCGTTTTCATTAAATTCTAAAAATTCTTTAATTTCTTTCTTTATTTCTTCCTTGACCAAGTTATCATTGAGTGTTGTTCAGATTCCATGTGTATGTGGGGCTTTCTGTTGTTTGTTGTTGTTATTGTTGTTGTTATTGAAGCCCCTTCTTAGTCTGTTGTAGTCTGATAGGATGCATGGGATTATTTCAATCTTCTTGTATCAGTTGAGGCCTATTTTGTGACTGAGTATATGGTCAATTTTAGAGACGGAATCATGAGGTGCTGAGAAGACGATATATTCTTTGTTTTTAGGATGAAATGTCCTATAGATATCGGTTAAATGGTTCATAACTTCTGTTAGTTTCACTGTGTCTCTGTTTAGTTTGTTACCATGATTTGTCCATTGATGAGAGTGGGGTGTTAAAGTCCCCCACTATTATTGTGTGAGGTACAATGTGTGCCTTGAGCTTTAGTAAAGCTTCTTTTATGAATGTTTGTGCCCTTGCATTTGGGGCATAGAAATTCAGAATTGAGTGTTCATCTTGGTATATTTTTCCTTTGATGAGTATGAAGTGTCCTTCCTTATCTTTTTTGATAACTTTTGGTTGAAAGCTTATTTTTATTCAAACTTTTAGATCCTGGATGGTTTGTTCAATTCCTTCATTTGTTTAATTGTATTTTTTGTAACTCTTTAAGGGATTTTTGCATTTCTTCTTTAAGAGCTTCTACTTGTTTACCTCTGTTCTCCTATTTCTTTAACGAAGTTATTTATATCCTTCTTAAAGTCCTCTATCACCACCACAAGATGTAATTTTAAATCCGAATCTTGCTTTTTTTGGTGTGTTGGGGTATGTTGGACTTGCTGTGTTGGAAGAACTGGGTTCTGATGGTGCCAAGTAGTCTTGGTTTCTGTTGCTTATGTTCTTGTGCTTGGCTCTCACCATCTGATTATCTCTAGTGTTAGTTGTTCTTGTTCTCTCTAACTGTAATGTTGCTTTTGTAGACCCAGGAGCATGTATGTATCTTAGGTGTGTCAGTACTCCTGGGGAGACAAGCTTTTTCCAGGTTGGAATTTGGGTACAGAGGACTCTGGGACACCCCTAGTTCCAGGGCAAAAACAAAGATCAAAAGGATCCTGTCGCCAAATGCTCTGCCTCTCCTGCACCCTGTGCACTCCTCACATGTCCCTCTTTGGGCCATTATTGGAGCAAAAGTGGTGATCTCCCCTCTGAGCTTAGGAGTTCTACCTTTTCATTGCTAACATGGCTGCAATTCACTGCTCATAAAAAATGTCACTGAACATTTCAGAGAACAAAAAAATGTATACCTTAGCGTTTTTTTAGTGCTTAGCATTTTTAGCATATTTTCTGTCTTTCAGCATGAAAACTATTCAGATTAATGATGTATGTCTAGACTAAATTTACAACCTGTAATTTTATGTTGCCAAATGTTTGGAGCTTTTATTTCTCAACACTGACATTAGTTAGATGATAAAATTAATGCTAGACATGTCATCACACAGAACTCAACAATATACTTTAAACTATTCTGTCTGGGCTATACACAAGTATAATGGTCATAACCCAAGTATAATAGTATAAAGTATAACTTTAAACTAGCTCGTCTCTACCAAGTATTAGCTCTATGATTTAAGCAAGTTATAAGACATGTGTTTCTTCTTCATGAATACTGATAAGCATAGTTTATTGTACATAAGACTTTTTCAGTATTATGAGTCTATATTTAATATGGTACCTAAATTGCATATAGCAACCTATTTCAAACTATACTTAGAAATTATTTGCCAATATGAGTAATTAATTGTTGTTTTTGCATTGAGTAATATTCTTCTGGCTGGATCTTGTCATATTCTTGACCACAGGATCATCTCTCAAGAGTAGTCAGTAAGATGTGGCCCATTTCTCCAGCAGTTACACTAGCAAGGAAGGCTAACTCCTTAGTGGATGGTTTCCTTAATCCTGTGCAGAAGCAGCTTTCAAATGATTGTCTTTTGATTCACAGGTTTTTTGCAGAGATTCTGCACCACTTAAGCCTGAATCTCTCCTGAGCTCTCTTAGCTTCTGACTTTAGCTTCTTTCACACAGATCAAAACATTTTTATGCTGAATTGCATTATACTTAAAGTTAAAAAATCTTTCTTTTCCTGAACCAAATAGTATTTACTGTCAACTTCTTCAGGATTTAAACCTATTTCTGTTACAAAAATAATTAAACAAGTCTAAAATAATATAAAAAAAGACCAATAGAAGTTTTATTTATTTATTTATTTTTAATTACATATGTGAGGAGGGGATCTGTGTGACGGTATATACATGTGGGTGCTGATGCTTCCACAGGCCAAAGGTTCCAGATTCTCCTGAATCTGGAGTTATAGGCAGTTGTGAGGCTCTACAAGGTTGTTAGAATCAAACAAGTTCATCTTCAAAAACAGTTTGATTTCTTAACTACTCATACATAGTGTCCAATAGAATTTTATAGAATATAATAGTGAATTACTAATAAAATTGTACTTAATTATTACACTGGATATCTCATATATATATATATATATATATATATATATATATATTTCAGAATATAAGGTCTCAATTTTTGACATGTTTACTCTATGTTTAAACTGGTTATAAGATTTTCATATATATGTGTGTATATATATATATATATATATATATATATATACATAAACATACAGATACACAGACACACACATACATATATATATATTTAACTTTTAACTTTTTTATACGATTGCTTTGTATTTCAATGTTTCAATTTTACTATGAATTTCAAATTTTCTATGATAATAATATGGTTACTGGATATCTAATGAGGAAAAAAGTTGAGATTTTTGACACAAACATGTAATGAGTATATTTATAGACTTAAATTCTAAGCTTATGATCATTATATAAAGAGTACAAGTGTGATATGGTTACAATACAAGCTAATTTTTAGTAATTCAAATATTCACATATAAAATTTATTATTTTTTAATTTTCTTTCAAATTGTGCTTCAAGAATAGTCTTTTTTTCCAAACCACTTATATGTGATTTAAAAATAAATAATCAATACCAACAGATGGATGCTTTGTTCCTCTTCTTTTGAAAAGTGTCACTTTTTAGCTAGGGAAATAAAATTATCTGTGTTTTGTCCAAAACTACATTTCATATCTATAAAAAATAATTAGTACTATTTAGTAAAGGGATAGAATATTTATTGATTGTACTATTTATTCATCTCAGCTGTGGTACTTATAGCTATCTTTGTCATCATACAGAAAACAATACATAGAGAACAAGTGCACTATTGATATGCTGTTCTTCTTTCCTATAGTAGCTTAGTGAGGGTTTATGTAGAAAGGACCCATGGACAAATCTTCAAGTAGGACCTAGATTTAGCACTGATGTCTCATCAATGGTTGCCTTACATAGTAGATACCTCTAAAAATACTGAAGTTTTAAAGGCAAGAGAAAATTCAGACAGTTTAGAGGAACTATTAGTGACACCAGTGCCCTGAATTACAAAAATGATATCAATTCAAGATGAGAAGGAAAAAAAAATATTTAGTAGAACTAATTAAGAGTTTAAAAACAGTAATAAAACTAAATAGGTACAAATACCTTTAGAATACTAACAAATGCCAGGGGCAACTTTATGTTTTAAGCAGTTGGTACAACTAAATTTTTCTTTATGCTGAATGAACAAATCTATTAAGAGGGAAGAAGATAAGAGTTAGTTTATAATCTCACTGGGGAAAAAAGGCCAATCAAAACTTAATTGGATCCATTTAAAAGAAAAAAAAGCTAAACAATGTACTAAAAACTGCAGCCATAATTAAGGAGGCATTTAAGGATTAATACAATATACTCTAATACTGTATGTCTTTGGGTAACAAAATCAGCCCTGATTTAGACTTTGAAGACTGCAATTAGCAAGATTTTCCACTAATAAGCAAAATCTTTTGAAATTTTTATTTCTGTAGAGAAAATTTAAAGTTGTACTGAAGGCCATTCAGGAAAGAAATTGTTGAGTCCAGATGGTTATTCAATAGTGCTTCATAAAGGGAAAGTGACACTAGAATTTACTTCCTTAATAATCAACTCTAGATGAAAATAATTCTTTTTTTTTTTTTCTGAGAAAGACCTGAGGGCCTCTATTGCAAAGGTACATAAGATCAGTGAGGGATTTTTTTTTTTTTTTTTTTTTTTTTTTTTTTTTTTTTTTGTGAATGTTAACAAAGACAAGCCTCATTTGAGTGTGATTTTAACATTAATTCTCAAGCAATAAGAATCTTGTTTCACTGAAGGTTGTTCAAACAATCTATATAAATGAACACTTATAATTGTTATTAATTATAATTGCCATTATTTGTTATTATTAGAAATATCTGCAAGTGTTGCTAAGAATGACTTAGAAAGTGAAACAACTACTTATAGTGCCTAATCAAACACAAAGAACTGCCTCTCATTTTTTATTTCATGAACTCAGAATAAATGTTTCATGCCAGCAAGCCAGACTTCTGCATTTTGATAAGCAAATCACTTTGTTTGGAGGTACCCTTATGCTTGAAGTTCAGTTCCCCAGATATTTGGAACTACTCCAAACTGGCTGGTTGTCCAGCTTCTGGGTAATGTGGTCTTTGTTATCATCATTCAAATAACATCCCTATTCTCTGGACAAATTGGTAGATTCAACTTAAATTTGAAGACAGTCCTTAATGGCAGAGAATAATGCTCCTATATATAATTGAAATAACAAATGATGGATTTTTTTTTTTTTTACTTCTGTGTCAAAGTCTGTTTGCATGTGCTAGTACTCATTATATTACTTCCACTCACGGTTGGAAGGGAGCATTGCTGGCTATGTTCTTCACAGCCATATACTGATTTAGTAATTCAGTCTTTGTCAGGCACTTAAAAATGTTAGGTTGAATCATAAATGCAAGAACAGAATGGCCTGGTTATGAATATGTACGTCTCTGAATGCTTGGTGGGAAAGAATAGACTCTGAGCATGCCATGGAACCATCTGAAATTTTGTCAGAGATGAAAATGATTGAAAGAGACACTACCGCAAAAGGAAAGCATACCAAAAAAAGGCAAGGTGTTAGAAAAGATGGGGTGGACACAGCAGTACTACAGTGAAGCCTGGAGATGGAGCAGTGAAAAAGATTATTATGCAATGATAGGAATAAGGTTTTATAAGATGTGTTTTTGTTTCTAGGTATTTGGGAATGTGTTTAAGGGAAATTATTAGCTGAGACTGTTTTGTTTTGTTTTGTTTTGTTTTGTTTTAAATAAAAGCCAGCCAAGGCTGTAGTTCTGCTTATTATATCTATGTAGCAGTAGATCTGTAGAAACAGTGAACAAGTACAATAAGAAAGCACAAGAGAAGTAATAATCTTGTAGTCATCCTAAAATTATGTATTATGCTATTTTGATAGAATGTTCTTGTATGAATTGTAGTGTTCTTTGGTTTATAGATGTCATGTATAAAATTTATTTATTAAACTGAATTGAGAAAGAAAATGCAGAGCCATGGTACCTCTGTGATAATGTAAAGATAATAAAATTTTTAGCTACAACAGTATAAAAATAATCATAAATTAGAAGAACAAAACCTCTGTACAAATTAAATATAATGTAAATGACTTAAAACGGAGTCTGTTGTTAGTATATTGTTTGCATGTTTTGTAATTTTGCTTCATAGAACTGAGACATATGGTTCTTTTAAATGTAAAGGAAAAAAGTAAAGTGCCAGGAAGTCTTCAGCAGACATAACCTCTAGGGTGAACCATTGTTCCTCCTAACTTAAAGTTTATAGCTTGCTCATAATGGCATTGCTTTTGTTACTGATGTATCATAGAAGTATTTTCATGACAGTAAATATAGATCAACACTGTCTTTAAGATGACTAGGCTAGATATCATTTGATATCTATTTGATATCTATTGCATGGAAATTTGATTACCCCTGTCATATAAGAAAATTTCTAAATAGGTGTCCATGTTTTTTTAAAGGCATTTAGTGTTAGTTGTCCCTTCCCATACTTCCTTCTTTACTCTTTTATCTCATCTCATCCCCATTTTATCCTCCTCTTTAAGTTTCCCTTTTATCTAAAACTCTATGCTCCATTTTCCTATCTTTGGAAAATTCCCTCCTCCCTCTATGTACTTAATCTCTGTGGTTACTTTGACTGAAGTGACATTTTCATTATCTATTCACTAGTTGATGGACCTTTAGGAGGTTTCTAATTATTTAATTGTTATTTATAGAGCACCAGTGAACATGGAAGAATTCAAGGAATGTGACAACAAACACAGAACCTGCACATGTTCAAAGAATGCAAACTCCCAGAACTGAGCTGGACACAAAATTGCAGTTGATCTCTTCTGGGAAAGAGAAAATCATTTTCTTTATTTTTCTTTCTTTTATTTCTTTTTTATACAAAAGATAACATTTAATAGGGGATGCCTTACAGATTCAAAGGTTCAGTCCATTATTATCAAGGAAGGAAGCATGGCAGTGTCCAATGCTGGAAGAACCATAAAGCTCATCCCCAAAGTGAGAAAATTCCTCAAATAAAGACACATGTTCTAATAGTGCCACTTTCCCATTGGTCAAGCATATTCAAACCACCACCTTTGAAGATCACTGTGACCTGCTAAGTCTTTACCACATTGGTTACATACATACAGTTCCTCTCCATGTGTGTTCTTTTATATATTTGGAGATTGCTTGGTAATGAAAAGGCTTTACCTCAATGATGACATTCACATGATTTCTGTCAGTAGATCTATGAGCCACACACTAGGGCAGCTCCAACAGCCAGGAGTAGTAGGTCAACATAAAATGCATTTCATGTATAGTTTGTGGTCATTTATTTTGTATAAATGCCTACAGAGAATTTTTGATGTTCAAGTATTTTAGCTTTTGACAAGTGGACAATAACGAGAAACCTCACTTCAGAAAACATGTACCAAACCAATGATGACATTAATTTAGTCTTTTATTGTGCAGTGAGCTTGAACTTTTCAACTCAAGAAGGTAATTTGACCACATCATAATGCATCCTTTCATTCTTTTGGTTCTTCAGATCATTCTTTGATTACTCAAACAAGTAGAATAATAAGCACCGGAAGAATGGTCTGCATTGTCATCCAGATATCTGAGCAAATTCTTAGCAATATAAGACCTGGTCATTTGCCTAAGTTTCCAGTTGACCTCGGTATTCTCAAAGTGCTTTACTAAAGCACTCAGTCTTCTTCGAAGACATTTTTGTTAATCTTATTAATGTGAGTTAGAAAAGGAGGAAATTGAAAAAAAATAAAATGGAAATATTTGAGAGTTTTACATATGGAATTGGAAATGTATGGGTCTTCATGTACCACAGCAGTAAGTTTAAGACACTGAATTCATCTGAGACATTCTGAACATGGCATCCTTCTTCATAGGAGGTTACTTTCCTAACTGAGTAATTGGACTACCATCTACCAGAAGTTCAGAAATCTAGAAAACATGGGGCAAGTATTGACCTTCTTTATTCTATGCCCAACCCACATGAGCATTTTATTTATTTTAGTATCAAGCAAAATCTATTGTCGGTCATCTTGAAATATCTAAGAATGTAGACTTCTTGAAGCATCTGTTTATAAAAGTTTATACAACTGAAAGTTAATATTGAAGTCTTAATTAATGGTGTATTTTTTTTTTTTTTTTTTTTGCTTCTTGCCTAAGTCACTCAACTGTTTTATTTTAAATAGAATTCCAAGAGTTTATCTGGTACAGAAAAGTTGACTACTCTCCACAGTTAGGGTTTTGAATTCGTTGCTGTTTATATAGCTGGCACATTCTGAGTAATTATTTACTCCTGCAGCTGCTTTCCAAAAACAAACACATGCATAGAAAAACAGAGTGATCCTGTCTCACCATTTTCTCCATTGCAAGGATGCAAGCATCAGCACAGACAATAAAATAAAAGATTTTTAAATTGGAGCTAACTGTAATAATTCAATTTTAAAGTAGAAAACCTTAAGCTCAGGACTTACAAGGCTGCATCAATTTGGTCTATTTTCAGACAGTGGAGGGTTACTAGTGTAGAAAAGCATTGGGATCATTTTCTCATTAATACAAAAGAAAGCTAGAAACTACTTGTTCGCTGGTTTTTTAATCAGTTTATGCCATGGGCTGCAAGCCTCCTTCAAAAGGAGACTCTGCTTGGCTAGTAATACATTTGCAATAATCCAGTGATCTGTCTATGCATTAAAGATACAATATATTCTTCAACTGGTCAGTTCTTTTTCTAGGAAAATGAATAAACCTGATTTGGTGGAACCGCCTAACAAAAGAGCTTTGTAGATAAAATTGACAGACCTTACAGGGTTTAGTTTAGTTTGAATGCTTAAATTAGAAACACTTGTATTAGGAATAAACTGAAAATGAGTTAATCTAATTGCATGTCCATGCAGATATATGTCAAATCCAGTTTCTTATAATCATTGAATTATAGCACAGTTCATAAATGGAGTTAATATAGGTTCTTAAAAATGGCTAAGACAATGTTATTTCATTGTTTTGAATCATTTTATTTTCTTTGTTCTATCAAATTGTCTTGAATCACATGATAGTACTAGTTGTTAAGCCCATAGATTCTTATTATTATTGATCATAATTAGTGACTATGACAGTGGCTTACATCCATGCCTCTTCTTTTTCAGTAATACATAGTTTAATTTTTATTTATGTATGTGAATGTGTGTCTGAGTATATGTATGTCTACTACATACATGCAGTAGAAGCAGAGGCTAGAAATATGTGTCAGATTCCTGGAAGCTGGCATCTCAGGTGGTAACGAGCTTTCTCATATGAGTGCTGATAAGTAAACCCCAATTCTCTGTAAAAGTAAAAAAGACTCTTCACTGCTGAGACATCTCTCCAGCCGCTATTTTTTAATTATAATTTTAAATATAGGTTCTAGAAAAAGATAACCAATTCATAGTATTTTTCTACAGATACAATATGTTTTCCTACACACAACTGTATAAATTATTAGAAGTATATGTAGTTTACTCAAAATACAACTTGCATATTAGATGATTTTATATGAAGTAGATTAAATAATATTTTTCTGAAATAGCATGATATATTTGTAAAAAATAAATTCTAAGTGATTCTCTAAAAACTATCTACCTTAAATATTACCTAGTCTCACAACACAATATCAATCAAAACAAATTCTTAAATGAAACATTACTTTTGACATTCAAAGTATGAGTCCAGTCAGTTTCTCTGATGATTGTTCAGTTATGAGAATGAAATACATATTTGTATTTATATGAGTAACCACAATCTGAAGCACTTTTTTGAAGCTCTTTATCAATTAATAAAGACACTAGGGCCTTTAATGTGAAAGAAAGAGAGAAAAAATGGTAGTTATGATTCCCATGGCTTTAATCTAATCAGTAAATTAGAAGGCAATATTATGTTAATACTGTGAGTAGGTTGGGGCAGGAATTGCCTAGGTTTGAACTGGCTTTTTTTTGAACTGCTTGTTTTTGATTTGCTGTTACTTTTAGTTAGTTTTAGTGATCAACTTGGCACATTTGGAAAGAGGGAGCTCCTATTGAGGAATTGCTTCCTTCAAACTGTGGTTAACAGTGTGGAACATTTTCCGGATTCATGAGAGAGTCTCAGACCACTGTGGGTAATGCCACCCCTATGCAGTGAATCTGGTTGTATGGGAAAGGTAGTTGGACATAAGACTAGCAGCAAGCCAGTAAACAATATTTCTTATCAGTGGTTTCTGCCTTAAGCTCCTGTCTTCAGGCCTGCTTTGGCATCTCTTAAAAAAAAAAAAATGATTGAAACCTGAAAGCCAAATGCTTCTTCTCCTCCCCCAAGTTGCTCTAACAGCAAAGTAGATAAAACCAAGACATATGCATGCTAACTCAGGCTAATGTAGATACTTGTATTGGTTGAAATTTAGTTCTTAATTGTTGTCTCACTTTAAAACATTTCCTCCCCTTGATACTATTGTAGAGTACTGTTGAGATGAAAAGAGTAGACTACTGATCCCAATTATAGTCGTTTGCACTAAAATGAGTCCGACAGGCCCATGTGACTGCTTAGTCCTCAGTTATTGGAACTGTTTGTGAATGTTTTAGAAGAAGTGTGTTACTGAGGATGGGCTACGAGGTTTCTAAAGCACATTCCATTCTCTGTTAGCTCTCTCTACCTCCGCCTTGTCAATCAGGATCTAAGTTCATAACTACTGTTCCAGTGCCATGCCTACCTGTTTACTGCCATACTTGCCTTGAGGATCATGAAGACTAATGCTCTCGAACAGTTAGGCCCAATTTAAATGCTTTCTTTTATAAGTTGTAGTGGTCATGGTATTTTTTTTTTTTTACAGCAATAGAAAAGTAACTATAACACCAACCTACTCTGGCATTTAGTTTCAACTCTGATATTTTAATTATCCTAAAATTGCCTGTTCAAATACCCACATGCATAGAAATACACATGCCAGCTCATAGTTTTTGTAATAACAAATGTAAGTAAACTATGTATTGCCAAATTCAATAGGAAACACAATACGAGAATTTTATATACAAAATATTTTAATAAACTTGTTAAAAGGTTAAGTAATAAACTTAATAAAAAATCAACGGCTTTAAAAAGGAGGACAACAAGTTGACCATGCAGTAGTAGAAACATCAAACAATAGGGACCAGGATTAAAGTGTTTTTAATGCTTTGGAAAGCTCTATTCCTGTATTAATTTGTCCATTTTCTGAATAGGATAGTTCCACAGTGGACACCTGTGCCCTAGGCATTTTAGAGATTTTCTTTGGCTTTGTAAAAATCTTCTTTCAAAGTGAGCATGTTTTCCTTACATAGAGAAGCTGCTGAAATGAGGATTGAAAATGTTTTTCTAGCATTTCCTGCTGACATTATTCAGCTATCTTAACAGGAGAAGAAAACATTATTGTTTCATATGGCGTAAAATAATAAGGACTATTATAGCAGAACTCAGTTCTCATCTCCTTGCTGATGGTTTCCTCCATACGTTATTGCTTATTTATGGCATGAAATATTTTTCTCTTGAGACAAAACCTATTGCTGTTGTAGCAGTTACATGGTGCAAATAAAATGGTCATGATTACATTCTTTCAGGAAAAGTGGCTGCAGTTTCCCAGTTTTGTCACCTAAGGTATATATTTGAACAATTTTCTCTCCCTAGTACATATGGAGTTGAAAGTCACTCTCATAATAATTAGATTGTAGGTTTCATATGACCCTCAGCAGTAGGGGGTTCAGTAATGATATATGTAAATTCTAGAACCAAGGACTTGCCTGGTCAGCATCTCAAGATGTTTATAACCACATGAAATATCAAGAATGCTATAGTTCTTAGTTTCAACAAAACAAAACAGCTATCTTGTAATTTGTTGTATATATTTATTTAATCGCTTTTATGAAATTGTCATTTGGACCATGTATTTTTTGAGTTCTGTGTAGGTAGATTTAACCAGTGATGGTATCAAAACATATTTGCTAACAAAATTCTTTGTGTGTTGAGCATACTAACTTTTTTCATGTCATGACTCTTAGGCAACACTCTATCAGACCTATTGATGTAAATTTTACATGAAATTATATATTCTAATCAAGATTATTTTCATGATTATTATTTATCATAATCTAAACAGATTATTTATTAAACTAGAAAAATATGCAAATATTGTACAACAATGAGTTTGATCACCTATGGATGTTAATGTCCCAGGAAATACTAGAATCAAGGTCCTGAAGTTGATGAGGGATAACTGTACTTTATGTTAAAATTTAGATGTCAGCTATGTGCTCTCTGTGTTGGTAGAGATTAAAAACCTGAAATTATATATATGAAATTTCAGATAGATAAATTCAACAGTACACCAAATTGGGCTTGCCTCAAAAATAAGTTAAGATATTTAAGTTAATATCTCTATAAAATTAACATGGTGTTCTCTGGATTCCACATGGTTGTCTTCTATGTCTTATTGTTTTTGTCCCTTCCCATCGAGTTGTTTGTTTCTAATCACTCTCTTGTCTTCTTTTGTCTTACCTTTCTTTTCCTCTTCCTTGATACTTAGATGACTCAAAAATAACTCACACCATCCTTACCACTTTTCTGAGTGCCCTAGCACCCCTAATACTACCTAGAATCAATGCATCAAACACCCAAGGAAGAATAGCCAGAGAACTTGAACTAATGTCTGTGGACTGTCAAGGGCTATACATACAAATATAAACAGCTACACCATGTTCTATATAAATGTATATAGGCTAGAGTTAGTTCTGTTCTTCACTGTCTAGGATAGACATCAGAGTTACCATATTTTTACATAGTATTCACTATTTGTTCATACAGAATAAAGCTTTATTAACATAATTTCAAAACATAACACAAGCAAAATTAAAGTGTCCATTTTAGGAATGTACAGTTTGTTTGGTTCAATTGAAGATGTGCTTGTTGCAATGACATTTTTATCCAGTAGTGATTTGATCAGTATGTGAAATAAGATCCTTACTTAGAAAGTACGATGAAGGGGAATGAGAAAGGAACAGCCTTGCCCCTCCAATGCTATCTCAAGCAACTGAACAGCCTTCTATAGAAACTATATAGTGTACAATTTTCTTCTGAACTAGACTCCTGTGCTCAAGCAAATGGCTTAATGAGTTAGTGCCTGGCTTCTCCTTTCAGAAATTACCATTCTCTTTCTTTTATTTTCTTTCTCCTTTTTGTTGAAAAAGTCATTATTCACTAAGGTAGACACTTAGATAATCATGTGAATAAAATATTATTTCTACATAAAGGTGTTCAGCAGTCTTTAAGTTCCTAAGGACTTGAAGTTTCTGTTGAAACATGATGTTTATAATAATAAAGAAATAAAGCTCTGGGACTCTACATTCCTCAGAACCAAAGTGATGGAAGCAGCAGACATTACTTAGTGTAGGTTAACTCAGATATTTTCAGTCCTCAGTCACAAGAATTCCCTTATGATATCCATGCAATGGTTACCTCTCCGGTTAAAACTCAAAGGACCTTTATTTTCAAACAAAATGTAAATTAGTTCGTGTAAGTCAATACTAGTTTCTGAAGAGAGGATATAGAACAGCGTTACATAATCAGTTTGGCTCTAGTATTCCTAGGTAGCAAGCACAATCTACGTTTATATACTTACTTTTACATGTTTTCATGGTAATTTTGTACATTATATATTTTTGAATGTAGTATTGGATGCAATTGTGTGTGCTCTATGATAGGATTTATTGGAAGGAATTATCTTACCCTCTTCCAAAGTGATCTTTTGTATTACAATTCTGCCTTAATTCTGGTATTATTGGACTTGTGGATTACAATTGTTTTAGTAGGATCCTACTTGTGCCTGCTAGTTGTTTTAATTTTCAATTTTCCAACAGTGTATTATGCTAGACAAACTTTTATGGACTCATTTACTATATCTATGCCTTTTTGTGGTAATATGTACAGTCAAGTCTATTGCCTATTTTTTACATTGGCTATTTGGCTCTGCTATCTTCCATTTTATTTCACATAATTACTTTTATTCAGATGTCTTTTGCAAACATTTCCCACAGTCTGTAGCTTATTGTAGTCTTTTAATTTCATAGTATCTACATGATTTTATGAAGTAAATATAATGAACCATATTAAAATATGGAAAATAAGTAGCTTTATAATAAATATGTTCTATCTCAAGCAAACTTTTCCAATAACTGCAGCATATATGAAGCTTTTTGGTTTAAAATGTTAGCTAAGAAGGTGGTAAGATTGCTCAACAGGAAAAATGTACACAGTGTTTTGTTATGAATTCTATTCTTGGATCCAGAGTAGAAAGGGAGATCCCACTAGAAAAGTCATCCTTTAGGCTCACAAATATGCCATGCACTTAAGCATCTATATAGGATAGAGAGAATAAAATTATCTTATAATTCTGCATAGGAAATTACCACTTGAAAGCCAAGGGAATTGATGAATATTTTATAGTCCTTACTATGACCAATGTTTGTTTATGGTTTTTACTTTTTGGGTGGCTCAATTCAATTATAAGGCACTTACTGAAGTATCTTGATGTGTTTATGTGTATGCTTGTGTTAATTTGGGTGCTGAGTCAACAAACACTGTTGTGTTTTGGATATGTCCCACTCTCCAGTCTGCTGTGAAATCACATTATTTTGACCTTCAGAGAACCCAAATGTTAGTAATTCAAAGTTAAAAGTACACACCATTCGTATGAGTAATATTCTGTATTTGAAGGGTGTTCAAAACTTATGGTGATATGTAATTTCAAACATATTTTTATTTATCTTTTATCTTTGTGCATGAATGTTTTATCTGTATGTATTCCTGCATGCTATGTAATTATCAGGTGCCTCTAAAGGCCAGAAGAGGGCAGTGAATACCTTGCAACTCGAGTTACTGAAACTTGTAAGCCACCATGTGGGTGCTGGGAAACTTAGAATGTTGAAAGAGCAACAAATGCTCTTAACTGTCAAGTCATCTCCCCAGCATCCCAGATACTATTTTTAAATCTATTTGTTTTATTTTTTGTATTATTAGTTGTGTTTACAACATAAAGATGGTGATATTGTGAATGTTTTTGGTATTGTTGTACCATAGATTGTGTGTGCTATGCTTAATAATTATGCACAACACTTCAAATAAAGTCTAATTACTCATATTGAAATAATTTATTTATAAAATTATATATAAATATAATTTTATTTATAATTTAATTTAATTATAAATATAATGATAAAAATATATATTTTAAAATATTTATATCTTTGGTAATCAAATTATTAATAAGTCATCATTCTTCATGAAATTATACATGCTTCATTTTAGTATCTAAAATTTCTTGATTTTACTTCAGATAATAAGATCAGGTAACAATAACACTATTAAAGGATATCAGTGATACTAACTTCCTAGTTACATGATATTGTTATGAAGCTTCATAATACAACCCAGGGTTTGATAATAGTGTATCTCTTTGTAAAGATGAATTATCAGAACTCAGCTATTATTTTCCTCTGAAGTCTTTGATCTGAGACACCAGCCCTGTGAGATTTCAATTTTGTAACCCCAACCTTCCTTTCATCATTTCCTAAGTGAGGTCCATAGTGTCTAAGCTACATCAAAGCAAAAATAAAAAAATTTGTATTATATAATAAAATTACCAAACCACAATTTAAATCAGCCTCTATTGAAACTAGTGTATTTCAAGGCTTACACAAAGGAACAAGAATGGAATTTCTCTTCATCATTTTAGGTACTATGTATCTTTAGTTAATAGTTCATCAGAACCAACTCCCTTTGGGGGAAAAGATAATGCATCAAAGCATAAAATGTTGAGAACATCATAAGCATTTAGTTTTGTCACTGTTCTTTCTTTCTCGGAACTAACCATTTCAAAGATTTCATCTGGATACTTGTTCTCACCACTGATGTATATTATAGTCTTGAATTGCATCTGCCTTGATGTTTAGTGCAAAATTTAAAAAATAAATATGTAAAATCCAGTGGGTTTCAAATAGACTGTTGATAAAATATGTTGATGGATGGTTGGAGTGGCACTAGTTTTATTTTAATTTATGCTTCTAGAAAAACAAGAGGCATCATTTACTTGCTGCTTTGTATTGGTTTGTTTACTCAAGAAACCAGATTATTCACTATCCTAAGCAATTACTTTGTCTATGTGTTAGGGTAAATAGGGTAACTTAAGAAAAGATTTATTTTTATTTTATATATATATATATATATATATATATATATATATATATATATAATGTTTTAGCACATTACAGGTATGCAGTAGACTTGGGAGCCAGACAAAGAAACTGGATCACCTAGAACTGAGTTGCCATATTGGTGCTGGAAACTGAACATGGGTCCTTTACAAATGTAGTGACTACTCTTAATCACTGATTAAGAGATTCAGATTTATTCATAAATCTGAAGCAATAAACATTGAACACCATACGTAGTAAATGTTTCTTTAGTAATCAGGATGCAAAACTTGTCTATGAGACTTTGAATTACTCTCAAGAGGTTCAGAATATGTTCCTTTTCCAGTTAGGAAATGGTAGAGTTATTTATCCTCTTTAAAGTTATAGTGTAGCCAAATGCAAGTAAATATCTTCTCCATGGCCCACTATAGAACAAGCAGGACTTTATTTCATAATGAGAGATAACACAAATAAAGGAAATACACAAATGGCAAACTTGAGTGTTTTTGCTGAGATCATTGGCACAGAGTGTGGAAGTAGGTTGTTGATAATGAGCAAGTTTAAAGTAATATTTGGAATTATGAGAATAATCCAAACATCTGACATTATGAGAATGAACTTACTGTATCAGCTTATCCTGTAGCCAGCATGCCAAAAAACCCACAGTAATAATATAAAAAACTTACAAGAGCATGCATGTGTTTCTTCTTTGTTTTCTGTTTTGTTTTCTCATTCTTATTCCCACATACCTGACACAAACCAACTTCCAGTAGGTAGATATATGTTAGTTCATGGTTTGAGGGTATAGTTGATCACAACATGGAAGGCTTGTTGGCACTGCTGTAATGAATGCATAGCAATAAGGGATGTGAGGCTGGAGGCTCATATCTCTATATTAGGAAGCAGAGAGAACTAAGACAATTAGTGTTCATAAGGAATTTTATCCTCAGGTCATTCAGTAAGAATCCCCATCCTTTCTTTATTATGAAGCTCCTGTTCTCACTTAATCATCTCCATATACAGTCAGCACAGACACACTCAGGGATGTATTTCTTGAATAATTTTAATTCAGTCACATTTATAAGGAAGATATATCACTACTTAATAATTGTGTGTGTGTGTGTGTGTGTGTGTGTGTGTGTGTGTATGTGTCTGTATACTGGACACTGTTCACACAGATCTGCTGGAGATCTGGTGGGGACTCTGGCCCTGTGGTGTACTCAAGGAGTTGCACTCTCTGAAGGGAAGAGGGGAGTCCCACAGCTGCTCTGACAAATGCAGGAAGTGACACTCAGATAGCAGATAAGGTGCAGCTGCTAGGTAGGTCAGAGCCACCAGGTAGAAGTGACCTCAGTGGGCCCAGGCAGCTTCCAACAGCTAAAGCATCTGGAGAGAGACTTCTTTCCTCAAGAAGTGTTACAGTTGTTATATGACAAAGCTCTCAGATGATCTGTGATGGAGTTACTTCTCACAACTTTATTCCTTTTGGATAGGATCTTATGTACCTTTTGGGTTGGGTTGGGGTCTGACAGCAGATGCTTTCTATTGGCTTGGTCTGAGATGTTAGGAATGACTCATATGCATGTGGAGGGGCCTGAGGTACTGCCATAAGTGATGCATTGTCACAATCCTCTCTATGGTGTGCTGTAGTCACTTGACAGGGGCCTGGTCAGGGAGCAGGCAAAGGTGCAAGGACTTTTGAACATACTCACCCTTACCAAGTTTCTTGGCATGGTTTATTGTCCCACCCCTCATATAAAATATATACATACATACATGCATACACACATATACATATATACATATATGTATACATATATACATACATGTATATATACATATATGCATATGTGCATATATGCATATGTGCATATACTTAGATATACATATATACATCTTTTTACTACAAGATAATATGATTAAAAAATGGCTAAAGAGGTTTTAGAAAGATGGCTCAGAAGTTCGTACTATATATTACTCTTCCAGAGGACACAAAATCGGTTCCTACCACCCAAAACAGAAATCACACAATCACTCAAACTCCATTTCCCAATGATTTGATATCCTCTAGCCTACTTGCATACCAAGCATGCACTAGGTGAACATAAACTCATATAGGTGCACAAACATGCACTTTAGAAAAGACAGATCTTTTTAAAAATATAGTCAAGAATATATATAAAGGATAATAGAAATATTATTTACTTTTTCTTAACTAATTTATCTGACAACATGGTTTATTGATTAATTTTTAATATTTATCTTTAATCTTTTTTTTTTTTTTACAGTCCAGTCATTATCCCCCTCCTGGTCTATGTTCCTACAGTTTCTCATACCATTCTTCTTCTCTCCTGTCTCCAAGATGGTGCCTCCACCCCCTAACCCACCCCATCCCATCTCACCATGCCAGGGCTTCCCACTCCCCAGGGCTTTAAGTCTCTCAATGTTTACATGTGTCTTCTTTCACTGAGGCCAGACCAGGCAGTTCTTTGCTGTATATGTGTCCGAAGCTTCAGTCCACCTAGTGTGTGTTGTCTGGTTGGTGTCTCAGTGTCTGTGAGATCTCAGGGGTCTGGGTTAGTTGAGATTGCTGGTCTTCCTATGTAGTCATCCTCCTCCTCAACTAGAATGATTTATCATTGGACATTATGCAGAAACAGATGAATTCAAGTGCATTCATATATATATATATATATATATATATATATATATATATACATTAAAAATTCATTGGATCTTACAAATAAGATGCTATTTAGTAGTTTTAGTGTATGACAATCACATTTATTTAACTTAATATACAATTTTTATTAATTGATTGTAATCACTATGAAAAATAAATATTAATATTACTGTTTTGAAAATGTGACAAACTAAATAAACTTATCATATATCTTGGCTTCTTATACTCTAGACTTTCATTACTATTTATGGCATATAAATAAGGATTAAAATGTTTCCCAGTGAGGTGCCAAGTTAACCACAGAGCTGACACAAAACAGAGATAAAACCACAGCTAGTCCTTATGATTCTGTTCCCAGCACAGAATCTTAGAAATGCCATCCTGACAATATTAGAAACTCTCATAATATTTTGATGTACATTAGCAAAATCTATGGGTAAATAACAGCATTTGTAACTTAATACAATATTTCATATTCACTGCATCCAGCATTAGAAGTCTATTGACTACTCTTTAAAGTTGAGAAGATATACACTGCATACACATCTTTCATTATCTAGCTCATTTTGATTAAAATAAATATCACATCTATATACCATATCCATACAAAATAAAGTACTATAACAATAATTTAAAAAACTGCCATGAATACATAAGGGATTGTTTTCTTTTCTTTCATTAGTATTTATTCACTATACACAGCACTTATTGAGCAACACAAGAACATTTTTATAAAAGCATGTAAAAAATTTGAACATAGCCTACACATACTCAACCCTTTTCTCTCCTATTAATTTTCTCTGTTTCATTATAACATTTGATTCTAATTCCATGTCATTTGTGTGTAGCGTGTAGATTTTTACTACCCTGACTTAAGTTCCACGCAGATGTTGCTACAATCCTCACCCAGTTTCTCTTGGATCAATGGATGAAACACACACACACACACACACACACACACACACACACACACACACCTTATTTTTAATATGTTTTAGCTCAATGGCCAGGCTCTTCTAAGCCTAACTCCACTATTGTGCCCTTTTTTCAATGCCATATTAACAGCTCTGAGTCTGCCCTCAACTTTAGTTGCTCAGTTACTGTTAGTCCTAGATCAGCACCCTAAGTGATCTACCCTTAGCTTAGTTGCACTTCTAACCTCCCACCTGTTAACCCCAGGCCCAATGGCCACTCCACCCTAGATCTTACAGCTGTTGGCTCTTTATCCCTCCAAAGCATGGTGAATTTTTTCTCCTCTCCTGCATCTGCTAGCCTGCCTGCTTGAAAACTGAAAGTTCTGCCTATCCTACCCTGCTCATTGTCTGCTAGCATCTTTATTGATCAATCAAGAACCAACTGTGGATCAGGACCTTCAGTTTTCGTTCACATGTAGATTCCTGACCAAAGATTCATAACAACCTCCTACATTTGTGTGTTTTTGTGTATGTGTGTGTGCATATATACATATGTGCAAAATAATAATACATGATTTATGGTGTATATAAAGTATAGGAACCATAAAGAAGCCTGACATTTGTTTTTCTGATCAGAATTAATGTGCTTAACATAATTATCTTCAGTTATACCCATTTTCCTTCATTTTCCTTCATATGACTTAATTTTGGTGTTTATTCCTGTTAATCATCTGCTGTTAAAAATCTAAATTGGTTCCCTCTCTTTGCTATTGTGAATGGTGTTGCAATAAGCACTAGCATGCATGTATCTATCTCTGTGTTATGCTGAAAATCTTAGAATGCACAGCCAGGAAATGTGCAACAGCGTGACATAGCAAAGTTAATTTTTAGTTTTCTGAAGGACCTTCATACTAATTTCCACAGAAATTTCCAATAATTCCTATTGCCACTAGCAATGTGTAAGTGTCCCTGCTGTCTGTATCTTCACCAGTAGTTTTTGTCATATCTGTTCTTGAAGACTGTCACTCTGAGGGTTAAGATGGAATCTCAATGTACTATTCTTTTCATTTGTCATTCTGATTAATATATTTGATACCTTGCTAAAGTGCATTCTATTTATTTATTTATTTATTTATTTATTTATTTATTTAAATGTATATCACTGTTTCCAAGGCTACAAGAAGATATCTCTGGATAGAACTAGAATTATAGGTAGTTGTGAGCTGCTATATAAGTGTTGTGAGCAAATCTGGAATCCCTGAAAGAGCAGCATATTCATTTGTTCAGCCTCTTTATGACATTTATTTTTGTCATTGTTTCCTAAGACAGGGTTTCTCTGTGTATCCTTGGCAGTTCTGGAACTTACTCTGTAGACCAGACTGGCCCCAAACTTATAGAGATATGCCTACCTCTGCCTACCAAGTGCTAGGATTAGAGTCATTTGCCACTACCACCCATCTTTTATGAAGTATTTAAAAAATGTGCCTATTTTTTTTTGTTTCTTTACAGTGCATTAAAACATTTTAAATTTTATTTTTATAGTTTTGAATTATGTGGTGTGTGTCTGTGTTTGTGTTCAACATGATTGCAAGCATGGATACTATGGGTAGTTATCAACTACATAGCAAGAGCTGCCCCTCTCTGTGAACCTTTGAAAGAGAACCTTTAATCAGCCTTGTGGCTCTAAACTTTCCTTAGATCCTGCATGATGCTGCATTGCTATGACATCAAAAAACTCTTACATAAACCTTTTACTGCAAAAGGACAATCTACCTAATGTCTCTCTTGAACTCTCATTCTTAACCATAACACTAAACACAGACACATACATACATACATACATACATAGAAACATATATACAGAGAGAGAGACAGAGACAGAGACAGAGACAGAAAGACAGAGAGAAGGTTCCCCCAGGAGCAGAATACAGAAGGTTTCAGACAAACAGTTACACTTACAGTTGCAATTACCCAATGGATAGTAAGATAAACCTAAATATGTGAAATAGGCAAATAAATGTGATCCAAGTTGGAGGATGGAAGCTGGAGAACAATACAGTAAGTAAAGAAAAATGTAAATATGTTTCTAGACACAGATGAACATGAACTGGCTTCTAAACCACACTGCAGCACAGCAGTATTTCAGTCGTGATGCAGGAGATGGTATAGAAGAGAATGTGGTCAAACATTTGAAAACAATGTTGAAAGAAACTCAGTACTCAAAAATCTTACACTCTAATATCTTTATATTGACCATGTGAAAAGTTAGTGTTTAAAAGAAAAGCTTGACTCTAAAAGAGAGGTTCTAGTTTTCAAAGAATTAGAAGTGAAGCAAAACCAGAAAATGGCAAAAAAGGCAAGAAGGGGACTCTTGGCTTATTCTCAAGTTCATACTTTGAATAGCCTTGAAAAGCTCATGCTGTCAGGTACTATAGGATTTTGAGTTTGAATGCTCAAAAGTTTTTGAAAAATATTTTGGTTACCTGAAATTTCAGCAAATCAAAGAGAAAAATAGACCTTTTGTGAATTCCATTATAAATATTAAATATAAATATCTGCTTGAACCTCCTAAGTGAATAAGGAAATTAGACAGACAGAAACAGAGAGAGAGAGAGAGGGAGGGAAAGAGAGAAAGAGAGAGAGAGAGAGAGAGAGAGAGAGAGAGAGAGAGAGAGAGAGAGAGAGAGAGAGAATACTATGAATAATCCCTTCTCAGAAATCTGTACCATGATGTATCTAAAAGTAGTCTTGGGTTTAGAACCAGCTTTAGAATAGGATCAGCTGAGAACCAGGAAGCTTAGTCAGTCTCGATCCTGCCTTGAGGTACAGCATCATGCCAGAGTTCTTCAGAAAATACCACTTTGAAAAAATAAAAATAAAATAAATAACAAAGAATAAAACCTTACTTTGATTTTGATTTGAACACAGCAGAAATACAAGAAACAGGGGGAAACCTAACCATAACCCAAATCTTCATTGAAACAAAAGAACTAGAATATGACTGTCTGAGTATAAAGCAATCTAGCATGGATGGGAACTGTGTGGACTCCTTCAGAGAGCATACCAGATTGCTGTTCTCTGCTACTTTAAAATCAACCTTTAGATAAGCCCAGATAATACAAAGATTTGCTGGATGAATAAATGCCAACACATATGGTATATGCTTCCTGGGGGATCCATAAGACATGAATTCCACGAATAAATGAAATTATCAAGAGCACTATAATCCAGAATAAGTAAAATACATACATTCAGGAAAAATTACTTCAGAAAGCAGAATATGAAAGATATACTCTTTCAACACTGAAATTTTACTGTTAAAATTAATGACTTTGGTATGATTACTTACCAGGCAGTAAAATTCACAAAATATTAGTAGTTTTCAGTTATTAGACTCATGATAGCCTTCTGATGACAGAATTCTTAACAAAACAGCAGTTATGATGAAGTCAAAATTAGTTCTACAATAAAACATCTATTTTTATAAAAGTAGAATTTGTTGTGTTTGGAAAGTCTTGAGAGAAGAAGTTCTGAGTAAAGTTGTTTTATATTTGATAAAAGAAATTGTGAACCTAAAACATTCATCTAATGTCTGACTTGGTAATGCTCCAATAGTCGTATTAGCATAGACAAAGAAGACTGGCTTTCTGGGGCTTTTTCTATTTTTAAAAGTAGGTTTTAAAAGTTAATATCCACATATAAGTGAATACATACACATTTCTTCTTTGGGGCCTGAAATATATCAGTCAGGATGATTTTTTTGTTCTACTCATTAACGTACAGTTTTTTTTTTGTGTGGTCAGTTTTAACCAATCTACAGTCCATAGAATAACAGATATCAGGTATAGAATAAGGGACTACTGGAGACAAATAGATATCAGTAGAAAAGGGAAATAGACTAGGTAGTTATGGATGGATGGGGAGTACTCAAATGGGAGGATAAAGTGGGATGGAAATGGAATATGAAGAAGAGAATAGAAGGAGAGACAGAAAACATAAGGGACATTTGAGGGATTATATGGAAACACAATATAGCAGGAGTTTCTTAAGATACATACCTATAAGGTGATGTAACTCAAATTGCCAAAGAATTGGGTGACAGAGACCTAACTGGCCATCTCTTGTCAGAAATGATGCTTCCAGTAGGAATGGGTTACATCTGATTGCACTGTTGGTCAGAGGAGTTCCATGGTACTCCCCAAACAACCTACAAAGCTGCCAAGTCAATGCTCATTGCTGAAGACAACACCTAGAATATTTCCTGAAAACGGAGTAGAACTGGTACCTACATAGAACCTTCACACCTATGTACTAATTTTTGGTAAAGAAAGATACATTGCGCACTACCAAAAACAAAATGTAAACACAAACCCAGTCACAAACCCTTTGATCAACAATAATGTTCTGCCTACAATATATGCTAGTGCCATGATGGCTCAAAGCTTATGGGAGTAACCAACAAATATCTGACTTGACATACATCCCACTCTAAGAAATAAAACCCACAGCCTACTCTGCTTGGTGAACAACAATCTGAAACTAGATAACTACATTGCTCTGGAAACTTGGGTAAAACCAATATTACTGTTAATGAAGGAGATGTAGGAGAAAGAAGAGGAGAAGGAAGGGGGAGGAAGAGGAGGAGGAGAAACAAAAGAAAACAAATAAACCTCTCCAAAACAATGATAAAATGATTCCTGATAACATTCTACTCTACTTACAGATCAATATCTTGCTCAGCCTTCATCAGAGCAGCTTTTTCCCTAAAGCAGATAGAAACAAATACAGAGACCACAGCCAGACAGAATACAGAGATTAAGAGAAGATAGATCTATCAAATCCTTCCTGATAGGGCTCATGTAATCCTGTGGGAAAAAAATAGAAACAATATATAAGTGCAAGAAAAGAAGCAAGACATCATGAGAACAAGTCCTCTAAATCTACATGATCAAAGAACATATGAACTCATAGAGACTTATGCAGCATACACGGGGAATGCACAGATGGGCACCAGGTCCTTTCTTTATGTATGTATATATGTATTTATGTATGTATGTATGTATGTATGTATGTATGTATGTATGTAGGTTTGCATGTTTGTATGTATGATTTCCTATTTAAAGTTTTATGGGATTGCTGAATTTGTGAATGAGTGGGTTAATATTGTTTTTCCTTCTAAGATGTTGAAATCACCTTTAGATTCTTCACTCCTCCTGGCTCTTCCATGGGGGTCCCAGGCTCAGTTCAATGGTTGGCTGTGAGTATCTGCATCTTTCTTAGGTTCTGGTAGAGCCTCTCAGAGGACAGCTATACCAGGATCCTGTCTAAAAGCACTTCTTGGCATCAGCAATAGTATCTGGATTTGGTGTCTATTGATGAGATGGATCCCAAAGTGGGGAGGTCTCTGGATAACCTTTCCTTCAGTCTCTGCTCCCTTTTTTCCCCACTGCATTTACTTTAGATGGGAACAATTCTGACTTAAAAAGTTTTAGTTGTGTGAATAAGTGGGTCTCTGTTTCCTATGCATTTTCTTTGGCTCATTTCTTTCTGTTTGCTTTTGTCCAATTCTGATGTGTTAGTTTTTTTATGTTATTATATTTTATATTTTCATTTTATCCATTAGAAGCTTCTTTATTTTCTAAGAGACAGAAAGAGATTGTATCTGGATTGGGTTTGAGGAGTAACCGGTAGGACTAGAGAGGAAGCAAAATATAATCAGAATATATTATATTAAAGAATGTACTTTCTTTTTATTAATTACTTTATTTATTTACATTTCAAATGTTATACTCTTTCCCAGTCTCCCCTCTGCAAATCTGCCACACCATCCCCCTCCTCTTTGCCTCTAAAAGGGTGCTGCCTACCCACCCACGCACTCCTGCTTTACCTCTCTAGCATTCCCCTTCACTGGTGCAACAAGACTCTGGGACAACAAGCCTCCACAGGATCAAGCACCTCCCTGTTCAATGATGCCAGATAAAGGAGTCCTCTGTTACATATATAGCAGAAGCCATGGACCAGCCTATGTATGCTCTTTGGTTGCTGCTTTAGTCCCTGGGAGCTCTGAGGGGTCTGGTTAGTTAATACTGGTTTTATTTCCAAGGTGTTACAATCCCCTTTAGCTCCTTCACTCCTTCCCCTACCTCTTCCATTGGGGTCCCAGGCTCAGGTCAATGGTTTGTTGTGAGTATCTGCATCTGTCTTAGGTGCTGTTAGAGCCTCTCAAAGTACAGCTATACCAGGATCCTGTCAAAAAGCACTTCTTGGCAATAGCAGAAGTAGTTTGTTATCTATGAATGGAATGGCTTGCAAAGTGGGGAGATTTCTGGATAACCTTTCTTTCAGTATCTGCTCCATATTTTTTTTTTTAGTTCCTGCATTTACTTTAGATGAGAATAATTCTGGCTTAAAGAGTTTTAGTTGGGTAGGTAGACCATTTTTGTATTGGGGGCTATGTCTATCTACTGGAGGTGGACTCTTCAGGTTTCATATGACATCTGTAGATCTGTAGAGTATTTCAGCTAATGCCATTACCATTGGGTTTGGGGAGCCTCTCACATTCCTGGTATGTGGGACTTTCTAATGATTCTCCTGTTCCCCAAGCACCACTGCTACATAATTTTATTCATTCTCCTTGCCCTCTGGATTTCTCTCCTGTGTCTCCCTTTACCTGATCCTCTCCCCAATTCACCCCCCCTCCCATTCAGGTCCCTTCCTCTGCCTCCTGAGATTAATTTGTTCTCTCTTCAGAGTGGGACTGAAGCATGCAATTTGTGAGTCGTATAGTGGGTATTTTGAGCTTTTGGGCTATTATCCACTTAGCAGTGAGCTCATAATATCTATGTACTTTTGGGTCTGGATTATCTCAATTAGCATAATATTTTCTGGTTCCACCCATTTGCATGCAAAATTCATGAATTCTTTTTTTTTAATTTTTTATTGGATATTATGTTTACATTTCAGATTTTATCTCCTCACCCCATTGCCCCCACCACCCAGTTACTCCCTATCCTTTCCCCCCTCCTGATTCCACAAAGGTGTGCCCCCACTTACCCGCACTACCCCCTCCGTACACTCTAATTCCTCCCCGCTCGATGTTCAGACTTCATGGGACCAAGGATCTCCTCTCCAACCATGCCTGACAAGGCCATCCTACCCTAAGTATACAGCTGAAGTCATGGGTGCCTCCCTTTGTGCTCCCAGGCTGGTGGTTTAGACCCTGGGGAGCTCTGGTTGGTTGGCACTGTTGCTCTCCTCTTGGGGCCACCAACCCTTTTAGCTCCTTCAGTCCTCTAACTTCTTCATTGGGAACTCTTGATCAGATCAATGGGTAGCTGCGAGCATCTGCCTTTCGGTATGTCAGACTCTGGCAGACCTCTAAGGATACAGCTATATCAGGCTCCTGTCAGCATGCACTTCCTGACATCCATTTCGGCGTCTATCTTTGGTGACTGCACATGGGATGGATGCCAAGGTAGAGTGGTCTCCAGACAGCCCCTCCTTGACTTTCTGTCTCAAACTTTGTTGCCATATTTGCTCCCTTGAGCATTCTGTCACTACTTCCAAGTAGGACAAAGGCATCCACACTTGGTCTTTCTTCTTCTCTTCATGAGCTTCATGTGGTCTGTTAGTTGAATCTTGGCTATTTCAACCTTTTGGGCTATATCCACATATCAGTGAGGAAATACCATGTGTGTTCTTTTGTGATTGGGTTACCTCACTCAGGATGATATTTTCTAGTTCCATCCATTTACCTAAGAATTTCATGAACTCATTATTTTTAATAGCTGAGTAGTACTCCATTGTGTGAATGTACCACATTTTTTGTATTCATTCCTCTGTTGAAGGACATCTGGGTTCTTTCCAGCTTCTGGCTATTATAAATAAGGCTGCTATAAACATAGCAGAGCATATGTCCTTGTTATATGTTGGAGCATCTTCTGGGTATATGCCCAGGAGTGGTATAGCTGGATCCTCACGTAGAACTATTTCCAGTTTTCTGAGGAAATTCGAGATTGATGTCCAAAGGGTTTATACCAGCTTGCAATGCCACCAGCAATGGAGGTGTGTTCCTCTTTCTCCACATCCTAGCCAGCATCTGCTGTCACCAGAGTTTTTGATCTTAGCCATTCTAAATGATGTAAGGTAGAATCTCAGGGTTGTTTTGATTTGAAGTTCTATGATGTTGAACATTTCTTTACGTGGTTCTCAGCCATTTGAGGTTTCACAGTTGAGAATTCTTTGTTTAACCCTGTTCCCCATTTTTAAAATTTGGTTATTTGATTCTCTGGAGTCTAATTTCTTGAGTGCTTTGTATATTTTGGATATTAGTCCTCTATAGGATGTAGGGTTGGTAAAGATCTTTTCCAAATCTGAGTTGCCATTTTTTTTTCTATTGATAGTATTGTTTGCCTTACAGAAAATTTTTAGTTTCATGAGGTCCCATTTGTCAATTGTTGATCTTAAAGGCTGAGCCAATGATGTTCTGTTCAGGAAAAATTTCCCTTTATGGATATGTTGGAGGTTCTTTACCATTTTCCCTTCTGTTAGATTCAGTGCATCTGGTTTTATGTGGAGATTTTGATCCACTTGGACTTGAGCTTTGTACAAGGAGATAAAAATGGATCAACTTGTATTCTCCATGTAGACCTCCAGCGAGACCAGCACCATTTGTTGAAAATGTTTTCTTTTTTCAATATATGGTTTTAGCTTCATTGTCAAAGACCAAGTGAACATTGGTATGTGGATTTATTTCTAGGTTTTTTATTCTTTTCCATTGATCTACATATCTGTCTCTGTACAAATACCATGTGATTTTATCACTATTGCTCTGTAGTACAGCTTGGGGTCAAGGATGGTGATTGCCCCAGAAGTTCCTTTGTTGTTTAGGTTTGTTTTTGCCATCTCTGTTCTTTCATTATTCCAGATGAATTTGAGAATTGCTCTTTCTATCTCCTTTAAGAATTGATTTGGAATTTTGATGGGATTCATTGAATCTGTGGATTGCTTTTGGTAAGAGCCATTTTTATTATGTTACTCCTACCTATCCATGATCATGGGAGATCTTTCCATCTTCTGAGGTCTTCTTTGATTCTTTCCTCAGACACTTAAAGTTCTCACATAGATCTTTCACTTGCTTGGTTAGAGTTACACCAAGATATTTTACATTATTTGTGACTATTGGGAATGGTGTTGTTTTGTTAATTTCTTTCTTGGCTCATTTTTCTTTTGACTAGAGAAAGGCTACTGATTTTTGTTGAGTTAATTTTATATACAGTCACTTTGCAGAAGTTGTTTACCAGGTGTAGAATTTCTTTGGTAGAATTTTTGGTGTCGTTTATATATATTATCTTATCATCCACAAATAGTGATGTTTTGACTTCTTTCCACATTGTATCCCTTTCACCTCCTTTTGTTGTCTAATTGCACTAGCTAGGACTTCAAATATTATATTTAATAAATAAGGAGAGCATGAACAACCTTGTCTTGTCCCTGATTTTAATTAGATTGCTTCAAGTTTCTCTCCATTAAATTTGATATGGGCTGTTGGTTTGCTGTATATAGCTTTTATTATGTTTACATATGGGACTTGAATTTCTGATTTTTTCAAGACTTTTAACATGAAGGGCTATTATATTTTGTCAAAGGCCTTTATAGCATTCAATGAGATGATTATGTGATGTTTTTCTTTGCGTTGCTTACATAGTGGATTACATTGACAATTTCTGAATATTGAACCATCCCTGCATTCCTGTGATGAAGCCTACTTGATCATAGTGAATGATACTTTTGATGTGTTCTTGGATTAAGTATGAGAGAATTTTATTGGATATTTTTGAATTAATATTCACAAGTGATATTGGTCTGAAGTTCTCTTTTTTTGTCAGGTCATTGTGTGGTTTAGGTAACAGCTTAACTGTGCCTTCACAGAGCGAGTTAGTGGTCCTTCTGTTTTTATTTTGTGGAATAGTTTGAAAAGTATTGGTGTTAGGATTTCTTTGAAGGTCTCATGGATTTCTGCACTAAAACTATCTGGCCCTGGGCTTTTTTAGTTGGGAGATTTTTAATGACTTCTTCTATTTTCTTATGAGTTATGGGATGGTTTAGATAGTTTATCTGGTCCTAGTTTAACTTTGTTAACTGATATCTGTCTAGAAAATCATCTATTTCATCTAGATTTTCCAGTTTCATTGAGTATAGGCTTTTGTAGTAAGATTTGGTGATTTTTTTTCAGTTTCCTCAGTTTCTGTTGTTTCCCTTTTTTATTTCTAATTTTGTTAATTTGGTTACTGTCTCTGTGCCTATTAGGTAGTTTCACTAAGGGTTTATCTATCTTTTTTATTTTTTTCAAAGAACCAACTCTTAGGTTTGTTACTTCTTTGTTTAGTTTTCTTTGTTTCTGATTGGATGAGTTCAGTCTTGAGCTTTATTATTTACTGCTGTTTACTCCTTTTGGGTGTCTTTGCTTCTTCTTTTTCTTTTCTAGAGCTTTTCAGTGTGGTGTTAAGTTGCTAATGAGGATCTTTCCCATTTCTTTATGAAGGCATTGATTGCTATGAATTTTCCTCTTAGTACTTCTTTCATTGTGTCCTATAAATTTGGGTACACTGTGAATTCCTTTTCCCTAAATTCTAGACAGTCTTTAATTTCTTTTTTTCTTCCATGATCAAGTAAGTTATCATTGAGTAGACAGTTGGTCAGTTTCTATGACTATCTGGGCTTTCTATCGTCTTTGTTATTATTGAAGACGAGCTTTATTCCATGGTGATCTGATAAAATTCATGGGTTATTTCAAGCATCTTGTATCTACTGAGGTCTGTTTTGTGTCCTGTTATACGGTCAGTTTTGAAGAAGGTACTGTGAGGTGCTGAGAAGATATATTCTCTTGTTTTGGGGTAGAATATTCTCTAGATATCTGTTAAATCCATTTGGTTCATAACTTTTGTTAGTTTTGCAGTGTCTCTGTTTAGTTTCTGTTTTCATGTTTTGTCCATTGGTGAGAGTGGGATGTTGAAGTCTCCCACTATTATTGTGTGAGGTCAATATGTGCTTAGAGCTTTACTCATGTTTCTTTTACAAATGTGGATGTCCTTGAATTTGGGGTATAGATATTCTAAATTCAGAGATTATCTTGGTGGATATATATATATATATATATATATATATATATATAGTGTTCTTTCTCATCTCATTTGATAAATTTGGTTGATATTACAATGGCTACTCCAACTTGTTTCTTGGAAGCATTTGCTTGGAACTTTCTTACAGCCTTTTACTCTGAGATAGTCTGTCTTTGTCACTCAGGTGTATTTCCTATATTCAGCAAAGTGCTGGGTCCTATTTACATATCCAGTCTGTTAGCCTATATATTTTTTTTGGGAAATTGATCCATTGATGTTGAAAGATATTAAAGGCCAATGATTTTTGGTTCCTGCTATTTTTGCTGTTTGAGGGGGATTTATGTTTTTATGGTTCTCTGGTTCTCTTTTTTTTTTTTTTTTTTTTTTTTTTTTGGTTTTCTTGTGAGATGATTAATTTCTTGATTTTTTGGGGGTGTAGCTTTCCTCCTTGTGTTGGAGTTTTACTTTTATTAATCTCTATCAAGCTGAATAGTGGAAAGAAATTGTTTAAATTAGATTTTGTTGTGGAATATGCTGCTTTCTTCATCTATGGTTATTGAGAGTTTTTCTGGGTATAGTAGCCTTGGCTGGCATTTGTGTTCTCCTAAGGTTTCCATGACATTTCTCCAAAATCTTCTGGCTTTTAGAATGCCTGTTGAGAAGTCTGTTGTAATTCCGATAAGTCTGCCTTTATATGTCTCTTGGCATTTTTCCCTTACTGCTTTTAATATTCATACTTTGTTCTGCATATTTGGTGTTTTGATTATGTGGTGGAAAAAATTCTTTTCTGGTCCAATCTATTTGGTGTTCTGTAGGGTGCTTGCATGTTTATGGCCATCTCTTTGTTTAGGTTAGGGAAGTTGTGGACCAGAAAAAAAAGAAGTGTGGTAGGCAGGGCAGATAGATTCTGTGTCTGATGGTCACTCTTGGGGTTAAGCCAGGAATTGAGGGACATTTTTTTACCTATCAGCCTGCTTATGATAGGCCTCCTGGGAGTCAAGTTGTCACTGACAGGTAGGGGGGCATGGAACACCTGTTCTCTCTTCAGTCACAGTTGTGGACTGGAAAGATGTCAAAAGAATCAATTTTCAATAAAAGAAAAAAATAAGGAAAAGTAGGTTTTACTTTCTCACTTTCATTTCCTACAGTATGTATAAAAGAGAATGGACTAAGTTTAGAGCGTGAGGGCACAGCGATATCTGCTGTAGCATTCATGGTAGCACATTGCCATGTACACTATAGTTTCCTTCCTGAAGGTTTCAGATGAGAAAGCTGATGTGCTAATGATCCAATTTGATGTTGTTGATTAATAAGGTTCATGAATTATTGTTGTTGGTTTTATTTATGTTTTACCATTGACAAACCCAACAGTTTTAAGATTGGTTCAAATTAATGATGAGTTAGTCTTAAATGCTGCTCTTTGAAATCAAGATTACATTGGGAAGTTCTCTGTGGCTTTTTCTTTATAAAAATGTATACAGCTCAGTCACCCAGATCCTGCAAAAGGAATCCATATTATCTGTTCTAAGGAACACCTCTCTCGAAATTCTTAACAGGTGAGCTTAAAATCAAGGCTGCTTCCTTTTATCACCATCAACTGAAATCAATCTCTCCTCTCATGAGAATCTGTATTTTAAGAAAGTTATTCATGTGTCTACCAACTGAAATTATAAGAAGCATTTTAAAAGTAGTTCTAGGTACTTTTTTCTACAAATAAGATAATGAAATTTGATGTCATGTATACTCAGATTTGGACACATTTGGTTCAAATTTAAGCCCAGTGTTTCAGAGTATTAGCTATTTGAACCTACAACTTACTATTTTATCTCTCATGGTCCAGTGGCCTTGTGCATGAAATGGTGATAATAACTGTCTTTGGAAGGTTATAGGTATGGTTTAGGTAGAACTGTACCTGTGGAATCTTGAGTAATTTAGAATATGGCACTTATTTATCTCTGTGTATATAAAAACACCACTTGTCTAAGCAGTGATTTCTACTTTTATGTAATATCTTTCAATGTCAAGTTATACATATGCTCTACTCATAGTCTTAAAAATGAAACCCTTTTCACTGTTTCTCTGTGTGCCATATCATTTGAAAAGAAAAGATGGGGGAAGGGTCTATGGAAACATAATGGTCTTTTTAAAAATGCTAGGAAAATTTTGAGCCTATCCTGTCACTTAGACAACTAATTACACCATTACATGCTGCAATTACAATTAAGGATTTCAGCTGATGGAAGGCATGTGCGCTGCACTCTCATTACCGGATATTCCCTTGCCAACACTCAAGAGTATCATGGTTTTGATGAAATGAAAATAACTCAAGGAGCTATATTTGCTCAGTAACATCAACAAAGCAGTTCAGGGAGCCTACTGCAGTTCCCTTTTGCCCCATTCCATCTCCCACGGCGCTATTTAAAGACATAGCTTTCCTTATTACCTCAAGGAGCTAGTTGGCTGCCAAAGTCATTAGTAAATTCTGCTGACCCAGCATTGTCTATGTGAAATATTACAACCTGTTAGGCATGTGGAGAGCTATTTTGGCAGTGAGCCAGTTGGATTCGAGCTTAGGTTGACTCAGAAAAGATCACTCAATTCAAATCACTTAGTGTCTGCAAGGCTTGCCAAGCTTTCCTTACGTATATATTATTTACAACACCCTCTCAGAAGACAGATGGCCCCAGGCCAAAGCACAACCCCTTAAGAGGACTTTCTGTTTGACAAAGGGCTACTTGCAATCGCCTCTTAACATCCCACTTCCTAGCTCCCTGGATATCTTCAGCGCTAGCTGCCATTCTGCTGATACATAGCCCATTTCAACTATTTGTCTAATGGTAGCATATGATTTCTTCTAGTGATTAACAATGTTATAATTCTTAGTGATTTAACTTTTATGTGAATACATCTAATAATTAAAAGGCTCTTGCTCTTCATATAAGTTAAGACTCAGCTACAAGGTGACTGAAACCTAATCCAAACTGCCTTAAGTAAAAAAATGATAATTTATCGCCCCTACTAAATGAAAGTGTAGAAGCTTCTGGCCTGGCAGAGTGTAGAGATCAAGTATCAATTCACCGGGCCCTTGTCCCTTCATTATGATCTTTTGGTTCTGCTATATAGGTTTCAGACAGGTTTTCACCCTAAATTTATTAATGATAGAACCATTCCTAAACTCCCTGGCTCTGCTTCAAAAACTGTAGAAATGAGAATCTGTCATGGAATGAAAATTAGCAGGAAATCAATCAAACAAACAAACAAACAAACAAAACAAGATTCATCTCCTGATGGCATTCAGATCATGTGCTTGCCACCAAGCACATGGCTTGGGTCAGAAGGAACAGGGTGCTCGAATTTCTTTGCAATGAGGCTGCAAAGCTGCCTTTGCTTCAGGACTTGCCCAAGCTCTTTTTATGCCACGTTAAAGAAAATTACTGCTATGAGCATCAAGGAACAATCCAGTTTTAGATCCTGAAAGGAGAAAAAAATAATGTTGAAAATGTCTTTATCCTTAAATGAGTAGTGTTGGTCCTATTCTATTGCTGTGCAGAGATACAAGGACTAAGGCAAATTATAAAAAAAAAATCATTTGATAAGGGACATGCTTACAGTTTTACACGATGACTCCATGACTATCATGGTGGAGGGAAGGCATGGTAGAGGGCAGATAGGCATGACACTGGGACCACAACTGAAAGTGTGCATGTTATCTGTAAATTGAAGGCAGAGAGCAGAGAGAGATTGTGCCTAGCCTGGGCTTTTAAATCTACATTCCCACTCCTCCTCCAAAAAGGCCATGCTTCCTCCAACAAGGCCACACCTCTCAAGCCATACACAACCTAGAACTAAGTATTCTCATATACGAGCCTATGGGGTCATTCTCATTCAAGCTACCCCAAAGGTTTCATTATTTAAAGCTTCCTCTCATTATTGCATTCCCATTCCCTACAAAACAGAACTTATTTCCCTTTGATTTCAGCTTATCTAATTTCAAACTAATTACAACGCATTTCCCCCTCAACCTATAGAAAATTTTGGAGGAAGAGTTAATGTCATAGATACATCAAAGTACTAATACAAACTGAAGCAGTGCTGACAGGAAGAAACTGTGTTTTAGAGTACTGCACAGTAAAACACTATATATCCACTGCCTAAAACCTACCACCATTTGGAGGAGTGTAACTTTCAAAGACCCACATTAATTCTCATATGTGTTCTGTTAGTAAATACTGATCTTTACAGAAAGGAGGAAATCTGTGTTCTCTTCTCTCTTGCCCAGAAAGTAGGTAATAGAATTTGACCAGTAGTAGATATCAAAATGTAAAAAAAAGAGAAAAACATAGTCTGCATATTGTGAGATGGACAGAGCCAAATGAAATTTAGAAGCCTGCTAATAAAACTGATCTAGAAGGAAACATGAAAGGAATTACCATCTCCCAAATTTATTTTAGGAGATACTTGTGATTCATCTGCCATCCTTTAATTCAAGAAGTATTTGATGATTGCAAACTACATAACCATCACTGCACTGGACTCTCGCACTTGATGAGTGAAGGACAGCATCACCAGAGCACCTCTCAGGATGCTTAGAGATTATAGTATTGATGTACAGATTCTAAGAATGCAATAGTCTTTCAGTTTCTAAATGAAAACTGGATTTTACTAATGTGAACAGTAAAAATGTTAACACAGATGCTGGTAAACATTTGAGGTTTGCTATGGTTTGAATAGTTCTCACCTATATATTTCTAATATAATCTCCAATGCAATAATCTCCAATGCAAAAATGTGGGGCCTTATAAGAAGTGTTCATACTAAAGACCTGCCATCTCACTAATGGATTGATGCTCCACCGAAAAAGCTTTCATCAGAAGGTCTGTGCCTTTCTCAACCATGAAGAGTTAATATTTATTAAATATATTAAAAACCTACTAGTACATTAGTATTGGACCTACCACAGTACAGAAGTTAAGAAAGGAATTTCTGTTCTTCACTAGTTACCTGACCTCTTATAGTCTGTTGCAGTAATACTATGAAGTTAAGTGACACTGCTGTCCACTTGGAATCTTTCTATCCTTTTATTTTCCCATCTTCGTTATTAGCTAATTTTAGTATTCTAATTACACTGTATCAAAACACAACATGTACTAAGTAAATAGAGGCATATATGTCATTCATTTTCAAATGAAAGACCCATTTACTTTAAATTCTGCTTCAAAATTTTTCTTGCTTTTGGTTGGATATATTGAGAATGTGTGTTTAATGTGTCTGGATCCATAAACATATGCTTAAATCTATCAATCAGTTGAGAAGGCAGGAGAAATTAATTATGCTAGTTGCCTTGAACTAATGACATGTAATTCTATTGGAGCAAACCAACCAAAACAACTATCATGAATATCAATATGTTAAAGCAACAAATAAACATTATAAATGTAATGGCATCCACCCTCTAGCACATATGAAAGTGTCTGGTAGAGTTAGCAGAGGTCAAGAGAATGAGCAAGATTTAAATGAGTAGAATGGTTAGAAAAATGATTTACACAGAGACACAAGGAAGTATGCTATTAGTAGGGAATAAAAATATAGACTTAAAATTATAGTAGTGGGACTTGAATTAGGAGAGAAAAAGAACTTTCACTTAATCTAAATTGGAGAAAGCCTTTCATTCCACCATGAGGAATTTTATAGTATTTTCTGAAACTGGAGAATCATAAATGTCATTCTTTTAGCTATGAATAGGATCTGGAATTAGTAAGAATGGTGTAGAACTTTTCCATATGAAGATACACTTTGACTTCGCTTTTGAGAGTGAAAATATGGAGAAGTAAGTTGATATAACATCAGTTTAGAAGGAAACTTTCATTCATTCAAGAGAGGGAGGGAGGGAGGGAGAGAGAGAGAGAGAGAGAGAGAGAGAGAGAGAGAGAGAGAGAGAGAGATCAAATATGGTTTGGGGAAGTGTTTCAGGGATGGACATGTGATTGACGACAGCTAACAATTGATGGACTTTAGATTTACTGAAGTTACTAGCACTGCCTCAAATGCAATCTATGCTTAGAATACGGGAAGAAATAATGGAATACAGAAAATGAGTGGCAACAGACTACTACAGTGCAAATGTACTGTACTAGACTGTATTTGTTGTGTCTACCAATGGTTTCCAGATGTCAGGATTGTCTTCCATCAGAGGTGGAAGCACAATAGGAACAGCTCATCAAAGCCTCAGGAAGAGAAATAAAGTAGGCAACCTATCTACTTTGGTGTGATATAATCAGGAAATTTTCTTCAAGAACTGTTTTCTTGCATAGGACCAAGTGATACAGTTAAATTTGAAATATGACTGAAAATAATGAGGTAGGCTTATGTAGTATCAACCAAAAGCCTCCAAGAGTATAAGGTTTTTCACTGTTTACAAGACCCTTACAGTGTCAAGTTTTTCACAGGGATAAGTAATATGTAACAGGCACTCAGTTAACTTTAAAGCGTAGGATTTCTCCCTATTTTCTATAGAAGTTATTATAATAAAATCATTATATAATGATTCTGATCTGTATAGCTGTAGACGTCATCAGTCACAACTGTTGGCTACTCAGTCCTGTAACACACACACACACACACACACACACACACACACACACACACAACCAAACAAAGAAACAACGACAAACCAAATAAAATGTATAATCTTATTCAACCACCAAATATCAACCACTCTGTATACTGTTAAACATCAAATTATTTCTAATCCACCCATTCAACTGTTTTCATTTCCTCATTTCATCTTTAATCTCTTTTTTTTTCATCCGACAGCTTTATACAAGTTTTACCTCTCAAACAGGTTACCCCACAGTGTAGCTACCATTTGAAATAGCATGAGTACTTCACATAAAAGCAACTTATAATCCTCGCTCTGTGGGAACTGTACTTAGATTTCCCATTAACACAGTGTGAAGTTATGTACTTAACTCTGTGCTCATTCAAATGAAAGTACATATGCAGAATGCACAGAAGTCTCCTTGAATAAGATATCAGGATTTTTTAACTTCTAGAATTGGCTGCCTCTTGGCTTACACCTTTTGATGAGAAACTACTGCTGTGAGAGACATCATTTTAATATTGTTCCATATTTTGGTGGTTGTATTATGAAAAATAAATGTTACCTGGTAATAATATTATCAGGCATTTTTTTCTTCCTATGGTACTTGTGAATTTAAATAGTTAGAAAGTTCTAATGTGTTAAAGATTACTTAAATTGTGACTACAAAACACACAGCAATATCAGTATATCTCTTGTGATGTAATACGTGACCAAAAGGTGTATTTTTGTTACTTGTCAACTACTGTATTGCTGTGACTCTACAGATACTCATATCATTGACATTAATTTCAACAATAGTTCCCTCTATATTTAATCTCTTATAAGACATCAGTAATGTGAGGGGTTTTCAAGTACTTTATACTTTACTGATACTATAACATAATATGCCTGAATTTTTTGATGTATTCATATTTCAAGTAGTTTAGGTATCAGTGAATTGTAAAACTAGAAACATTTTTTATTGCTATAATATAGAACCTTACCACACATTTGAAGTTGCTTTCTCAAGATCAACATACAGGATACTTTATAATCTATGATACTTTTAACAATCAAGTTTTAAAATTTAATAAATATATTAAGAGGTCATTTCATTCTTGCCATAAAGCTTATATACAGGAAACAAATACTTAGAAATATAGCTTATATACAGGAAACGTGGCAAATACTTGCCTTGGAAGTAAAGAGTGAGAGATAACAAACAGTATTCTAATTGTTTGGGAAGGATATGCTGCACTTAGCTGCATTTGTTCACACTAAGATGATATGCAATAAAGTAGACAGTGAACCTTACCTTGACATGTACATTAAGGAAACCAATACTCTGGAATTGAAATTGGTGGTTTCACTTTTAAATATCTATGAACGTTTTAAGATATGTGCTAGCAGTAAGGTTACTTAATCTATTATTTTAATTATGTACACCTTAAGGAAACATTTGGGAATCTGTTAGAGTATAGCTAAAATATGACGATCAGAAAGGGTTATAAAGTTCAGGTATGGTAGCTACATTACCCACCTTAATCTCTTTTTAAAATCACATGTAGAATCTATACACACAAGGAGTGCAAGAAATAAATGGCTATATTGTTTTGAAATGATTCCTAAAAGTCTTAATTTTGGACCATTTGACTTATATTATGATGAGATATTTGCAGATTCCCTGGTATCTAAAAAGGAAACTTCAAATTTCTCTTCAATTGTAATTTCCTTATCCACCCAATGTAACACAGGTTTCTGTATTTTTACCTTTTGACTATTTTGCTGCATTTTCTATCACATTTCCCAGGATCTTTCGCTGTTTATTTACTCTTTCTTTCCATGCAATATTTGTTATTAAAACTTAATACTCATTGTCATTAATATTTACCTCTATAACTACCATCTATCTGTCTGTCTTCTATTATATGTATATATATATATATATATACATATATATACATACATATATATACATATATATATGTATGTATATATATAACTACTATAATATAAAATCTTAACACCTATTATTTTACAAGCTGAATTTTTAAAAAAGATACTTGGAAGATATATTGTAAAATAGACAATGATTTTAATGTATATTGTTAGCAAAACCAAATATTCAATGAGAATTAGACATTTGTTTCTCATCTTGTACAAATTCAACTCAAAATGGATTGAATGACTAGATTTAGAACTAGAAATTATGAAAATATTACAAAGGAAAATGCTTCAAGATCTAGCAATGGGGAAGAATTTGTTTTAATATGGTTACTGAAAAAGCATAAAATAAAAAATAGACAAATGTTATTATATCATACACCAAAACCCCTTGTATTATTTGGCGCTTTTATACATGTACATAGTGAATGTTAATCATTTTGATCCCTTCCATTTCATCATCTTTGCCTTTCCATTTTTTCTTCTTACCAACAAACCACACTCAACCTTTCATGCAATTTTGTGTGTGATCCACTGAGTTTAACTTTCCTTGCCTAAGTATGGTTATGAAGCAAATTTTTAGAGAGAGGGAAATTTATCATTGACTATAGCACGGGGGAAAATAAGAAGCTCTTTCCCAACGAACTTAATTGACAATAGCTTTTCAGGGGAAACTTTATTCCACGTGTGATAAAATGGAGAGGGGCTCAGTCTTGAGAGCATACATGAATGCACCTGCTATAGAATACATGGGTGTCTTTTTGCCACATACTTCACTCTCTTCAAACTGTTAGATTCTTACTATCCTCTCTTGTGTAAGGTTCCCTGAACCTTGGATGGCATAACCTGTCTGCTTAGATGGTCAAGTAGTTATGAAGCTAGGATGGGAGAAATGTTTGTAAACTATAATTCATTAGGCAAGAGAATTAACAAACTCTACTTTTGCACCACTTTGATGATATGCTTTCAGAGAGATTATACTTTTATGGAGGTAATGATTTATCTTTTCCAATTACTTATATTTTCCAATAATTAAAGTCTACTCTAACTACCTAGAAAATGACTGAGTCTGACTGTTTGTTTTCATGGTACAAACGAGGCTCTGATTGTTTTTCTACTGTGGAATGATGCTCCCTGCTAGTTTTAAAGGATTGTTTTTTATGCTTCACTGTGTCTGTGTCATCAACACAGATGGGAGGAGATGCACTTGGAATACATGGATAACAATGTGTTTCTTCAATATGACCTGGCCTTTGCACTGGGGTAGGAATGAGGCTAATTCTCCTTGCCCTATCTGCAGTATAAATCACAGAATATATTGAAACAAATGACACTTAGAAAATCAGAGTAGTAAAGTGCACAGGTAACTCAATGAAGCACAGGAGACTGTTGGAGTTTACAATTATATAGGTAAGTCAAGTTTATAAGAAACTCTTGGCTGAAGATTCCAGATAATTGAAATTGAATGCTTAAATAATAGTGATTTTGATTCTGTGGCAGGTCTTGTCCCTTCCTCTATACCTTGCTTCATAATTCATAGATTGGTAAATTTTATGCCTGTGAGTAAAATGAGAGATTAAAGATGATACTTTGAAAACAAGTGAATGAAGTGACTCCTCTAGAATTTCATAGCTAAGTGTGAGGGATAGGCTATGAAGTAGTAGATCTCAAAACAAACGTCCTTGGGCAAATATGCAAGCCTTAACTTTTCATATCAATTCTTCTGATTTTGTATGACCTCTTTTTCTAACTTTTTAATACAGGAAGAGCTGTTTCTGCTATTCTTTCATTGACAACATTAGAAGCAGAACGGAGCTGTGTACTCCACTCCATTTATAGGTTCTTTTATTAATCAGTTTATTCATTTAAATTTCAAATGATATCTCCATTTCCAGTTACCCCTACACAATCCCCCATCCAATCTCCCATCTCCCACATTCCCTTTGCCTCTATGAGTTTATATTTTATGTTCTTTAGTGGTTTTCACATTTAGTTATATTTAATGTTTATTTTTAAATGGCAAACTAATGCTTTACACATCCTCACATACTAGTGGCTCTGTATAAGCATCATTTTTAGTATCTAAATATCTGACCTTATAATACTTAATATTTTAGAGAGTTTAGAGTCTTCTGTAAGTAGAAGATCATGATTTAGTATGAGAACATTGTAAAATCAATAAATTAAAAAGCTTCTGCATTGTATGACAGTGGTGTCTCTACTTCACAGGAACTGACTCCCTATTTTTCAGTTTTATTTATTTTTTGTTTCATTTTTAATGGAATTTTGCTCTGATATATTAAATTGTTGTCAATCTAGCTTAATACAGTTATTTTTATCCAAATAGCTGAGTTCAGTCCTGCAGATTTAAAACTTAAGAAGCCCATTTGTATCATTGCACTCTTTGTCATCACCACAGGATAGTGGTAGCACTTCAGTTACAAAGTAGACAGCATGGGGAAGGTCGGACATAGGTCCCATCTTCCATTTCTCTTCTGTCTTCTCATCTGGCTTCATTGTGGAAGGAAACATCATCAAAGGAACTTCTTAGACACGAGCAAAAAATGAATTATTCTTCTTTTCTACCTAAAAAAATGGTGGCATGTTATGTGTCCTCCAAATAAAAATGATGGGATTCTACAACCTAGCCCCTTGAAGAGGAGTTAATTCCTAGCCATTCACTATCTTTTGTTGCAGCCTGAGCTGCTCCACTTTGGACAGCCAAAATGTTGAGGACCACTCTGTCCCACGTTTGGGACCCAAAATGTTGCGGCCCTCTCCACTCCACGCTTGGGGGCCAAAATGTCCCGGAGCACTCTGTTGCTTTGGTCTGCGGGTCAGGGTCTAGCGAGAGAGGGAGAGAGAGAGAGAGAGAGAGAGAGAGAGAGAGAGAGAGAGAGAGAATGAGAATAAAGGGGAAGAGACTCGAAGAATGGAGACAAGACAGAGGTTCTGATCAAATCTCAAGTCTCTTTTATTGAAGGGAAAGCTGGGGTATTTATACGATTTTGCCACATGCCTTGCAGATGTGGATATGACTTAAGCTTTTACAGGTGTGTATAGCATGGATAGCACATGCACCTTATAGGCATGTATGGTGTGGCTAGCACATACACCGAATGCTTTGCAGGCATGGACACCACATGTGCCCCACAGCTGAGGGCACCAAACAACAAAACAAGACATGTGTGATATCAGAGTGCACTTCAGCTGCTGCAGGCTGTTGAAAAACAAGTCTCATGTCAGGGAATATGGCTCAAGATGGCTGTAAAGCTGATAGCCACTTTCTGCTAAAAGTTGGCTCCCAACAGGTCTCCTTTTTAAATTATTTTTCAAAAGGGAAGGCTGGAAAAACTTATGGAAACTGTGCCTGTCTTAGGTTGGAACAAAGGACCCCAGCTTCCCTTTCCTGTCCTTGGATACTCAATAGCCATTGGTTGAGCTCCTGTCTTAGGATGGTGAGGCCTCCCTTTTTAGGGGCAAGGGTCTTGAGGTGTTCTCTTACCCATCATTGACTATCCAGCTTAGCACGTAAATTAGAGGTTAATCCTCGTGAGTCTTGATGACAGAGGTTTCAGAATCCCCAACTTCCAGCTTGTAATAATGGACCTGTATGGGTTTCATTTGAATGTCTATCTGTTGTCTTATAAAAGCCATCTGTTTGTTGAACAGCATGAACCCAAGGGACAAGAGACTTAACAATGCCTGAATAGTCAGTATAAAAGTAACACTCGTTTTTAAGGGCAACACACAGAAATGCAGAACTGATCATAACAAAACAAATAAGGAAATCTCAAACCCAATAAACAACTATAGTAACTGCGGTACTGAGTTTTCTCCTGGGTCTAAACAATGTTCCCCACTAAATCAAAATTTGAGGAACCAAGAGTCCAATAGAGCCACCCTGGAGATGCAGGTGGTGATGTCTCCTTCAGCACTGAGAACTTCCCAAGTCAGGTTTGCTTGTTGATCTGTTCCAGTTTGAAGGCAATTGTGAAGCATCTTCATGTTTCCTTCATATTTCCTGCAAAGAAAAATACGCTTCTCAGGGGTTTTCTCCTCCCTGAACTTGTTATTGTTGTCTATTTGTTTAATCAGTCTCTCTGGCAGCCAACGTGCAGCATCTGCAGTTTGGGAATATATGCAAACAGAACCTCTTCCCCAGATAAGCACTGTATCTGTCCCATTCCAGATTCCAGTTAATGGGTTTTTCCAGGGGACTATTGCAAAATTCTTTTTGGTATCAGGATGCCAGAATCTATCTGCAGAAGATTTTCCTTCAGATTCATTAGGGCTGCACACAATCAATCCCAACTGGGATAACAGATCTAGGCCCCAGAGATTAATAGGAAGGCCTGAGATGACATAGGGTTGTATATTTCCTGTATTTCCTTCTTTATCTTTCCAAGTTAGACCCTTAGAGCTTTGTTGTGGATTTTGACTTTGGCCAATACCCCTTAAATTGGTTAAGGTTGTGGTCAGAGGCCAGGTGGCAGGCTAATCACTTTGTTTTAGGATAGTCACATCAGCTTCTGTGTCAACCAAGCCTTGGAATGTCTTTCTATCCAGCCATAGTGTCATCATAGGTTTTTGTTTAACTATAGGCTGTACCCAGTATGCATCAGAGGAACCAAAACCTTGATCCTCTTTTAGGATTCTTATATTTGTGATTAGTAGGGAAAAATTGAAGTAACAATAGTTGAGCTATCCTCCTTCCTGTAGGAATTGTGACTATATTCTGAATTGCCTAGGCCATTACCTTAATCTCACCTTGATAATCATTGTCTATAACTCCAGGAAAAATTTGTGGTACCTCCATAGTAGCACTGCTTCTTCCCACTATCAGACCAAACACATTTGGATAGAGCAGTCCAAACACTCCAGAGGGTAAGCCCTGAGGTCCCATTTCTCGGGTTAATACTGTGTGGGTGGCACAACTGAGGTCCAGTCCTGTGCTTCCTGGTGTTGCTCGACTAAGTTCAGAAAGGGATTAGTGTTTGCTGGTATGAAACTGACTGCTCCATATGCCTGTTTTGGCTTGTGTTGGTTCAGGTCCTGAGCTGGAGGGACCTATGTCAGAACAGAGTCTGATATACCCTATAAGGTCTATCTTTTTCCTATAGGGTCTAATGGCCACTTGGCAGGCAGAATTGGTATTTTCATATGCAAGTTGTTTCACATAATCTACACCTGCCTCTGCATTACCAAAAATCCTCACTGCTGTTGTCATTAATCTATGAACAAAGTCAGAAAATTGTTCATCAGGCCTTTGCCTGACTGCTGTTAAAGATGCACCAGGGTCTCCCTTTACCAGGAGTTTACGCCAAGCCTTTATGGCTACATTTTGAATTTGAGCATTTAAACCTGGGTCATATTGCATCTGGTTATTGCTAGAAGCAAATTGCCCTTCTCCTACTAAGCCATCAAAGGACCAACCATTGCCTGCCTGAATATTTCTCCTAGCTGTCTCTTTACAATTCTCATGATACTCTGATTTCCAAATAAGATAGTCTCCACTGCTAAGAACTGCTCTCACTAATGTATTCCAATCACTAGGAGTCAGCCACTCCTCTGCAACAAACTCTAAAATTGCAAGAGTAAAGGGAGAAATGGCACCATATTGAGATATGGCATTTTTTAAATCTTTAATAATTTGAAAATTAAACCCTATGTGATGTCTCCAAGCAACCCCTTGAGCATCTCTGGTCTCTGATACAGGGAAAGACTCAACCTCTCCCTCCTCTTTCTGATCTGTGGCTAAATTAAAGCTAGAAGACAGAGACCATCTTTGGACTCCGGGTTGAGGAACGTGAAAATCCTTGGGATTTTCGCAGTTGGCCTCTTGTGACCTCTTCCCTGTCCTTAATTTTTGTAGCTGATTAATTAAGTCCTGATACTCTTTTTCCAACTCTATTAGTTCTTTAAGAATAGAAATTTTATCCTGTAACTCCTTTCTGGGATCTACAACCACTGTCTCCACTGCGGGAGCCTCTGGAAGTAGAGGTACACCTGGGAGAGGGCCTTTGGGAAGAGGGACATTCAGGGTCATAATGTTTGACTTCTTCTTCCTCTAGGTCAGCACATTCTGGTTCTGACAAATTGTCATCAACCTTTGGTTGTTTTTTTTTTTTGGATTCTAATTTTGGAAACATACATTTCTTTTTATTTTGAACATGAAAGACAGCATTCAAACAACAAAACAAAAGCAGGCAATTAACATAAGTGAGCAGCAAACAACAAAACAAAAACAGAGAGTTGAGTTCAGGCTGACTTATTTCTTGCCCCATTTTCATTATACCTTTCTCCACGAGGAAATCAGCAGATTCTTCTTCCAGTAATGTCCCTCAATGGGTCTCTCGTTCCCACTGCCTCTCGTTGAGCACCAAAAATGTTGAGGCCCGTACTGCCCGGCTTTGTGGGCCAAAACCTTGAGGACCACTCTGCCCCACGTTTGGGACCCAAAATGTTGCGGCTCTCTCTGCTCCACAGTTGGGGGCCAAAATGTCCCGGACCACTCTGCCACTTTGGTCTGTGGATCAGGGTCTAGCAAGAGAGAGAGAGAGAGAGAGAGAGAGAGAGAGAGAGAGAGAGAGAAAGAGAAAGAAGATAAAGGGGAAGAGACTCAAAGAATGGAGACAAGACAGAGGTTTTGATCAAGTCTCAAGTCTCTTTTATTGAAGGGAAATTTGGGATATTTATATGCTTTTGCCACATGCCTTGTAGGTGCGTGGATACCACGTGCCTTGCAGGTGTGGATATGACTTAAGCCTTACGGGCATGTATAGCGTGGCTAGCAAGTGCACCTTACAGGCATGTATGGTGTGGCTAGCACATGGCTAGCATGTGCACTGCATGCCTTGCAGGCGTGGACACCATGTGGGCACTGCAGCTGGGGGCACCAAACAACAAAACAAGACATGTGTGATATCAGAGTGCACTTCAGCTGCTGCAGGCTGTTGAAAAATAAGTTTCATGTCAGGGTATATGGCTCAAGATAGCTGCAAAGCTGATACCCACTTTCTAGTAGCTTTCTGCGAAAAGTCGGCTCCCAACAATCTTTTACTATTTGTAACTTCTTAAAAGACCTGGTCACTGCCTCTGGTTCATCTGCTGCTTCTTCTAATGTGTATTCTCATATTCTTCACTGCCATGACCTTCAAAACACTGTATCCCCAGTTCCCAGATTCTACAACCTCCCTCAGGGTACATTTGAGAGCAACATTCCTTACAGGAAATAGAAACAAAGAGGAGTACAAGTGTACCTTTTTTTTTTTCCTTTAAGTTCTTCATTTTGTGAGGTCTTAGACATTGAAATTTCTTCCATCTTTTGGTTACATGAAAATGTAAGATGATTCATTCTATACTCAGAACCGACAGGAAAGTAAAATGTACTTTCTGTTTCATTTAATCCTCCAGTATCATTCTGCAAGATTCTTTTAAGACGTTCAAGTCTAACAGAGTATGAAGAGAAGTAGTTCATTCTTTTCTCACCCCCAAACCACCTTCTTTTCTCCATACACTTTTATTTTGTGTCAGCTGGCATTTGGAATAGGCTGTTTGTTGGGGCTATCTTTAAATCTAATTTTATAGTTTGACCCTTCTTTACAAATGTTCTTTACAGATTGGTTAAACCTCGAGGACAAAGGATATTGGGAGTTAAAATGTAATGGACTATATGCTTCTAATCTCTCAGAAGCTTTGCTTCCAGTTTAAAAGTCCTTCCTAATCTCAATTAGCATTTTGTTTTCTGGGGAGTATTACATACTCTAGGAGTAGTCTTCAAAAAGAAGTGGCAGCAGATACACCTATGATAGTCAAGATAGCCACCCTGATCAAAAGAAGAGATTATGTAAAGTTTTGTCAAAATGCTGTACCAAAGACCAGCCTTGACATGGAGAGGGGTTCTGAGAAATGGTTGTCTGGGAACAGTGAAACAAATGACTAGAAATCAAATTGTGGGTCCAAGTTGGTGGCCTATGTTCTATGACAGCTTTTCAGCCTGCTTCCTCTATCTTCTGCTTTGTCTTAGATCTAACTTTCTCGCTCAGTCTCCAGACAGATCTCTCTTTTTATTCTGCTTTGAGGCAGTTCTCCAAATGGTTCTCTCTTGCTATTCTAAAAAAATTCTCTGGAAAGCTTATCCCTTGCAAATCATAAGCAATTGATATTTTACATATCAATCCAGTCATTTACTTCAGGTTTCCTTTTGATTATCCTATGAATCAACATCCAGTGACCCCAGCTTCCTAATTCTTAGGTGACATTAAGTTCTTATAACACTGCAAAAGAAGTCAGAGATCTACCTGCTTCTGTTAATCACAGACAATAAGCTAGCATGTGGAACTCCAGTTCTGAAATAGACATTCCTACCACACTGGGGCCTAACTTTGCTCTGTCCCAGGCCAATCCTTGAACTCAACAAGTTGTCTGCCTTTGTAAGCATAAACAAAAACCTGTGCTGGTGGGATCTCCTATGATCACCACTTCCTCAGTCTCTTTATTTTTCTTTTTTTTATTCTGCTTGGAGATAGTTCTCTATCTTTCCTGTTCTCTATTCTATTTTTGTATATTCTAAATTGCTCTATTAAATTCCCATACTTTTACAAAACTAAGACATTTTACATGTGCAATAAATTTCTGTATATAATCTTTTCTTAGTATCTTTCTGACAAGCTGGCTCATAGTGTGGTGGCCTCTGTTACTTTAGATTCGTGAAGCCCCTCATACGGTTCATATCGCATCCTTATATTCGCATAGTAGAGAAATTATGTATTTTATAACTAATTTTTATGGTTCTTATCCAAAGACTTAAGGGCTGTCCTGAGGGTCCCAGCATTTACCATTTAGCTGAAACATTCACCATGCCTTCACCTTTCAGACTCCTGCTGTCTCTGATTATCATGGAGTCAGCATGAACAGGGAAGACATAACGTAGGAATGTAAAATATATACATTATTATATAAACAAGCTTCATGTCCATGGCAGCCATATACATTCCTGGGTGCCCACATCTACTGTTCCTGTTACAGGGGCATGAACTATCTCATTTTGTCCCCATCAAGGCTATGCCAGGTTCGGCAATGTTATGAGCTCACACAAAGTGCAATAACTAAATTGGATGCACAGTTAAGTTAAATAAATCTGAACAGTCACAAGTACAAACAAAGTGTGTGCACATACATTCCCAGACTTCTATGTGCTTGTGTGTGCATATTTATAGGACTAATACTATAATATGTAAGTACATATATTATATACATTTATGTATTTAGTAATTTAATAAGGGATGAATAATGGTTGGGGTTTTGCTTGGCTAAGTAGTGAAAAATAACTGTGAAAACTAGAAAGAAGATGCTTATCCTAAAGGCAAATATCATATTCTGCACTCTCATTAGAAAATCTATTCTAATATTTTACCATGCCTTGTTCACTGTTTCATAATGTTTATTTTCTATTTTAAGTCTACTTATTTTATGTTACATGCATATCAATGCTTTCTTCATGTATATGTGTACGTCCTGGAACTGTGTGTTACAAATAAAGGCCAGACAAGGAAGCCTAATCTCATGAACAGGGATTAGAGATGACTGTGAGCTAACATATGAGTTCTGGGAACCAAATTTGTACCTTCTACAGTAGCAAAAAGTGATCTTAATCAGAGCAATCCCAGCCCCCAGTATATTTTCTTACACCCTTTGAAGGTTTTATTCAGGAGTACTCACTTCCTTTGAAAAGATTCAATGGACATTCTTTGTCATAATTTTGTTTGTCACTGTTGGTTGATTTCCTCTCCTTAGCATGCTTTTTTGCCTTTAACTCCCCCAGTCTCTTTTATATGTACTACTTGTATCATCTAGCATAATACTTAAAACACTTGCAGTTTCCAGTTAAATTCATAATGAAGGAGCGCATTCATACATAGAAAAATGCATTCAATAGACTAACTGGGGGAGAACTTTTTTATTGGATATTTTCTTTACATTTCAAATATTATCCCCTTTCCCGGGTCCCCCCATCCCAATCTCCTAATCTCATTCCACCTCCCCTACTTCTATGAGGGTGTTCCCCTACCTACCCACTCACTCCCACCTCTCCTCTTGAACACTGGGGCATTGAGCCTTCACAGGACCAAGGGCCTCTACTCCCATTGATGCCTGACAAGTCCACCTCTGCCACATATGTGGCTGGAGCCATGGGTCCCTCCATGTGTACCTTTGTTTTATGGTTTAATCCCTGGGAGCTCAGGTTGGTTGATATTATTGTTCTTCCTATGGAGTTACAAACCCATTCATCTCCTTCAGTCCTTTCTCTAACCCCTCCATTGGGACCCCATTGGGGACCCATGATCAGTCCAATGGTTCATTACGAGCATCCCCTCCGTATTTGTCAGGCTCTGGCAGAGCCTCTCAGGAGACAGCTATATCAGGCTCCTATCAGCATGCACTTATTGGCATTCACAATAGTGTCTGGGTTTGGTGACTATATATGGGATGGATCTCCAGGTGAGGCAGTCTTTAGATGGCCAATGATTATTTTTTATTAGATATTTTATTTACACTTCAGATGCCATCCCCTTTCCCCATTCCCCCCCACCTTAGAAAACCCCTATCCCATGCCCCCCTTTCCTTTTTGCATTTATACATTTTTTTAAAATAATGTTAATCATAAGCGTTATAAGTTTGGAATTGTTCAATCAGAGGTGTAACCCACTGACCAACCTAGATATAACAACTATCTTTGACTGGTGGAGATACTTGAACCTCTGCCTCCCTGTCTCCCCCCTCTTTCTCTCTTTCATTACCTAGCTTCTCCTCTCCTTCTTCTTCTCCTCTTCTTACTCCTTTTCTTCCTCTCAGTACTCCTCCTACCTTAGCTCCTCCTACACACCACCCTTCCTGTTAAAATGAAACTTTTCTCTCAAAATACAATTAGAGCATAATTATGCCAATTTGTACCAATGAGTTACAAGATAGTCCTAATACCCAGTCCATCATTTTGTTGACTAACCAGCACCTCTGTCATTTATCCTAACTAAAACATTTAGTTCTGAACCTGGCTTTAGGATGAATGTCAGCTGACGACCATCCACTCAAATCTTTTCTCTTACGGTAAATAGCTATAAGTTTTCAACCCCGTCAGAAATCCAGAATGACTGAGTTAACTATAATTGTGGGAAGCACAAAGCATAGCTTCTAAAACTTAGCCAATTTATAGAGACCTCTGAACACCTGAAAAGCCCCTATACTACCGAACGTTGGAGCATCAAATCTTCAGCCTTCTGGCCCAGAATCATCTGACAGACCTTGGTGATGCAGGATTATTAAGGACTGATTACTCTGTCTAGGCAGATATAATCAGTCGACTATTCTGCATGTGTGTCCTTTTCTGGACAGTAATTTGTCTGTAGATGGAGAGAGGCAATTCTTGCTTAGTGGCTGTTACCACACAACTGGAGTAATTCCAAGGATGCTCAATTTCTTCTTAGAATCCATGACAGGAAGCTGTCAGGAGCAGACAGGTCTCTAATCAATATGAACATTAATATATAAATATTTGTAGCATCAGTTCTATGGACTTCTGATGTTTTGAAAACCAACTATCCATGTAAGGTAACCTGGACTGTTTTCCGTTAACTCCTCTCAGCTATTTCTAAGTAAAATATGGAAAACACCCTAACAATAAACTAAAAAACATGAATTTGCTATAGTCCCTTAACTCATAGATTAACCGTCCCAAATCAGTTAAAAAAGGGCTGGGTCTAGGCATTGTATTCCTAAATGTGTTATACAGGCACAATGCCCATGAGTGTATCAATATTCATCTCATTTTTATATTAATAAGAGGCTCGTACCAATGAAAACCTTAAATTTGAGATCAAAGTAAATTTTGTACCATTTAAGAAATTATAACTTCATCTTGATTATAATTATACAGATTTCTACCAGTAGGTTATGGCTATGCAGTAAGTCCTAGCTAATCCCCCCTGTTCCAACAAAACCACTACTTGTCCCTAGAAAGACAGACCATTATTAATCACATTAGTCCCCAAGCTCAGGGAATAGGGGCGCTGACTCTTCTTTAACTTCTTCAAGCTGATTAAGGGCGTTGAGATTTTAGAGGAGGGGTCGGGGGGAGAGTAAGTTGATAAGCCTCTGATGCTGTGTCTTCACTGAATCCAGATGGAATTCCAGGACATCAGAGGTTTGGGCAGGTCTTGATGAGTAGATACACCAAGGCTGTGTATTCTGCAATATACAATTCTCAGAACAAGTTTTAGTATCAAGAAAAAAAAAAATTCCCACCCCCAGGGGGCTGACATTTTTTTTTTAAAGATGATGGTTCTGAAGACTTTTTTTTCCCCGCTTGTTAAAATTGGTTGTAGTATTTACGTTTCAGATTTTATCCCCTTAGCCTACTTCCTCCCACCACGCAGAAACCTATCCCATCCCCCTCCTCATGCTTCTATGAGGCAGTGACCGCACCTACCCCCCTCACTATCCCCTCCCCGCCCTCACATCCCCCCCACTGTGTGTTCATTCATTCATTTTTCATTCATTTTTTTATGGGACAGGGCCATCCTCCCCTACATATACCTCTGGAGTCTTGGGTCTCTCCCTATGTGTTCCCAGGCTGGTGGTTTAGACCCTGGGGGGCTCTGGTTGTTTTGTATTGTTGCTTTCCACCTGGGGTCAATAACAGATTAGGTGGCTGTACATGGGGTGAATACCCAGGTGGAAAGGTCTCCTGATGGCCCCTCCTTCAGTTTCTGTTCCATGTTTTGTTTCCCTATTTGCTCCCTTGAGCATTTTTATTTCTCGTTCTAAGTAGAACTGAGGCATCCCCTCTTGGTCGTCCTTCTTCATGAGCTTCATGTGGTCTGTGGGTTGAGTCTTCGCTAATCCAAGCTTTTGGGCTAACATCTGTGGAGATATGTTTGTGTAACTATCTTCTTTTGGGGTTTTTGGAAGATTACTTTTTTGCTTTTTCTAGGTTGTAGTTTCCCTCCTTGTGTTGGAGTTTTCCACCAATTATTCTTTGAAGTGCTGGATTTGTGTTGAGATACTGTGTAAATTTGGATTTGTCATGGAATATTTTGGTTTCTCCATCAATAATGATTGACAGTTTTGCTGGGTATAGTAGTCTGGGCTTGCATTTGTATTCTCTTAGGGTCTGTATGATATCGGTCCAGGATCTTCTGGCTTTTATGGTCTCTGGTGAGAAGTCTGGTGTAATTCTTATAGGTCTGTCTTTATATGTTACTTTGCCTTTTTCCCTTACTGCTTTTAGTATTTTTTCTTTGTTTTGTACATTTGATGTTTTGACTATTATATGGCAGGAAGTATTTCTTTTCTGGTCTAAACTATTTGGAGTTCTGTAAGCTTCTTGTATATTTATGGACATCTCTTTCTTTAGGTTAGGGAAGTTTTCCTCTATAATTTTGTTGAGGATATTTACTGGTCCTTTTAGTTGGGAGTCTTCCCCCTCATCTATACCTATTATCCTTAGGTTTGGCCTTCTCATTGTGTCTTGGATTTCTTGTATACTTTGGGTTAGTAGCTTTTTGTATTTTGCATTTTCTTTGACAGTTGTGTCAATGTTTTCCATGGTATCTTCTGCACATGAGATTCTCTCTTCCATCTCTTGTATTCTGTTGGTGATACTTGTGTCTATGACTCCTGATCTTTTTTTTTAGGTTTTCTATCTCCAGGGTATTGTCCTTTTGTGATTTCTTTATTGTTTCTACTTCCATTTTTAGATCTGCATGGTTCTGTTTAATTCCTTTTCCCATTTGGTTGCATTTTCTTGAAATTCCTTAAGGGATTTTTGTGTTTCCTCTTTAAGGGTTTCTATCTGTCTACCAGTGCTCTCCTTAAGTTCTCTGAGAGTGTTATTTATGTCTTTCTTAAAGCCCTCTATCATCATCATGAGAAGAAATTTTAATTCTGATTCTTGCTTTTCTGGTGTGATGGGGTGTTCAGGGCTTGCTCTGATGGGGGAGCTGGGTTCTGATGATGCCATGTAACTTTGGTTTCTGTTGCTTACATTCTTGCTCTTGCCTTTTGCCATCTGGTTAACTCTAGTGCTGCCTGTACTTGCTGTCTCTGACTGAAGCCTGTCTTTCTAGTTATCTAGCTTGTGTCTGATCTTCTAGGGGTCCAGATGTCTCTGTGATCTTTTCCAGCTGCACTGATTACAGTGGTACCTCTAGGATGCCTCAGGATATGGTGCCTCCAAGGTAGTAGTCCAGCTAGGTGTCTGCTGTTCTGGGTGCAGTGTCTCCTCTAGAATATCTCAGGATATGTTGTCTGAACCTCTGAGTTCATTTGTTCCTCTGTGTCTCTGTGTTGAGTGGACCTTCCAGTATATCTCAGGTGGAATCCGGGGTCCACACAACAGCAGACCTGGCAGAGGTCTGATCTAGGCCTCAGATCTGAGAACTAGTTTCTAAGACACTGTCCAAGTTAGAGCACCTGGGATCCCTGTCTCCTCTGGGTTCTTGGAGGTTGGGGGCAGAGCTGCCACCCAAGATCTGCTCAGTGCTCTGGCCCAGTCTGGAAGGAACCAGTGTTCCAGGCCGGGAGTGACTTCCTGGGTCCTTTTGGTTCCCAGTTACCCCCTGTTTAGGGCGGGCCTTGCTGTCTGCTTACCTAGGATACTGCCTGAGTTCGAGCTCCTGGGATCCCTGCTTCCTCTTTGTTCTTGGATGTTGGGGGCAGAGCTGCCACCAAAGATCTGCTCAGTGCTCTGGCCCAGACCGGAAGGAGGCCAATGATTTTTTAATACTGAAGCTAACTTTCTGGAAAATTTTCTTCACCCACCTACTCTTTCCGATAGTCTCCCCTGGAAGAGTCAGAAGGAGTCTAGCCTTCCAATAAGCATATAAGCTAATCAAAGTGTTGCTAGTCCAGAGAGCCTTCTACTTCACTGTTACCTCACCTCCCAGACTCATCTTACTGAACAGAGCTGAATAATTATGATATCCTATTATTACAAAATAAGTAAACTCAAATTGATTCATTTACTTCCCACTTTTTTTTTTTTTATCTCATCTCATTTCATCAGCTAAATAAATGAACACAAATGTCCAAAAATTGAATAAAAACAATTCAAGCAGAAAAATGGTCTAAGAAACAACTCTCTATGACATTGCTATTGGAATGGCATTCTCTGGCTGCCTTAAAGTATTCTTAAATTCTGTTAAAATAATATTTAGTTAACAGTTGTCTGTGTTCAACTGGCTCTCATATTGTAAATTTACTAAAGTCCATGTGTTGTTAGGAGCTTTGCTATGTAATAAGAAATAGCAAGATGTATAACAGATTCCTGGCTTTCAACCTGATTTTCAAGCATCATTATAGAGCTAGTATAATACCAGCATCCTGTGTACATTCAAGCATGACATTGCCACAAGCTGCTGTTCTCTGAGTTACACAGAAGAAAATGACAAATTCAGCTCTCCCAAAAGGCTCAGGTAGTGTAAGAGTTTCCTCTGTGAATTTTGTATTCTCAATCACAAATAGATCAACTATGGATCACAGGTCTAATCCAGGTCTGACTGCTTTGGTCTTAAAACATACTCATATTCATGTGATTTATTTTTCTGCCCTGAATAACACTCTGTTCAGTGGAAATATCTCTAGACTGGAATCCATCCAGTGTTATCTCTCTAAAAATCTAGAAGCATATAAAGTATGCTCTTTTCTTTTCACAGTTAACTGTTCTTCTTTGTTTTAACAATCCACTGCTTACTGGCTTGCTCCCCATGGCTTGCTCAATCTGCTTTCATTATATGAACCAGGACCACTGCCAGCGCAGGGATGTCCCATTCACAATGGCCTAGCACTCACAGTCAATCACAAAAAAAGTAACCAACAGGCTTTAGGGCCTACAGCCTGATCTTATGGAGGCATTTTTTCAATTCAGGTTCCTTCCTCTCAGATGACTTTTAGCTTGTGTCAAGTTGAAATAAAACAGGTTTATCCTGTCTTCCATGAGAGATGCTCTGTCTATGTTCCAGTTGCCTGTGTACTTCCACACTCCCCCATTCTGTGTCTCAATTCTTTAATTTATACTTCTATAAACCTGTTAGTCCAAAATGCATTAACAGTAAATTTAAACACCTGGTTATATTAATTAGAAGCCACAAATCAGATATGGCACAGCTCCTTTTCATGATAATATCCCTATTTACAAACAGATCATTGTTCTCTTGATAGCTGACCATAAGAATACATGGCCAGATATCTGGGAATAGATAGTACTAAGAGACTTCCAAATGTGATTATTTTTAAGAGTACTGAAACTAGAAACTGAAAGATAGATCCCACTGAAACATGTTTGAGAAAGTGAATCTTATGAACTATGGCTTTGGATGCAGAAAAGTGTCCTTTGACAGCTATAGTAGTCAAAAATACTAATAATTAGAATATATAATAATTAGAGATGATGAGCCAGCAAAAAATGAAAGATACAACTGAGAATGCATTAAAATTAGGATATAAGTAAAGCAAATCAACTAAGGTTTGTTTTATTTACTAAAATATGTATTTTGAATTTGTGTGTGATTGTGGTTGAACAGGACTCTAGGTGTCATGTTCTGTGACCCTGTCAGTCTACCTGAGCCCCATCTGATGCTCAGTGTCACAAATGATTTTCCTTAGGATGTGTTCTCAAGGATAATTTTCATTGTGTCCTGAAATTTAGTTTAGGTTTTCTTCTTAATTTTAACTACTCCAATAAAGTTTGACCAGGGTACAATAGAAATTGTGGAGGACAAATGTTGCAAAATAAATGTAAGAAACATGGCTTCAAAATATGAGATTTAAAGGATCCACTTTCTTCTTTTGACTAGAAGACCCCCAAATTTGTGTATCATCTATTTAAACTATGAAACATAGAGATTATGTTTCAGTAAACCTGAAGTAAGACCCAGGAGTTTGAATTTGTAGTCATCTGTCAGATGCCATCGAGGTGTCCATCATTGAAGCTGGACCAGTCCTCCCTTCATGCAACACAGTAGTGGGTATTTAGTTTAAAATGAGTTGAATAGATAAATAAAAAGTGCTAATAGATTTGATGCATTTATTAACTTACTCTCTTATTTAAAAACATTTCTCAATAAGTACTTTTCCTGTCCTTGGTAACACAGCAGACTCATAGAAAAGATATGGTTTATATGTTTCATACTATCCAAATAAAATGAAATCTAATAAAGGGTTGACAAGTAGAAATACCATTTGAAATATTATATGTCATTAAAGTAGTAATAGACAGTAGGTAGAGAAGTGATTAATTCCCAAGTCTAAAACATATTTGTGTATCCTCATCTGAAAAACAAACCCCAGATTAAAATAATTTTTATTCTATATGACCATTATGTCAATGGAATTATATGAATTTTGATAACATCTATTCAAGCAGTAGGATTTGTTAATCTCCTTCTGGCCTCATTTGGCATGGTTTAGTATATGAGTAGTTTACCACTCTTATTTCTTTTTTGGTACCTCTTCAATGTGTCTAGAACTCTACATTCATCTATGAAATCTGTTCAATCAAAACTTTAAACTAAAAGCATAGAGTCTTCTCCTTTAAGATTCACCCCCTCCTAAGAATTCAGAGACCTGTTTGGAATGACTAAGGTCTCCATTCTGAGAGTCATGAGCAAGGTTGGTCCCTTTGTCAACCTGTGAGGTATATTCTGGAGTGATGTGATCTAAAAAGATCCTCAAATTATTTTACCATATTTGTTTAGTTACCAAAAATATATTTTACTAAGATTAGAGAGTCTAAATAAATTTTAAATGATATGCCAACAAATTTCTTGGATATCTGAAGCATGTTAGTGGACACAGTTTTCGTGCTAAGGATCACAGAAAATTCTACATGTCAGATAGGCAGGAAAAAGTGGTGAGGCAATTTGGCTGATAAATTGCAAATAGTTTTCTACTTAGTTTTACAATTCAAAAACTGTTTTGAGTCACAGAGTATGTAAATGATTTTTTAAAAAATGATAAGAAAAGGGAATAAATTTTAGATTTCTGCACATTGACCAAAGGTCCTCTAGATTGCTCCTGGAGAAACATCCAGACTGACAATCTCTGTATAGGGCTCTAGTTCTCCAATTGCTGCTTGATTGCTCGGCATATGCAACTTCATGGGAAAAATATAGAAATCAGAAAATAAACCTATTGGTCTTGGCAATCGGCACCAGCATTTTGTTTTAACTGGGTGTTAAACACGTAAAACAGGCAGGAGCCCAGTGACTCAGCTTTAACAATCTCATTTAAAAACATTAGTTCTTTTGTTTCCTATTCTGTAAACATGCCCTATCCAATTATTCTCATTCCCTAATAATCTCTATGTATATTCTGCATTTTGAGACATTTCCTTTGAAAAGAAGTTTGGGGAAGCATTATAGGGAATGTATGCTAACATTATAATCAAAATAAAACATATAATCAGACCTTATCGAAATAGTCAGCAGGACAGGAAGTGCCTCATACTGAGGTTTGGATGAAGCTGCTTCTGCTTGACAGGGTGCTGTGCCTTTTCACCCCACAAAGGCATTCTCCACTTCACACTTTAACTAAATGTATTGAAAAATAGAATGCCTCTCAACGCAGATTGCACCTTATAGCCTTTGTCAAGGGTTTAAAAATGTCTTAAGAATGGGGAATGCCTGCTTAGGATTTATGATTATTACCCGTGGGCTTTATTGTGCATCTTGCTCGCACACCGAGCTTCCACATCACATCTGCAGGGAAGCATCAGAGGCGAGCTCATCACTTTAAGTTGTTTTGGTAATAATTTATCTCTGAGTCTAACTCCATTGTTCTGCATGTATTACATGGAACTTCCATGGAACATCAAACATATTTATTGATAGGAGAAAACTGTGCTGTTATGAGTGTTTCTGTAATGAAATGGGATGAAGGATGATCGTTTCTGTTCAAGTGTTACTCTTCGGGAAGAGAAAAATGGGAATGTTTTTTAGAACATAAAATAAAATTCTAAAAATAGATGAGATGTGTTTCTATTATCAACGATTGGATAAGATATAGTCATATTGTCCTTTGGGAATGAAGAGGACATCTTAGCTTCTTTCCTGTCACCAAAGGTGTTCATAAAAATTTGGGATATGAACCTCCTGCTTCTTATCTTTGCAGCCAGAGCAAGAATGATTTCATAGGACTTAAGACAGCTCCCACCTCACTGAGCTATTAATGAAGAATGTTGATAATTATTTCAAGCCATAGACTTTTTTTCTCGTCTTCCATTCCTATTCCTGACTTTTATAGATATCAACAGGATGATTACAAATATCAAGTTAGGTCTTAAGTTCTCCACTCTTTGTAAGATAACCCTCGATATGAAGGTTTGGCTTGCAATAGAAGCCATTACCTTGCTGGCCATGTACCATATCATTTTGCTGTCGGCTAATGCTTTGTTCTTTTTTTTTTTCCTTTTAATTTGCATTTAGAAGAGATATCAACCTCACTTGGCAAAGCTAACTGCTGATGTAGCCAACAACAAAGCACTCTCTCATCACTTGAGTCATTAAAATTAGAAAGAAGCAAAGAGCTAACATATATTATACTTTTTCAAGCAAGTACTTCTTTTAATTTTGTCAAAATAGTACGAAAAATGACCCCAGTGTAAACCTCAGCCATAGTATTCAAGCTTATGTTGAAAGGTCAAATGAGAATTACAGAGGGAAGGAAAAATTTGACTAAAAGAAGATGAAAGCTATAAAAGCTAAGCAATATTATCGTGCTTAGAATACTTCATAGTGAGAAAAGATTTGATTTCGATATTTTTTCTGTTTAGCATATGAAGATATTAATTCATATGGTTGTAGCTTGCATAGAAAGTGATGTGATGGAAGATACATGCTCAAAGTGAACATGGTTGTTAACTTTTGTGAATACCTCCCCAGGTGGAAGAACAGGTCAGTTAGGAGAAACAAGAATATTGTCAGAGCAGTCTTAATTTAGAAGACATAATAAAAACTACAATAATCTCAATTTTGTTTTTTCTGAAAATGTGTCTTTCATTTTCTGTAACTTTTAATTGTGGACTGTGCTAACACAGATGTAGCTATGTATTCCTCACCCCATGTGATGTAGAATAACTGACTAACATATACTGAATGGACATAAGCACTCGAAAGACTAGATTTATGATGCACAATCAAGTGGAATTTTCCATAAGAATCACTCTAATGTCAAGGAATACCATACAAAGTTCAGAATGGCAGTTCTAAATGTGGACAGCAAATTGTATCTACTACACTCTGTGTGTATATAGACACACACACACACACACACACACACATACACAAATAAACACACACTTATGCATGTTTTCTCTTCATACAAGTGTGTATGTGTATGTCACATATATTTATATAGGTGTAGCCTTACACATTGTTTCATTTCATAATTTCATATAGCAAATACGGCCAGAGTTAAAATAATTAAATTTCAACCTAGAACATAGTAATATATAAACACATAACTATAGGAACATTCATGAAAGATCTAATTTGCTTCATGTATATAAAATGAAAATAGAACAGAGATAGTTTGGAAAGATGAGCCAGTGAAGATGAAGATGACCAGGGCAGGGCAATGGAAGTAAAGGACATAATGTACAAGATGCACTTTAAAAAATAATGTTATCACATATCCAAATGCTCTACATAATAAATGGAAGCTAATATAGATTTTAAGAACATCAATGAGTTAAATGTCTAGTAAGTAGATTTGGGGTCACTCTACCAAGAATGCTTTCTTTATCTGTTACGAAATATGTATTATCAAAAGCAATGTACTTCTGTCTAGGTTGGTATGGCTCTGTGCAGAATCTTACCTGTCCTTTGCTTGACAGCCTAATTTAATAACTCTGTCTGGGGGTCTATCTTCAGGTTTAAGCCATATACTTTGGCTGCCAACATGTTGATGTTGTTACAGACAAACTTTAACAAGATGGGCAGAAATAAAAGTATTCCTAGGAGAAAAAGGGCTAGCATGATCAAGCTGTATATGCCATTCTTGAAGCTTGGCCAAAACAGAAACACTGACCTCAGGCCATGAGTAATTTTATCAGCAGTATCTACCACATCATAGTCAGGCTCATCTTGTTTATGAAATAAAAAAGGGGAAGACGTGGAGAGTTTTGGGGGCTGCTTGGCAAGAATCTGACATAGGCAAAGGACAAGGGAATGAGCTGCTTGGAAGGAATATGACATTGGTCAAGGATAAGGAAGCAGGCTTCAGGCAGGAATCTGACATTAGGCTAGTACCAGAAAGTAATTTCAGGTAGAAATTTAAATCTTAGGCTAGAATAAAGAAGTAATTTCAGGCAGGAACCTAAATATTAGGCTAGAGCAAAGAAGTAATTTCAGGAAGAAATCTAAATTTTAGGCTAAAACAAGGAAGTTGGCTTCAGACATGAAAATGACTTTGGGCTAGGACAGATAAGTAGGCTCAGATATTTTGGTCATCCTGATAAGCCCTTAGAAACAGTGATCATGGGAGTATCCACAGAACTTTGTTTATTGCCTTGTTTGTTCTTTGACTATTTATATTTATTATCTTGCTTGCTCCTTGACTATTTGCATCTGTTGTATTACTAGATCCTCAAGCTATAACTGACCTCAACACTTTCATGCAATTACAATGGTATAAAAGCAAAAAAGAGGAAGGAGGATGGGACAGGGGTTTGCTTCTAATTCCTCCTTCACAATACTTTCTACACACAAGAATGTTTTCTTTTTTTTCCACTGTCACCATACAAAGATCTGTTGCTCTACTTCTCTGATGCCCATCTGTTCTGTCCCTGTAGCCTCACTGGCAACATTCATGTTCTCAGCTGGATTATAGAGTAGAGCTAATTGTTGACACAGCTAATAATAAAATGCCACCTGTCATTGGTTGAATTTTATGAAGCCATAGGTATGGAGAAAAGAAAGCTTGTGGTTAGCATCTCATAACCACTTCTTTTGCTAAATGTCAGCCTGAAGTGGTAATGTCATATCAATACTTTTCTCTCTAAAGTTGGTATGATGATGACCAAGGAGATATAAAAAATTAAGTTTGTCAGGACAAACTGGTGAAACTTTGTTTCATCTTAAGGAAATAGTTTATCTCCTTTTCTTCAGATATAAACGAGAACTTTAAATTCTGACTAATTTTCCTTCTTGTTAAGTTCAGAAAGACAAAATTGTTAAAACTTCCAGATAAGGATATATATATATATATATATATATATATATATATATATATATATCCTTGTAGATTAAGTTTAGTTTTTCAAATAAGAATATTTTAGATAAGATTATCTCAGACTCAAGCAAGAAAAATTATTTGATTCTTATAAGAAAAGCTGTCTTATAAAACTACTCTGACGAGCATTCTGTAGATGCCACAGTCAACAGTGTCTTACCCTCATGCTGCATTTCTTCTGTACAACACACTCCCCATGCTTCATAAGCTATCAAAAAAAAAAAAAAAAAAAAAGCACCCAGGCTCCAGGTATTGTCTCTTTGTATTATCCAAGAAGAGGAAGGCAACAAGAGTATGCTCTTTTCTCTTCAGGATACTTCCATTACATTCCACAGACCAAAGTGTAATTTGTGGTGTTACATAGAATTCTTACTTGACTCTGATTCTCTCACTCTGTACTGATTCAAGGTCCATGCAGGTTAAGCAAACATTCTCTATATAACTGAACGGTATCCCCAGCCCATCTCTAGTACTTCTTAGAGAATGAGAATATGCTATCCAGAGTGATATGGTAGACCTACTAACATGCTTGCAGCTAAGTCCAGTCTTAATAGAGTGGCAGGGCTAGTGTAATAACTCCATGGGTAAAAGCAGTTGCCATACAAGCCTGACAAGCTGAGTTTGATTTTCAGAAACCTTGTAAAGGTGGAAGGATAGTACCAAGTATATAAATTCATCCTTTAAACTCTGTGTTCTAGCCATTATTTGGTTTCATGTACAAGCACCGTTTATTCCACATCAATAATAAAAGATTAAAGACAGTATAGGCATAGTAACAAAGGGAACTGTCTCTTCAAGTATGCCATAGGTAACATTTTTATCAGTAATCATTATTTTTGGTATTTATGTTATTAATTCATATGTTATATTATTCATATGGTATTAATACATATATTATCGATTACTTGACATCCATTCTATCCCTGAACCATATTTTTTTTTATAAAAATGGGGCTACATAATATAAACTTGAAAAATCATGAAAGATCCAAAGAATTTAGACTGTAGGAAAAACCCTCTCAAATATTTAATTTCTGGGGGATAATAAACTTATGTAAACTATAATATTTATCAGTTATTTTAGAAAAATGTAAGGCATTTTATAAGGTACATTCTTTTAGACATTGAGAAAATAAAAAAAAAATAACTGTAAATAGAGGTATCCTATGCGTTGCTTTTAATTTACAGCTAATCAATTGTCCTGAGTAAATTGTATTAGATGTAAACCTCAATATTTTATCTGCAATTTGGGAGTAATCATACCTATTTGGTAGGATACTTGTTTGGATTAAATAGATAACATTATTAAACCAGGCTTCTAGTTGGTGAGGAATAAGTGCATGTCCTTAATGAAACAAATGTTACTTAGGAAAATTTTCATTTCCTACTGTAAGAAGATCGACTATACTACAACCAACGAACCACTTTGCTGTTTACAGAGAGTTTGTTATTGAGAGTTGTGAGAGTTTGCTATAAATATAAGCAGTTTCTGTGTGGCAATATAATTAATCCTGATGAAAGGAAGTACAAACATGGCAGGAGACAAAAGTGGAAGGAGACATTTCCTTAGAGAAATGTGGTTCAGCTCATGAAGGGCAAATCTGGTACTACTATTTAACTATTTAACGAATATACCACCTTCCAAAATTCCGGGCTGTAACATTGTAGTTGCTATGCCATTGACTATGCAGTCCTGGCTGTGCATTAAGGAATTTGTCTCCTATGGTTTCCCTCTTCTAAACTCTACTGGGAATGATTTCAACAAAATAAGAAACATATTCAGACAAATAATTTTATTTATCTTTCCTAAGCAGTGTTAAGAAGTAAGAACCCACAAGTTGATGGTAACACTGACACATGTTGACCTAGAAATCACACCACTATAGAGCAACATTCAAATATTGAGTTCTTTATAGCTTATTCAGATTTTTGCTTTTGATATGAAGATCAGCTTATTTAGGTATAAGATAATTTCAATTCATGATTTAAATGTGAGTAATAATTAGTATCATGATGGCTGTGTATATGCTGAAAATAATTTGATTATTTACAAAATAACCTATCAAAGAGATGCTGTGATGTGTTACATCAGAATTCAAGCTTGAAAAATCCCTAAAAATAATGTCCCTATTCAATGCCAGTTTAAAATTTGCACAATAGTCTATGACTTCTAAAAATTCATGTAAATAATCATCCATCTAATATGTTTTTCAAAGAAATGTGTTTTAAACAGTCTTTTATACCGTTTTGATATATTTTAAGAGAGAACTCATTTTTCCTGCCATTACCTAAAAACACTTCTTAGAGAAAATAAAATTAAAATATTGTGCTGATCCTGATGCTGCGTGAAGGGGAAGTAGAGATCCTTGCAGATCAAAAATTAGTTGAATTGCTAAGTATTATTTTATTGTGGCAAAATGACATGGTATTAGAATTTGCACCTATAGTCATCAAGTCAGTCATGTATAAAATGTGTCTACTACTCATACATTCTTCTATGACTACTCCCTCTCATTTGTCTGGTATCTATCCCTCAATGTAAGACATAGTCAGCACACACTTATATTTGTATTTCCATTCCACAGTCTGGTGTGGAAACAGAATTCTCAAAATTTCAAAAATAAAGTGGGACGAATTGTTGAATTATCCATTCAAGAGTATCATCCTAATGGCTTTTATTTGAAGATGTAAATACTAACTCCAAATTCTACATCAATTTTAGACATGATTATAGCTTAAGGACAAAATGGAGACTGACCCTTTATTATAACATATGTATCAACCCAGAGTCTTGCAGCTCATCCTGTTATGTGTGTACAAACCACTTAAGAATCTGTATAAAAATATTGGCTCTAACTTAGCAGGCCTAGAACAAGTGGGATTCCCACTTTGGAGTCAGTCTATAAGCCAAAGGAATAAAAGAAAAATGTTGTTAGAAAAGACAAAGACACTACTATGCTCCTATGAATTTTCAATAGCTGCTTATTAATTGTCATAACAAGCAAATTAAAAAGACTAGCCTCAAAGGTGTACAATAATATTTATTCTTTAAAAGCAAAGGGAAACAGAAGACTCACCTAAAAGCATGTATCTCACAATACTGGGAAGCCATGTAACAGATAGTTTTAAAGAAAAATATGCTGGCACCATGGTCATGAAGGCAGCATTTACACAACTCTGGTCAACTTCCTTTTCAATTTAGGGGCATGTAAAACAAGCAGTAAGTGTTAAAAGTGGATGAACATCATATTATTTGCTACTAATATAACTGGCTGCATTTATTGTCCATAAAAATCTAACCTTAACCATCTCAACCTTTAAGTTTTATTTGCCAAGTATTTCTTCTGTTTACACATTTTACATGATGAAACTACAAATATACAACATGTCTATTTAAATGATATGCCCTGAACAAGCATCATGGGAAATGCTGTTATAAATGCAAAACTCTGTTGGGTGATTCTCATTGTGTAAATGGAGCAGTACCAATAGTGCTTTCAGATGCATTCAAGCCTGAGAACCAGTGATATCCAGAAGGCTTGATTTTTAAGCTGGATTCAGCCATTCAATGACCCAAGAAGAAATATAACTCAGCATTAAGTATATTTACAGTATATTTAATTGAATGATTTTAAAAATAAACCCAATGCTGCATATTAATCAGACAGTATAACAGTTTGCATTGCTAGCAAAATGTTTCTTAAGTCAACATGTATCAACACAGTCCAAGCAGAGGGTACCATGGAGGGTATTCTCTCTCTCTCTCTCTCTCTCTCTCTCTCTCTCTCTCTCTCTCTCTCTCTCTCTCTTTCTTTCTCACATATAATTTTCAAATATAGTTGTAAAATTACAACAACATACTGTCTTAGGGTAATTGTTTGAAGGTAGCCTTGGGTTGCTATTAGCACTCAGAGTGTTTTTTGAGATGTAAGAGAAAGAAGAAACACACAGAACAGATCATAAGAGAGGAAAAATACATTTTATTTTTGCGTGTGGTTTACCCTTTCCATTTTTTATATTCACACCTGCACTCTGGCCTCAACAAAACAACAGGTGCAAGCTGCAGATGGATTCTATCTCAGCTGCAGACAGACACATCTGCCACTGCTTCCTTGAGTCTGAATTTGAAAGATGTCCAACAGCAACCAGATTTGTGTCATGGGGTGTCAGGGCAGAGGGCTTCTTTGAACAGGAAAGGTGGTGACAGGCTGGGTCATTGCCATCTGAGTACTCAATCAAGACTACTTTTCCAACTTTATTTCACAAGCTTAAATAGTATTTTCCTTCCCCTTTAGAATGAGGTATACTGAAGCGAATTAAACAAAAACAACAAATAAGAAACTCAGAGTGTATGGAAAACTTTATTGAATACTTTTATTTGTACATTTTCATGTTCATCACCATGTAATTTATAGTTAGCAATTCAGCTTAGGTAAAGTTACAACTCAGAACTGTTTTAGAAAACATTTACAAAACATATTTTTTTTGATTTGTTGTTGTGAAACACTTCATAGAGTTGACTAACTTTTGTAATGACATTTCAAAGTTTGTCAATTTTTAATAAATGTAATCATTATAGAAGATTTTTTTTCTCTAAGGCCAAGATATATTTTTTTGTGTGTGCTAGTGTGCTATGAACAAACATGGGAAGAATACTGGGTAATGTACAAAGGAGTATCATGAGACAGAAATAAACTCTGGTGTGTAAGAGTCAGCATTTAAATCTATATATGACTGTACCAGTCTTTTTGTTGTCTCTATAAATGATTCCTATGTTTGTCAGTAAGTGTTTGTGTGATCATATAATCCATTGTATATACCATTGCCTAAATATAGATACACACACGCCTTTGCATCATTTATCTACAGAGAATTGTACATATATGTGTATATAATTCCCAAGGTATAAGTGACATACTTTCAGTAATACAACTATTATTGTTCAAAATATATGTCTCCATAATTATACGCACACACATGTACTACATTTCTGACGTGTATTCTGTAAATTTCTTGGATTTCTAGATTCACAATATGACAAATTTATTATATCTTTAAGAGTCTACAATACTTTTTCTTCATAAAAAGTACAAAGTTCTGTCATCTCTAAGAAAATGAATGCAACTATAGAGAGTTAAATCAAGTAAGATAAGTCAATCTGAGAAAGATATATACTGTACATTTTTTCTCACTCTATCACTTGAGGCTTTGAAACATTATATAGATACATAAAATCATATAAGTGCATGTGATATGAAAGTAGAAGCCAAAATATCTGGAGAGCAAGATGGACCAGCATGTTTCTAAGATACAATGTATACTTGAATGAAAAATTTAAAAATATAAAATTAAAAATAAAATATGATATTAAAATAGTATTTTCAGTAAGCAATTAATAAAAAATCAAAACAAATATATATTAATGTTTTTCTATGACATTCTAAAAAGTCAGGAAGTATGTGGAATATTTTGTGTTTTGATCTAGGTTTTTCTTCACTGTCATTCACATACAAATCTCATACATGCCGGGCAGTGGTGGTGCATGCCTTTAATGCCAGCACTTGGGAGGCAGAGGCAGGCAGATTTCTGAATTTGAGGCCAGCCTGGTCTACAGAGTGAGTTTCAGGACAGCCAGGGCTACACAGAGAAACCCTGTCTTGAAAAACAAAAACTTTGACTCCACCAGTCAAAGATAGTTTATATATCTACATTTGGTGTTGGGTTACACTTCTGATTGAGCATTACCAAACTTATAAAGCCTTTGATTAACATTTTGAAAAAATGTATAAAAGCAAAAAGTAGGAGGGGAAGTGGGATAGGGCTTTCTAGGGAGGGGAAATGGGGAAAGGGGATGGCATCTGAAATGTAAATAAAATATAAAATAAATTTAAAAAGAAAAAGAAAAACAAACAAACAAAAATATACATATGCAGAGATGTTCTCTGAATTACTTTATTGACTAGCTAATTTATTAATTATTTTACTAAATTTTTTGTGAATGTACATTGGACTCCAGTCACATATTTTCTCTGTCATACTATGGAGAACAAAAAAAACTATTCTAGGGAGTTGTTTCTCTCCTGCTACATTTTGAGACTTGAAAAATCCAGTTCAAGTTTTCCTGTTTGTATGAGAGCACCTTTACCCACTGAGGCACCTTGCCTTGCTGGCCTCTCTCAATTATCTCAATGAAAGAGATTTTATAAAAATGGTCTACATCCTCCAGAGTGGACATGATAGCATAGCATGTAGCAATTATAGAAAACAATTTAAAATTACAGAAAAAAATGTTTGCAACTTGATATTAAATAAGACTGCTAATTTACTGCAGTAAAATTCTAAGTTTGTAAACCTGCAATGCTTACACTGAGCTGATGTTTTGGTCTCAAGAACTACTACTCATGTCTTTGTAATCTTCATAAAGAAAATGAAAACTTCTAACACTTGTTCTTAATTTTCTTTTAGCAAGACTAAGACATGAAACAAAAGTCAAAACTTAATACTAAGAATCTTGACAATTAAAACCATGTATAAGTATGATAAAAAATAATTGTGCTACTCAAAATTGTTCTTACTTGATAAAATATTTATGAGTCTGGTAACTATGATCTTCAATTATGTTTAAGTACTCAACCATTCTTTCTAATCCTTAACTTCAGATGATACTCACAGTAATTACTTCCTGCTCTATTCCAAAGAAACATGCTAGTCACTCTAATTTGCTCCAAAAATATTTTAATGAATACATAATTAATTATAATTAATGTACAAACATTAATCTCTGGCCTTGGTATTGCTTGCCATAGCACAATTTAGTGCAGTAATTCTTGGTGATTATCTATCCATTGACAGTACTGCCTTGATAGTGCATTTATAGTTTAAATTCCTTTTGCAATATAAGTCAATCTGTATTTACCCACATCGGTGTGATATATCTGATTTTGTTATTTAACTAAATCATTTTTATTTGCATATGATGCTTTTTGAAAATATATTTAATGGCTTCATAATGTTGCAGTTGTTCAAGAGCTAAGTGGGTAATTAGGCTCATTTGCATGCTGGCTTATACTGAAACAGTGTAGAATATAAAGCCTCTTAAAGTATCCTAACTATACCTGCTGTTTGTACCCTGCTTGATGGTAAGTGTTTGTCACCTCTTCATCTGCACACAGTGGCCCCTAACACAAGCACCTGCAGAGACTGCTATAAAAGCCAGTTAAGTTGAGTGGCAAGCAGGTGTTGAACTCAAGTAGTCTGTGAGTACAAGACACAGACAATGTTTGTCTGCTAAATTTGCATATTGGGATGATCAGCCTAAGCCTGGTAGTTGTTGAAGAATCAGAAATCTATTTAACTGTACATTTTCTCATTTATAAATGGTGAGCTCAACAACATAGCATGGAAGTAAAATAGACTTGACCATCTTAGAGAGAGTTCAAGCTTAAAGATCTTGTATTTCACCACTTGTTTAATTCTCTAGCAACCTCTATTTGTTTTGGATTTTTTATTGAATGGGGAAACATTTTGTTAAGAGAGACTTAATATTCAGTATGTATACAGAAATACCCTAAGCCTGAATTATTGGCAGGTTTATTGATGCTAAATTGTATCATTTCATTTTAAGCTCATTATTTTAAGTACATGCTAGCTTTTAAAATCATTGAGCTTTTAAAACTTTCATTTCATAATGAATTAGTGTAGATCCATAAAAGTCATGGGTAATCATGGTGAGAATATAGGCATAATAAGTAAATGTGCACAAATCATGCACCCTCTCCTCTGCTTTCTTCTTAAGGAACGAATGCTCATCAATCTACAACTGGGTTTTTATAACATGATACAATGCATAATAAATTTAAATTTAGGGGAATAGTCATTGCAAAAGGCAACTATTTTAAGGCAGTAATAAGCAGTTAGGGAAGCCCTACTGACTATATGGAAGCAGGGCAGGAAAGAATAATTATTTAAGAGTAATGTTTAGAATAATCTAGTAAAGCATCAAGGGAACTCTAGTAGATATCGTCTAAAGGTTTTATAAGCTCTGAGCAAGAAATCAGAGCAAAAAATCAGAGCAAGAAATTTCTGTCAGTATGAGTGTGACAGCTTTCACCTGAGGACAGAGTTGCCTTCTCATATGTGGAAAGGCAAAAGGATAAAATTCTCAGGTCTGTATAAAGCTTTGTTTGCTCATTTCAACAACATTATTTTTCACTTGTCTATGTCGCATTCAACAAATACCAATTTAAGTTAAAAGTACTAATTAGTCTTATAGTATGAAGAGCTTTAGTCTAGTAGAAAGATATCTTCCTGCCTCTGGCAGGAACAATCATTGGATATTTTATAGAAAAAAAAATAAGTGTTTAAAGCAAAAATATTTAACTTGTACACAGTTCAATAATTAAGATCAGAAAGTGTTGGGGTCCACACTAGCCCCACGTTGGGGCGGCCAAAAAATGTCGCGGCCCAAGCAAAATGTTGAGGCCCGGGCCGACCCACGTTTGGGCGGCCACTGTATCGAGGCCCAAGCTGCCGCTCCGGTCTGCAGGTTGGGGTTCAGCAAGAGCGAGAGTGAGGACAGACTCGAAGAATGCAGACCAGACAGAGTGTAATTCAATCCCGTTTATTCTTCAGTCTAAGTCCTAAGTCTTGAGTTCCTAGTGCCTAGTCCCTCCAAGTTCCAAGTTACTTCTTCCAAGTTCTCTTCCAAGTGCCTGCTACCTGTCTTCTCTCTGCTGTGTCTGGTTCTCTCCTCTGTGTCTCCCTAATGTCTGATTCTCTACTGTCTGCCTCTGCCTTTTATATGTCTTACTTCTAAGCCATGCCTTTTGGTCACACCTTTAATCATGCCTTTAGGTCTTGTCTCTAAATCTTATCTCTAAATTACACTCTTAAGTCACACACCTTTAATCTCAAGCACCTTTAATCTCAAGGTATCTAAACCAAGATTATCGGAGTGTGCTCAGCTGTTGTAGGCTATTGTAATCCAAGTCACATGTCAGGGTATATGGCTCAAGATGGCTGCAAAGCTGATAGCCGCTTTCTGCTAAAAGTCAGCCCTCAACAAGAAAATTTGCCCAACTAAAAGGCCTGGATTAAGACTTTAAGTCCATTTTTTTTTTTTTTTGGACACAGTTTTAATGAGGAAGAAGTATCAAAAAGGTAAAAAATCCAAGTTCCAGATGCTTTAATGTAAAGTGTTAGCATTTTGTCTAGGCTCTGCCCAAGAGTTACCTAGCAACAGCTAGGTGTACATGACTCACTATAAAAGATGCTGCTTGCCTCCTCCCCATTCTCTTGCCTTCTTGCTCTCTGTGTCTTCTCTCTCCCTGTCCTTGTCTCTATTCTCCATTCCTCTCCCCCCTTGCTCCATGTGCACATGACCAACCTCTACTCTCTGCCTTTCTCTGTCTCCACTACCCTTTCAACTCCCCTACCCATGCCATGAATAAATTATACTATACCAACCAGTGGCTGGTCCATCAGGAGGAAGGGATGCCTCAGCATGGGCCTGCAGAGGTATCCCCTTCCCCTACACCTGACTTCATATCCACCAAACATATTTCCTTTCTCTTTATTTTATAAAACACAACATAGACCATCAAATATTTTTATAGGTTGGAATATAATGACAATATTGTGAAAATAAAAGTAATTTAGTCTCATGAGCAAAGAAACAGCAACTCTATTTTGTACCCACAAAGCATACTTCACTTAATCCTTAACGAGCTGATGCAGAAACTTTAATACCTGCAACTTTAAAATATAGAAATCAAGAGCGAAAGTCCTGATAGATACTTGATTTGATGACTTCATGGTGGAGTCAGCAATCCTGACATTTCCAAATCTTATCATTACTAAGTACAGGTGTTTTGCATTGTAAGCAATTAGGTTAGAGTTTCACTTTCTAATCCAAATCTAGTACTGTTAAAATTCCAGAATCTCCATTCGGCTTAAGTCTGCCTTTAACAAATGTGGGGTCTGAAGCCCTTTAGCTATTTGGTTTTCTGATATTTGCTATTTCCCTGCCACTGTTTCTTGATTACTATTTTAGTTCATTGGCAGCAAAACCATATCAGGAGTTGATATGCTGCTGTTTTGTCCCGAGTTAGAATTTCTGGTTCTTTGCTGCCCTTATAATATGACCATTACCTCTTCTTCCTGCCACCAAGACTCCCCTATCACAATAGATTCTATCCCCTTGACGTGAAAAGAATAGCTCCATGAACAATTTGTGAAGGCAGGGACCCAACTACATTTGCTGTTATAAGCTTCAAATAAATTAAACCATAACATAGTCGGTACAGTGGAAACCTGTTCAGAAACAGTCCTCATGGAAACAGGTAACTGTATCTATATGGCAGACCTAATATCAGAAACAATGAACCTCCCAGAAGTAGAATTAGTGTCTGCAATGTGACACACTGAGTAATTACCACTGATGTGAATAATGACTATGAAGTATTCTGACAAAGGCAAGGATAGGCTGTCCAGAGATATGACTGCCACCTCTGACAAAAAGGCATGAAGAAATAACCATTTAGAGGACTTATATCTATAGCCCAATCTTGCCAAAAAAAAAGTAAAGCAAACAAAAGACCACATCCAGACTCTACTGTTTCCAGCTTCTTCTTCACGTCCATTCCTTTATTGTTTAATATCCAATGTCAAGTTAGCTGATGAGGACTGACCCATTCTGTCTTTCTCCTCCTTTCTTTTTCCATTTTCTATCTTTCTATGTATTATTTTAGGGATTATAACATGATCACATCATTTCCCTTTTACTATACTTCCTTCAAACACTGCCATATAACTTCCATGCCATCAAATTGTTGTCCTGTTTTACACTTATTGTTGTTACATACTTATATGTGTGAATGTATTCCTCAATATATAACTACAACCAGCTGAGTCTGAATGATGTCACATGTATGTACATATTTAAATAATGACCATTTGCTACGAGATAATCAGATGACATGCTCTTTTCTGGCTTGCAGCATTTCTTCATTGCTCATAGGACTTTGAGTAGTACTCAAAGTAGTGCTTTGATGCCTCAGGAGTTTTCTTCATCTATTCATATTAGATAATGGCATCCATGTTCAGCTTATGCTTAGGAAATCATAGAAGGTAGATTTTGTAGGTGTAGCTGTTTTATTCCTAGGAGACACAGTCTTACAAACTGATTTCCTGATCCTCTGAAACTTATAGCCTTTCCATCTCTTCTTCAACAATGATCTCTGACCTTAGACACAGGGGTTATTTTGTAAATGTATTCATTGTGCAATGAACTACAGGCATCTAAGAAATGCTGAGAGCTGGAGCAGGGCATACCAACTAGTTATTTCATACTGGATGGTCATTACTGAAACATATGTACACATATGATGTAATTCAGAATGAGCAGTCGCTCTTCCTATAGGCTTGAGGCCTCGTGAGCTTTCCACTATGCTGCTTTATGATTGTTTCGATTCTCTCTGTACTGGTCTCCATCTGCTACAAAGATCTTTCTTTTTTATTGGATATTTTATTTATTTATATTTCAGATGTCATCCCCTTTCCCCAGTTCCCCTCCTGAGAATTTCCTATTCCATCCTCGCTCCTCCTTTTTTCTTTAATGCCATTTTAATTACATGCATGTATTAAGGTCAGTTATAGGTTGAGGATCTAGTAATACAATAGATGCAAATAGTCAAGGAACAAGCAAGACAATTAACACAAATAGTCAAAGAACAAGCAAGGCATTAAACCCAATTTCAAAGATCTTTCTTGATGAGGGGATTAGAACTACACTTCTCTGTGGTATTAGAGAAGGCACACAGCTGACCTTCCTTCTCAACTTATGTCCCAAAAGGAAGCACTCTTTCCCCAGGGCATCTAAAAAAATCCTTCAAACTGAATGTTCCTCCCTTTTACTTCTTGAGAGGCTCTCTATCCATCCTCATGACCTCCCTTTATTCTCTATGATTTTCCCCCATGTTCACTCCCTATCAATCAGTTGTTTTCTCAGCCTCTTGACCTATGATTGACTTTATTTAATCCTGCTTACAATAAAAAGGAAGTCCTTGGATTAAAGATTTGTGTTTAGAACTGAGCCACATCAGAGCTAAAAACAGCTTTTTCTAGTAAATAACACAATCTTAGGGTACACAGTGTGATCAGATATCTTGCAACAGAAAGTCTTTTTCTACATCCATGTCATATAGAGTAGTAAACATTTTCTCCAGGATATTAAGATTTATATCAGGTTGAGGTATTTGATACACTTGGAATTATTTTTTGTCTAGGTGATAGATACAGGTCTAATTTCACTCACGGTACATCTAGTTTTTTCAGCAACATGTTTGAAGACGCTATCTGTTCTTGATTGTTTTGTCAACTTTGTCAAATATAAGATAACCATAATTCCGAATACTCATCAGTTTGTTCTTTAATTTTGGTCTACTCTTATACATGCCTGATTTTGTGGGTGTCACAAACTATTTTTTATTATTATGGCTATATAAAAGGTTTGTAACTTTTGGAATTATATCACTCCTGATATGGTCTATTTGCTCAGGATTTTTTATTTTTTACACATTCTGGTTTGTTTGGGTGCCCTATAAATTTTAGGATTACTTTTATTTCTGTGAAGAATGATATGGAGATTTTGAAAATATAAATGGATTTCAGTAAAATGGTGGGTTTCCCAATATTATTTGCACCAATGCATAAACATGAGATGGTTTTCTCTTTTCTATTATCTTTTTCTACCCTGTTCTTCAAAGGTTTAAAGTTTTATTAGAAAGGTATTTCACCTCTTTGACTAGATTCATTACTATATATTTCATTTTCTTTGAATCTATTGTGAATGGAATATGTCTACTCTCTCTACATAAACTTTTTTTGGCATATAGAAATGCAATTTATCTGAGCAAGTTGACTCTGTATCCTACCACATTGCTTTATTTAGTATTTATAGCAATTTTCTCATAGTATTTTGGAGATGTCTAATATATAATGCTATATCATGTGGAAGTAGTAGCAGTTTGACTTCTTTTCATGTTTTTATTCTAATTTCCTTCTCTTGCCTTATGCTAAATCATGGACTGTGAGCACAATATTGAAACAAAGTGCTGGAGAGAGTAGACATCTATGTCCCCTTTATAACTTCTGTTAATTTTCCTCTATTAGAGAAGATGTTGTCTGTGGGATTCTTATATTAACTTTCATTGTGCCAGAATACATTACATTTAGTTCAATTTTATCTACTTTTACCATTTAGGCATGTTGACTTCAGTCAGGACATTTTATGCATCTTCTGAAATTATCATGGCACTACTGATTTTCATGTGGTTTACATATTTAATGACTTTCTTTATTGTAGCAAATTTATATTGTGTTGGCAGATACTTTATTGAGAATTTTGAATTCATGTTTATCAGGTATACTGATCTGTATTTTTTCTTCTTTCTTTTCATTTTTTATTTTTTATTTTTTTTGGTATGTTTTCATCTGTTTTTAGTATTGCCATGATCCTGACATCATAGAAGGAGCTTTGGAATATTACTTATGTGTTTGTTGTTTTGAATAGTTTAAGAAGTTTTGGATGTACATCTACTTTAGAAACCTAATAGAATTCTCGGGTGAATTCATCTGGTCTTAAACATTGTTTTTTTGAAAGCCTTTTTTATTACAATTTTAATGTCCATATGGGTCTGCTTATATTGTGCCTTCTTGGTTCAATTTTGGTAGTTCAGTTGGATCGAGAAATTTATTTATTTTCTTCAGGTATTCTAACTTAATGATCACGGGTTTTAAAAGTATTCTTTTAAAATAGTCTGAATTTCTTTTACCTCTGTTGTAAAGTTTCCTCATTTGTTTCTGATTCTGTTAACTTGGGACCTCTCTGTTTTCCTTTAGTTAGTTGGAGCAAGGGTCTCTCACTCTTGTTTCTCTTCTCAAAAGACCACCTCTTAGATTTGCTGATATTTTGAATTGTTTTATTTATTCCCATTTCATTGACTTCTGCTCAGAATTGTATTATTTCTTCCAATCAATTGGGTTTAGAATTGTTCTTGTTTTACAAACTTTATATAAGTTTCACCATTAAGTCACTTCTTTGGCTGTTTCTGATATTTTTCTGTTAGGGTCTTAGAGCTATGAATTTCCCTCAAATGATTATTTTCAATATGTCCCAGAAGTTTTATTGTGTTACATTTTCAGTTTTATTCAGCCCTGAACATTTTTATTTCTTTCTTTTCTTGATTTCTTCTTTGACATATGCATTATTAAGTAATGAGATCTATAATATCCATGTGTTTGTATATTTACTGAAAATCTATTGCTGTGAAGAAAGATATACAAATACTTCCTCTTACCTTCAGCTAAAGCTGCCTCATGCTTCTAGCTTTCCTCTACTCTGTGCTTCTCCACATTTACTTTTCTATTTTCTTCATTTTGCTATGAACCGAACACCAATTTCTGGTGTGACATTGCTTTTTTTGTGACCTTAGTATACTATACTACCTGTGTTCTTTTACCTCCTAAAATGACCTGTGTTCATTTTCTCAAACCTACATAATTGTAGTAGAAGACTGACTTCTACAATTTGTCCTCTTTCCTCTATATGTGAACCATGATACACACATATGCCCATATACATACCCAAAATAAATTTAAAATTGTAAAAATTTCACAGACTAGCATATTGAATTAAAACATAGTATATCTGTATTTTGTTTTGTCTCAAAAAAGTATATTTTACCAGCAAAGACAGAGTCAATGTTAAAACTAGAGAAAAAGTTATTCCAAGCCAACGGAACTATGAACCAAGCAGATGTTGCCCTACTGTTTAAAAAAAATAATCTTTCAAATCAAAATAAGGGATAAGAGATAAAAAGATCACTTCGTGTTGATTAGAGTATCAAATACAAACAAGCATAATTTTCACATCTACACACAGAACCTGGTAGTATTTCATTATAGATATATAGATATAAAGATATGTAGATATAAAGATAAAGATGGATAGATAGATAGATAGATAGATAGATAGATAGATAGATAGACAATAGAGATAGGTATAGGATAAGTAGAGGTACAGGTAGAGGTAGAGATAGAGATAAATAGATATGAGAGTATTAGGTGTAAAAAAACCACAGTTCATGCTAACACTCTGATGCTGTCCAAATTCAGTACCCCAGTGTTACCAAGTAGCCAAATCATAATCACCACAAATAAATGGTTGAGTTTAATATCATCAAGTATCAAGTCAAATTAATAGATAAACAAAATAAACAAAATAAAACAAAATAAAAGCCTATATAATTGTCTTTAAAATAAATAATATAGACACCAAATAAATCTTAAATATAGAAATATTGAATTTTCTGTCTTGTAGTTTATCTTACCATTATATACTATGTTGATGTAAAGAAAATTATGGTTTGGGATTATTAATTTTAAATCATTACAACTAGGTTCAAAAACTCTTTATCAGTCAAAATAGGAACCACTGCCTTCAGTTTGATTTAGCCAACTTAAAAAAAAATTGAGCTATTTTAATAATTATGCAGCACAAAATCCTGTGTTTGGGGATTTGATGAACTCCTGGAAAACATTTTCTGCATCATGCTGGACGTGGACATGTTTTCCTTTCAAAAGATTGGCAGGATGTGTGAAGACGACATAGTCAGTTGGCTAAAGACCAAGTGAATAAGGATAGAGCAGCCAAAACATCACAGCTCCATCCATTTACCTTTTGAAGTGTTTCATATTCAACATGTGGTCATGCCTTGTCACGGAAATGTGTTAGGGTTTTCTGTTATCAATGCTAGCTTTAGGCATTGCAGTTTTTATTGTAGCTCATCAATAATTCTCAAATGTAACAGTGTTGCCAACATTACAACCCTGCTGTAGAGGAATGGACCAGCAAACTGTTGGCATGACATTTTTTGGTGCAAGTTGAGCTTTGGGAAGTGCTTTGGAGCTTCTACTTTATCCAACCAAGTCACTCGTCATTTGTTACTATAAAATCCTCTTGTCATTGCACATTGCAATATGATCAGTAAAGGTTTCATTATTGTTCTGTAGCATAAGAAAAAACTACAAATCAATTTGTTTCTATTTTGATTCTTTGTCAGTGTAAGAGGCACTCGCTGTATAGTTTCTTCTTTTTTACAGTTTCTTTCAAATGGCAAACTACATGTGAACAGTCCACAATATTTGGCTATTTTTCATGTAGTTATAAAAGGAATACATGTGAATGATTTCATTTGGTCATTGTCATTTTCTAATAGCTGGCAACTGTACTCTTTCATCTTGATGCTTTTGTCTCCTCTACAAAACTTCTCTATCCACCACTACTCTTTGTTTGTATAATGCTAATGTTGCATATTGCCCCCACTCCTTTATAACCCACTATAAAACTGAATAAAAAAACTTGCCCAAATTGGCCTTTTTCTCCTAGCACCATTTTCATGATATAAGACAAATATAAAATTAATAGCAAACGGTGGTTTATTAGCAAAAATTGACTTATCTCCATTAAAATAATGGGCATCATAACTATATTTATAGAAAAATATATTACAACATCAAATGTCAATAGTTGAGTTAAAGAATCAGAAAAATGAATAATGAAAATGCATGTGTAGTTGAGATTTTATCAATCATAAAAATGAAGCTTTGTTATTTTCAGGAAGTTGGTCCAACTATAGATAATTATGTTAAGAATTAAGGCCAGTATTAGAAAAAAAAATTACCATGCTTTCTTACATGTGAATTTCTCAGATTTTATAGAGCTATATAAAATCAAGAATATGCAAATAACTTGAGGAGTGAAACTATCTAAAGAATGAAAGGGGCCGAGGAAATTTGGGAATTGTAAAAAAGAGCAGGCATGATATGTGCAACCATAGCATGCCCAGTATAAAGGATGAATTTACATAAAATGCTTTTACATAGTACTGTACTTTGTAAAATGAATACATTCAATGAAATTCATAAAATAAAGGACATCAGTAATTTCTCTGATGTTGGACATTCTACTTTACAGAGCATTGTCTTTACCCCACATAGTATGCATATATATATATATATATATATATATATATCTTAGTATTACAGAAAGCCATCTAAAACTGTTCCCTAGTGAGTGGCTTTTAAGAGAAGCTTTTTTATGTCAATCAGGATGGATTTTATAGGACATGATTTAAATGGCATAAAAATTAGAACTATTAAGGCATATTTCATAGTATTTTTATGATCAAATAGTCTTTTTACTTAACAACTGGACTAATGACACCTTCCTCCCCACAAATTGACAATATTATAAGAACTTCTCAAATTAATGGAAATTTTTCTAGACATTAGAAATGATTTAATAGGACAAAATTCATGAACAGGAATAGACAGTAAATATCAGAAAGTTATGTAGAGCTTACTTAATCTCAAGGATTCTATTTGAATGTACTGAAATCTTAAACAAAATTGCTCCTGGATTGAGACAAAACTAATTATAATATTATAGATTGAGATAATGTTGTTAGATTTTTGTTTTTCAGAAGGAAATTCTGAAAATCGCTCTAGGGTTTGTCTGTAATAACATCTGCAGTGATAGATAGTATGAAAGTCCACAAGTTTATTAGCTAGTTGCTTATAGTAAAATTGAGCAAGAGTAATGCTAGCTACATTTTGTATTAGAGTTATTATCTTCATAGTAAATGGCAAGTTGGAGAATTTTATGCATTTAAATTGTGTTACATCCAGAAAAATCCATCCTGGATGTTTGACATGGAAAAGCCTCTCTTAAAAGACACACATTGTAGAACAGTTTTAGATGGTTTTCTGTGGTATTAAGAGAATTTGATATGATAATATATTTTAAGCACAGAATTATTCGAATAGACAGCAGGCTCATTGTACTGCAAAATAGCCAGGCAGCAGCTTAGCTCTGCACTTTGCCCTTTACTTCTAGCATAAAGGACTCTCATTATGACAAACCCTATTGTGGTAGGAAATCCATCTAATACTGTTCATTTTTCTCCTAATCCAAGGAAGTTTAATTACCTGAAGCCTTAACCTCAGTAACAATAATACATCCAAAGGAATCGCTCTTGCACTCTGGTCATAACTTTTAAATCATTTTTTCTTGATTCCCTTCTGCTGCTCTGATAGTTTAAGAGAAACTTTAACCTGTGGTTTGGGTGACTATACACTACCAAAGGGTTTCATTGCCTACTGAGTGGAGTGTAAATCAGTAACAACTATAGAAGTGAGAAAGGCATATATGTTATTTCAAAATATGCATGTATATTTAACCAAACCAAAAGATTATTTTAAATGTGTAACAATACAGATAGAAGACAATGCTTTCATTCTTCTCAAGGGTTTTTCCCCTTCATCTTTTTCATTTAAAATGCTAATAGCAACTTAAGGATACATTCAGTCACTCAAGTGTGTTATGTAGGCATGACGATGGCAGTTGAGTTAACCCAGAATCTGAGTTAAAGTGATATGGTGATCCTTTTGTAATCCTTGTACTGGTGAGGCTGTGGCCAGGCAGACTAGCAAAATTGTCAAGTTTTGTTTTTTGTTTTTTTTTGGTAATTTTTTGTTTTGTTTGTTTAGTTTAGTTTTGATTTTTTGGTTTTTTTTTGTTTTATTTTGTTTTATATTTTTTTTGTTTTTTTTTTTTTTTTTATTTTTTTTTGGTTTTTCGAGACACGGTTTCTTGAGACAGGGTTTCTCTGTGTAGCCCTGGCTGTCCTGGAGCTCACTCTGTAGACCAGGCTGGCCTCGAACTCAGAAATCCACCTGCCTCTGCTTCCCAAGTGCTGGGATTAAAGGCGTGTGCCACCACCACCCAGCAAAATTGTCAAGTTCTAAGTCAATAAGAGACACTGTCTCAAAACTAAAGTGGACAGTATCTAACAAACAGCAGCTGAACTTAACCTTTCCCCCCCCCCCACACACACACAGAGACACACACATATTTATACACATAGAATCACAAACACACAAAATCACACACACACACACACACAAACACATGTACACACATATACACATATAGTTCATATCTTTTAAATATATAGATTTGGGAGGTTAAAGGAATGGGAACAGCAAAAAAAAAATTAGGAGTAAATTTAGATACTTTTGTCTTCCATAGAAGAGTTTTTTATAAATATAAGTGTATATATATACACATATATATGCAATACCGAACCCCATAGACTTAACAGGTGATGCTGTCGTCATTCCAGTATATGAATTGTATAACAATATCAGTCAAATGGAAATAAATGTTTCATAGAGTAACATTTATTCATAGAGTAACATAAAAAAATCTAAGATTATGAACAATTATCTACAATTACAAATAAGTTCTGCTCATTGAGACTTGATCTTAATCAGATCTATATCAGAGGGTTTTCTTCTGAATCTAAATTATAAAGTTTACAAGATGCCGTTATCTGCATTTTCTTACAGATTTTCACTTTTAGTCATTTTAGTCTTTTTTTTTTTTTTTTTTTTTTTTTTTTTTTTTTTTACTTCTATAAGGCATGAGACTTTCTTGGTGACCAGATATATTAGTTACTTTGCTTATTGCTATAACAGAATATCTCACAAAAAATAACCTGAGGGAAAAATGGTTATTTTGAAAGGCAGAGCATGACAGCAGGAGCTTAAGAAACAGCTGGCCGCTTGGCACTGCCTAAAGGAAAGCTGAGCATCGAACATCGGTGCTAAATGCACTGTTGAATTCATTCTGAAACGGTAGCTAACAGAATGAGGTTGCCCATAGCCAGGGTAAGTCTTCTCCTTTCCATAGACCATTCTGAATATGTCCTTACAGACCACCTTGGTGATTGGTTTTAGAGATTCTATATTCTACTGTGACAATGAAGATCAACCATGACACCAAAGGCTATGGCCCTATGCACAATACAGTCTTTCCCATATTCATAACTTCTTTGTGCCAGAGAGTTTAAATAGGGCCATTCGAGTGACATTGAGTTTAGAACTATCCATTTGAGCTTGGTGGGATTACCAGTAGGTATGCAACTTGGTGTTATGGCTCCATATTTTTTAATCTTTCAATGTTCAAGACTAAGTGGTTGGGCCTCATGAGTCATGCATCTAGCCTCAGCTGGTTTGCGTGGAGTCATTGTAGGCACAGCTGCTCTGAGTTCCTGCCTCCCATAGCTGTGTCATGACATTTTCCAGCCTTTTGAATCTTGCATCCTTTCAGCAATGTTTCCTGAGACTTACAGGAATGGTTTAAATGCCAACTTAACGGCTTAGCCATCACCTGTCTTTTATTCTCAGTATCTTATGTGGTCATCGTTCCCTACATCTGCATTTAATTTTTTCACTTGAAAAAACTCCTTTGATAAAGGCTGAGAGTAGATTTGTCTTCAAGTATAAGCAGAAATTTAAAAGGAAATCGATGCCCTAAAAATTTAGTTGAGCAACAATATTATGTTCCTCCGTATGGCCCAAGACAACTTCAGTTATAGTTTTGGATGGAATTTACAGTACAAGGTATGGATTTCCCCTTTTAGTATGGACCTTGAAGTCAATCAGGAAATAGGAGGTGTCTCCATAATAGTCATGCTACTAATATACTTATGATAACAGTTGGCCTGAAAGATTAGTGTTGTAGTTCAAAGGGTTATCAGGTAAGTAAAACCAATGATCATTACTTCCCTAGCAGCCTAAATAGCATGCTCTGACATTATTGCTTGAATTATCTATATCTAGCACTTGGTGATCATGGAGCCTTCAATAACATAGTCTTACCATTTAGTTTTGTGGACAACCAAGAAACAATAGAGCTAAGATTTTGATTTTGTTCCTTTGAGGAAAGAGTGTTTTTCTTTTTCCTATCTGGATTAGCTGTTATTTTGATGTGCCTGCCTTTTATTTTCTTTGCCCACTTTTTTTTCTTTTAATGATCTTTGCACTTAACCCATTCCTACATTATTAGGAAAAGAAGGTAGACAATTGAAACCATCTCATTTTATTACTTCTGTGCACGATATTCTCACAGACTTACTAGGACCTACTCACTTGAAGCCTCCCTACAAGTAAAGTTTGACATATCCACAAAACATGACTTCCTTAGTTCAAAAGGATTCTCTCCCTTTGCGTCCTCTCTCCCTTTCTCTAATCCATTTGGATTTTGCAAGCAGAATAATCTTGCCAAGCAGTGGATGTTAGTGTCGTCAGTGATCATCGTCAGGCTTCTGTTTTCAGATTTATAAATATGATATAGGCTAATTTACAGCCATGAAAGATATTTCAAAGTGAGGGAAAAGCATGTTTTATAGTTTTTTTACAACCGAATTTTTAGAAACATATTAAGCTAACAGCAGTGCAGCTCATGTTTATGTGCATAAGCCTGTTAGAATATCACCAAACCATTTATAAATTTATGTACAAGCTCACACAATAAAGTGTTCAGGTTTAAAATTATTTATTATTTTTACACATGTTCATGAGTTTATTTCTGTGCAAGCTGCTTAGTTTCGTGGGCCTTTTTGTTGGTGTTGCTGTTGTCATTGTTCTTTATTTTTTCCAACTTGATACAAACTCAGAGGTTATCTTGGAAGAGGGAACCTCACTTGAGAAAATGCTTCTGTCTAATTAGCCTGTAGGTAAATCTGTGAAGCTTTTTTATGATTAATGTGAGAGAGATATTCCCCTATGGATAATGCCATCTCTGGATACTACATAAGAAAGCAGGCCAACAAAGCCATAACAAGCAATCAGTGAGCAGAGTTCTCCATGGCCAGTCCTTCTTCAGTTTCTGCCCTAGGTCCTTGCTTGAATTCCTTCCCTGTTCTCCTCAGTGATAGACTGTGGTCAGGAAGTGTGATTCTAATAAACGCTTTCCTTCCTGCCTTAGGTTTATGTTATGACAATATAACACCACAAAAAGCAGATTCAAGAGTAAAAGATTTGTGTCAGTTTCTAACTCTCTGATCACTCTTCATCACTGATTGAAGTCAGCTCACAAACAAGGAAGGGACCTGGCAGAAGAAATTGAAGTAGAGACTATAAAGAAAAACTGTTCCCTCCCTTGTTCAGTTCGCTATCATATACACATTAGCACTACCTACATAATGGTGTTTTTGTCCACATTGGGCTGGGTCTTCCCATATCAATAATTAATCAAGAAAATGCTCCCACAGAGTGGACTATTGCCAAACTGATGAAAGCATTTTCTCAATTAAGACTGCTGGTTTGTGTGAAGTTAACAATGATAGCAACAACAAGACAACACAACCCAGCACAAGCCAGAAACGAAACAAAACAAAATAAAAGAAAACAAAAAGCTGTGGTATTCTCCAGATTGCTTTGGGTTAGAATATTTCATCATAGTACAGAAAGCAAACTAGGACAGTGTGTGAGTGAATGGTCCATTTTCTATGTGCCCATAGCAGCCAGAATAGGATGTCAGATCCATTGAATCGAGGGATCAGGTGATTATGAGCCACCCAATGTGTGGTCCTCTGTATAAATTCATAAGTACTAAGACAAGTTAGCCAACTATCCACCCTGTCATTAACATTTACTCACTTCTTAGTCTATATTATTTCTGCTATTTTGTCACCATGTCATCTGCAAAACAATGATAATCAATCATGCCTTATATATTTGTCTAGTCTCAGACTAATGAGAGTAATATCACAAATGATTTATGCAGTGAGGGTTCCAATCAAAAATATTCATGTGTTAACAATATCAATTGGACCTTTTACTAAATAGTTTAATATTTATTATTAGATATTAAATATTCAAAATGATATTTATAAAATTATATAATTATTATTAGACAGCAAGCAATAAAAGATAATTCTGTGAGCTTCCCCCCTTTTTAAACAAATAAAAATTTAATTTATTAGATTATAAAATATCTATTTTTCAGTTAAATTGGACATCTCAACATTTATTCTCCTTTTATTTTATTTTTATTAATTATTTAATTATTTACATTCCAAATATTGCTCCCCCTCCTAGTCCTTCCTCACAGAGTTCTTTCCCTCATCCCTCCTTTCCTTTGACTTTAACAGGGGCCCTATTTCCTCCCTCTTGTATCAGAATTCTGAAGGTCTAGGCACATTTTCTCGAACTGAGGCCAGTAAAGGCAGCCTTCTGCTATACAAGCGACCCAAGGTCTTTGTCTAGCCCATCTAAGCTCTTTGATTAGTAACTCAGTCTCTGGGAGCTCCCAGAGTTCCAGGTTAGTTGACACTGTTGGGCTTCCTATGGGGTTGCCATCCATTTATCCTTGCCCTAACATTTCCATAGGGATCCCTGGCCTCTATACAATGCTTGGCCGTGATTAACTGAATCTCTGTCACCTGTTGGTAGAGTTTCTCAGAGGACAGCCATACTCCTGTCTGCAAGCACAATATAGCATTACTAATACTGTCAGGGATTGGTGACCACCCATCTGATGGATTCCAAGCTCAGCCTGTCACTGGTTGGCCATTTCTTTTGCCTTTCCCTCATTTTTGTACCTGCATTTCTTTTAGAGAGGAGCAATTTTGGTTTGAAAGTTTTGTAGGTGGGTTAATGTCCCCCTCCCTTCACTGGAGGTCCTGTCTGACTGCTGGAGGTGTTCTCTTCAGGTTCCATATCCCCTCTGTTGGACATTTTGGCTAAAGTCACTCACATTGAGTCCTGGAAGCCTCCCTCATCCCAGGTCTCTGGGATTTTTCAGGAGGTTACCCCAACCACCCACCACCTACCCTCAGCATCTGCATATTTACATCTATTCTCTTGGCTCTCTGGACTTCTCCCTTGTCTCTCCTCATACCTGATCATGCCCCCTTATCTCTTCCACTCCCCTCTCCCATCCAGATCGCTCCCTCCCTCTGCATCCCATGATTATTTTGTTCCTCCTTCTAAGTGGGATTGAAACATCCTAACTTGGGCCTTCTTCCTTGGTTAACTTCTTAGTGTCTGTGTGGTATATCATAGGTATTCTGTATTTTTTAGCTGCTATCCACTTATCAGTGAGTACATACCATGCATGCTCATTTGTATCTGGGTTTACTCACTCAGGATGATATTTTCTAGTTCCATCTATGTGTAAATGAACTACATTTTCTGTATCCATTCTTCAAGTGAGGGAATTTTGGGTTATTTCAACTTTTTGACTATTCCAAAAAAAGCCTGCTATGAACATTATAGAGCTTCCCTTCTAAGAAAATGTAAGAAATTCACAGGAACCTTTGAGTATTTTGATGAACATAAAGCAGTGTTTATATATGGTGATATATAAACCATATATATGTTTATATATGGTAATCACACAGAAAAGGTGCATACTTCAATGGAAATTAGTCATTTGTATGCTATCTATTTTATCTGCCCTCTTGGCTCCAAAATATTCACTTAATTTTTTAAATATTAACTTGACATTTGGCCTACATGTTGCATTAATATAATTAATTAATATAATTAATATAATGTGTAAATTATTAGATATTTAATGTAAGAAATACTCCATGTTTTCCTTTATATATGCATGGTCATATTTGGGTGAATATAGTTTGCCTAATTATTCATTCAGAGAAAATTCTGTGTGAAAATTTTCTGTGTGAGGATACAAACAGGAGTTTGAACTCTTTTATCAGTCTACTTTGATGACTGATAGAACAGTTTAATGTACATATGAGAAAATGTCTTTAACTTGTGTATATTGCTATAGTCAATTGAAAATACCTTCTCATCCTACATTATGAGAAGCTTTGTTTTATATTTCAAAATTATTTCTATGGTATTGACAGCGTCAGTGCCACAGACACTAGAATATTAAAAACTACATCACTGGCACACAGTCTGTTGTCTGTCTTCAGAGTAGTGATGAGTGCTGTCCCCGAAGGCAATGAAGGCTCCAATCACTTTGCTTCTGACCAATTCACCTTTAGTCTTCTGGAATCACTATGTTTTCATTACCTAGTAAAAGAGCACTGAAACAAGTTATACAGTGGGCCACAACATCTGTATAGACAGTGGTGCAATACCTCTTTCTGAAGAAGGAATAAATTGTCTAGGTGATGTTGGGAGGAATAGATATTAGTTCTAATGTACGCTAAGTATCAGGTGGACTTTTATTCATATTTTCACTGATCTGTATTTTGGCCCTTCCCTAGTTTTGCCCTATGAAGCAAAGTCTTTCTCCATCTCCCTTTTTGAGCAATTTCCACAGCCCTTGGAATATGGTATGGAAATGCCTTCAGAATCACAGTGGCTTGGTATTTGCAATCCAGAGTTTGTTTAAATAACCTTAAAATTTCCTCTTGTGCTATCAGCATTCCCTTCAAAGGAACTATATCTTTTCTTCAGTTCAACATCCATTACCTCCTCTCAAAAAATCCAAGCCACAGCATCAAAGGCAATTATTCTCAAAGCAATATTTTCTAATGCTGTCTCCTAATACACAGGGAAGGGGGAAGCTTACAACCAAGATTGTTACTGAAAGAATCTCTCAACCTAGCTCAGCTGGTGGAGTTTTGGAAAAGAGATGTAGATGAATTTTGCCATGGTTACCAATTATTAATTCACATACAGGTTAAATCCATTGTGTGAACTTGTTTACATTTTTGCAGGATTTCTAAAAAGTAATAAATTCCCAGTAATAAATAAAGAATCATTGAATTAATTTTGACAGTTATAGAATATGACCATAATTTTTTATCCAGTAAATATTCATTCATAATTCACAGGTTTGACGATAAATATTGTCTTTGTTTAAGCTCTGCTGAACTTGATTTGGGAAAATGTCAACTCAGGAAAATTAAAATAGTGTCATCATTTGCCCTACATCAGTTTGGAGGATCTCTTTGAATTCATCTATTTGGCATTTAAGATATTCTTGTAAATCATATAAAGTCTACACAACATCAATTCAAGATTTTAAATTTTATTAAGAAGTTTTAATAGTTGTACATTAAACATTGTGCATTCCCCCATGTATCCATTTATCCACATTCTTCCTGCCTCCTTCTTCATCCCCACTTCAGGCTTCTAAACACTTCTACTTTTATTGTACTTTTCTTTAAAATACACATAAATGACTCTATGTAACTATATAAAGTGTAGGAATGACAAATGGTGAATATATACAATATTTGTCATTTAGAAACTGGTTTAGTTCACTTAATATGATTGATTATCTCAATTTGGACCCATTTTCCTACAAATGACATGACTTCATCAATATTGCTGAGAGTATAGTTTCACTGCATAGGCACTCTACCTTCATCTACTCCTCTGTTCCACGCACCTGGCTTGACTCCACAACTTAGCTGTGGTGACTGGTGCTACACAAACACATGTGCAACTGTGTCTGTGATGTGCTGTCATGAAGACACTTAGTTAAAAACCCAGCGGCAGGATGGGTATTCATAAAGCCTACCTATTTGTAGTATTTGGAGACTCTTTTACCTTCTTGCTGATGGGAAAAAGTAAGATGTTTGGCTCCCATCATTGCCTGTGGCTTGTGTGCCTTTATGATAGTGTGAAGGTAAAATGGTCAAAACTTTGTTTATTTTGTTGTTTAAATTTTAGTTGTATCCATCCCTTGTGCATTCACCAAACGTAGACACTGATGTGGATGACAGGAAGTGCATGCTGACAGGAGCCTGATATAGCTGTCTACTTAAGGGTCCTCCTGAGCCTGAAATATACAGAGGTGGATGCTCACAGATAACCATTGAACTGATCATGGGGTACCCAATGGAGGAATAAGAGAGAAGACTGAGGAGCTGAAAGGGTTTGTGGCCCCATGAGGAGAGCAACAATACCAACCAACCTGAGCTCCCAGGGTCTAAACCACCGGCCTGGCCTGGGAGCACATAGGAAGGGGCCCATGGCTCCAGCTCTATATGTAGGGGAGGATGACAGTGTCAGGCATAGGTGGGTGAAGAAGTCCTTGGTCCATTGAATGCTGGATGTCCCAGTGTGGGGGGATAATGTGGGTGGGGAGGTGGGAGTATGAGGGTTGGTGCGGACATATCCTCATAGAAGCAGGAGAAGGGGGAATGGGATAAGGGATTTTTGGGTGGAGGGAATGGGAAAGTGGATCACATCTAAAATGTAAATAAAATATTCAATAAAAAAACTTACTCCCCCCCCAAAAAAACCCTGATTTGTCAAAATGATCTTATCTAGAGAGACATTTAGGCCGCATGGACATTGATGAGACCCAGTAAAATTTAGTACCCAAAGGAGAGTATCTGTCCTGCTAGGACTGTATCTATGATTGCTTCTACTCTAGCACTTAGGTATTTATTAGAGATTTAATGAGAACTTAAAACATGCAGAATTTCATAGAAGCATTTGGCTTTTCCTTCACATGTGTTCCCTTCAAAGATAAAAAGAGCTGTGCTTCTGAGATAAGCTTGGCAGTCTCATACAAAATAAGATTTAAAAGGTTTTCATTTTAAAGTCATTATTTATATTTTTTTAGAAAGTGTTTTTGATAATTCTTGCCAAAGTCATTAATATATTATGTAAAAAATCTGTATTTTAATAAAATCTTATACATTATAAAATTTATTCCCAAGATGAAAACAAAAATAAGATATGTCTGATAAATAATACATTGTATAAGTTTAGCATTTGACCAGTCAAACATTGCCTGGCAGTCTTGCCCTAACATTTATCATTGTACATTATTGCTTTAGGCTGGAACCTTTAGAACTTATCTACAATTCCTGATGGTTTGCTTTGAAATTGGGAGCTTAGTCTTATCTCTATTTATTTTCTGCATTACATGATTATTCCTCTACACTTTTCTTTTTCCAACTCTCACCACATATATCTTGCTTGCTCTATCTCAGATTTAGTGGAACATACATACATATTTCTAGATACATAACTAGAACTTTCTCAGGTCATGTCATGTTACTTACATGAACATGATCTCAAGACTGACCATTTTCTATTAGATAATCAACTGGAGAGTTCTGGAAATGACTCACGTTCTTACAGTTCTGTAGGTGGCTGTATTATGTTCTCTAGACTTGAGACTCTGGGAAATTTTACCTTTCCATGTTAGCATGTCCAATGTTGTCCTCATTGTCCTGTTCTTGTTTAGGTAGCATTGCTGATGAGACTCTATGGGCTTAGAATCTCTGACACCTCTAGACAACACAATATCACACCAAACTTCCTGTTCCTTGGGCTATGACAGTCTTTGCAACCCCTCCTCTGCAGTTATCAATGAGCTTTAGGTGCAGGAACTGCACTATCAATATATCAGTTGGGACTAAAAACAACACAATATCTTGTTCCTTACATGTTTATTGATTTTGATTTCCTGTAATGGTCTTCTGTTGCAAAGAGAAGCTTCTTTGATGAGGGATGGGGCTACATTTATGTATGGCAATACATATAAAAATTTAGTATGTAGTTAGGTAGTTGGCTGGTTTAGTAAGTGGCAGTTATAGGTTATGTATAGGTTATATATTGGTTATACATTGGTTATATGTGATTTAACTCCCCCCACTCCAGCAGTTTCTAGGTTATCAATACTAGGCATTATTTCACTTCTGTTGATTGAGCCCTAAATCCAATTAGAGAGCTATTGGTTACCACAAAGTATGCATGCCATTATTCCATCTTTAGAATTATTGTGCCATGCTGGTTAGTGTTGTGGTTCATATTAATATAACTGGGTATGACTATTATTTGCCTCCCTCTCATGGTATTATGAAAGCTATTGCTTAGGAAGGACATCTTCAAGTTAGTTCCAGCTCAGATTTTCTAGGCCCTTTGTCTAAAGTGCATTGGGAATATCTTCTGCATCTAAGAAGAAACCAAAAGTGAGGGTTCCTTCAAGAATGTTGATCAGCAACTCAAAGGCAACTTGTTATGCCTGGTGCTGAGGTTTATGTTAGATAGTTTATAGCTCTTGAAGGAAACATTGTTAGTTCAGATAAAAACTTTTTCTTAAAACTATATACATATATGCAAATACTTATACAGACTTATATGTATTATATGTAATTTTAGGTAACTATATAGTAATATGATCTCTCTTTTTTTCAGACTTCCTTACTGTCACTTTTTCTCTTCCTTCTTCCTCCTTTATTTATCTCTTTCCTCCTAATTAAAGCTGCCTCACTGTTTTTCCTATTTACCCCCTTCAAATCACTTTGTATCCTTTTATTTTCTTATCTATTACTCCTTCTCCCTGGTTGCCTTTTCCTTTCCTGGATAATACAGTCATATCAGCTTAAAATAAACAAATTTAAGTGTTAGTAAATACAGATGAGGGAGAACATGTTATATTTGTCTTTTTGAACCTGTATTGTCCCACTCAATATCTTTTTACTACCATCAATTTCCCTGGAAAGTTTGTGATTTTATTTTTATTTATAGATGGATAGTATTGCATAGTGTGTATGCTTCTGGAAGTGTCCATGATACATGTTCACAACTGCCTATAACTATAAAGGCAGGGAATCTGATGTCCTATTCTGACACACACAGGTACCTGCATCTCTCTCTCTCTCTCTCTCTCTCTCTCTCTCTCTCTCTCTCTCTCTCTCTCTCTCACACACACACACACACACACACACACACAAACACACACACACACACACCGAGAGGGGGGAAGGGAGAGAGAGAAGGAGAGAGAAGAAGACTATATCTCAATGTAGACTAAGAGAGGTTGTTACTGAATCGCAACTCTGTCACTTATCGGCTACATGTCCTTGGATTTGTTAGCCTCTTTAGCATTTTTTTGCATATGATGTTAAAGTAGCTAGCATGGTTGTGTGAAGCTGAGATGAGGGAAAGAGAATATTCTACATGCTTCCGGAGAAATGGCATGTGTTCTATAACTATTAATTTCACAAAACAACTAACTGAAGTTCTGGTCTATATTAATCAGTCACACAGTAATGCTAAAGTATTCCTTCTTTGACCTGATAAGTTTAAGATATTAAGTCAGTAAAAGTTACGGTAATATATTTTAAGCTGGCCATTTTTTTTTAGCATAGTGGTTTGTGATATGCTTTATGTTTCAAATGTAACTAGCTGAAATGAAATAAGTTCACATTGTTAAAATGATAAGTTCACCTAGTTAAAATCTTATGAGAAATGAAATTTCCTGAAGTGCATCAGAGATAAAACTAACTCAGTGCCAATGGCATTGACAGTTTAATAACTGGTCCAGTTCCACAAAACATCCTCTAAACAGAGTTATTTATGCATGTCATGTTAAATTGTCCTGTTCCCGTTTAAATATGTCTCAATATTTCATATCTTTGCCCAAGTCTAACCCCACAAATCATTGAAAAAGATAAATTAAGTTTGGTGTGAGCCACACTTTTGCATTAGGCTTCATAAATGCTTGAAATTATCTTTTCGGATTTAACCTTGAAAGACAAATTATCAAATGCCTTCAATATTATTTCTGATTCCCTAAACGTAAATCTGAACAGTGATTTACAATGTACATGCTTGCTATATCTAATCAATATAATAATGACAGTTATACAGACAAAAATGGCCTTTGGAATTTTATTAGTGTCACAAACTTAAATACACATTCTAGGTGAAACTAGAGAATATAAATCTCATGTGATTTTTATATTGAAATTCAATTATTTAGTTAAAAGCTTCCATTTAAAGTTAAAAATATGCAACATAGTTCTTGAGAAATTAGTCTAGCAAGTGAAATGGCTAAAAAGCATTAAAAGTAAATTGTTATTTCTATATTATGCCAAATAGAAAAGTTTGACATGCAGTTCTTAACTATGATAGGAATAACAATATTTTTAATTTCTGGATTCATTCAGCTTATTTTGGCATAATAATATTTAATTTTAACCAAATGTTTACTCTAAAATCTCAAATTTAATTGTGTTACCAAAATTTAAGTTACTGCATCTGTTAATAAAAGGAAGAGCAGAAAAAAAGACCACTGAGAGGTGACTTTTGAAAATCAAATGCTCTAAGTGTTCTTAGATGTGTCCTTGGGTGTGGTATAATTTCCTGTAACAAATTTCAGTGGGAAGTATATATCAACCATGACTTTCTAACTTCTTTTTCCTGTACTGACAGTGGCAATAGGGTGACACTAAAATGGTGAGTCTGCAGTATTTAAAACATTAATGTGCTTTGTGACTTGTAAGGGAGTGTCAAAAGCATCTATGGGATAATGATGAGCAGACCCTACCAACTTGGCGATTTGGAGGCCAGTATCAAAAGCCAGAAACAGTAGTTTAGCACAATACACCAATAATCAAATATTTTGGATACTTCAAATCTCTCCCACCAAATTGTCTGATAACCTCAGCTGAGATTTTTTTAAGCATTCATTATTCAAGACTGTATTCCATTTAGACACTTCACCCTGCAGAAGAAGAAAGCAAAGCTAGCATCTGGATAGTTGCTTTCATTGAAAATTGCTTCTTATGATAGTATAAGGACCTGAGTTTGATCCTCAGAGCTCACATAAAGATGGTTAATATGCTGACACACAATTGGAATTCCAGCACTGAGAAGGCAGAGTCAAGTGGATCCCAGAGGCCCAAAGCCAGCCAATCAATTCCAAACAGCAAGTTCCAGGAAAATTGAGAGAGTGATCTAAAAAAACAAACTGCTACTACCAACAAAATTAGAGAGTCTGTTAACTGAGAAAACCCAGGTTCATTTCTAGCCTTCACATACACACACATATGCATTTGAGAGTATCCATTTGCACACACACACACACACACACACACACAAACAGAAAACATCAAATTTTGATGTGATGATTTTTATATACATGATAGTGGTACTTAATTAAATTTCACCATTACTCTTTTTCTTATAACATTCCATTTAACATACGATAATCCTTGTTAAGTATTCAATACTCATTTCTCATAGTAAATAGTAAATGTTTTCATTTAGAGAACTGAGGTTAAACACCAGAGTACATAATTACCTGTAGAAAATATAGCCTTCAAAGTAAACTAAGCATTAAGCAATCAATATGTCTGTGATTTTACTGTTTCTCTTTTTAACTCTTATTGTAGTCAACTAGAGCCTATATCGAAGCACACCTGCTATACTACATTCATTTATAAATTTCTGAAGAGTTTTCAAATGCTGCTCATTTCTTCATTCAGAAGAGATTAATTTTTATTTTTATTCAGATAAAAAGCATATATTTAGAAACAGTAAATTTTAGAGATCAATAATATTTTTGGTTAATAAGCAATATGAAAATAATAAAGCATTTGAAAAAGCTGTGTCATCTGTCAAATACCAGGAATGGTCATAGCCAAGTATCTTAAAGACAATAATATTAGTTATGAGCATAAGTTTTGATGACTTCAAAAAATATCTTCTCCACTATGGAATAGGGCCCAGCCTTAAAATTATGATATGGAATATTCATTGTCATGTGGAATTCTGTATCCTCTAGCATTTAAAACAGAAGGTGTAGAATAGGATTATATTTTTATAATCACATTGATGGTGCAAAAGGCACATTTTATGTGGTCATATATATATATATTATAAATATATATATTATAAATATATATGTGTGTGTATATAATATATATATATATATATATATATATATTATATATATATTAAAGAATGAGTGGTATTTACCTGTAGAATTCCCTCTGTGAAGTGCTTTATGTTTGTAGATATATTCATCTCTCATAGTCTTAGGAGAAGAAAGAATGTACAGTTTTCTGTTCCTCTTTAATCCCTGCCTTAAATGGTCAAATTAAAAAAATGAATGTTACATATCAATAATAATCATATGAGTTGAGTGATTATATTTCTGGCAGTGTAATCAAAACTTTTAATTTAAATGTACATTAATAAGTCATATAATAAAACTTCTAATTGGATCATAAAGGTGTTAGTTGCTGAATTAAAATTAAATGTCAGTACTAACAGCATAATTTCTGTTATATTTCTCTAGGTCTCAGGGTGGAGAACTTTCTTTGAACGCTTAACCTGTGAGTCGATGGTAAGACTACAGTTAACACATAGCTTTACAATGTGTTTATTTTTATTTCTAATTGAACTTTAATTCATTTTAAAATGCTACATACAAAAGGCAAAATACAGAATTAAGAATGGAGAAAGGTGGGAAAATGAAAGGGACTACAAAGAAAACCATATAAAAAATTACTTGTCTGTTGTGGGTAAAGCAGTAGAAATCCTGAGATATAGGAAATCAGAAATAATTGTGCTCACTTTTTCTTTGTTGTTTAAATGTAAAATGTACCTTTTATAATAAAAAATGAGTAAACACACACACACACAGATGCTAGTGCAACATTCTTTGATTAAAGACTCTGAATTAAAGGCTTGTTGACTTTTTCTTAGTTTTGATTTGAAACAACTCATAAAGTCATCGTTACAGAACCCTAAACTAGACAACATTTCAAAATTCAGGCACGTTTAAGATGAAAAATCATAATGTTAATGGTAGTTAGTTGCACTATGTAAAAATGAACTCAGATGTCTCTGAATATTTCTTTTAAATCACATGGCATTTTAAATAACATGAATCTTAAAAGTTTAATATTAATATGAAAGATACTCATGCATTAAATACTTGATGCAATTTTTAATGTTAATTGATATGAAACAACAACACAATTAATTTTTCAAATGACTTTTTAATTATGAAGGTTTTAAAGTCTTGCCCCAGAGTTAGTTGGAGAGTACTGTTTGGATAAGATTGACAAAGGAGAGGAGCTGGCCAACCCAATGGAATTTGAAAATGTACATTTTATCCACAGTCCTTTTCAAGAATAGAATTAATAATCAACAATTTGGAATTTAAATTTTCTTTCTTTTTAAAATATTTTTTATTGTATACTTTATTTACATTTTAGATATTATTCCCTTACCCCATTTTCACCTGCCAAGGAACTTCCAATCCCATCCCCACTCCTACTGCTTCCATGAGGATGTGCTTCCACCCACCCCCTCGCACCACCCCACCCTTGAATTCCCCAACACTTAGCAGCTAGCCTTCATGGGACCAAGGATCTCCTCTCCCACATAGGACCCACAAAGACTGTCCTCCCCTACACATACAGCTGGAACCATGGGTCCCCTCCATATGTGGTCCCAGGCTGGTCAATTAAACCCTGGGAGCTCTGGTTGGTTGGTATTGTTGCTCTCCTCAAGGGGCCACAAACACTTTCAGCTCCGTCAGTCTTCTCTCTAACTTCTCCATGGGGAAACCCCTTGATCATTTCAATGGGTAGCTCTGAGCATCTGCCTCTGAATATGTCAGACTCTGGCTGAACTCTAAGGAGACCGCTATATTGGGCTCTTGACAGCATGAACTTCCTCACATCCACATCAGCATCTACAGTTGGTGACTGCACATGGGATGGATACGCAGGTGGAAAGGTCTCCAGACGCCCCTCCTTCGGTTTCTGTCCCGTACTTTGTCTCCATATTTGCTCCCTTGAGTATTTTGTTACTCGTTCTGACAAGGATGGAAGCACCCATACTTGCTCTTCTACTTCATGAGCTTCATGTGGTCTCTGAGTTGAATCTTGGGTATTTCGAGCTTCTGGGCTAATATCCAATTATCAGGGAGTGAATCTCATGTGTGTTCTTTTGTGATTAGGTTACCTCACTCAGGATATTTTCTAGTTCCATCCATTTACCTAAGAATTTCTTGAATTCGTTATTTTTAATAGCTGAGAAATACTGCATTGTGTAAATGTACCAGATTTTCTGTATCCATTCCTCTGTTGAAGGGCATCTGGGTTCTTTCCAGCTTCTGGCTATTATAAATAAGGCTGCTATGAACATAGTGGAGCATATGTTCTTGTTATATGTTGGAGCATCTTCTGGGCATATGCCCAGGAGTGGAATAGCTGGATCCTCAGGCAATGCTATGTCCAATTTTCTGAGGAACTGCCAGACTGATTTTCAGAGTGGTTGCACCAGCTTAGAATCTCACCAACAATGGAAGAGTGTTCCTCTTTCTCAACATTCTTGCCAGCATCTACTACCACCTGAGATTTTGATCTTAGCCATTCTGACTGGTGTGAGGTGGAATCCTGATGATTAAGAATGCTGAACATTTCTTTATGTGCTTCTCATCCATTCAAGTTTCCTAAGTTGAGAATTCTTTGTTTAGCTCTGTACCCCATTTTTAATAGGGTATTTGGTTGTCTGGAGTCTACTTTCTTGAGATCTTTGTTTATATTGGATATTAGCCCTCTATCAGATGTGGGATTGGTAAAGATCTTTTCTTAATCTGTTGGTTACTGTTTTGTCCTATTGACAGTGTCCTTTGCCTTACAGAAAATGTAATTTTATTAGGTCCCATTTATCAATTCTTGAGCTTATAGTATAAGCCATTGGTGCTCTGTTCAGGAACTTTTCTCCTGTGCCCACCAAGTATTCAAGGTTCTTCCCCACCTTCTCTTTTACTAGTTTCAGTGTATCTGGTTTTATGTGAAGGTCCTTTATCAACTTGGACTTGAGCTTTGTACAAGGAGATAAGAATGGATTGATTTGTATTCTTCTACATGTTATCCTCCAGTTGAACCAGCACCATTTGTTGAAAATGCTGCCCTTTTTCCACTGGATTGTTTTAGCTCCTTTGTCAAAGATCAAGTGACCATAGGTGTGTGGGTTCATTTCTGGGTCTTCAATTCTATTCCATTGATCTTCCTGCCTGTCTCTCTACCAATACCATGTAGTTTTTATCACTATTGCTCTGTAGCTTGAGGTCAGAGATGGTGATTCCCCCAGAAGTTATTTTATTGTTGAGAATATATTTTGCTATCCTGGTTTTTTTGTTATTCCAACTGAATTTGAGGATTTCTTTCTAACTCTGTGAAGAATTGAGTTGAGATTTTAATGGGAATTGCATTGAATCTGTAGACTGCTTTCGGTAAGATGGCCATTTTTGCTATATTGATTCTGTCAATTCATAAGCAAGGGAGATCTTCCCATCTTCTGAGATCTTCTATTTCTTTCTTCAGAGACCTGAAGTTCTTGTCATACAGTTCTTTACTTGCTTGGTTAGATTCACACCAAGGTATTTTATATTATTTGTGACTATTGTGAAGGGTATCATTTCCCTAATTTCTTTCTCAGCCTGTTTATCTTTTGAGTAGACGAGGGGTACTGAATGTTTGAGTTGATTTTATATCCAGCCACTTTGCTGAAGTTGTTTATCAGGTTTAGGAGTTCTTTGGTGGAAGTTTTGGGGTCAGTTAAGTATACTATTATATCATCTGCAAATAGTGATATTTTGACTTCTCCCTTTCCTATGTGTATCCTTTTGACTTCCTATTGTTGTCTAATTGTTCTAGCTAGGACTTCCAGTACTATATTGAATAGGTAGGGAGAGAGTGGGCAGCCTTGTCTAGTCCCTGATCTTAGTGGGATTGCTTCAAGTTTCTCTCTATTTAGTTTGATGTTGGCTACTGGTTTGCTGTATGTTGCTTTTATTATGTTTAGGTATGGGCCTTGAATTCCTGATCTTTCCAAGACTTTTACCATGAAGTGGTGATGAATTTTGTCAAATGCTTTCTCAGTATGTAGTGAGATGATCATGTGGCTTTTTTCTTTGAGTTTGTTTATGTACTGGATTACATTGATGGATTTCCAAATATTGAACCATCCCTGCATTCTGGGATAAAGCCTACTTGTTAATGATGTATGATTGTTTTGATGTGTTCTTGGATCGGTTTGTGAGAATTTTATTGATTATTTTTGCATCAATATTCATAAGGGAGATTGGTCTGAAGTTCTCTTTCTTTGTTGGGTCTTTATGAGGTTTAGGTGTGAGCATGATTGTGGATTCACAGAACAAATTGTGTAGTGTTCCTTCTGTTTCTATTTTGTGGAATCGTTTGAAGAGAATTGGTATTAGGTCTTCCACGAAGGTCTGACAGAACTTTGCACTAAAACCATCTGGTCCTGGGCTTTTTTTTTTTTTTTTGTGGGGAGATTTTTTTTATGACTGCTGCTATTTCTTTAGTGGTTTAACTTTGATACCCGGTATCTGTCTAGAAAATTGTCCATTTCATCCAGATTTTCCAGTTTTGTTAAGTATAAGCTTTTGCAGTTGGATCTGATGGTTTTTTGAATTTCCTCAGTTTTTGTTTTCATGTCTCCCTTTTCAGTTCTAATTTTATTAATTTGGATACTATCTCTGTGCGCTCTGGTTAGTTTGGCTAAGGGTTATTCTTGTTGATTTTTTTCAAAGAACCAGCTCCTGGTTTGTTGATACTTTCTATAGTTCTTTTTGTTTCTACTTGGTTGACTTCAGCCCTGAGTTTGATTATTTCCTGCCATCTACTCCTCTTGGGAGTATTTGCTTTTTTTTTTTTTTTCTAGAGCTTTTGGATGTGTTGTCAAGTGGCTACTGTATGGTCTCTACATTTTCATTTTCTAGATACTTAGAGCTATGAGTTTTCCCCTTAGCACTGCTTTCATCGTGTCCCATAAGTTTTTGTATGATGAGACTTCATTTTCTTTAAATTCTAAAAAGTCTTTAATTTCTTTCTTTGATCAAGTCATCACTAAGTAGAACATTGTTCAGTTTCCATATGTATGTGGGCTTTCCATTGTTTTTGTTATTATTGAAGATCAGCCTTAGGGCACGGTGATCTGATAGGATGTAAGAGATTATTTCAATCTTTTTGTATCTGTTGAAGCCTGATTTGTGACCAATTATATGGTCTATTTGGGAGGAGGTACCATGAGATGCTGAGAAAAAGATATATCCTTTTGTTTTAGCATGAAATATTTTATAGATATCCATTAAATCCATTTGGTTCATAACTTCTGTTAATTCCACTGTGTTTCTGTCTAGTTTCTGTTTCCATAATCTGTCTATTGCTGAGAGTGGGGTGTTTAAATTCCCCACTATTATTGTGTGAGGTACAATATGTGCTTTGAGTTTTAGTAAAGTTTCTTTTATGAATGTGGGTGCCCTTGCATTTGGAGCATACATGTTCAGAATTGAGAATTCATCTTGGTAGATTTTACCTATGACAAGTATGAAGTCTCCTTTCTTATCTTTTTTGATAACTTTTGGTTGGAATTCGATTTTATTCTAAATTAGAATGGCTACTCCAGCTTGTTTCTTGGAACCAATTGCTTGGAAAATTGTTTTCCAGCCCTTTACTCTGAGGTACTGTCTGTCTTTGCCACTGGGGAGCATTTCCTGTATGCAGCAAAATTCTGGTTCCTGTTTACTTATCCAGTCTAATAGTCTAAGTCTTTTTTTATTGAGGAATTTAGTCCATTGATATTAAGAGATATTAAGGAAAATGATTGTTTCTTCCTGTTATTTTAGTTATTAGAGGTGTAATTATGTTTGTGTAGCTATCTTCTTTTGGGTTTGTTTGAAGATTACTTTCTTGCTTTTTCTATGTTGTAGTTTCCTTGTGTTGGAGTTTTCCATCTATTATACTTTGTAGGGCTTGATTTGTGGGAAGATATTGTATAAATTTGGTTTTGTCATGGAATATCTTTGCTTTTCCATCTATATTGATTGAGAGTTTTGCTGGGTATAGTAGTCTGGGCTGACATTTGTGTTCTCTTAGAGTCTGTATGATATCACTCCAGGATCTTCTGGGTTTTATAGTCTCTGGTGAGAAGTCTGGTGTAATTCTTATAGGTCTGCCTTTATATGTCACATGACCTTTTTCCCTTACTACTTTTAGTATTTTTTCTTTGTTTTGTGCATTTAATGTTTTGATTATTATGTGATGGGAGGAATTTCTTTCCTTGTCGAGTCTATTTGGAGTTCTGTAGGCTTCTTGTATGTTCACAGACATCTCTTTCTTTAGGTTAGGAAAGGTTTTCTCTATAATTTTGTTGAAGATATTTACTGGCCTTTTAAGTTGGGAATCTTCACTCTCATCTATACCTATTATCCTTAGGTTTGGCCTTCTCATTATGTCCTGGATTTCCTGGATGTTTTGGGATAGGAGCTTTTGCATTTTGCATTTTCTTTGACAGTTGTGTCAATGTTTTCAATGGTATCTTCTGCACCTGAGGTTCTCTCTTCTATCTCTTTTATTCTGTTTGTGATCTATGACTCCTGTTCTCTTTCCTCTATCTTCAGGGTAGTCTCCCTTTGTGATTTCTTTATTGTTTCTACTTCCATTTTTAGATCCTGAGCTCCTGGGTGGAAGAGCTCCTGGGACTCAGGCTTCCTCTGGGATCCTGAAATCCTGCTGCTCTGAGTGCAGTGGTTCCTCTGTTTTCCCAAGTACAGTGGCTCCTCAGCTGCTCTGAGTTTAGTGGTTCCACCAGTGCTCAGCTGCTCTAGGAAGGTTCATGATATGTTGTCTTCACCAAGCAGACCAGCCAGTTGTCTCAGATTATTTGTTTTTAAGATAGATTTTGAAACAGTTTTGTCCAATTCACTTGGGGAATCTTGCCTGTGGAGTGTTTACCAGAGAAGCACACATTTTTGTCGTTGTTGTTCTCCCAGTTTCAAAATTTGGAAATCTTCTGGATCCTTTATTAGAGTCTCCTTGGCCTTTATCATCCAGGGCTCTCAGTTTTGTTTTATAATTATGCAGATTTGACTGATTATATGGAGACCTGGCAGGTGACAGGACCAAGTGCTGAATGTCCTAGGAAGCAAGCACAGCAACTGCAGCTTAAGGAAGATTTCAGGTTCCTCAAATGCCAGGCACTAGTCTCCCCACCAGGATTTTCTGATCATGAGGGTGCAGAGATATTGGAATGCTGGAATGGCAGTATTTCCCTTAAAATTTTAAAGTATTTTGTCTACCTAAAATTCATTTTCCTGAATTTCATGAAAATCTCACCTGGATACTGGGATGATAGCTGATGATGTTCATTAAACTGACCATTGTTGATGTTGATAAGTTGCCAAGGTATTTGAGTACGTCTCATTACTTGCATTATATAGAAAGATACTCTGTAGCTGAATGGAAAAGTATTTAAAATATGTTTTGTACATGTGTTAAAGTTCAAATAGATTTTTACTGCCCCTCACATTTTGTTCTTTGAAGATGAAATACCAGACATGTACATCTCCCTAAATAGGTATCTTAAGTCAAAATGTCTTCAACAATTTGTGAATAAATGTTAGTCTTTCTTTATTCAAAAAAAAAAAAAAACCCCAGAATGTTCCTTTTGTTTCCTTGTATTGTAGTGTGTATATTTTTACAGAAAAAAATAAACTAGGATAAATTACTAGGTATTTTACCATAAACATTGAGGACATTAAGCAATATTTTGTACCCAATGTGAGTGCGGGATGGGTTATACAAACAGAGCCATTTGGTAGAGTTTTATATATGGCTCTCATTTACATTTAAATGTATGATAGAAAAAAGTAAAGATTTAGATAACAGAAGAAAGTTTTTTGGACATGAGTGACAATTTTATATATTAGGAATTTTGTAGTGAAGTCTGTTTGATACCAACAAACAGAGGCGATGTGTTATTTAAAGTAAAGCTTATTTTATCACCTGTCAAGATGTATCAAACTTGGTTTTTCTGTGAAGGCTTAATGTTTGAGCTTCAGGGAGTTAAAAGAAAAATATGTGATCCTGCAAGTAAAATATGAAAAATAGACGCTTTCTAAGAAAATTATAAGATCTTATTAATTTACAAAGTTCATTGGCTGACTACATGATAAATTACTTGATAAATGTGGATCTGGCTTGGACTAATACCTTACCATAAAATATATGGAAGTTTAAGTTTGTACTATGAAATAGAAGTTAATTTTTTTCAAGGCAACTTTCTGTTCATCTGTCCCCTAAGAGCAAACAAGAGAGTGAGCAGCTTATAATCAGCATGTGAAAGGCAGATAACCTGCTTGCAAAGAGTATAGCATAAACTTTGTATTTGTAGGCAAGTATAGTCTTAGCACACAGAAGCAATTTAGTAAGACTGTGTGTCTCCTTACGTTTCATTATTAAAACATATCTGGGATGTGTCTCAAATGATGTAGAGTCCCATTACTTTTAGGCACCTAACTTATACTTTTAGTTATATTTTTAAAGAAACGCCAGACAGGGTATTTAAAAATGATTATTATAGACACAAAGAGGCAGACTTAGCCCCAAAGAGACTTTGACAATAATAGAAGTAATTATGATTAGTTATTTAGATATCCTTACAGAAATATACTCTTCGAAATAACACAGGAACACACATAAATATCATATATATCACATATTTATTATAGGCATAGCCACAATAAAATATTTTTAAAGGATAACACTTATGTCTGCTTTTATCATATCTAATATATTTATGAAATTTATTAAATATAGCATTTTTGCTTAGTAAATATTTGGCTTTTATGTTTTAATATTAATAACTAGCAAAAATTGAACTGACAATTCATACAGGCATATAATGTACTTTAATCAAATCACCTACTTTCTTCCAATGTCCCCTTTACCCTTAAATTTTCCCACTCAACAACATTTATTCTCCTTTTTATTAAATCCACAAAGCTCTCTTAGTGCTGCCTGTTTGCAGAAGGGTGTGAAATTTTCTACCCTGGCACACATAGACGATCTGTTACATTCCTGAAGAACTTTGACTATTCCTTTCCAGTACCCATCAGGTGTAAGCTTCTTAGTTAGAGGTGACACTTCATTCCTTTCTCCCCTGTCAATCTTGGGACTTTGATGGCTTGATCTTGTGCATACAAACATAGCTTTTATGAGTTCGTGTGTGTAACAGCCTTATCATTTCTTGCAAATAATGTTTCTCTTCACTTATCCACTACCTAACTCTTTCTGATCCTCATTTTGTGATGATCCCTAAGCTTTTGGGGAAATGAAATGTTTTAGAAATGTCATTTAGAGTTGAGTACACCACAGCCACTAATTTCTTGCACATTGATTAATGATTTTTTATGATAATTACTATCTACTGCCAAAATGAACTTCATTGGTGAAGGATGAGAGATGTATTAGTATGTGGGTATAAAGATATGAACAATTTGAGGTATAAACTGTATGCTGTAAGGAAGTTTAATAACAGATCCATTTATCTGCCTCTGTTAAATATAGTTTTCTGGTGTAGTATTAGCTTCACCCCAGGAGCTATGAGGTAGCAAGTCATGAGTTTTTGTTGAGTTATCTGTACCAGTCTTGAGTTCTGTCTCATTCAGCAGGCTTTAAATCTACCCAAATCTATTCAAAAAGTGGCTGCTTACGAACTTAACATCCATGCTACTTGTCACTAATGTACATATCTTGCCTGCACAGTCTTTACTACAGATCACAGAGTTCACAGATCAATAGGACTGTTAAATAATTTTTCCCTCAGTAAAATAGGTAGAAACTTCTAATACAATGAAAACTAGCCAGTAGGGATGAATCATTTTTGTCTTAAAAGTTTACAATGGACATTGCAGAACTATGAACATCAACAGATTATTTCTAATTAATAATCTTCATGGGTACAGTAATTAAATTTATATCGCTTCTGATTTATATATTTTTTTCATACTGGAAACATTATAATTTAGGTATAAAGCAAAAGATGGTGCACACATTTAATTAGAACATTTGTGAGGCAGGGATCTCCAGATATCTATAAGCTCAAGAGCAACTTGATCTGCATAGTGACTTCCACTCCACACAGGGATAAACAATGAAACCCTGTATCAAAACAAACAAAGAATTTATAGAAAGCATTACTTTATGCCCATTAGATGTGCATATTAAATCCCAGGGTAAATAAAATAGTTTAACGCATACTTCCTCTGTGATTTATAGAGATAATCCTATCAACATTTATTATTTTATTATTAAAATGCTGAGTCAATTATGCATACATTTATCATAGATTGAACTGCCCCATTATTGATGTCATTTGAGATGCAGGTGATTTTCTTCTGCTATAATAGTTTTGTTTAAGCACTCAAGTTAATTATACAGTAACTAAAATTGTGACATATAGAATGAAACATAGCCGTATCATCTTATTATTTTCCTGGAAGTTTCAGTACTTTTATTATCACATATTTATGGTTAAACTTTCTATTCCATGCCTGAATCCTCAAGACAATCTGTGCCATCACTTCAAAATAAGTCAAAGCTTAAAACAGTGGATATACAATAGAAAACTAAATAATATATTGTTTTAATGTCAATTATTTTTCAAATTTTTTAACTTTAAAATAATTAATAAGTATAACATTATACATGTTTAAATTTTTTAACCTAATATTTGCAGCAGGATTTTTATTTTCAAGTTATTTGTATTGTTATTTTTGAATTTTCATAGTTCAAAAGAGTGTCATTAAGTTGCAGAGTCAGATTCTCTCCTAATGTAGATCAAGCATGATTCACACTATGTAATGGAAAGCTCACCATGCAAATGGTTTTAAAGACTAAAGTGAGGGAGAGATATGACTAAGAAACCTTTAGATCAAATCACCAAGTCAGGAAAAGATTGAGCTTGAAAGCAGGATAAAATCTGATATGGTAAGCAGGGATTTATTTCTCCCCAAGAAAGGAATGTAGGGCAGACTACTTAAATTGTATATACAGTCTCTAATGCAAAGCAGAAATCACTTAGACTTTGCAGTGGACATATATAACCATATAACTGGCTTGCTCAGTGCCCCACTTTCCCTTTGAAAATATTGTTGGTTAAGAGTCAGTACATAATTGATGTTCCCAAGGGCTCATCTAGACTGAGGCAGCAGTCATAAAGCCTTCATGTGTCTCTACTAGGTCCTCTGCATACATGCTGTAGTAGCTTAACTTGGGGTTTTTGAAAAAGTCCTAACAGTGGGAGTGGGGGTGTAACTGACTCTTTTGTCGGCTCTCAAGACACTTTTCTGCATACTGGATTGCCTCATCCAGCCTTGATATGAGGGTTTGTCTCTAGCCTTAGTGCATCTGCCATCTGTGGTTGATAAACCTGGAAGGCCTGATCTTTTCAGATTGGAAAGGTAGGAGCAATGGAGTATGTCAGGTGAGGGAGAGACTGTTGCTGCTAGGAGAACTATAGGTTGGAGGAGGTAAGAAATCTACTCAAGGCCACATAACTAGAATAGAATCTTTGAGAAGATCCTGGAAGAATAGGAAGAAGAAAAGCTGATTTTAAAAATACAATAGTGTCTGTGTAGACAAAGGATGTGAAATTGGGCCAGGACTTAAGAAATAGTAGTAGGCTGGATTGGCAGTACAGATAAGAGAGTAAGATTATCTTACAGCAAAAGCCATTAGCGCCGGTTGTATACGTATGTACATTTATACGCAATAATGCTTCATCCACCTAGCAGCAATTACAACTCACTTTGAAAAGAATACATACCTTAAGCCTTCTGAGTAGACATTGTTGCTACCAAAGATAACACACTTGACTTGAGACTTGTGCAGAGATACAACAGCACATTTTCTTCAGAGAGAGCTGCCAGTGCCTACAGGTCTTTCTCCTTTAAACAACAGTGTGAGAAAACTTTGATGGTAATACATAGAGGGATTCTTTTGAAAAAGTTAAAGGAAGAAATTGACAGAAAGTATGTGTTTGATAAAGTAGAGCAGCCTCACTGGTTTATAATGCAGAATATATCTATACACCCAATTGCCTTTTAAGGTTTATGCTCTTTCCTTGTTCTCTTTTTCTGTAAATATTTTCTAGTTACTCAAAAAAATTTCAGGTTGTGGCTGGAGATATTTCCGCAGTCAAGAGAAGCTAGGACATTTTAGCCCTGATAGGTGGAGTGCAATACTGTGAGATAACTCTGTGAGCTCCTAGGAAAGTCCATGGGATGAAGAAGACCCAAAAGGGACCGATTGCACAGTGAACATTACCCTGAGCTTGCATAGCAGGGCACAGAGTTAGCAGAATCAATATTGTTAGTTATGAAGGTTTTCCAAAGTTTACATAATATTATCTGCATTTGTAAGACCCAAGTAACTCTTATCAGCTAGTGTATTTTTATAACTGGAATTTTTTCACTTTTATAGAATTTCACTTTTGGGGAATTTTGAAATTAAGAGGCTAAAAATTAGATGTTAGGATGAATCAGAGCTCTCAGGGCCTAGGTAACTATAGAATAATTCATATATAATAGCACAATGTAGAATAGTAGATATATGTTTATTTAAAGTCTCAAAATAATTAGAATTCCACATGATTAGTTAAGATTCTAGAGCTGTAAACAGACACCATGACCAATGCAACTCTCATAAGGATAACATTTAATTGGGTCTGGCTTACAATTTCAGAGATTCAGTTCATTATCATCAAGGCAGGAAGCATAGCTGTATCCAGGCAGGATGGCACTAGAGAATCTTGGAGTTCTATATCTTGTTTCAAAGGAAAATAGAGAAGACTAGCTCCCACATGGTTAAAAGAACGGTCTCATTGCCCACCTCCTCAGTGACTCTCTTTTTCCAACAAGGCCATATCTGCCCCAACAAAGCCACACCTCCTAATAGTACCACTCTCTGGGCTGAGTATATTCAAACCATTACACCACATGGTAGGGCAATTAATCATATAACTGACTATGTTATATGATTATATAACATAGTCATGAGAAAGAGACAACTGTGATCACAAATCTAATGCTAGATGACTTTGAGTGAGTGGAAAAATTGAATTGCTGCTTAGGAACAACTTCCATGAAAAGGAGGAATGTTACTGAAGCATCAAAACTGGAAGGTAGAATTGTGCAATGCCTGGGAAATAAAATAGAAATAAATGATTATATCTGGTGGTGCATACATGTGATGCCAACTCATTGGAACTCAAGGCTAGAGTACAAACAGATGAGGTTATCCATACTAAATAGTGAGTTCAAAGCCAGCTTTGACTGCATGAGATTTTGCCTCAAAAAGAAAAAGGAGAAGAGAAAAGAAAAGAAAGAAAGGATGAAAAAATAGAGAAAAAAAAGAAATATATCCCAGACAAAGCACCTCAGTTAAACAACAACCTGGCCATTTTCTCCCTTGCAAAGCATTTTTTCTGCTTATAGTTTGGCTTGCTTTTTTTTTTTTTCTTAAGGAAAAATGGTTTCTAATTATATCTGTGTTCACATGTGCAAGGCCTTTAGTAAAATGTCTTACCCAGAGTAAAGGCTCTACATGCACTAAATAGCATAAATAATCACAGTCATCAGTGGAGTAGTAATTGATACAGCTAGGTTATCAAAAGATAATACTAATAGTAATAGCAAGAATGGTTTCCTAACAGAGGCACTGAAAAAATTATAACGTATTAATCATACTGAGTTTTTTTTTCTGAGTGAATATTTTGGCACATTTATAGAGACTACTTTAATATATAGGACTGAGAGATTGAAAGTGTTATATAATTGTTATTTACAAAGAATTCTAGCTCTTTAATGATAATATATGAGTAATTATTAAAATCTTGTTGATACATGTTTATAAAAATATAAAAACAAAATACTCATCCCCATGTTTTTGTATCAGTCAGAGGGAACAATGGAAATGATCTGAAAAACATGAGTCATTTCAAGACTGGAGGAATTTTTTATTTTTATATTCCATAAAAGATATGACAGTTAACATAGTCTTTTAATTTGGATTAGAATTAGTACATTTATACCATAATATAAATGTGATAGTGTTTTTTGTGATCTACAACATTTTTTAAATAAAGGAACTAAATATAAACTAATTCTCTAGAACAATTACACATAAAACAAAAAATCATCTAACTATAAAAGAGAAATATCATGCAGAAGAAGATCTGTGATCCGCTGGCCGTCCATTTTACAATGATATAGGATTAGTCATTTGAGGCTGACAGACAATCTTTGTAACACAAAGCACATCTTTAGCAGTGGCCGGTACATTTGCTAGATGCAACAACAGAATAGTAATGAGGATTCAGGGGCTCATTTGATGGTCCCTCCTGACCTTCCACTTTAATTCAAGAATGAGCTACTTAACATAATAACTGCTTCTTGGTAAAGCTATCTTGGAACGAAATAATAATTACTTTTTTATTCTTTAATATCGCATTGCAATCTGCTGATCAAAATAAAACTTGAAAGTAACCTGTTTTATAACAATGGAGAACTAGAAAAATACAGATAATAAAATGTCTTTGATTCAGCCTCAGTGAATGTAACTGAAACAAAAACTAGTGCTAAATTCTACTTTACAAAGAGTCTTTTACTCATTCATTTGAAACTTGCTACATTTCAGAGAGAAAGTAATCATGTGCCAAATATCCAGCTGAGGTCCTAAGAACACTATTAAAAATACATCCACTTGGAAATAGATGAAGTTTGTGTGTGTGTGTGTGTGTGTGTGTGGTGTCTTTGTGTGCATGTGTTCAACCATCTAATTGAATGTGAAGTTTGAAATGAGTTTTATATTAATTCTATTATATGCAGGAATTTTAGTTTTATTGACAACAGGTGATAAAAGATATTTGGATAGAATCTTTATAAATTGAAGCAAATAAGAAAAGCATTTTACATTGTTGCTTGTCATTATAAATGATCATACTTTCAGAAAACTCTAACCAACTTCCTCTCACCTGGACTTCTATTAAAAATATTTTTCCTTTTATATTACTATTTAATATTTAAAAAGAACTATACAGAAAATTAAGATATTTCTTTAACATGGAAGGACAAGAAATCTAAAAAAATCAAGTATGTAGGTCCAATGTCAGTTATTTTGTTCCCATTGTAATTTTGTAGATATAATCCCTATATTTCTCTCTGCTGGTTGAGTTTCTAAGTGAATTTAAATCTGTTACTCACACTGAAACTTACATTGCTCTAAATTAGAAGAAAATATTGCAGTTATGAATAAGATTTTCTTGATGCAAAATTGCTGTTAATGCAACCATGCAGGACTTTTGAAAGTACTCTGTGTATACTGACCTGAGAGTAGAACTTTGCATGCACTTGACACATCACAAGAACAAGGTTCATTAAACACAGATTCTCAGCTGCTTCGGAAGACCACAGCATCTCATTCAGAAAGGTGAGTGTGAACATTTGACCAGTATTCCAATATGAGTCATATCATCAGAGTCTTCAAGAAAACTAGTTAATGGAATGAAGAAACAGAAACATTCCTTAACATAAAAACAAAGATACCTTATGCAGAAAAATGTAATATGAAATGACAGTTATAAAAGAACATATGTGAGACTAGTAGTTGAAACACCCTGCAAAATGTCTGTATTTGTTATTTGTTTGTTGTTTTGATGAAAAACTCTCTCAAGAAGCAACTTAAGGGAAGAAAGTTTATTTGGTTCTCATTTCTGAAGGGGATACAGTCCTGCAAGGTGAGGATGGCACCGTAGTATTTGATATATAGAGAACACATTTTGATTTCTGATCTGAACATTTAACGGCTTTTCATAAAAAGTTAGTTCATGTGGTTTCCTTGCATTAGTGTCTGTCATATAAGCCATTTGTCATGGATACATATGGGTTATCTGTTCTTCTCACCTTTGGGCAGATTATTCCTGTCTGACTAGCTTAAACATAATTCTGATTAAGTAAATTATCCACCTGTGAATCCCCATGGCTTAGCTTTAATGCTCACTCAATGTGGTTTCCATACTCTAGCTTTTTCTCTATTCCTAACATTTCAGGAACAAGTAATTTAGTTGGTAAGGCTTTTCCATCTGTCTGAAAGCAAACTTATCAACTTTGACGAGAATGTGTGTGTTATCTTGTTTCTGTTTGGCATAGCAGGGGTATCTGAGAGAATCAAGATTAGATATTTGTTGATTTGACTTGTTGATAATGAGGTATTGGGAAAGACGGTAAATGTGGTGCCAAAAAAGGGAGGTTTAAAGCATATTAAAGCTTACTAAACCCTTTTCAGAGAGTTATTTAATTCTGTTAGCAATAAAGAGAAAAAAATTCATTGTAAAGCTGAGCAGAATTCAGCTCCTGATCTGTCAGTTTCTCATGACAGATTATTAATAAACTGCCACTAGGATTGTCTGATTCCAATCTTTGGCAGTGACTTAAAAAAAAAAAAAACCTTGAGACTCAAATTCATTCTTTAAAGAAATCTCAACTTTGTGAGCTACTTCTTTCCCTTAAATACTTTGTGTCCTCTGACACTACTTTTCCATTAATTATTGATTTACTCTTATAATGTTGATGTTCATAAATCACTGTATCATGGAATGAGTTCAGAGATAATGTTAGATATTGGAGACTGATTCTTGTTTTTATTTTATAAAGATGAAGACAGGCAGAATAAGCATTAACAAAAAAAAGAAAAAAAGGATTTATTTTAAATATGTTTGTTACCTGACTAAATAAGACTGGTAAATCTATTTTCGCCATTAACTTTCCCCAGTGTCTTGGCCCTTTTCTCCCTTCTCTTCACACTTTCTGTTATGGATACTCATTATCGACTAACCATGTATTCTTCCTTTTAAAGGGGCATACTTTGAAACTGTACATTCTTGGTGATGTTCTTGTTTGAGAAACAGTCCTGTGTGGAACTTAAAAATTTTGGACCGCTTACCTGGGCTAATCTCGTCCCCCAGCTATTGAATCGCTATACATATCTATGTGTCTGTCCTTGTCACCCATAAAAACTTCAACTATCCACAGAAGAAAATTTAAATAGTACTTTACATTAAGTTGTAGTTAATATGTTAAGATATGATGCCTGATTGTGATAAGGAATGTTTACACAATATCACAAAAAGCAGCCTGTTAAAAACTCTAAATCCATGGAGATGTGCCTTACAAATTAGGTACAAGTAACATAATTCCCCACTGGCATAGTTGAATAGATGACAAAACTACTTAAAGTCAGAAGAAGCTAGAAGTGTGTTTCTCATGCTCAAAAGTATTGACTTATCACTAATTTATTACATGTGATCTATTACATGTAATTTATTCAAACAGCACATAATACTCTTAAAAATTGAAACAAAAAATGTTCTCTCCACGTGTTCCCTTAAAATGACAAGCCTTCATTTTTCTTTACATCTCAATGACCTAACATGTTCATAGATGTGCATGCATGTGTGTGAAGTTATTTTTTAATATATTCACCAGTAGTTTATAAGCTTTGCTGTTTCTCCGTATTCTTGCCATCATTAATGATTGACTTATTTTTTGTTCTTAAAAATTTTGCTTTGGGTAAAATTTTATCTCCATCTAGTTTTTCTTTGAATTTTTTGATAAAATTTAACATTTTAAAAAAGAAAAAAATTAGAAAAATAAATTTAAAAAGAGAAGTGAATAGGTTATATTTGGTGAGCTGTATTAGTTCATTTACTAGGGGACTAAGGATCATGTGGGATATAGGTGGGAACTTCAAGGCCATCTAAGAAGCATGTATGAGACTTTCCATTTAACAACATCAGTGATATTCTCACACATATATTTCCAAGCGTTTACTTAATTTAGAAAAGAATAAGATAAGGCAGAAAATATGCCACTATAACTAACCTATTTACCAAGATTTTATAAGGCATCAGATATTAATAACTTTTTCAGATGGATATTATCAAATATGCAGAGATAATTAAGTTTGAGAGGCTGTCTTGCCAATTGTTTATAGCATTTTATTTTCTCCTTTTATTCATAAGTCAGGGTATGACTTCCCAGTTTAGCAGAATACAGTGGTATCTAATACACTTTGTGACTACACAAATCAGACTTCCCAAATTTAGTTTTTCTTCTCTGGATGAATAACTTTTGTAATGACTGTACTTTTTAGCCTTCAGTTGAATCATTTAATTGATTTATAAAAATAATGATTTATTTCAATATTTGTACATAATTTTTCACTTTTAGGTAATGTTAAAAAGAAGTGCACCATTATTGATTTTGTGTTTCTTTCCTTGAAAAATGTAACATTATTTTTTCTTGAGTGTTACTATGTGTTGATATACATACATATCTGTACCTCAAGTGTTATAATAATTATTGATAAAGTGAGCTACTTTACTAATGTATATCATCTAATTCATTATACTGTTTTATATTTTGTGTCTTAGATATATTGTCTTTATATTCATATTCATGCTGTTTTAAAGAATTTTTAATTTGTATTATATGTTTAATACACATATATATATATATTATATAACATATATTATATTTATTTTAAAAATACTGTTGTTGCTAATGTATATATTTTACAATGGGTACTGTATATTCAATTATTTGTTTTGACCAATTGTAAACATAAGCAATGGACTTAAGAGATCCAGGTAAGCACTGGAAGGGAAAACATTTACCAAGATGTAATTACCAAGTTATAAAAATCTCAGAAGGGCCAACTCAAACCCTGAGTACAGAGAATACAGCATTTGAGTTGTCATAAATCAAGAAGAGTTTAGATGCTTCCTTGTATGTTCATCAGACTATATTTATAAATCTATTTGACATTTTTGGCCTATCAGGGAGAAAAAAATGAAATTATAGATTTCCTACCATCAATGGCACCATCAACTGAGGGCTTAGAGAGTGTTATTTGACCATGTTCATTTATCTAATTTTTTTTTCATTCCATCATGTCAGCTTAACATATAAGGTCTTCTGCATCTCAAGAAGCAGGGTTAAAGTTTAATGTTCTGTTTCCTTTTCATCAAGGGCATATGCTTGTTTTCATAATTGCATAAAATGAATAGTAGAGTGTAATTTCTGGGACTATATTGCAAAAATGTGAAAAGTGAATTTTTTTTGGAACAAAATAGTCTTACAGCTTATTGTTGACATTTGTACCAGAAGCATTTTCAGTATTTTAAAATATCTTTCATATACTAATAATAAGCATGACAGTATTAAGAATGGAACTAAAAAGAAAATCATCAAGTGAACAGAAAATTTCTTCATCGTACATACATGGCCATCCTTGTGTGCATATGCTGGAGCATCTGGATGTAGCCAGTCTTTGTGTAGTTCCTTTGCAATCATGAATGGTCATAACATGCAATCTTTTTCACATTTTAAAGATAATAATTTATTTTACCTCTACTAATAATATATAATTTTGTGTATAACCTTCTTAATTTAAAATTTTAAGAAAAGTTTATTTTTTTATTTTGAAGAGATCTATATCTGAGAAAGACAGAGATATAGTAAGATTAAAAACTCAGGTTCAGTGGCTTTTTCCTTCCAGTCCTGATGACTGAGTACAGGGCCTTCTGGATATTAAGCATGTGTTCTGTCACTGAGCTGTATCTCAACACCAAATGTTTTTAATGTGTTCTAAAATAAAATTGATATCTTTAAAAATTACCAATAGATTATACTTTCCATTTTACAAAAATATTATTATTATTAGATTTTAATAAAATATTTAATTATTAACTTTCTCTTTAATATGCAAGAAATTATGTTATAAAGACAGTTAATAGGACAAAAGAGAACTTGAAATATATGCAATTTAAATGGTATCTCAATCACTCTATTATTAAGCAATACCACAGTCTCCATAGCAAACTTACATTCGATAGATGTTAAAGGACTAGGAGATGTCTCTCAATTTTCTTAGCCTGGATTCCTGGAAGAAGAAAAAGATATCTTGATAATTAAAATATATATTTTTAACTTCAAGTCTTCATTTTTAAGTGCTAATAAATCTAAAGAGAAGTACTCTTCTGTAGATTATGGAAAAAGTTGTGCTGAAAACAACAAGAGACATTGAATTGTGTATTAATAAAAGACTCTTAATTATAATGACTTCCAAAATTCTACTAAGGAAGCTTTTAGGAATTATGAATCCCAGTTTCCTCTCCAGAGATTTGGTTGAAGTGCTTAAATTTTGGTGTTCAAGAGGATCTTTGGACAAATCTGAGGGAAAATATGAATGTACAGCCATCAGTCCATTTATTCAGTTGCTCCAAACTGGACTCATAAATTCTGAATATTAAAGAAGACTCCCTGTCAATCTTCCCAACCTTCTCATCCAAAAGGACAAACGGCAAAACAACCTTCTAGGCTGATGAGACTAAGAGAGTCTTCTAAGATCTTAGATACTAAGTTGGGAGTGAGGATCCATGTAATAAATGATAATCTTCAAAAGTAAAGTTTAGCAGACTTGGTAGAGGATTCTGATAAACTGGATAAAATACAGTTATTCAGTATATATCCTCTTAGGAAGTGAGTTCCTTGAGTAGTAAAATCACTCAAAAACACCTGGTAAGCATTCAGGTCTCAAACTTGCACCTCCCCAACTGTGCCACAGTCTTCCAGTGGCTGCAAGGCTAGCTGCATGGAAGAGCAATTTAGTACTATCTAACACAAATTAGACTGTTTGTTCAGTAACTTCCAACTTTATTAGAAGATATAGATTTATGAGCTGGTATGTAGCTAATTTCAGGTAGATGAGTTCCTCGATTCAATCCCTAGCACTTGGATAAATAGGAAATTACATAAATTTATTTATTTATTTATTTATTTATTTATTAATAAATAGCAAGTCTTTTATATCTAGTTTGGCTTGGAAACAATTGTTCTAAGTAATGCAGGGGACAAAGCACAATATTTCTTTAACAAATTAAATAAAGTCAGTTTTACAACTCCAGGAAAACTATGGTTGTTATTTACAGGGTGAACCAATTCTATTTTCGTAACATGAAAGGCCATATTCATCTGTAGTATAGATGGACTGCCTGGCTGGGTTTCAGCAAGAGAGGATGATGTGTCCAGTGCTGCTATGACTTAATGTCCCATGGCAGAATGTTACCTAAGGAGGGTCTCTCCCTCTCTGAGTAGAATGGGTGGAGGTAATGGGAGAGTGATTTGTGAGGGTGGAAATGGAAGGAGTGTAGGAAGTGGTCTGCAACCAGAAAGTACTATGAATAAACAAACAAACAAAAAAAAGTGGTATTGTCACCTTGTCTAAGGATCATGTCTTAAATAACCTCCTTACCTTACAACATGACCCTGTTAGTAAAGGTTCTACCACCCTTCACACTGAGAATTGGACATCTGAAACATAATTTTGACCACACTATCAAGCCATCACACTTTGATCTTGCCAATTCACTATCTATTAATTTTGTTTCTCATATTATTAATATATAATTTCATTCAAACATTTACTAGGTCAGAAATTATAGAGAACACACTGGGTTAAATAGCTTTATAATGTAAGGAACAAAGCCTTCGACTGGAGAAATAGCTTGTGTTAAGATACACTCACACACACACAATTTTTAAAAAGATAAAAATAAATATTAAAAAGAGTACTAGCCTAAATTCCCTTTCCCCCAAAATGTGTCAAAGATGCTAGCAAATGTTCTAGAATCATCAAAAGTTCATAATTGTTGTTAGAAAATAATATACAATAATAGTACATCATATTTATAGAACATATATTTTGACAGTATTTCAGTATCTTTTCTTAAAAAGCCACATTCAAAACTAAAATATATATCATAACCAATGAAAACCTAATTTTAGAACTGAGCCTTAATTTCCTATGTGTTTAGAATTGTTATTCTCTTTGCCTGATAAAATTCTAACACATGTTTGCCTGAGTTGTAAAATAAAGCTAGTGTAATGCCAAATATGTAGAGCTATAAGGGAGCAAATTAAACACAAAGCTGTGTTTTGCCGATACATTTTATTTTGCTGAGTGACTGGATAGCTGTCTCAGCTTGGAATTAACAATTTTTACCCATGGTCCTGCTATGACACTCTGTATTTTAAGGAGCAGATTGCAGATTCCCAGGGGGGAGGGGGACTACATTTCTTGTATAGTTGAAGGCACTAGCATTCCCATGCACATTTTTTTTCATCTTTATTTTTCAGTACCTTTATAAAGATTCTTATTCATTTGAAACACTAACGCTGAATTCTAATGAGTCAAGCCCTAAGTGTTCATTTCATGGGCAATTTCTTCAGGTGGCAAACATCAACCAACATTTTCATGTCCCAGCCTGGGGACAATTGTTCATTTTGTCTTGTGTGGTGCCCGAATGCATTGCTTTCAAGATATTTAACATGAAGCTCTTTTCTTGAAATTCACTCCAAAAACTTGTGTCATTTTTTTTCTGAGCAGCTACCAGTATAATCTAAAAATGATTTAGTGGGATCAAAAGAAAAAAAATTAAGTGGAACCATTTGTCATAGTGTGCACTAGTAAATAAATACTCTGGTCCCCATAATGAGAGGGCAGGAGAATATATTAGTCTCTAGCCATTAGTCACACATTCATCCATAAAATAGTCACATCTCATTTGAATGGACATCCTCCAGCACATGTACTGGAAGAAACCATGTTCTTACTGGCACAAAACTGAAGACAAATTGCTTGGTAGACTTTCCTCTATTTCATAACTCACATGAACACAGTGATTGAGTTTGCAATTAATATTTCTGGATTCCTGCCCACCTACTCCATAGGATAATGTGAAATCTGAATTCAACTTTCCCAGCTTATCCAAACATGGTCAAAAGCAGCATAAATTCTCGGATGCCATCGTCCCATTCAATCACTCATTTCCTTAAGACATCCTGGAATTTGAAGCAGGCAAAACTCATATGTACAAGATGCACTGGCAAAGTGCTTGCCCACAGCATGCTACTTTCCTTCCTCATTTTATTGACCAATATAGAGCAATCATAAGGCTGATAGATGTTGAGACATTGTAATCATTATTCAATCTTATAGAAAATTTGTATTTTGAAACATAACTAAACTTTTTGTCTAGGGTTTTCTAAACATTTTCAGATTCAAATAAATCATATGCTTGTAATGGGGGAAATTCTTTTAGTGTTCACAGTTTGGCCCAGTGTATGAAGATTAAGTTAATAGAAAGGACAAACTGTATGATGTCTTTGACAACCTCACATATTTAGATAGCTAAATGTCCACATGTCTGTTGGAAACATAGTAGAGAGCCTGATCTCTGTAATCCTAGCAAAGGGAGGGTCTTTTACTCTTAGATTTTTTTTTTTTTTATGTTTTGGTTTCTTTATATCATGAAGCTTGGGAAATAATCTTAATTTAGACTCTGAGTTTTCTTATCTTTTTAATATGATGATGTCATTTGCTATTACCTTGTGGAATGTATCTAAAGATTAAGTGATATTGTTTTGTGTAATGTTGGAAGAAATGTTTTCTAATAAGCATTAGCCAGATATATTCCCAATAAGAAATTAGAAGTAAAAGCCACCTAATTCTTTAGGTTGTTCAATAAGTATTATATGGTTTCTCTGGATAAATCTGTACTACAACTTCACAAAACAAATTAATAGGGATTAAATTGTAATTTATTTTCTATCCATCAATTTCTTTTAAAAATAACAAAGAAAATCATAATCCCAGGAAGGGATTACAGCTAACTGTGAAAGTAACTGCATTTCTAGACTTCAGATTGTTGTTACTTTTTGCTGTCTTTGTTTCCATGTTTAATAAGAAGAAATAAATACATTGTTGACTCATCACCATACACATATGATTCCAGTATCCATGATTCTTTTTATTTTCTGAAATGGAAGAAGACAGTCCACTCAAATTAGCTTTTGAAATCTGACCAAATGCTCCAGATGTTCTAACCCTGCCGGCAGAGCTTGTCTGTGATCCATGTCAGAGCCCCAGCTGTCAACAGGAAAGCACACCTGCCACTGGTTTACTGTCAGCAAATGACTTTTGAATTGTATTAAGAACTGAAGCACACTGCCCAATGAAGCATTCACCTTTGAAAAGATCCCATCTTGTAGTGTGATTTGCTTTAAAAAAAAACCACAACAGCCTTAAGAGCTTTCTTACATGCTAACCTTGAACCTAGAATTTTTCACCCTCTCCAGAATTAAGTCTGATTCCACAAGCAATGTCTATATTGACAGATTACTCAGAGTATTCTAACAGAACGTTCTGACTTGCTATAATATTTCTAGATAGAAGCAAGTGTCAGCACAATGAAGATGGGTGTATTGATATATTTCATTTTATAAGCAGAACTAGATTAAAATGAACAACTTAATCAGAAAATATTTAAACCCAATATTTTTAAAGATCTGATTGTAAGATTCTTTTATCAAAGTAATGAAAGTTTATAGATTTGGAGAGCTTACAGATAACTAAATCTATAAATTTGGAAAGTAGCAGTTAACTAAAATATTAATATAAGTATAAACCATGATTACAATGAATTCATTGTAATTTCCAATGCTTCTTTTTGCATGCTCCCTGATAGTGTTGTACTTAATTTGATTTTTTCTTGATGGGTGAAAAGAGACAATAACAATATTTTTGAGGTCACAGGTTCTGGCTAATTATCCTCTCTAATCCTCATGATTTTCATTTATAAAATATAACAGTATTGTACAAATCTGAGGAGGTAAATTAAATTAATGTTAATTATTCTCAAGATTAAGACATACTGAAGTAGATATGGGGATCTATATAGCTATCAAGCCTTGGCAGGTGGTGATAAACATTTTCTAAACTTCCTGTACATCAGTTACTTGAGCTTGATGCCTTTGGTCTTCTCCCTCTCCTATGTCCCCCTTCGTCTCCCTTTCTGTCTCCTTTTTCTCTCTCTTCCCTACATTTGGCCAAAATCCTTCTTCAAATATTAAAATAAATCTCTTTAGGATGATTGTATTATTGTGTTTGGCACTACCTACTTCTTGGATGACATATGACATCACCATAATTTATAGCTCATTAGTATATTTATATATTGACCCACTTCAATGCACTTGATTGCTGGGGTTACATAACGTATATTGATCATTGGCTATATGTAGTAGTGCAGGCATATTCTCTTCCCATATTAGAATGGGAACTGTAGACACAAGTGTGACTGCACATGCCTCTAATTCTGGTACGTAAGAAGCCAAGGCAGGTAGATAACAAGTTTGAGGTGAACCTGGACTACATACTAGTTTCATCTAAAAATATATCCCAAAACATAAAAACAATAAATCAAGTGCAACTGAACAAAATAAAGAAGAGCAGAAGGTACTGCTGCCACGTAACTCACTGAGAAAAATAGTAGTGTGTGCAAGGTCCTGTATTCAATATGTAATCTTCATCAGGAGAGGAAGGAAGGTGAGTAGAAAATAAAAAGAGAGGAAATGGAAATGAAAAACTAGAAATAGTAAGGAAATGGAAGAGAATATATTAGAAAAAAAGGTAAGAAGAAGGAACAAGGAAGAAGTAGAAAGTCAAGGAAAGGGAAACTGGGAATAAAACAAAAAGAAGAAGAGGGGACAGAAGATCTGGGGAAGGGAGTGAGAGATGAAGCAAAGACACAAGGTAGAAAAGCAGAAGACAGAGAAGTGTGGTATATGCTATACAGCTCTGACTCTTGAAGGTCACATTTGTTTCCATGGAAACACTTCTCAAAATTCTGATAATTGATACAGATGGATTTTGTGTCCTAGTGTCTGTTTACACAATCTTAACTACTCTATCATTCAACAGATAGCTATATGTATTTTACTATCTCGTGTTGAACTCCAGAGGCAAGATCAGTCAAGTTTTATTTCTAGGAGTGAAAAAACCAAACAAACAAAAGACAAATGGTAAAATCCTGTGAGATAGATGACAAGAGTTTTTCAGACACTGTTCCTTTAATGTGTTACTATGCAAGGAAGAAAATATAAGTATCTATGAAGGTTAAATGTAACTAAGATCACCTAGTGTTTGTACTGGAAAGCTGAGTTACTCTAGTAACTTAGGCCATTTATGCTAAATGGGTAATAACAAATTTTTACCTTAAATAATATAGTGGTAATGTTAAAAGGTTTTGACCTCAATTTGTCAGCTGTATATGATTTAGCAATTAAACATTTACTGATTCTCCCTTAATAATTTTGTAAATTTTATTAAAGGTCATGTTGATTATGATTGCAAATGAGCCTTTTGTACCTGGCTCCAGCTCCATGAAACATTTATATGCAGATTTTGAGTGGATATAAGTTTTTATTTTTTTGCAATAAACAAAATCCTGCAGATAGAGTGCAATATGAGGGTCAGACAGGAATGATATGGATAGGTTGGCAGAATAAGGTCCATGACCTCTGCATGTCCACCATTTAGACTCCCTATGGAGATTTATTCTACTTTACTTGTTTTGCATTTTCATCAAACAAATAGATGTGTAGATTTGTGGGAGTCTACTTTATGTGTTTTGTTATATTTTAATTTTCTTTAGGTAAACTGCAAAGAGTGGAATTGCTGGGTCACAGGCATTATTCAAATACATGAAAAGAAATGCAGTCTCATAGCAGTAGTCTGTGACATCAGCCCACAGCCTTCACCCTGGAGGCACAACCACAGCCTTTAGGGTTTGAGATATTTTTCCAACTTATTAAAGAGAAGTAAAAACTAAATTATATAAATATGACAATAAATTTTTAATGCCAAAAATGGCTTCATTTATCTTTGAATCTTTTCATTAACTATATATATATATATATATGTATATATATATATATATATATATATATATATACATGTACATGTGTGTGTGCATGCCTATGTGTATGCATATATATGCAATGTAGTTATGATTACTTATATCTATTTAAATAGTTTGTAATAATTAAATCCTCCTTTATCTTTGATAATAATGATCTTAAAGACAACTTTGATATAATACTCTATATTTTTATGGACAGTGCTTATCACCTGAAATTTCTACCATCAGTTCAAGTTACTATTAAACATTGCTTTTATGTAGCTAGCATGTAGTTGGAATATGCTTTGCAATATAATCAGACAATATTGGTCATTTTACTGAAATGTTAGGCAGAGATTTGTTTCCTTTTTGTTTTTTGTTTTGTTTTGTTTATTTTTTTAATGTAGCTGCCAATGCATCTGGTAGGGTCGGCATCCTTACTACTCCCTTTGAGTGCATCTGCTGATTATTGACTATGTTTGTTGTCTTCTTGGTCTGTCTGCATTGTTCTTCTGCCTTGTATCTTTTCCATTCATTCTGAAGACTTTCCTTTATCTTTTCCCCAAGCACACCCCTGCTAGTAGCAAATTGTGTCTACTTCACTAGAACTTGAGAGATTTAGTTTCACTTTTCTTATATTTTTGGCTAAAACAGCCAAAATAAAAATAAAATGAGCATTGTTTTCTTTAATGTAATAAGCATTATTCTTGGACTTTGTTGAAAAATTTCCCATTATCTAACCATTTACCCGTACTATGCCTTAGTATTTTGCCAAGTATTTTGATGTGGGTGATGCAGAAGGTTGCAGAGCATTTTTAGATTTGTGTATTTGAATTGTATCAAATTTGTAAAATAATTGGATAGTTTTTGATGATATTCACCACCTAGTCAATTTGGCCCGAACCATTCTTCTATCTTTTCTTTTTACACTTCAGCTAAATATGTACTAGGCTCAAAAGTTGTCAATGGATTTCTTTGAGACTTGAAACAATTGTTTCTCCAAGTCATTCAGCTCTGGTTTTGCTTCTGCCCTGCCTACAAGCACACACACACACACACACACACACGTATCATGCATATATAATATATTCATGTATTAATAAACAATGTGAAAAAGATATATGGGAAGATTTGAAAGGAGGAGTGGAAAAAGAAATGATGTATTCATATTTTAATATCAAAATATAAGAAATAATTTTTAAAAAATCATACAAAAAAAAATCGAAATACACACTAGTATCTTAAATAGTATGTCTCAAAGCTGGAAACCCTCTGGCAAAAGCTAAAGAGAGACAAGTGCGAATTCTCTTTGTTGCTGGCAGAAATGTAGTGTGCCCCAGGCCCTCTGAAGAACACTGTCAGTTCCTGACAAAACTAAACATATTTTTACCATGTGAGCCAGCAATGACAGTTTTAATAGTTGCCCAGCTGAACTAAAAACTTTTGTTCAGATGGGAACTTAGAAAGAAGTGGTCAAAACAGCCTGTCTGTAATGGTCCAACTTGGAAGCATTCATATTGTGAGTCAACAGGTGGATAGACAAAGTTTGGTCCATCTATGCACTAGAAGGCTAGCATGGAAGAAACTTCAATGCATATTGCTGAGTGAAAAGCCAGTCTCTAAGGCTTCCCAGACAAACAACCCAATTAACATGAAGTAAAAGTGTAGAAACATGAAAGTCAGTTGTAGGAGGAGAGTAAGGACTGATACACCGGCAGGGTAGTGGGTAGAGACACAGAGAAACTGTTCAACAGGATGTTGTAATAGAATACACAATGTTACATTTTTTTTTTCAAACATGAAGGATTCACACTATTCATGCAAACTAACAACTCTGGGCCTAATATCATGTTCCTTATTTATACCAAATGTGCCTGTCTGTCAGAGATGTTCTGATCCCAGTGTATTCCTGATGCACACTTGTCATTTCTTATACATTTTTTTTTCTTTTCTTTTTGGTTTATCGAGGCTGAGTTTCTCTATATAGCCCTGGCTGTCCTGGAACTCACTGTGTAGACCAGGTTGGCCTCGAACTCAGAAATGCACCTGCCTTTGCCTACCAAGTGCTGGAATTAAAGGCATGCGCCACCACTGCCGGGCTATCCTTACACATTTTTTATGAACACAAAACTACATCAAAATTTAGTCTATAAATAACAAACATAAACTAGAGGTTGGTTTCACTTTTCAAACCAACACGGAAATTGTCAGGGAACTGAAATTTAGGCTTCTGGATGCAATTCACTGAAATTTACATTAAATTTTCTAATGTAATTAAATTTTAAAATAAACTATGATTAAAAATATGTTAGTTATAATAATGTGCATAACATTTAGGGACTTAGAAAGTTCCCTTTAAAAAATCTAAATGTGGCTTAGGATCTGATACAAGGCATTTTTATTCAGATGGCTGAAAATGACAAAAAAGTAGATATTATTGCAGTAATTTGAATACAATTTATTTTGACATCAAGGGACCGACATGCTTTTACCTTCAAAACATATCTGAAGATATACCAAAAGTGTTCTCAAAATGGTTCAATACAATTGTTCTAAGGATATCACCCATCAAGAGAGAAATCTAAAAGTATTTCCTAACTAAACATATAATTCTTAACAAAATTATGAAATTGGATATAACATTAAAATGATGTTTGATGTAATATATTTACATAGAGTAATACTTTTTAGAATTTTGTTGATTCTTTTCAGATAAGAGAAGGTAAATGTTCATTTTACCTGATTAAGATCTCAGAGACATTTGTATTAAGTATGGTTAACGACAATTGTTCTTTCTAAATTTGATTCAGAAAAATAAAATATTTAGGGAAGAGCAGTAAAATATACATATACCTCTAAGCTGAATGTGTCTGAAAGAAAAGCCTGGCCCTAAGCCAGTTTTCTGAAGACTTGACATTTATCCTTAAGCATAATTCAAGCCAAGGTTATATTAAAGTATATCAGAGATATGGGCAGTACCTTAGATATATTTCCTATGAGAAAACAGATTAAGTCTACTTTAGTGAAATTTAGAAGAACTTACAAAATACAAAGTGGAATGTTTTAACCTGACAGTTCTCTGAAAAAAATATGGACTCAAAGAGAATTTTAAATTAAAACTTTAGAAATGGTAGCTTCTAATAATATACATTTAAGAAACACAATTAATTTTATTACTTTGTGTACCATTTCAGACCCAACTAAAACACTTATTTTAATTTTTTAAGTCTTTTAGACAAATAGGAACTAGAATAAAGAGGAATCTGGTGTGTAATTGCTTAATTTTCATTGTGGCTTGTTTCCCATGGATCACAAAGTCACTGATTTTCATCTTGAATCTACCTGTTATGGTGAATGATGTCTGCAACCTGAAGAATTCACAAAGTGCAGCTTTTATCTCTGTGCATTATCAATGAATTATATTGAATCTACTCTGGTTAATAAATAAGCAAATAATTTGTCAAACTAAACTGATTTGAGATTTGGAGAATTCTATTATGATATCAGCTACACAAAATAAAACTAAACATAGTGACAATCAATGCTATATTGATAAAACATGAAATTATTAGATTTAGATATTTGGCAATGATAGACACACTAAGAATTAGCACCAGAACATTAGGAAAATTTATATCCTTGATAAAGTTGTCTTACACAATTTTCCAATCAATTATCTAGGTTTGGTGCTTAAACAACTGATTTTCCTTTCTGATGCAACAATTCCCTTGTCTGTTCTTATAATTTACACATGCAAGATCCAGAAGTATAGTTTCTTTTCTCTGTGTTTCCTTCATATCTTCACAGTGCTTTTTTGAGGCCTTTCATATTTTTGTTTTACCCCACTTCTTTTTATCATTAAGTGGAATTCTTGTGTTATGAAGATCAAAAATTATTTATTCAACTTAAAAATAGATTTTTATTTATCATAGGGCAATGCTTACCAGGGAATTGCTAAAAGTGCTAAAATTTTCTGAATAAGAAAATATAGGAAGAATTCTAATGTAAGTTTTTACATTCTGGGGTTGGGCTGAGCAGAGGAACTGGGAGGAGCTGGGTGATGGAGAACAAAACTCATTATATATTGTATGTTTTTAAAAGATATCTATCTTAATTTTAAAATTGAAACAGCGCATCCAAGGGTGGTTTACTTTGCATTCCCTAATAATTTAGAATGTTTAACAGTTTTTATTTGATTGGTGGCCATTTCTGTGTTTACTTTTATGATTCTTTTCTCATTTTGTTTATGCATCATTGATCTACCAAAGCCCTTTATAGTTTCTCTACAAAACTTTGGTGTCTGAAAAGTGCTATAAATATATTTTCTCTATTTTTATTTGCTGAATTCACTTTAATGATGTATGTACATATATATATAATATATACATATATTATATATACACACATATTCTTTCACTTTAATGGTATCTTGATAACATTTGTGTTTCTCTTATATCCAGTAAAATATGGATTTTGTTGTGTCTTGCATGAGAAACACTTGACTACAGTTTTCAAGTTATTCTATGTATTTCTAACTTCTCATTTAGTTTAAGGTTTTATCTCAAATGAAGGCTTCCTATGAAGCAAGGCAAGAATTGCTTATATTTTGAAAAAAATGTGATTTCATGATTATACAATTTGTTTTCATGGTTTGATCTCAGAATCATTTAATATAAGTAGGGTTTATTATGGTGGCTACTTTCTTCTCTGATAGTGATACATTATATTCATTTATTTATATTTTGATTTATTCTATTAAATTCTTTCTTAGTGTGTTCTTTATTAGAAAACAAACATAATCATTTTCCTGTGTTTTTTTTTCCAACCCACATTCGGCTTTGCTGCTTTCTGTCCTTGTTTGTGTCGTTTCTGTTTAGATGGCCCCGTGCTCATCTTCATGACTATTCACTGTGCTTCACTCCTGGGTTTACTTAGTTTATTATTTTAGGCACTTTGCATAAAGAGTATAGTTCAGATTTTTCTTATTTTGCAACACATTGTTTTGCCATAAACAAGCACAATACCAGTCATTATCTCACTGTTCCTCTGTCAGGACACATCTCCTCAGAAAGGCCACTGGACTATCTTAAGAATTCCTTTTAAGAATTTTCTCTACTCTCACTGCTTAACCTTCACACGGGAAAACTGTTTCTGTGTGATAGGTAAGTGAGAAAACTGTGGCTGGATTTAAAGTTGCTCGGTAGATAAACTTCCTTGTAATTCGAACTCAAGATGAAGATTGCATATGCTATTAAAATGTTTTCATGAGTTCAAATGAGCTACTTTCTATTATATTGTAACAAACTGCCCTAAGCTGTACTGTAAACTTTAATATTGTGAAGATTCTGTTACTTGAGGAAGACTTCTTTCATACAGTATTGGCTCAGGTCACCATGTGTACATCTGCATCTAACTTAGGTTGGATATTACAGCAGCCCCTTTCTTATTTCTGAATCTTTAATATTATTTTCCTATTATTATTGATACCTCCATATTCATAATACTGTAGGCCTCATGACATCATCAACCTAACTGTTTAAACTCACAGTAACTTACTTATGTAGAAGGACCTATACCCATATACACCAACAAGCAATGCAATGCGAAGATAGTCCACTATGTACAAGCATGTTTCAGTGTCCTATTTACTCAACCCTTCTAAATTGCCTTGACCAAATTTTGTCACAATGTATCTAACCTAGCCACATTAATTTATACTGGGGAATCATGGTACTATTAATTCTTTTAGGGTTATGGCAGATTCCTCATTCTATGTCAATTAATAATACAAAATAAGGTAGATTATTGAAACTTATAGAGGGATATTTGCTTTCCCATTTAACTTTTAAGTTCAATTACAATTTTATCTATGTAATATAAAAAAAGAGAGATGAATATTATACATGATCTATTGGTTATGGGCTAAGTATGAGAACAAAAATCTCTGCTGCAATTTTTATATACAAGCTTGTAGCAGAAACAATGCTGAGTATTTATATGTAATATGTTTTTACCTGTACTTTATAGTCCAGAGCCCAGTCACTTTGACACTGAACTAAAACTATATGCTAATGTATTCATGGCACACTAGAAATAGATGGCAAGTTTAAAAAAAAGTTGAACAATCTATCACTTTATCTATTCATACAGTTTTTCCAATTTAATATCTAATATAATCTACTAATCTAATATAATCTAATCTGTGTTAGCATATTTTCTTGACAATATACTTTCATTAGCATTTACTTTATAAATCTTTATTTAACTCCATGTGCTTTAATGATAAATTTTTCTCAATTTCTGTCTCAATGGGCTTCCCTGTTTTATTTAAACATATGTAAGGTACCTTTATGTGGCATTACATCCAATGTTTGACTGTTAAAGACATTGTCTCTGTGGATTGCAATTACCTGTTAAACTGTCTATAAACACTCAATACACAAACTAATACTAGATTGTGAATTTGTGAGACAGAAGTCATGTTTCTTTATCTCACGTGCCTATTTCCAACACCATGTCTAAATTCAGTATACAAGCCATGGAATAGACAAATGTTAAGTAGCCAAAATCACAGAAGGTAATCTATGTGGGTTGCAGTGGGAAATAACACATTTGTTAGTACAGTGGACTTATTAATACAATTTATATTTTTAGAAGAATAATTCTTGGTGGCCAATAGTAGAAGAGGAATATTATTTCCATAGAAGGAGTCTCATTCTTTTGTTTTTTTGAAATTTTTTAGATATTTTCTTTGTTTGAAATTAATTTTTTTAATTTTATTTTTATTGGATATTTTATTTACATTTCAGATGCCATCCACTTTCCCCATTTCCCCTTTCTAGAAAATCCCTATCCCATACCTTCTTCTCCTTTTTGCTTTTATATAATATTTTAATGTTAAACAAAGGCTTTGTAAGTTTAGTAATGCTCAATATCAATCAGAAGTGTAATCTAATACCCAACCTAGATATATCAACTATCTTTGACTGGCGGAGACATGTGAACATCTGCCTCCATGTCTGGCCCCCCTCTCTCTTTCTCTCTCTTTCCATCTACAGACAAATTACTGTCCAGAAAAGGACACACTTGCAGAATAGTCGACTGATTATATCTGCCAAGACAGAGTAATCAGCCCTTAATAATTCTGCATCACTAGGTCTGTCAGATGATCCTGGGCCAGGAGGCTGAAGATCTGATGCTCCAATGTTCTGTAGTATAGGAACTGTCTAGCTGTTCCGCAGGCTCTATAAATTGGCTAAGTTTTAGAAGCTATGCTTTGTACTTCCCATAATTTCAGTTAACTCAGTCATTCTGGATTTCTGATGGGGTTGAAAATTTATAGTCTCATAGCCAATCCCAGCTATTTACTTTGAGAAAAAAGATTTGAGAGGATGGTTTTCAGCTGACATTCATTCGAAATCCAAGAAAAAAAAGCCGGGTTCAGAACCAAGTCTTTTATTTAGGAGAGATGACAGAGGTTCTGCTTAGTCAACAAAATGATGGACTGGGTATTAGGTCTATCTTGCACCTTACTGACATAAATTGGTATAGTTATGCTCAAACTGTATTTTGAGAGAAAAGTTTTATTTTAACAGGAAGTGTGATATGTAGGAGGAGCTAAGGTGGGAGGAGTACGGAGAAGAAGAGGAGAGGAGCTAAGTGATGAGAAATTAATTTTTTATTGAGTATTTGATTTACATTTCAGATGTTATCCATTTTCTCCATTCCCCCACCCCCACCCAGAAACCCCCTATTCCACTCCCTCCTCCTGCTTCTATGAGGATGTCCCCCCCACCTACTCCCACCTCCCCATCCTCTAATTATCCCACACTGGGGCTTCCAGCCTTCACTGGACCAACAACCTCCTCTCCCACAAATGGCTGACAAGGCCATCCTCCCCTACATATACAGCTGGATCAATGGGTCCCTCCCTATGTCCACCCAGGCTGGTGGTTTAGACCCTGGAAGCTCTGGTTGGTTGGTATTGTTGCTCTCCTCATGGGGCCACAAACTCTTTCAACTCCTTCAGTCTTCTCTGTAAGTCCTCCATTGAGAAACCTGTTCAATGAATGATTAGCTGTGAGTTTGCATCTTTGTATTTGTCAGGCTCTGGCTGACCTCTAAGGAGATGGCTATATCAGGCTCCTGTCAGCATGCACTTCCTGGCATCCACATTAGCATCTGCCTTTGGTAACTGCACATGGCATGGATACCCAGGAGATATTTTCTTTATTTACATTTCAAATGTTATCCCCTTTTCTGGTTTACCCTCCAAAATCCCCCTATCCCATCCTCCCTCCCAATGCTTCTATGAAGGTGTTCCCTTCACCTACCCACCCACACCCGCTTCCCAGTCTTGGAATTCCCCTACACTGAGGTGTCAAGCATTCACAGGATCAAAAGCCTCTCCTCCCATTGATGTCTTACAAGGCCATCCTCTGCTTCATATGTAGCTGGAGCCATGGGCCGCTCCATATGTATTCTTTGTTTGGTGGTTTAAACCCTGGAAGCTCTTGCGGGGGAGGGCTCTGGTTGTTTCATATTGTTGTTCCTCCTATAGGGCTGCAAAATTTTTTAGCTCCTTCACTCCATTCTCTAACTCCTCCATTGGGGGACCCCATGTTCAGTCCAAAAGTTGGCTGTGAGCATTCACCTCGGTATTTGTCAGGTTCTGGCAAAACCTCTCAGGAGACAGCTATATCATGCTCCTGTCAGGAAGCATGTCTTGGCATCAACAATAGATTCTGGGTTCAGTGTCTGTATATGGCATGAATCCCGAGGTGGGGCAGTCACTTGATGACCTTTCTTTCAGTCTCTGCTGTACACCTTGTCTCTGGATATCCTCCCATGGATATTTTGTTCCCCTTTCTGAGAAGGATTAAAGTATCCACACTTTGGTCTTCCTTCTTGAGCTTTATGTGGTCTGTGAATTTTATCTTGCGTATTCCAAGCATTTGGGCTAATATCCACATATCAGTGAGTGCATACCACCTGTGTTCTTTGTGATTGGGTTACCTCACTTGGGATGATATTTTCTAGTTCCAATCATTTGCCTAAAAAATTTGTGAATTCATTTTTTTAATAGCTGAGTAGTACTTCATTGTATAAATATACCACATTTTCTGTATCCATTCCTCTGTTGAAGGACATCTGGGTTCTTTATGTCTTCATGCTATTATAATAAAGGCTGCTATGAACATAGTGGAGCATGTGTCCTTATATGTTGGAGAATCTTTTGGGTATATGCCTAGGAGTCGTATAGCTGGGTCCTTAGTTAATGCTATCTCCAATTTTCTGAGGAACTGCCAGACTGATTCCCAGAGTGGTTGTACCAGTTTACAATCCAACCAGCAATGAAGGTGTGTTCCTCTTTCTCCACATCTTTGTCAGCATCTAGTACTCTGATCAGGTAATATTTTCACTCATTGAGGGGTATCACTAATAAGAATCATATATGTGTAGCATGGTACTTAGAAATTGGGTGAAACCGCAGATTTATAAAGAAAGGGTTTTAAGTATTAAAGTCACTGATATGTGCTTGAGTATGGCAGGCTAGAAGTGTACTTAACTCTTCCTACCCTCTGAACCAAAGCAGCAGTTTACTGAATAGCATCCTACTAGAATTTAATGCAGTTTCTAAATATGGACAATACTCTTAGCTAATGGCAATAAGCACTTTGGGAAAACTGAATGTATAAGTACATTTCCATATAATGCTTTTAAAATGCAGCACATTACCACAAATAACTGACTGAACTATTTTAGTTAAGAACTGTATGTTGTAAAGGCCAAAAATATTTTATCAAATGTGTTCTTTGAAAAATTCATACATGTATATAATGTACACTAATTACTCCTGCTCTCAGCTCTTGTCTCTCTACCATCTTTGATATTAGTCTTCATCCCTACAGAACCTTTCACATCCCTACAGAATCTTTGACTTTTGTTTCGTGACTCATGGAGTTCAGTAGGGGCAAAATGTGTGTCCATGCATTTGGAAATATACCACAGAATCTTGTGGGCTCACAGTGGGCACAAAATTAAACACAATCATTGCCCCTCTCTTAGAAATCATCAGTAGTGAATAGAAGTGTAGGGCTCCATTAACCTCTCATCTCTGGTTAACTGCAGACAGATTCAGTCTCTTGCAAGCCCAGTTCAGGGAATAGCAGCTTCAGTGAAATCATGTTTGCAATGGGCATGCTGTGTCCTGAAGATACCAATTCTCAGCCCTTCTCAATTATTTCCTTCTAAGACTCTTTTTGTCTCCTGATGCACAAAGTTCCCGAGCTTTAGAGGGGTCATATTTGAATGAATTACCAAAATATAATTGGAACATTTAGAATTATTTTAATGGTGTGTTTTAGAGCTGGAGTAGTGTCGAAGATCAGATTATGACTGATAAGACACAGCCAGGGAATGTCAAGCACGGTCCAGAGGTAAAAATTTTCACAATAGGTGCCTCCTGTGTTGTCCAAGGGCAGTGTCCTGATTCTACTCCAGTCAGAATAGCTTCTTTTATTGAAACATTCTAGGTTATTCTCACTAAGCTTGTGTACCTGCTGGCATCTATGCAGAGAATTTTCTCCTCCATGATTTCTACTATGCAGATCTTCAAGAAAGTGCCAGATGTGATAACTCATTCCCTAAACCACACCTGTTATTTTATTGTGTCACTCTATACTTACCTGAGATTACCTCGTGGTTTTCTTTACTTTATGTTATGTTTATTGTATGCTATACCATACATCCTGTGCTCCATTGCTGGATATATGTACCTGGTTCTAGGAAACCCTCAGTAATAATTTGAATGTGATGTCTCTAATACCAGTCTTACTGGGTCATAACAGAAATGTCAAAGGTATGATTTTAAATTTATTTTCAATTATAGATGGTGATTTTTATCATATTGTATTCTCAGAACAAAGGAATTAAATTTATAATACTTTATTCAATGCTAGTTCAGCGTCTCTAGGCACTTCATACATATTATATGACTATTTTTAAACAAAACCATTTTATAATCTTTATTTGGATATTAGACAATTCAGTGGAAAATGAAACTAACCCTGTAAGTAATCACTGACATCATGTATCAATGTCAATTATAGAATACATCAATATTTCCACCCCTGTCTGTCTGCATTAATTCATACATTACTATGCACTTGTGTCTTGGCATCTGCTGGTTCAAGATCTGCCAGTTTCGAGTACAGCATCACTGACTAGGATGCCATATGGCTGCCCTTCTTTGTTCCAAGTTTTGATCAATCAAATGGTGCCAAGCTGACTCATGGCATTCTAAACAAGGAAGAGGTTTGATATGGATCCAATTTGCTGAAGTGTTTTCTTAAAGAAAGGTTTGCATGAAGCTATACCAAAGGTAAAACTATATAAAAATGCAATTCAGGGTCAGGTCATGACAGTATATAACTTTAGTCTAATCTCTGAGGAGGCAAATACAGGCCTACCTCAGTGGGCTCAATGCCAGTCTGGTCTACAGAGGGAATTTCATACCAGCTAGGGCCACATCTCCCCCCCAAAAAAAAGTAAAAAATAAGTCATACTTAATGATTTTCTCAAAGACACCTCAGAGACAAATTGTAAAATTTGTTTTATCCCTAAAGGAAAATACTTATTCAAAAATTTCAACTGATACTCTGCTCCTGTTTATGACTGAAATTATTCTTCATCACCAGTAGTGGTAGATTTATCCCCCGAAGCAGCACAGCCTGTTCTTACACTGACAGCAAGTGAAAAGAGAAAGCAAGCCAATGGTATTACATTTTAGAAATATTTAATTGACTCTAAAATATTCTGGAATATTTTGAAAGATGCTCTGATCATCATCTCATCATCTGGAAAGCATACAAAAAGGTCTTGCCTGTGACTTTTCTATGACTTAGTCCAGACTGTTCAGTTATGTATAGCTTCTACAATTTCAACAAGCAGCAGAGGCCACAGCAAAGATACGCAAAACAACATGAAATAAATGAAGATAGAAGGGAAAAGATTCAGAGCAATCGACAGACCAGACTAAAATAAATGCAAAGTTAATCCAGGAAAGCATAACATGTGGCTGGAAAGTGGTAACAATGGCTTTCTCTGAAATCACTGGGTTCCAAACAAACAGTATGCAAGTTTGGCCATAAACTTACAATATGTATGAGATACATAATTTCTAATATTAATTATTTAAGAAGTGTGACTCTTGGGCTTGCAGATGGCTCAGCAGGTAAATGCACTTGCCATGAAAGCCTGCTAACCAAAGGAGTTCATTCAAAATCAATGGAGAAAGAAAGAATTAACTCCCAAAATTTTGCCTCTGATTTCCACATATAGTGATATAGTGCCTATATTCAGACTTAATTATACACATCACACACATGCACACACACACACACACATGCACACACACATAGGGAAAAATAATAATAACAATAACATGAAGAAAAAGAATGAGGAGAAGGAGGGAGGAGGAGGAAGAAAAGGAGGATGAGAAGAAGAAGAAGGAGGAGGAGGAGGAGGAGGAGGAGGAGGAGGAGGAGGAGGAGGAGGAGGAGGAGGAGGAGGAGAAGGAGAAGAAGGAGGAGAAGAAGAAGATAATCATATTTTAAATACAATGTTCGGGCTGTAGAAATGACTTCATAGTTGCCAGCATGTATTATTTCAGAAGACAAAAATTCAATTCCCAGAACCCACATGGTGGTTCATAACCATCTATAACTCCAGTTAAAGATGATGTGATGTCCTTTTCTGTCTCATTAGATACCATGCATTCACAAGGTACACATAGACAGTACAGACAAAACACTAATACACATAACACCAAAAATAATAAAGAGTAAATTTTTTAGCACTGAAGGCTCATAGAAATGTTGGCGACTAAAAAACTTCAAAAACATGACCCATTTTCTCTGGACACTCTTAGGCTAGTTCAGCAGTGATTCCGTGTGAGCAGTGCTTCAGAGAAAGTTCACGTAACAGAATGCAATTCTATAAAGTACATTGTAGGGAAGCAATAGATAAGTTTTCTAATTTTGGTTTGCTGAGGATTACAAAATAGTTTGAAACAGGAAAGAAAGATCATGCAAGGAGGATGTTTGCAGAATCTCACAGGATGATGTTACAAGTACCATTTAGGTTTCTATAAGCCCATGTATTTATATTGGTTGTTGATGTTACCCATCATTGTTTACACTAAAATTTTAACAACACTTACTATGGATGTAATATAGATGTTAGTAGGTTATATGAGAGTAAGACCCAAGTTAATGCCCATTACTACAGCAATTTAAGATCCCCATAGCTAAAATTCAAGTTTGACTGTTAAATCTTATTGTGTGCCGCATGTTCACCACTTACTTGCTATGACTACACAGATTGTTCCTAATTACTATGTTCTTATATTTTTTCTATAAAAAAGAAAAAAGAAAAATAATTCTCACATCACAAAATATTTCGATAGGAGTTGTCCTAGGTAAGAGCTGTATACGTACCATACCAATAGTAACCAGCACATAGTAGATCTTTAGTAACTTAAAAAGTGTGTCCCATTTGTTGTATCAGGACATGTATATCATGTGTATCAGGAAAAAGAAATCTCAAAGAATAGTGGGCATATGAAGGATTCTTCCAGCAACCTGAAGCATCAGGTCAATATTTCTGTGACTTCCAGAAACTGTAATTAGTCGGTGGAGAGGCTGAGATGAAGGTAGATGTTCCTGGGCCATTTTGTTCTCTTCTGTATCTTTCATGAGATCCCATCCCATGCTTCAACAAAAGAAATAAAATGCCAAACTTTTTTTTGCCACAAGAAAGTTTTAATTGAAAAAAAAAAAAGTGCTGGGCTGACTACAGCTTCAGCAGATTCCCAGTTAAATTAGAAGGGGCTTTTCGTTTAAGTCCTCTTGTTGATATGTCACTGTGCTCTGTCACTTTGAGAAGCGATGGTGCTTCATTATCAGTACAGAGCCCTGGCAGACTTCTGATGGAGACTTAGACTAACGGAGCATGCCACAATGATGAAGGCGCTGCTCACCTTCAAAACTGCAGGCTGCGGACACGCACAATGGTGCTGACCTTGTGCCCTGCACAACCCAGAAGCTTGAATTATCTTCTACAATAAAACCACTTTAATATTGGACATGCTGATTTGAAATTGGATTCAGACAAAAGCATGGATAGTTGTGAGTTTCTTAGAAGCACATCATCCAAAGTCCTCATTACCTAGTCAAATAGGTAAAATTATAGTGTTATAACTATTTTAGCTTTTTAATGTAATTTTTTTCTGTTTATGACACCTTTAGAGAAAGAATATTAAACAGGAAGATACCCGGAAAGATTACCTGTTTGTCAGGGACATTACCATTCCTATTGTCAGTCCTTGTGCCAGCTGGATGCCAGGCTCTGAGTTCAGCACTGTAAATGGAAAAAAAAAGACCAAGATTCTACATCTAGAAGAGAACTGTATGAGAAAGTTGTGACCAAAAAATGAAGCATCAAGAAAAGAAACATTCACAGAATCCTGATAAAGCACAGAATACAACTATTTTGATATCTCATAGGCAAAGTTCTGCAAAATAGTATATGTCCAGACATATTCACTTTTCAGTCAGTAAAACCTACATATGGCAATAGTTATATTTGCATGACGTTACTTCTCTAGGCTATAAATGTGGCTCCTCTGCAGAATAGTTGAAGTCAGTTTGAAGTGAACCTCAGAGAAAACTTATTATTAAGATAAAGAACGACTCAACTCTGTTTGCCTTCATCTTATCCTCACCTACTGATGCAATCACACATACTACACAGAAACACATATGCAAACACATGCATATTCATATACAACACAGAGACTAAAATATACATTTGCAGTACACCCTTCACACATATACACCCCCCAACACACACACACACACATACTAGCTATCCCATCTTGGAAAGACATGTTCCTATTCCAATATCCTTGATAGGTAGAAAGCATATTTACTGTGCTTTTCTTTTGTTACTCATTCTATTTAAGGTTTAAAACTGTAATCAATATTGTAACAGATATCTAAAGAATATTTAAAACAGTATATATTATGAAAATAAAAATTTATTTATAACATAATTAATGCTAATAAACTTTATCTGTATTATTAGAGTCTTTAGATATTGTTTCCAAAGCCCACTTTGCTCTGGGGCAATTTTCATGCATGTAACAGTGCTTCTCTCAGTGTTCATAAAAATTTTTCATATTATTTTCACAACCATAAGTTAACATCAACATGAAGAATAGTAATAGGTTAACAAAAAATAAAAAGAGAGACCATGAATTTGAGAGATAACAAAGACAAGTATATGGAAATGTTTGGAGGGAAGGGAAGGAAGAATGAAATGATGTAATTACAGTATAATTACAAAATAAAATATTTTTTCAATCAAGTGAACATGGAATAAGCTATACAATATTTTTTGACTTCCTCATATTAAGCAATCTTTTCAGAATATTTGGTCAATTAACTTGTTCTTCTCTACATCAAAACTCTTAATAGTCAACTGAATAGTCAAAAGCAATAAATATTTTTGCATTTTATTACCAGTTTTAGAAATGAATGAATCAAATGTTTGGGTGCTATTTCTTCAAAAGCATATCCTCAGTAAAACTGCCTCTTGTGGCTGAAGTCTACAAGACAGGTGTTTCTTAGTGCTGATGCATGTGCACAATGACACAAAGTGAAGGAAATCTGTTTTACATAGTTACAGAAGAGATGCTCACTGACATTCTCCTTTGCAGTGAATTGGTCTGCTCTAAATCTACTAAGATCATGAGGGTTAGAACTTGACCATCACATTTATACTTTAGTGCCTAGAAATACGGGAAATGTATGCATATGTGATTTTGTGTATGTGTGTGTATGTGTGCACACACGCAATTATTATCATTACCTGATTTCTCTAACACTTCTGTTTCCCAGTATATTTCTAGGTACTTGTTGGTAAGGGGGTGAAAGAGAGTGAATGGTATTATGGACAAATGAGAGCTGACCTGTTTGCTACCAAAGAGAATGAAGTTGACTAATTTTAGTGAATATGGGAAGTGTGGCTACTGTCCTCATTCTTTCAGAATTTCATAAACAATGCTCTTAGAATGTCAAACATATCTGCAGAATATCTCATATTTCTAGTCGCACTTTATGAAGAAACCTTAACAAGTTGTAGCTGTCATAATGATCTGCTTTATGAGAAAGAACAAGAAACACAGCAACAAATATATGAAGAGATCAGCAATTTGGAATCAACTGCTTTTTACTTCTATTTTTCAATTTTCCTGTGTTTTGACCTGTAATTCACAGTAATTTAAAGTGTGTGTATGTGTATGTCTATGTCACTTTGAATTCTGGCTATATGATGAGTTTATTTTCAAAAATTAAGTCAAATTTTGAAAGAAATTAACTTTAAAATTATGTTATAGAAAAGTTACATACTGTGAGTCAAGCTTTAGATTATTAAAATGAATACGAAGAGTCATGTGAACTAAGTGAAACCATTAAGAAGAGTCAGATATCTGGATGTCTTCTTCTGCTTACCCTCACTTGGCTACAGAAAGGATATGTATATACATAGTTATTAAGACAAAAATAAACACATCATCGTTTGCTCAAATTTCTGGCATGATCTCCAAGGATTAATGTGGGACTGGAAACAAACACCGTCACCAGTATTACATCATATTACTCAAAAGAAAATTGAATATTGGTATTTTATATAGTTCTAAGTATTATTTGAAATGTATCTTTTCATAAAATTGAAAAGTCGTTTCATATACTATTCATTGTATTGAAGGAAAAAAAACAAAATGAAAATCAGGCAACATTAATTAGATGGTAAATGAACATAGACTTGCGGAAAATGAGTATCAAATAGGAGAGCTGTGGCACAATGTGATCAAACGATTCCTTTGATCATTCTGATAGAAGAAACCAAATACCAGCTTAGTCTGAATGAGCTCATTATGCCCAGTGTATCATTTAAAAATGAAAAGAAATATTAGCTAAATTACCTGAAAGCCATTATTAACAACCATCAGAGCCCTGGAAATTACATCTTAGCTCACTGCTATGTGCACTGTGGTGGGTTTAATGTGTATGAATTATTTAAGATAAAGAGATAATGATAACAGTGATTTGAAGGAATTCCTTACTTGTATTAGGAGAATAAAAACATAAATAATTTTAATTCCATTTATACATAAAGCATCCTTTCAGGTTCTATTTAATATGTATGTATTTCACAGTTCTCTGTCCCGATAACTTCATATAGGCCTTTCAGTATTATTTTTATAATTTTTATTTGAAGGCTTTTAAACAACCCCAGGTAGAATGTAGAAATCCCATGTGTTCAAGTCATCAGCCAATGGACATTTCCATAGATATGATCATTGTTCATAAACAGACAGTTTGTTCATATGAAACAATACCCTTTGCTTATCATTTTGTAGCTGATAATGAGAGATTGCACTCTGTCATGCTGTGAGTACCAAAGATATAGATGTACTTGTTAACATGGAAGAATTTTTTTAAGAACTACAACTATCCTTCCATTATGAATTTCAAAAATCTACCAATCTTTAAAGTCACCTTGACATAATCAACAGAAATATTGTCCCCAAGAACCTTGGGAATCACCACCATAGACCCAAGGTGTAAGGTCTTGTAGAGCCTCTCTCTACTTTTTCTGAATTTTATCAGGAAACACACCTAGGGATTTTTAGCCATTGACACATCTGTGCTTGTAGCTGTGTGGGGACTTATCCTAAGTATAGCTCCATACTAGAAAGTATCAGGCACAAAATTCAGTTCTAAACTGCAGAGAGGTTTTGGCAAGGTACCAGTTTGGATCAGTAAGAACAGGTAATGAGCACGTAATTTCAGGCTCTAAAGCATCCCAATTTTTATTGTCCTCAGATCCTGACATTTGGAATGTGTAGATTAAGTGCTCGATATATGTACAGCCTTTACATTTATATGAATATCTTCAGATTTGGTCTATCATATAGATTTTATCTTATGAGTTCATTCACATAAAATACATGTCCTGTGTGTACTCAGATTCATACTTACTGTATTTCCATCTAGCCCTTCTGTATCTGATTCATATTCACTTGTGTTTGTCAGTTTTTTTAAGTTAAAAGTATGTGTAGAAGAGAACTCTTACAGATGATAAAAAAAAATTCAGCAAAGTGGATGGATACAAAATTAAATCAAGAAAATTAGTAGCCCTCCTTTATACAAATGATAAGTAAGCTGAGCAAGAAATCATGGAAATAACACTCTTCACAATAGCCACAAATAATTTAAAATATTATGGTGCAGCTTTAACCAAGCAAGTGAAAATACTGTGTGACAAGAACTTTATGACTCTGAAGAAAGTGAAGGAGAGGGACAGATCTCCAGTACTCATCGATCAGTAGGATTAACATAGTGAAAATGATTATCTCACCAAAAGCAATCTTCAGAATCAATGCAATCCCCATCAAATATATAACACAATTCTTTATCGACCTAGAGAGAACATTCTCAACTTCATTTGGAAAAATTAAAAAAAAAAAAAAAAAAAACAAGAAAACTAAAACAAGCCTATACAATAAAAGAACTTCTGGACGTATCACCATCCCTGACCTCAAGCTGTACTCTAGACATTTCTTAGAGAAACGCAGGTGGCTATGCTCGCCATCCTTAGACATAAGGTAAATGTAAATAAGACTCCTTTTAGATTCCACCTCACTCTATAGTAAATGGCTATTACCAAGAAAGGAATGCTGCTGAATTCCTTTTGTTTTGAATTTCTGTGCTTTGGAGGAAAGAAGCCATTATTCACTATATTTGGTGGTGTAACTGGTGAAGACACCAAGGAAATCGAAGTGGAGAACTCTCAAAGAACTGAAAATAGTACTAATAAAAAACAGCTACACCACTATTGTGCATATATCCAAAGGATGGAATATCCTACTACAGTGATAGCTGTTTATTCATGGTCACTGCTGTTCCAGTCACAATAGCCAGGAGATAGAAGCAAAAAATAGAGTAGAATAATGGATTAAATAGATGTAATTAAATGTATTTTATATACATGATAGGATGCTATCCAGCTACAAAGAAAAGTAAAATTATGAATATTTCAGAAAAAAATGTACCCATGAAATATTACATTGAGATAATTCAGAGTCCTAAAATCAGTCTCTCACTTCCTCCCTCACTTTCTCCCTCCTTCCTTCCTTCCCTCACTCCCTCCTTCTCTCTCACTCTCTCCTCACCACAAATCCTTGCCTCCAATTGGAGTTTATGTGGGATTAGTGTGTGTGTGTGTGTGTGTGTGTGTGTGTGTGTGTGTGTGTGTGTGTGTCTATAAATGCTCTGGACACCAGAACTTTTTTTGTCCTACAACATTGAGTTATAAGAGGGTATAAAGTAACTTTGGGTCAATTGTAGAACAGTTAACCAAAGGTGCCATCCATCTAGCCCTTAATTCATGGATTCATACACACACACACACACACACACACACACACACACACACACACACATACCCCTGAAAATATACAAATAGCCAAACAAAATGTGGAACTAGGAATACTAGTTTGTCAGTCATACTTGGGGGAATACTAGGTGGTCAGTCATACTTGGTGGTTAAAGAGATAGGTGACAGGATCAGACTTGGGAAGAATCAGCAAAATTGTGTATGAAAAGGATAAAATAAACATTTTAAAATAAGATAAGCATGTATAAAGGTTACCTATAATGCAATGCAATTTGTAGTCTCTAGATTATGAAAATACATAGAAGTAGGTATAGAAAAGTTTTTGCATTCTTTAAAGAATTGATATTTATAGCATGGGGAAGTTGTTTTAGGGACAATGAAAATATTTGATATCTGGAAGTGATGGCTTCATAGCATTACAAATTCACTAAATACTATCTCAGTTTGCACTATAAAATGGTTGAAATGGTAAATTCTTGGTTAGCTATATTTTACTACAACAAAATATGCATATCAGAGTTACATTTTAAAACATAATTTTGGAGTGATACAATATCTGAAACTAAGATTACATTGTCTAGTGATATTTACCAGTTACATTTTGATGACTTCCCTTATTAAATCAAACTCTCAAGGAAATAGCTGAAAGATCTATATTAATGAAAACATAATCAATTATTCTGCTAGTCAGTTGTAATTTGCTGTCCTCCACAGTTCATGCATCCCTCATTTTTTTTGTATTAACTAGAGAAATTAATATGAAAAAAATTGTGTATGGCTAAATATCACCACTGTAATAATAGTTACATAAATATTTGAACATGTTGTATACTGGTTGGCTTTTTGCATTTTGTTTTGTTTTTCGTTTCTTCAATGTGTCATAAGCTAGAGACCTGTGTGAGGCAGAAGAAAACAACATTTAGGAAATGCTTTCATTAGATTGGCCTGTGGGTATGACTGAGGCAGTCTTGTGATTAATGACTTGTATATGGGGCATCCTTCTGTGGGCAGTAACACTCTTAGGCTGGCAGTTCTTTGTAGCCATTTGCGGCCATGGATCACCTGGGTTCTCCTGAAAGGAGGGCTGGAAATGAAGAAAGTGATGGAAAGCCAGAAAAGATGAAGCCAAGACAAAGCTCTCTGATCAAGGCTCAAAGTTTAATGTTCAGCTCTCAATTTAAAGGAAAAGCCCACCACCAAACCCCTTCTTGCTTCAGCCAGAGATGGGTGAGGGGAACCCATCCTTAGTCACAGCCTGGGGCAAGCTCAGAGTGGAGTCTATTCTTCTAAGTTCCTGTAGCAGGCTGTATGTGCAGCCAAGGTGGGTAAAGCCACCTGGGTCCTATTATTTTTGGTATTGTGGTAAATAAGATTTTTCAGGGCTGCTCAAGGCTGGGGGGAAGGCACATGTTTAATATAAGCAGATTGGCTGAGTACACAGAAAGGCTGCAAGCCTTCCTCCAGTCTTCCTACTTCTTCCTCTGCTGGTGTTTCTGTCCTGAGTTTTCTCAATGATGGACTGAGATTTGGAAGTCTAAGTCAAGTGAATCTTTTCATCCCCATCTTGTTTCTGGTCATTGTGTTTTGTAATAGAAACAGAAATTATATATATATATATATATATATATATATATATATATATATATATATATATATATTTGCTTCAACTGCATAAGTGTAGATAAAAATTATACAAAATATATGGACATGCATACAAATCGTAGTTTTCTTTTGAACACTGCAATGACATTTGCCTATTACCGGCTGGAACATTTCATTTCTTCATTTATTAAGCACAGATATTGGAATTCACTTATCAGTGAGTACACACTATGTGTGTTCTTTTGTGACTGGGTTACCTCACTCAGGATGATATTTTCTAGTTCTATCCGTTTGCCTATGAATTTCATGAAGTCATTGTTTTTATTAGGTGAGTAGTACACCATTGTGTAAATGAACCACATTTTTTTTAATACATTGTACAGTTGAAGGACATCTAGGTTGTTTCCAATTTCTGGCTATTCATGAATAAAGCTGCTAAAAACATAGAAGAGCATGTGTTCTTGTCATATGTTTTGAGTATATGCCCAGTAGTAGTATAGCCGGGTCTTCAGGTAACACTATTTCCAATTTTCTGAGGAACCTCTAGATTGATTTCCAAAGTGGTTTTACCACCTTGCAATCCCATCAGCAATGGAGGAATGTTCCTCTTTCTCTGAATCCTTGTCAGCATCTACTGTCACCTGACTTTTTGATCTTAGCTAGTCTGCTTGGTGTGAGGTGGAATGTCAAAGTCGTTTTGATTTGCATTTCCTTGATGACTAAATATGTTGAACATTTCATTAAATGTTTGTCAGCCATTCCAGTTTCCTCAATTGAGAATTCTTTATTTAGCTCTGTATCTCATTTTTTATTGATTCTCTTATTTATGTACATTTCAAATATTATCCCACTCCCCAGATTTCCCTCTGGCAACTCCCATCCCACTCCCCCTCCTCCCTTCTTCTATGATGGTGCTCCCCCATCCACCCGCCCACTCCTGCCTCACTGCCCTAGCATTTTCCTACTCAGGGGCATGGAGCCTTCACAGGACCAAGGGTCTCCCCTCCCATTGATGCAAGATAAGGCAATCCTCTGATACAAATGCAGTTAGAGGAATGCATTCCTCCATGTGTACTTTTTGGTTGGTGATTCAGTTCCTGGGAGCTCTGAGGGTCCTGATTGAATGATATTTTTGTTTTTCCTATGGGGTTGCAAACACCTTCGGCTCTTTAAGTCCTACCCCTAACTCAAAGCAAGGGTCCCCTTGCTCAAAGTGATGGTTGGCTGAGAGCATCCTTTTCTATTGGTGAGGCTCTGGCAGAACCTCTCAGGGGACAGCTACACCAGACCTGTCAGCAAGCACTTCTTGGCATCAGCAATAGTGTCTGGGTTTGGTGTCTGCAGATGGGATGAATCCCTAGGTAGTGTAGTCTCTGGATGGCCTTTCCTTCAGTCTCCACTCTTTGTTCCTCCATTTCCTTCAGACAGAAGCAATACTGAGTTAAGATTTTTGAAATTGGTGGGTGGCCTCATCCCTCAAACAGGGGTTGTGCCTAACATCTGGATATGGTCTCTTCAGGTTCTCTCTCCACTTTGTTGGCTATTTCAGCTGATGTCAATCCTTTGTGTCTTGGGAGCCCCTCTTGTTTCCTGGCATCTGGGACGTTCTTGTGACTACTGCCAGTTCCCATCTCCCACTGATATACAACTTCACTCCATTTCCTGACCCTCTGTACTTCTCCCCCATCTCCTCCCAAACCTGATCCTATACTGCTTTTCAACCCCTCTCTTCTCTCCTCCCCCCCCCAGGTCCCTTCTTCCTCTACCTCCCATGATTATTTTGTTCACTCTTCTAAGTAGGAATGAAACATCCACAGTTGGGTTTTCCTTCTTCTTGAGCTTCATATGGTCTGTAAGTTGTTTGTGGGTATACAAGCTTTTTGGCTAACATCCACTTACCAGTGAGTGCATATCATGGGTGTTCTTTTGTGACTGGGTTACCACACTCAGGATGATATTTTCTAGTTCCATCCATTTGCCTAACAATTTCATGAAAACATTGTATTTAATAGTTGATTAGTACTCCATTGTATAAATGTATCACATTTTCTGTATCTATCCCTCTGTTGAGGAATATCTGGGTGTTGCCAGCTTCTGGCTATTATAAATAAGGTTGTTATGAACATAGTAGAGCATTTGTTCTTGTTATATGTTGGAGCATCTTTTGGGTATATGCCCAGGAGTGGTATAGCTGGGTCTTTAGGTAGTACTATGTCCAGTTTTCAGAGGAACCGCCACACTGATTTTCAGAGTGATTGTACCCACTTGCAATTTCACCAGCAATGGGGGAGTGTTCCTCTTTGTCCACAACCTAGCCAGCATCTGCTGTCACCTGAGTTTTTGATCTTAGCCTTTCTGATTGGTGTGAGGTAGAATCTCATGGTCATTTTGATTTGCATTTTTCTGATTTCTAAGGATGATGAACATTTCTTTCCTTAGGTACTTCTCAGCCATTTGAGATTCCTCAGTTGAGGTCTCTGTTTAGTTCTCTAAACAATTTTTAATAGAGTTATTTAGTTCTCTGGAGTCAAACTTCCTGAATTCTTTGTATAATTTGGATATTAGCAGTCTATCAAACACAGAGTTGGTAAAGATCGTTTCCAAATCTGTTGGTTGCTGTTTTGTCCTATTGACAGTGTCCATTTTCTTACAGAAGCTTTTCAATTTTATGATGTCCCATTTGTTGATAGTTCATCATAGATTCTGAGGTATTGGTGCTTTTTTCAGGAAATTTTCCCCTATGCCAATATGTTTGAGGCTCTTCTCCACTTTCTCTACTGTTAGATTCAGCATATCTGATTTTACATGGAGGTTCTTGATTCACTTGAACTTGAGCTTTGTACAAGGAGATAAGAATAGATCAATTTGCATTCTTCTACATGCTGACCAGCTGTTGAACAAGCACTATTTGCTGAAAATGTTGTCTTTTTTCCACTGGATGATTTTTGGCTTCTTTGTCAAAGATCAAGTGATCATAAGTATGTGCATTTATTTCTGGGCCTTCCGTTCTTTTCCATTAATCTACCTGTCTGCCTCTGTACCAATACAATGTACCAACATCACTATTGCTCTGTAGTACATCTTGAGGTCTTGTGTGGTCATTCCCCTAAAAGGTCTTTTATTGTTGAAAATAGTTTTGGCTATCTTGGGTTTTTTGTTATTCTAAATGTATTTGAGAATTGCTTTTTCTATCTCTATAAAGAATTGAGTCAGAGTTTTGATGGGGATTGCATTGACTCTGTAGATTGCTTTTGGTAGGATGGTCATTTTTGCTATGTTAATCCTGTGGATCCATGAGCACTTCCATCTTCAGAGATCTCTTTTTTTCAGAGACTAGAAGTTTTTGTCATACAGATCTTTCACCTGCTTGGTTAGAGTCACAACAATATATTTTTATATTATTTGTGACTATTGGGAAATGTGTCATTTCCAAATTTCTTTATCAGACCGTTTATTCTTTGAGTAAAGAAAGACTGCTGACTTGTTAAAGTTAACGTTGTATCCAGCCACTTTGCTGAAGTTGTTTAACAGCTGTAGTTCTCTGGTAGAATGTTTAGGGTCACTTATATTAAACTACCAGCCAAAGAGTATGTATGGAGGATCTATGAATCCAGATACATATGTAGCAGACAATAGCATTATCTGACCTTAATGAGAGGGAAGGCCCTTGGTCCTGTGGAGTCTTGATGCCCCTGTATGGGCAGATGCTAGAGTGGTGATGAAGGAGTGGGTTAGTGGGTGGAGGAGCACCCTCATAGAGGCGAAGGTGAGGGGGCAGAGGGCAGATGGGTTACGGGTGTTTGTGAAGGGGTAACCAAGAAGAAGAATACCACTTGAAACGTAAATGAGTAAAATGATTAATAAAAAGAAATCATGTAAGAGAACCATTGTGACTAAATAAAACATATTCTCTGACACTGAAGAAATGGATGTTTAACAAGGCCACATAAGAGTTTCTACAGCAAGGCAGAAATACTACAAAGTTACAAACTGCTGATGCTCACATAGACACATACTTCTAATAAATTATAAAAGAATGAAGTATCTAGAATACCCTTTTAACTTTTATTTCAGAGGTATATAAAGAGTTGATTTCCTTCCCTTCATTATTTTAATTTGCTTTGCATATGTTAAGCATTTCTCTTTACATTCTAAACAGATTAACCTTGTATATCACTCCCTTTATTTGAGAAAATATGTTTTAAGAACATAGCTCTGTCAATTTCTTTACTTGTTTTCATATCTTACTATGAATAATTTTTCATTTTAAAAATAATGGGGCCAAAAAATTTATTATTAATGGTTCATTTTTTTTATTTAATACATGAAATTCATGCTGCTTGTTGGAGATTGTATCTTGTTATTACATGTAATTTTTTTTTTTTTACTTTATGGAAAAAGTAATTACACCAGCTCTACTGAAACTAATATATGAAGTGACTAATCATTCCTTAATTGAAATGTAAGATCTATAAATGAGATTCTTGTACTTTATATGACCAAAAGCAAGAATTATGTAGGCTAGACAGAAAAATGGCAGGTAACCAATAAATATGAAATAACTGAAGATAAATGTCAGCAGAGAAGCAGAAACTTACTTTTTATGAAGGCCAATGTCTATGTCATAGACATAATGCCAAAGACAATATTGTCTATGGATGATACTCAGCTGCACTATTGATTCTTTTAGCCAAGAAGTAATACAAAGAATCAGCTCAGACTACTTCCCGGCTGTAAATTAGTCATCTTATCCTACACAAGTTTTTATTGTGGCTTCTATATTTATGAATCTATGTTCATGGTTAGATTGCTCATTGCTTTGGTTATGCAGTGTCACAAAATAAGTAGAATACAAGAACCAGTAAACAGAAATTAGAAAAGAAAAAAGAAAGAGGAAATGAGGTTGTACTATCCCATTCGAGACCAAAACCCAATTTTAATCAGTGACTACCTAAAACGTTCCGTATAAGTCTCCAGAAATGTACATTTAATACTGGTGCTTCTCTAATAAAAGTTTCAGGAGGGAAGAGACAAATATAAAGTAGAAACTAACGCGGTTGATAGGGTTTATGTTCTTCTGTGAGCCTGCACATATCACAGGGCTCTATAAAAAGAAAACTATTAAATAGCTGCCCAGTATCATAAACCTACAATGAAGGCAAAGTGACTCTAAGAAGAACAGAGTAGCTGTGCATAAGACAATGTAGACATGGCATTTATTCTCTAGGAAACTGAAGGCACAGTATGGAATAGTTAAATATTTCTGACTGAATGAAAAATGTAGTCATTCATATCAGTTTGAGTAAATGTTGAGTGATCACTCACTGTGTAATTTAAAAATAATTAGCTGATTCTAAGACTCCAATCATAAAAAGTAAAATTAATTTAGTAAATACTAATTGTTATGTCACTTTGAAATTACTGAAATTGATTTGTAAGTATGATCATAAATTTTAAGGCCATTTGGATTTGTTTTAAATGAATCAGTACTAGAAAAAATACACAGATCAAGAATGTCCATGCTTAGTATATTATTGCCAGAAAACAGGGTAGATAGCACCATCAAGAAAAACGGTGACTAGAACACAAATATTATGAAGAAAAAAATTAATATAAATTTAGTGTATATTGTTTTCTAAGATGTATAAAATCTTTCTGGAGATTTCACATGGATAACGATGTACTCCCAAGGGCATAAATAAGAATAAGCATATTTAAAGAGTAGAATTGGTCCTGAAAAAGAAGTGATTAAACAACACACAGACATATTTGTTAGAGTATTTTCATTTTTGATACTGAAACAATGAAGAAAAGATTGAGGTATGAGACTTTAGAAGTTCTGGAACAGTTTAGACCATAGGGTCTATAGACGTCTCTGCTAACCTGAAAAAATGGATGCTTCCTTCTGCCAAGCAGGACCTCTCCATTTCCTTGCTCCATTTATCTCCTTCCTCTGTGAATAGATCTTTCAAGGCTTAAAACAACCAAATCATGAGAAATATTCTCAGCCTATTTGTTTGTTGACTGCCCTGAGTCACTTTTGTCTCTGTGACTGATTGAGCATTATAGCTTTTGTGCTCTAGCTGGGCCACCATGGGTCACCAGCCCTCTCTTGACCTCATGTGAGGTACATGACTCAGATTGGTGTGCAAATCAGAAATGCATGGTTCTGAGCAGGCAAGCAGGCAGAAGTGGCAAATGACAATCACTTCTAAGAAGTAGCCAGATTTGAAAGATCAGCATAAAAGTAAAATATAAAACCAAAAAAAAAAAAAAGCAAACCAGCAAAAGCCAAAGTAGACATTAGAGAAATGTGGGGAAAGCAGGAGACAATGTTGTCACAGAAGTGCAAAAAAAAAAAAAAAAAAAAAATTAAGAAGAGCAGAGTCAAGAGTGTCAAGTACCTGGAGTAAATGTGTCTGAAAACAATCCTGCAGGTCTGATTCAGAAAGTCAATTGCTCTCACAAGGACAATTCCACCGATGGCAGAAGTCAGATTTCTGAGAAAAATGATGATAGCAAAGGTACCTGGAGAGTTACAGAGAAACAAAGATGGATCAAAAAGAACTCAGAAAAACTCAACTTACCATGATCTAAATTTATTTCCTACTTACAAAACTGCTCTTAGTAAATTAGATTCATAGATATTTAGCAAACACTATTCTTCTGATGTATACAGTACATGCTTTTCTCAATATGATATACATATATATCAGCCAGAGGATGTTCAGAAACCATCAATAATTAAATATAATCTTTGCCTAAAGTAACAATTACATACAAAAATATTCTTCTATAACAACAGATAGTTATCCGTGAAAAAAACCTTTTCTTTAAAATAGTAGCATTTAAAACCTATCGTTCATTTTGTCATATTTATACATGTGGTTTTGGTATGGAAAGTGAATTTGGGGAGTTCTTGGCTCAATAACAACAGAATGTGACAAATTTAGGTCATTCTTCAAGTACCGTGAATAATTGTGTTGTCAACTACATTCATGCCCTGCTCCAGAGATAAAAAAAAAAAAAAAAAAAAAAAAAATTGTAAACATAAGATTTTCCATGTTCTCTACTGAAGATTGGGTTTCACAAAAGCTAAGTCTTCAGCTGGAGATCTTCATGGGTTTGAAGGACATGGTATAGCTGGTTAAATATATCTATTTTTTCTGGTTACTTTCTATGACTGAAGATCTTTATCCTCCAGAACAGAACATCATTTTAGTTTTTCTTGAAGGAACTTGCTATTAAGTGGGCATTCTTTTTATTATGACTGCTATCATCATCAGAAAGAGGAGGACAGGACATTATTTGAGCTGGGAGAATGTATTTTCTTGGCTTTACTTTCTTGCTTGGGGATTGACGATGAGTTCAGTTTCATCATTTTGTAAGACCTCTGCAGAGCGTATTTTGTTTGATCATGAAATGTAAACATTTTGTGGGGTTGCCTGTCAATACCTCAGAAATATCTTTTCATGTACTTCCTACAGTTGTACTTGCCTGTGTTTCTTCTTTATTATGAAATAGGCTCTGGTTCATCATGTCCGTGTATTTTGCTTTAAAATGCTTGAATCTCCGTCCTATTCATGATGGGTTTTTGCTCCATATTTTCCTTTAACTCATATGTAGGCCAGTCAAATAACAAAATTACAGATATGTATTTGAAGTGACAATCTCAACTTTGTCATGAAGATAAAAAACTTTTTCTTAATGGAAATAATCATTTAGAAGAAACTTTTTTTATCAGAGTCATGATAAACCTAAAAGTACTTGAATAAGTAGGCCATAGTTGATTCTCAGCAGAGTTAGACATGATCTCTAAATTAATTACTTACATGTGCTATCTTTGTCCTTGTCTGTGTGTGTGTGTGACAACCATGAATCATACTGCTCTGACTTCTGAAAGAAAAGTCTTCTCTGTCACCTATGGATCTTCTTCCTTTCAGATAAATGACATTTTCATGAATCAGTACCTAGGTTTCTGGAACAGTGTTTTCTAGAAGCAGCACTTTCAAATGCACTCTTGGGACTAACGTGTCGTTCTTCCACTTTCAGATGTGGAACAAAAGACTGGGAAATTATGAAGAGACAATGACCGCAGGTTTATTTGCTTCTGCTTTTCAGAATCTTTAATCACTAAGGGATTAAAACAATGGCTAATGGAGGGATTATGTGATTATGCATAACAGTTACAAAACAGCACTAAAAGCAGAGGTGGAACAGCATGTAAGAGATAGGGTCTGAAGCACAAAAACAAGATTGGATTGAGAAATGGCAAATGATAACCAGTCAACCATTTTGGATGCATCAGTCTTGGTTGTTCAGTATAGTCTTGAAACACAGGGTTAGGGAATGTAGCAAAACTTGAATCAGGAGTAACTCTTCAGTCAACTCAAGAGCAAGTTTGGGACTTTCTAAATTCTACATAGTTGCAAACCTATGAATAAAGCTCTCTCTGAAAGTGAATGAAGCCTCCAGTGGGTGTGTATTGTTTGGTATGGGCACAGTCACATTAATCACTTCAATGCCTCAGGCCTACAGAAGTAGCAAAGCCTTTCCCTGATGAAAGGGATGACAATGCCTGCCTTAGGTCTGACTGCAAACATTGACAGAGTTTATAGAAAATATCCATGGTAGTGTTCACCTAGCCTTCCCCTTTCCTTCCTCTCCCCCTCAACCTCTCCACTCTTCCCTTTCTCTTCCTGCTTCCCTCCTTTCCCTTGTGTGTGTGTGTGTGTGTGTGTGTGTGTGTGTGTGAGACTTCTTTGTTTTTTTTTTTTTTTAAATCACGGTTCTAGGACTTAAGCTATGCAAGGATGGGGCAGCTTTCAAATAAAAGACTAATCTGCATAAATATGAGCAGGGAAGCATACTTAATTGTAAATTCCAGAATTCCCCAATTCCAACAGCATCTGCAAATCTATAGTTTTTACAAGCTTCCTTAGAGAATATGGGACTACATTTACCACTGCTAGATTCTAAGACGCCCTGACTCAGGTCATGATACTACTAGCTACAACTCAAATTGGCTTAGATGATGATAAACTCCTGGTTTTATGACTTGTGATTGACTTAATGAAATCCTATATTTCTGTAACTATGCTGACACTGAATTTTTATTGACATTTAATTAAAATGAGAGAACATGTTTGCTTATAAAAGGTTTTTCCAGCTGCCAATTACATTCAAAATAGTAGACTGGACCAAAAACAGAAAATAAATTTCATCTTGATAACTGTTTGTGGACCAGATTTATCCAAAATTAGTCTGTGCCTTTGAAAGTTTTTATGTAGGAAGCAAACAAGCAGGAAATGTTGAATTGCAAAGTAGGAAGGAAGATATGGTATTTTGGTAATCTTGAAATACAACAAACCACAGGATGCATGGAAATTCATACATTGACTTTACATATGTCCCTAAATGTGATGCAAACACATTGTGCCCATGTTAACTGTTTGTAGTCTATGCTGGCATAGATATAAATGGCACAGTTATAAACATCATATTTGCAAGTACTCAGAATTTATTCCCAGATTGATAAATTTTATTAAACCATTTATATCATACTTGGAAATGTACTTTTACTCTGAGATGTAAAATAGCTCTGTTCTCTGGGGTAAAGAGCATTATTTTTAAAATAAATGTGAAACATTAAGCTTCAACAAAACCCATAACTGCCTTATAATGTGGATTGAAGTGAGAACAAGCTCCAGTCCTTCAGTTTTATCTCCTTTATAGTGAGGCACAAACAGGAAATACTTGAAATAACACAGTGAATGACTAGTATCTTGAACATGGAGACAAATCAATCACTTTTAGGGAATGAAATTATATAAAACTCAAAACTTTTTCTAGAAGGGTTCTACAATATCTGAGCACTTGCTAATGTACCTATTATTGTAATAGATACTTGAGATTACTATTCTTATTTAATACTCACATGATCACTATGAAATGCTGTGGTCTCCCATCCACCTGCAAATCACAAAATTAAATTAAATTCTGATTGAATCTCACACATTATACTCCTAACAGTACATTATACCACCAACATTTTTGAACATTTATATAAATATTTTAAATTAAAATATGATTTCAAACTTTCCTATTTTTCCCACTAATTGTCCCATGCCCACACTCCTCATTTCCTCTAATTGTTATATCAATATACATTATATATGTAGCTGTACATATATATGCATATGTATTCATAAATGCAAATATACAGCTTGTCATATCTATTCGGTGTTACATGTACATGTTTTCATGCTAACAACTTGGTATTGTATAATCAGTTAAGATTCTCCACCATGAGGGATGTCTGCTTTTCCCACTCTCAGCATTCTTTGTCTGCCTATACTTGTCTATGGGTGAGAGATTATGAGTATTTCCCTGTCACAATAGCATGTCTGCTTGTGTTGTCCTTTGTCAGGTGTTTAGGAAACATGGGTGAAGAGGGGTTGAAAGGTACTAAAGAGCCAGAGTATGAGGATGCCACTACAAGATAGTGTCTTCTAGACATGAAAGAGAAGCTAAACCCATGAAACCTCTACAATGTGGATAGAAAGTTTGTCACATGACCCCAATTCTACAGGAATAACTACAGTTGAGCAACTGCTGCAGATACAAGGAGAATAAGTTATGTACATGACTAACTCCTTGGTAGGTTATCCAATCCCAAATGGTCAGCCTTAAACCCTCTGAAATCAGTTATTGTTATAGTCATGTTTTAATGTGATCTTAACTGTAATTTCCTTATACTTTAACTGACCAACCAGAACACCGGACCTTTCATTCAGAATCCACTAGTACCTGCATACAATACCAACTGCCTCAAGTCATCAGATTCTATTTACTATTTTAGCTCTGGGTCCAGTTGCTATGTGAAAACATCTCTTTTTTTTTCCAATGGTTTGCTTAAGCACACAGTTTCAGGTTACTGTCCACCATAGCAGAAAAGTCCTTGTAGCAGACACTCCAAGAAGCTCTCCAAGTGTTATCCATCATAAACTGAAAGCGAAGAATGTGTGCATGCTAATGCTTAACTGGCTCCTACTTCTCATTCAGGACACAGCCTATGAAATTATGATGTCCACATTCGGGCTTGATCTCCCTCAATTAACCTGAGTAAGAAAATCCCACATAGCATTACCCACATGCCAACCCAGTCGATGAAATACCTCACAGAGTCTCTCTTCTCAGGGGATGGTAGATTGTGTTAAAGTGACAACTAAAGCTATTCGTCACTGTCACATACCATAAAAGTTAAAAAGTTTCAACCCCATGGCACTGACATAGTGAACATCATTATGAAACTTCAAAGAATGAAGAAGGATAAATACCCTTAAGGGTCATGGGTTGAACATGGGAGTCCTTAGGTTACTAACACCCTCAGGCTTTGTGACAGATTTGACCTTGCAAACAGTGATAGTGCTGCCCTACAAAGGAGACAGTTCTTAGCAATTTTCTACTCTATCTTCTCCAATGATCTCTGCAGTGATGCAAACATACTATAATCTAGGGAAAGGTTTCTTCATAGCCCTGGGTCTATAGGTATTCATGTTTAGATTAGTGTAGGGGTATGGTGAAATACATGTTCATTATCAACTGAACTGCCTGTCAATATTCTGAATGCTAAATATATCATAATGAGTTTTTTTCTTTAACCAAAGAAAGTGATTTCTATATAAGGGCCCAGTGTTTCATTCTTGTAGATATCTCTATTCTCGTAAACAAATACTAGAACCACTTTACAAAACTAGATGTTTTTTATTGTCATTAGCATGTATTAATTGTACATTCTAATGGGTTTCATTATAACACTTTATGCATGTATAAATGCATCTTCAATTCATTGTTACCATATCCTGCTCACCCACTGTTTCCCTCTGCTACCTCAAAGTCATCTAGTTTTTCTTTAAAACAAAACGGTCAGCTGTTGTATTTTACTCAGAAATCCAGACTCAGAATCCAGATGTTGTTGTGAAAGCCTATAAGGTCAGAGAGGCAGAGAAAGCACCCAGTTGCCCTTTCTTCTCTACTGTATGAGGTTCTTGAAGAAGAAATTTCTTTCTGCTTCTCCATGCTGTCTTAAATACCTTCAACTCAAAGACCTTTCTTTCTGTTTCCTTGTGTTCACGCCGTCAGCTGGTTGCTTTCTCTGTCTCTTGACTTCATTTAGCTCTTGGATTAAAGGTGGGTGCTAGGGCTGAGCCTCACCACAAGGTTTTTCCAGAACACAGTGTTGCAGTTCACAATGGATCAAACATCCTGCAACACCAATCTTTTAGTTTCATGCATTTTCTCTATCCTTTCCTTTTTCTTTAATTATTAGTTACATGTACGTGTATAGAGATGTATAAGCGCAACCTGCTGAGCCCAGTTAGTGTTTCTCATATGTATATTTTATAGCTGATAGTTTCTTAATTGTAATAATCTTAAACCAGTTTAGATTTATTTCTTGAGCATTTGATATGTTTAAAATTATTAAATATTTGTATTATTTGTCATATATTGAAACATCAAAGGTGGAGAGATCATCAGTTAAGAGCATTTGCTGCTCTTTCCTAGTTAATTTCAACCTATTTTATGCTCATATTAAAGGTATTTTCTTCCTTCTACATTTGTTGTTGTGCATTCTAAATCAATATTTGAATTTGTGCCTTCTAAATAAATATTTGAAACTATACCAAATTTTATAATTGCTTTATTGTCATTCCATTTGTCATATTGTATTCCATTTAAGAAACCATTTCTAAATACTGAGTACTGAAGCCATTGCTCTTATGAAAACTTTAAAGGGTTGCTTCTTGGCTTCTAATTCAGACCTTAGTCATCTGTCATGTTCTTTGTTCCTTAATGGTTTGTTATTTTTTTTTTTTTTTTTTTTCTGCAATTCAGATATTCACAAGATCAGGATCTGTACTCCACTACTGATTCTCAGTCCCAATTTTATTCTAAGTATATAGTCAATAAGCTTTTGTTCAGGTACTGTGCTTTGACCAATATCACATTATTTTAATTATATTACCTTCATAAGATATAATCATCATCACTGCAAACCTTATTACAACCATTTCTATTTCTTTGTAGATTAAAGATAATTTAACCAGTTTCATAAGATATTTTCTTAAGATTTGGGTTAGTTTATTGATTCTCCCAGTTTGTTTCATTCAACATTTCAGTCAACGTTGCAGTAACACTGTCAATGCATAGGCAAGCCTATATAAATCCACTTCTTATAAATTTGTAAATTCTTCTCACTAACATTTATAGATTATATATATATACATTCTTGTACATGCTTATTCTTATGTATTATTATATTTGGTATTTAACATTTTTCTAAGAAATGACTTTGTATAAATTCTCAAATTTCTTTGCATGCTTTGGATTCTAAAATCCATTTGTGCTCTTCTTGATGTCCCTTTGTGTTCACAACAAATATGATGGCTTCATATCCCTGCTACTGATTAAACAAACATTTGTGATTGTCATTTGTTTGGTAGAGTTTCACTGGCTTTATTAATGTTATAATATTTTCTTTCAAAAGCATGTAATTTTCACTTTCTACCTCTAGATTCTATCTCATTGATATCATTTCAGGTTGCCTGCCTTTCTTTTGCTTTCTGTATGATTTTTCTGATTTTATTTTTGTCCAGAAAGTTTGATGATATTACTGGTTTTGAAACTTCCTTCTTTTTAAAATGTGTACGTTAAGACTCCAGTATGGCCAGTATGTATGATTCCATGTCATGTAACCTTAGTATTTCATTATGATGATTATGAATTTCCTTTGAAGTTGGCAATGAGACAGTGATATCTTAATTAACAACCCATGGTGGTTATTTTAAATTTGTTTTTTATTAAACTAATCTTTCTGTTAGTATGTTCATTTTTAAAATGTCTTTAAAAGTAAGATTTCACATATACAAAAATCTATGAGAAAATACATATTTAAGAGTAGAAAAAATATAGCAAACTAAACATAGCAGATGCATTTTATGAAGATTATATTAGAAGTCACAAAAAGGCAGGAGGTGGTGAGTGGCAGTAATTACCTTACTGCTGTGTCACTCTTACCTGATCACATTAAAGCAAGTAATGGCCTATGATCTGCTTCCTTTTGAGTGGCCTGTGTTGTCAGAAGAGCATACTGTTAAAACGCCATGCAGTGTGTTAAAAGGTTATATATATATATATATATATATATATATATATATATATATATATTTAAAATGACCAAGCACATTTTTCCTAACAAATGCATTTAATGCTGATCTCCCTTGTTAATTTTCACTATTCCATTATATTGGAATTAGCAGAATAAACACTGCAATATTTTGCCCAGTAGTGGTGTGGCTAGAATGTTAGAATCTTAAGTATCAACAATATCTATAAACACATTTTGCATTGTGTTATTTGACTAAAATTATGATGCATCTATTCTTATCTTACTATATCCATGAATTCACCTAACAGACCTTAAAATACTCCTGTAATTTCAGTTGTATATATGGAATTTAACCACATCCTAAAAATAGAGTTATCAGTGCTACAAGAAAGTACTTTCTTCATCATTTTAGTGGTAATATTTAAGCTTACTATTAAATAAAACCTGTAAGGGAGGGGTCCCTGAGGCCTCCACCTTTAGCAGAGAAGCTCGTGGTAGTTGATGGCTACAGAGGCAGGAGGGGTCACTCTCCTTTCGGGACATGGCAGCTGGTATGGGGTCTACACCCTGGTGGATGGCTCCATATCCATGTGTATATGAGCAGCAGTGATTGGACTCAGGAGGTTTTCAGAAACAACGTGTATGTAAAACAGGAGGGAGTCAGGGTAGGAGTCCTAGCCAGAGTTGGAAGAGGTGAATACATATAATCAACACACTCTATGTAAATGTTTGAAACAGTGAAAGGGAAAACAGAAAATATTTTTATAATCATTTTTTCAAATTAAAAAAAAATATTCTTGGGCTGGAGAGATGGCTCAGTGGTTAAGAGTACTGACTGCTCTTCCAGAGGTCCTGAGTTCAATTCCCAGCAACCACATGGTGGCTCACAACCATCTGTAATGGGACTTGATGAACCCTTCCAGTGTGTATGAAATCAAAAGCAGTGTACTCAAATATATAATATAAATAAGTCTTTAAAAATATTCTAAAATGTGATCTGCCTCTATGATATACTTTATAACTCAGAACTATAAATGATTAGGCAACAATTTATAATCTAACTTCTGGAATAAGGTAAATTTTAAATCAAGCCCTTTAAAGAAAATATAGCTATTTTTAGAGCAGAATCATTGTTGGACTTCTCTTCTATATTATATACTTAATAATTATAAAATATCAGGCTTTATAAAATTAAAAAGCAAATATATACAGTATACTTTTCATGAATCGGATATAAAGATGAAATATTAAACAAAAAGAAATGTTAAAGATTTTAAAACATTTTCTGCGTATGTAACACAGGTTAAAAATTTAATAATGGTACAGAGATATTTGATGGAATGCTTCTCTTACCAGCTGAGCTTGCTATCCACAATATACACATAGCTGTTGGCTCAATGTGCTTTCAATCAATGTCAAAATTAAGAACATGTGTTTTGCGATTTGGCAGTACAAAATAGTATACATGAGCAATTTTTAAAAACATGGCTTTTGTTACTTGCAGGTAAAACTACATGGTGATAATTTCAAGCATCTCTTCTTAATTTCATTGTGATCTTTGATGAATTTTAGAATGGCATGTAGTACCTCAGTGGAAATTCAAAGCTGCACATTACTATGATGCTCTCAACTTGTTTTCAGTGTTACTGTTTTTATAGGAAGAAATGCTATCATGCCCTTTAATACATACGCATATTTTAAAAGCTAAAAACAACAACAACAACAAAAAAGATAAACGGTTCATTTAGACTCAGTCAGCTTCTCTCATCTCAGTGGCTCTGCTAGACTGTTTAACTAAAATGTCTACTTTTTACATCTCTCTGTTTTCATAGGAACTATCCTTTTATGGAGCTTTACAGCTGGGCATTTATTGCACAGCCCTCTGCCTTCCCAAAGCACACTGAATCATGACCTGGTGGTATTATTATTATTATTCCTTGTTTCTCAACTGACTAGTAATTTGGGTGGAGATTAGCAGCCTTTTTTCCCCTCACCTAGTAGTTCTCATATATTATTAGAACTGGTGTTTAAGGTGGTGTAATTTGCATAAATTAATATTTAATGTACACTGTTACTAGATCTAGTTATTAAACTAAAAGTTTTTTGAGATTTATTTTATGTGTATGAGTACACTGTTGCTCTCTTCATGCACACCAGAAGAGGGCATCAGATCCCATTACATATGGTTGTGAGCCACCATGTGGTTGCTAGGAGTTGAACTCAGGACCTCTGGAAGACCAGTCAGTGCTCTTAACCACTGAGCCATGTCTCCAGCCCCTAAACTAAAATTTTTATCTATTATAATTTTATGGTTCCTGACTATTCATTTAGTATGGTTTAACTTTATTGAACTTCATCTTGAGTTAGGAGAAGTTTATTTTTATATTACTTCTTTTATTAGCATTGTCTCTCACTATAATTGAAGGAATAGTTAGATCCTTTGATTCTTTAATTAGTATGGGTCCATAGCTATGTTTATGTTTAGTATAGATGATATGAAATAATTTTATTTTCAGAGGTCATGCAGTCAGTTATTGTTAAGGTTCATAGAATAGTTTCTGTGAGGTATTCTCCCTGTCTCATCAAATTTAATAGAGAGACCCTTGCAACTAACAGTCTTCTGAAAGTTACTGGCAAATTTCTCAAAAAGGATCACAGCTGAATGAAGTCACTGCTGTGGTTACAATATAGAATTTGAGCTCAATGAGTGTGAGTGTGAGTGTGAGTGTGAGTGTGGAATGTAAGGTTCCCTAGCTGACCCTGGTATTAGCCTCTCTTTTGTTTTCTCTGGTGTGAATGACATGGCCAAATGCAGTTTGCCCAGGAGACTGAGAAAAGAGAGCAATCATTGTCTTTCCACCTTAAAACTTTAAGCATTTCCTCCTGTTTCCTTAAAGTACTTGATGGACATGTGTGCCAAATGTTAGCACAACAGAGATACAATTGATTTATTTATATCCTATAATCCACACATATTAGCTTGGGAGTTCACACAAGCATGGTACACAGAGAGTCCCGGCTAGACAGGTTAGAGATGGAGAGGCCAATGCTACTTAAAGATGATTCACCCTTACAACGTTTACCTCCGTCTGGTGTTCTCTAACTTCTAAATATAGTAGTAGAGTTTTAAATAATTTAACCACATTTTCAACCACCTCCAATATTTTGTCTCCCATCTTTATATTTATCTATTATATAGAGAAATACATAGAAACTTTGATGATTTTTGTTTTGTTTTCTCTTCTTACAATGTAATGAAATGTAGACCTATGTAGACAAAGGCACTTAGACATAGAGATTAATTTGCCTCTCTCTCTCTGTATGTGGCATTCTGCCCTCAAGCATTAAATAAAATCAAGTTATAGAGAATCTGGCAAGTATTTAAAAAACCTCGAGGATGCATAACAACACAGATCTTAATCAATAAAATGTTGGCTTATACATAAAGAGGGCAGGCGAGTACTAATTAGGATGTTTAATGTGAAAGTCCTCATTTTGAAAGCTATGAAAACAATTAGGATATAGAATTCAGTGAAGACTTCTGTCCCAACTCCTTCATCATGTAATCATGCACCATAGTGGTTCAGTAAAGATAAAGAGAGAAAGTATTGGGCATTTAGCAGGTCGATTGAAAGGGGAAACTAGATTCTGCCTTTACTGTTTGCCTAGTGCCTGAATTCAGTGTTGAAGTCTCCAAAATGATAAAATGGTTTATGGCCACTTGTATTGATTAAGGTTTTTCAGATAAAATTGTTTCTAAATCAGGCCATAAAAGGACAAATTATAGACCCCAGTTTGACTACATTTGCAGTGCAGTTTGCTGTGGATCTGGGAAATGGAGAGAACATAGCTCTTCCAAAGATGAGGGATGCCAATGTTGTATGGCAATGCAAGTGTCTTGAAACCCCAGGACCTTGGCTTATATGGGAGTATGAGATTCAGAAATAAAGTGTATGCCCAGAGAGACTTTCCAGAAAGTCCAGAAAGTCCTAAGGAGGCCTTTACTCTTTTAGTTTGGAGTGGCAGTTGAAAAATGGAAACTGAAGCAGCTAATTAAATTTTTGTTCCTTTTAGGACTACAGTACAGTAGCTTCTGGAACTAGAATACAAGGAAATTGATAGGAACATATCTCTCTTCATCTCATGTTTAACACCCATTGTCCACAGATCATAGGAAGTGTTACCTGGTGATTTTAGCTTCATGTATCTACCTCTACAAGAACAGTTTAACCAACAGGTAGAATCGGTCTGCATCTAAAGTTCTGTAGTTGAGACAAGAGCTATTTGCTTACAGCTCCCAGCTCATCCCCTTCCTTTGACTCTCTGAAGCTCCTGTTCTTTGAAAATTCCCATATGTCACTAAGAAGCTCATGCCAATGAAAACCTTAAAATTTGTAAACAAAGTAAATTGGTGCCATTTAAGAATTTATATCTTCATCTTGATATTAATTATACAGATTTCTACTAATAGGTTATGGCAGGGTGATGTGTAGGAGGAGCTAAGGTGGGAGGAGTACTGAGAGAAAGAAAAGGAGTAAGAAGAGGAGAAGAAGAAGGAGAGGAGAAGCTAGGTGATGAAAGAGAGATAGAGGGGGGAGACAGGGAAGCAGATGTTCATGTATCTCTACCAGTCAAAGATAGTTGATATATCTAGGTTGGGTAGTGGGTTACACCTCTGATTGAACAATACCAAACTTATAAAGCCTATGATTAACATTTCTTAAAAAAATGTATAAATGCAAAAAGGAAAAGGGGGCATGGGATAGGGGTTTTCTAAGGGGGGGGGGGATGGGGAAAGGGGATGGTATCTGAAGTGTAAATGAAAGATCTAATAAATAAAAAAATAAAAAAAATAAAAAAAAATAAAAAAAGAAAAAAAAAGAAAATAAAAAAAAAAAAGAAAAGAAAATTCCCATATGCAATCAAGTATCTCAACTCTGCATCCCTCCACCATAAACTATCCAAGTTAAAAAGTCAGCCATAGGAAATGGTACCTGCACCTGGAGGAGCTTTGTATTCCAGTGGGGGAAAACTTCCATCTGATTTCAAGAACTGAATCTCAGTCTCAGTTATTTGCTGAAAGTAGCCAGCTGACATTTAGGGGTCAATACCTTGGGTTTTTTCATCACAGATTTAGGCTTTGGGAGAAAACATGGATATGGCCTCATTGTGTCTATCAGTTGGCACTAGCTTATTCACATATCTCCAGGTTTATCTACAAGATATTTCTATTTTCTTCTGCTTCTGACACTTATTCAACTCCTGTTTCTAAATTTTATTTTGGGTCATAAAAACTAGCGAAAATATCAGGTGATGTTTTATTCCTGAAATTTACTACCGTGGTTGCATTTTGTTATAAGTTCCACAGATCCCCTGTTATTATTTCTTTTACTTCTTTTGTGAATATAATTTTTGTAGGTTTACTTTCTTATTTATAAGATAATCTTATTTATGACCTTAAGTCCATATGTCTGAAATTTCAATATAGAATTAGAAAAAAAAAAATACAATGTTGTTCTGGGAAATCAAATATTATAGAAGTAACACAATGATTTTGTTTTTGGCTTATTTGGCTTCAGTTTTTTATTATATGTGTTTAATCAGATTATTGGTGAGTGCTTATAGGTGAAATATATGTTTAAGAAAAACCAAAATATCTATACAAAAATTTAAATGATATAAGAATAAGTGCTATTTTATTGAACAATTTGATTGGAATTTATTTTCCCCATTAATTTGTTTGTTTATTCACTTTGCATTGCAATCACTGCCTCCTCCTTCTGGCCCCTGACTGAAACAGTTCTTTTCTTCTCACCCCCTTCCCCTCTCCTCTGAGAGAGTGAAGGAACCCCTCTGTACCCCCTCACACACTGACACATCAAGTGAATCTTCTTCCACTGCGGCCAGACAAGGCAGTCCAGTTAGGGGAACAACATGCAAAGGCAGGCAACAGATTTTGAACTCGCTTCACTTTTGAACAGATTTTGAACTTCGCTACACATCTGCTACAGATGTGCTGGGTCCAAGGTCCAGCCCTTGTATGCTCCTTTGTTGGTGGTTCAGGCTCTGAGAGACTTCAAGGGACCACATTGGTTGACTATGTTGGTCTTGTACTGGGATTCCTATCTTCTCCAAGTCCCTTTATCTTTTTCTTAATTGTTCCATAAGACTCCTGGAGTACCATACAGTGTTTGTCTATGGATCAGCTACTGAGTAGAGCCTCTCAGAAGATATTTATGCTAGGCTGTAAGCCTTACAGAATATCTAATAGTTTCAGAAATTGGTGCTTGCCCATGGGATGGTTCTAAAGTTGGACCAGTTATTTGTTGGGCATTCCTTCATTCTCTGCTCCTTCTTTGTCCCTCCATTTGTTGTAGACTGGACAGATTTTGGGTTAAATGTTTTCTGAGTGGGTTTGTGTCTTTATCACTCCACTAGGGTTTCAGCTTTAGCCAAACTAAGAAGTGACCACTTCAGGGTCTATATCTCCACTGCTAGGAATGTCAGCTAAAGTCACCCCAATAGACTTCCTGAGAGCCTCCTCCATCCCAGCTTTCTGGTACTCTAGATAGATGCCTTCCACCTCTCACTCCCACCAGCTGCTGTTCTCCTGGCTGTCTGGCCCTCTTTCTTGTCTCCCTCCATTTAACTTTCTTTTTAGTAGTTTAAACATATTGAAAGTAATCTTATAAAAATAATAAATTTGGGAGGACACATAAAAGAGAAAACAACAAGTGAAGGAGTATATTCAAATCATAAGATAATCTTACATATTTTACTTTTGAATAGCATCACTTTGTTTTATAGTTTTTTTAAACTACAAAACTGTAATTTTTTATATTTTATGAGAGTTACATATCTCAGTCAATCACTGATAGTGTCTTGTAGGCTATAAATCATATACATATATATATATATATATATATATATATATATATATATATATATAATTTTGCCTTTTTAGTGGGTTAGAAGGTCAGTCCCCTTAATTAGATTTACAACATTACCAATTCAAAGTCAGTAGTTTATATGTTGTCTAGTGACAAACATGTCTCAAAATGATTAAGATTTGCCAAAAGAAAGAGATTCATTTTCTAGATTATGATGACTATTGAAACAATGCCCAAAACTATTATCTATTATTATTATTATTATTATTATTACTACTACTACTTATTATTTATTACAAACTTTTATATCTCCATCTGGAAGGCAAGAGATCTCTTCTCTGGAAAGAAAAATAGTGCAGCAGCTCAAAAAGGTTTTGTTTAGCATGTGTATTTGGGTGCTGCTGGCAAGCTCATTCAGTTTTTCTATATCCTTGAAACTCAGGAGTATTGAAACAATAGAAGATGATATATCCTCCGAGAATTTAAAATGTTAGAAAAGACTTTTCTTTGATACAAGATGCTGTGATTTTTACTGTCACTGTGTACATTTGCCAAACGGATGCTCATAAGATAAGCAAAGGTAGGTATTACCTATTATGATTGGAGGTAAAATTGCATTTTTATCACTGAAAGGCTTTAGATATTCTCTATGAATATAGAAATAGTGGCATTTTGCTCTAAAGTATGTGTCTTGATTAAAAGACTGTAACTTTATATGAGGATAACCCCAGTGTCTTCTCAGGGCGGTAGTTTATCTCTTTAAATTTTTTTATATTTTCTTGCTAAAAAGCCTTTTAAAAATAACCTTTCACCCCCCTCATCCATGTGCCTAGAAAAATAGAAATAATCACCTGTTCAATCATCTTTGATTTCTGCATTTATTCTGTCAGAAGAATGCTTGCATACTAATTGAAGTGATGGCTTTTGTGTTTTCAATAGCTAATCATGTAATTATGTCTTGCCTAGACACTGTTGGGTCTATTTGAATAAGAGTGATCATGAGTTCAATAAGTTCTTAGCAGCTTGTCTTGTTAAACTTACCGTGAAATGTAAGGAGAAAGAGGAGGCAGTTCCAGCTCATACAAACTGCACCAAGAGTTACTTCCAAAATGTGTCAAAAGCTGCTGTCTTAACCAAGGTTTCTAGTGGGTCACACTTCTGCTCCAGACTGTACATGATATTCTTGAAAGTGAAACATTCATGGAAGAAACAAACAGGGCCTGTGATGTCCTCCAGGAAAATTTGGTTGCTGATCACTGATAGAAAACTGACAGTTATTAGAAATGGCTAAAGCCTGGCTTTTCTAATGTTATTGTGATTTTATGTCCAATGCAGAGATGCCTGGAATAATTGAAATAATGTTTTCTCTTAAATATGATTATCTCGAGCCACTCTCCAAGTATTAAATAGATAAATATGTGTACATTTTTAAAATCACCTGAGTACAATTCATGGTTTTCCTTGAGAGAATTCAAATCATAGTGAATTAAATAAAGCACTGCAAGGGATCTATTGTTAATGGTGCCATATTTATTCAGTTTACTTTCTTAATTGACTTTTGACACATGACATTTCATAAAATTTTCCTTTCTTTTGAATATAAATTAGTGATCTCTACTTGATTTCCTCTTTAGAATAGAAAATAACTTGCATTGTGTTAACTATTGATTAAAGATATAGCCAATGGTCTTGCATTTGCAGGGGGAAAATTTGGCTTAGTGGTATAATGTGACATCACTGTGCTTCCAGGCTGCAGCCACACTGCATCTCTATTGGAGATTCTTTACCATCACAACATCTTTGCTTTCCAATTTATTGATTTGGCAGAACCTGTGCAGTAATCAGTTCTGTCACGTTTACTGTTGAGGGTAGTGATGTTTGAAAATGACCCCATGTGTTCTACAGTGATTAGTAATTTTTAGGATGTAACCAAGTAAATCCTGGTGAGAAACCAACAAAAAGCATCTGTAAAGCATGCACATTCTCTTTGCCAAACATTTCCTGTGGCTTGTGTTCAGAGCTTCTTTTATATAAAGGACTTATTTTGGTTGAATATTTTGTTTCACTTGATTAATTTTGGAAGAAATACTATTCACAATACCTCCATGCCCTATAAAATAATATTTTTGTTTTTAAAAAGCCTTGATTAAGCTGAAAGGTGGCAGGGTCATCAGGGCAGACATGGTTGCATGAGAAACAATGACACAGAAAAAGCTTCCACAAGCGAACAAAGCTGATAACCAGGAGTAGCAGAGATGGGGAGTTTTCTAGTTTCTCACTAATCTTGCTTCCAAGTACTTACCTATCAAGAAGTCAGTCAGTTTCAAATACTAGAAAATATACTTCTTCCTGATACAGAGCAGAGAGAATACAGACAGGTTATCTGGGAGTCAGTTCATTTTGAAGGAAAGCTTCAGTTACTGATTTAAATCCAGTCATATTTAATACAACAATAAAGCAAAAGGAAAATGTGCAGGTGGCAGATGAAAGCTTGCCCCTGAGGTCCACAGGGAAGGTTCACAGAACTGCATATTGGTCCTATGGAGTCCTGGAAACAGGAAGTAAAGGACAGCACCAAGTAAGGGAGGAGACAAAGTTCTTCCAGCAGAAAGTATCCATAGAACATTGACTTGAAAACAAAAACACATAAATTTATTTTGAGGACTCAGAAAAGATTAGAAAAACATGGTCAGAAATTCAGGAAAGTAAAATCATAGTTCCTAAGGATGAAGCTTCATCCAGTAAGCGAATCTTGGAAGTCTAGAAAAGTGAAGTGTTAATATTGAAGATACCCAAGTCTGACAAGTGAAGTTGGGCACTTATAAGGGAAGTCATGTTAAATTTTTACAGGTTTAACTAAAATACATGTAAGTTTAATTTTATTTAATTTTATCACTTTTAAAAGCTGTATTTTTATTTTTGTTCACCCAATGGCATTTGCTGTGAGTAAAAAACAAAAGAAATGGAGAAAATGGAAGAATTATGTTCTTTTCTGTTGTCTGGTTTTGTTTTGAGTTTTTTGTTTTTTGTTTTTTGTTTTTTGTTTTTGTTTTTGTTTTTTTTGTTTTTTTATGCCTGCCTTTGAGCCATCAGTGTTTGATGCCAGGGCACCACCGCTAGCAGGGAAAAGCATTTAGAGTGCTGTAAAGCAGACAGAAAAATTGCCTTCACAAGCACAGCTAGCTTCTCAGCCCTTGATTTTCTAAGTGTGCACAAACACATGCCTAAAAGAAAAAGCAAGGACAGGAAATCAAGTAAACAAACCAGATTGGATACTCTTTATAAATTATTAAATCACCATATAAATTAAAGTGTATGAATGAATAATCAAGTATATATTAAAGATTGCATTGCGCTTGGGAAGAAGCTTTGGCTATAGAAAAATACAATAAAAACTCTAGACTTTAGGAGCTTATTTTCTTTTCCCAAATGAGCTTTAAATATTCTTAGAATACAGGAATCCCCTAGACGAGAATTACAAAAATCAAATAGACTTTGGTTTATGAAGGCACGACTGGGATTATAGTTGCCATAGCAACTTGAGCAATGAATCTATATCTAAAATCCTTTTATAGCATTTATCCACATCTGGACCGTTTACAGGTGTATACATTAAGGTTATTTATATTATGACCACTCGCTGTTCACTGTTGTATCACAAGTGACCCATTTGTCATATCAAATGATAAATTTTTTATGGTTAAACACACAACTATAGAATAATATAAGACTGCAATAAATTCCTGTGAAATATAAGACTTGAATTCTCTTCTGTGTTACTAATCATCTCAGTTTTACCTCCTAATCACTATTTACTTGGGGGAGAAAAATCTAATTCTTTTATGATTCAAATAATCTTAATTGTTTTCCAGATCTGTTTAGCTAACAATTCTTTTAAAAAACCACTATAAATTCTCATAGTGTAAATTCTTAATTTGTTATAAATAATTGAGAAATATAAGAACATATGCAAAGAAAATTAAAACACTAAATAAATATTCTACACTTCAGATAGCAATGTGATGTCTATCGTAAGTTAAATGCCAAGTTCTGCATTATGTATGTCTGTGCATGTGCACTGAGAAATGGGTGTGCTTTTATTTTATTTGGTCCTTGTACAAAATTGGAGTTGTAAAATTACAGTGCTTATTACTCTGTTTTGAGTAAGGTAATACTATGTACCAGTTTTTCCTGTAAATGTTTAATATTTTTTAAAATTTACTTTTATATGTATGGGTACATTGCCTGCACATATGTTTGAGCAAAACTGTGTTTGGTGCCTAAGGAAGTCACAGGAAGATGTCGTGAACTGCAGGTTCAGAAAGTTGTGAGCCATCATGTTGGTACTAGGTATTATATCCAGGTCTTCTGAAAGAGCTGCTGTGATCTTAACTGCTGAGGCACTTGACTAACCCTAATTTTTCACAAGTTTTGTACTACTTTTAAAAATAATGTCATAAAATTCACTCATCTGGCTAGACAATAATTGACTCTTCATTTCTCTGGTTCTTGACATGTACATTATTTCTTTCTGATTACTATTGCATATCACAACTGAAAACAAGCATATACATATCTAATACCTTAATATGTCCTCAAGTTAATGTCTAATAATAAAATTATAGTCACTTATTCACATCTTCAAGTTCTGTACTCATCCATACAATCCATTAGAAATTAAATATACATAAAATTAGATCTATACTAAAAATCTGCATCTTTATTTCTCTGCATCTTTATTGTTTTTTCCTGTTAGGTAAGCATGACAAGCAGACATGGCTAAAAGTGTGTAAGGATGTGTAAGTATGATTTGCAAATGCTTGACTATGTCATATAAAGAACTTGTGATACTATAAATTTCTGTAAGTATTCAGTGTTAAAAGTGGGATGAGACCAACTTCCACATATAGCAAGGCTAAGTTAATAAGGTGACCTACCTTTCTGTATACACAAGTGTTCCTATGTCTCGTATCTTACATTTTATTGGCAGCCTTCATTTCAGTTCAGAGAGCTTATGTGCCTTGATTGGCTCGTGCTTGCTAAAGTCTCAGATGAGAAATTAGAAATACTGAGAGAAAAAAACCTACTCCATCTTGGGACTGGCCTCCAAATAAATAAATAAATAAATAAATAAATAAATAAATAAAAATAAAAAGGCCTGAGAAATTGACTTACAGTAGAACCCAAGGTGCACTAGGAAGTACCTCCGGCTTCTCCTTGGCCAGAGTTATTGCCTAGCTAATTTCTATATCAGTCAATTAAGGATTAGTTTGATTGTTTCAGATGTACTTTAAGACCGTTTGTGATGGTCTTGCTGATCTTGCTTCAGAGCACCCACCTGTCAGCTTATAGTCACTCTATTATTTCCAAACTGGACACTTTGCCCTCACCCCCTCACTTGCTCCTATTTTCCTATAAAATCTTGTTCTCTTGAGGGTTCAAGGTCATTCTGCCTTCCCTTCCTGCCCTGCTGTGTCAGGGTTGAGTTAGAAGAGAGCTCAAGCCTGAGTTAATAATAAAGAGACACTAATGCTATTACATTGGAAATGGCTCCTTGGTGGTCTTCTGGGTTTCCACAAATGCTGCCGGGCACAACAATAATTTCAGATTTGCTGGTAAAAGAGAAAAAAGCAAGAATATTTTGTTGTTCACTGCACTAGAAAATTCAACTGGGTTTTTCCAATAAAATGTATGGATTTTTTTTTCCTGCTTCTACCTAGGTCAGTCAAAGCCATCTAGAATTGAACATTGCACGGCTATTTTTTTTAAGGGATATACTAAGAAAGGATAGCCAAGATACAACTTGGTGCAATCATTTCTAGATCATTCTTGATGTATTTAAACATTATCAACATAAAAATCCTACCATTTCTTCCACATTAAGAAGTGATGAGACAGAATGTTTTGACAATACACCTAGGAGGAAATCTTGAAGCCAAAGCTTATAGGGATTAATAGATCCATTGTCATGGAAAGAATCTCCAAGAATTATGATACCTGGCTCTCACAAAAGTCTATTATATTATGTGACAACATCTTCTGTCCTAAAGCTTACTTCAACAACATAGAACTACAACCTTGTTAACAGTATGGGCAGAATAAAATCATTTATCATGAATACATATGCAGATACATAAAATTCTGGAATTGCTAATCTGCATTGTTGAATGCCATAGGTGATTTGACTACTTTCAAGTCATACTTCACTACAGTGTGATAAGAAAAGCTTGCCCTCAGCTTGACATATGTTAATTTATAAACATTCTATTTATGATACAAACTCGATACCTTTTTTATTTTCTTATGTGGCTATTTTAAACTCCTATGTCATAAACATGAAAAAAAATAAGACTATCCTTTTATATTATAAGACTATCTCTTACATTATTTTCTCTAATTAATTAGAAATGGAAAAATATTTAGATTTAACTTGATTGTTTCTTGATGATTTTATTAGAAGAGTTCATTATTTTTTTCAACTACAAAAACAAAAACACATATGTGAGCTCATTCTCAAAATAGATTGTATCTTAACATCCTAAGGAAATGATGAGGGTCACACTTACAGCCTACTTTTGAGAAACATTTAAATTTGTTGTTAGAGAGATGGCTCCTCAGGTCAGTCTTTCTGTGCATGTAGTGGCCAAAGTCTGGCTTCCAGTTACCCAAGTCAGGTGGCTCAAAACTATCTATAACTCCAGCTCCAGGAGAACTCAATCAAGTCCCTTCACCCCTCCCCCTCCCCGTGTGTGTGTGTGTGTGTGTGTGTGTGTGTGTGTGGACTACCATCTGCAAATGGCCAAAGGCAACTTAAAGGGAAATGGGTTTATTTCTCAAGTCACAGTCCATTTCTGAGGGAAGTCAGGGCAGGAACTCAAGGTAAGAGGAACCTGGAAGCAGGAACTGAAGCATAAGCCATGGTAATAAAATACTGATCACCAGCTTCCCCTCCTGACTTGGCTATCTTGCTTTGTTATACAACTCAGGACTAACTCCCAAGGGATGGTACCACCTGCAGTGGACCAGGGCCTCCCATATCAGCCATTAATTAAGAAATACCCGATAAGCTTGCCTACAAAACAAAACAATGTATTGGAAGCATTATTTATTTATTTATTTATTTATCTAAGACTCTTCCCAAATGACTGGATTGCAGCAAGCTGACAAAAAGCTAACCAAAATATACATATACATGTACATAAAAATAGATGTTTACAAAAATAGTTTTATTTTTTATGCTTGCCATTATTTTTTTCATTATAAAAATATTGTTAATATGTAGTTATGTTTTTGAACTTTTTATTGATTCTTTGTGAATTTCACATCACATCACGCACCCAAATATTACTTAGCTCCTCATCCCATATCCATATTCCACCTTGTAATCTCCCCCACCCAAAAGAAAAAAATAAACCTACATTTCACAGTGTGTCCCAAACCTTTAATCTGCACATCTTTGCTTGCAATGTTCATTGAAATGAGTCATTGGTCTGGCTTCTACTACATTATCAGTACAGGATGCTCACAGGGACACCTCTCAGATATTCTGTTGGTATCCTGTATCATGGAGATCTTGAAGCTTTGAATCTGCAGAACTGTCTCTTCACATGGTCCAGTAATCCATGGATGAGGTAGATGTTGGAATAGGCCAACTCAAAGCCCTGGATCTGAGTCTGGGTGGTACCTGAGCTGGTTGGCCTCCCAACTATTTTATACCTAAACCACCAGGGCAGGCTCTCCAGCATTGCCCCAGATAGCTTACCCAATGCTGTAGCCAGCAAAAAGCAGGAAGGGCTCCCCTGCACCTTTGCCACCAGGGGTATCTATACTGTTCAGCCCAGGAGAGTTCCAGAGGGTTAGCAGTTCTATTTTCATTGTTTTCTCTTGTGAGAGCATGCCTGGAAAAACCTTGTCACACACCATAGGATTGTATCGTCCTCAACTTGATAAGGAACAAACCATTTCTTTAGAATAATTTTTAGAATGAAATTTGTTAGAACGTTTGAGTGTCTCAAATAATAAGAATAGCTTCAAATTTCTCTGATAATGCAATGTGGCATTACAATTATTGCAGGGCCCAGAATTTAATCAGACTGAAGAACAATTTGATCATTGGTTTCTAAGCACTTAGATGCTGAACTGAGCAATGAGCCTAGACTAGCTTTTAAGAGAATTTAGAAAGCGAGAGAGAAAAAGAAAGAAAGAAAGAACAACCGAAAGGAAGAAAGAAACATTGATGCCAATTAAACTAACATGAGTTAAAATACAGTGGAGATCTGTAAATATGTCAGGAAACAGAGAAAGTCAATAAAACACAGCAGTTATGTTCAACTATAATGTGCCATAACTACACTGGGGAAAGAAGTTTAGAAAATTAGCTGGAAGCTCCCTAGACTTCTAGTTAAGCTAAGCATTAGATACTCTAATCAACAAAGGGGTCATAATCTTCCAAGATTGGAGGTAATAGTAGTAGTTGTGATGATAGTGTGTCTTAGGGTTTTACTGCTATGAACAGACACTGTGACCAAGGCAACTCTTATAAAGGAGATTTAGTTGAGGCAGGCTTACAGGTCCATTATTATCAAGGTGGGAACATGGCAGCATCCGTGGAAACATGGGGCTGGAAGAGCCGAAATTTCCACCTCTTGTTCAGAAAGCAAGTAGAAAACTAGCTTCCAGCCAGTTAGGGGAAGGATATTAAAGTGCACACCCACAGAGATGCACCTACTCTAAGAAGGCCACACCTATTCCAACAAGGCCACACCTACTCCAACAAGGTCACACCACCTAATAGTGCCCCTCCTTGGGCCAAGCATATACAAATCATCACATGGTGTGTGTGTGCATGCATGCATGTGCATATATATGAATTTGCATTCTCTATAATCAATATTAAGTAATATATTCATTCTGTTTCTTGCTTGTACAGTCATTTACAGAATATTTGTTAAAGTATTTGATTGCAAATAATGGAACTTTTCTCTGTTTTCATAGGTTATGTATTGATATAGTACTGATTACATATATTTTAACATTTTAGAAAGAGCCTTAATGTGACTCTGGCAATGGCTCAATGATTAAGTGAATTTTCTGCTCTTCAAGAGACCAAAGTTCAGTTCCCAGCATTTGAATGGAAGCTTACAACTGCCTCTAATTCCATTTCCACAGGATCTGCCACCTTCTTCTGACTTCAGGTCACCAGGCACATGTGGTAAACAAAGACATATATAGACAAAACACTAATACACTCAAAAAAAAGCAACCAAACACTATTGCTGTACCTTATACTCTGTCAAGTTTTAGACTTAACTCATGATTCTAGTTCCATGTTTGATGGACATGCAGTCAGCTTATCTCTGAATCATGCAATATGTTCTGGGAAAAATAAGTTCCTGCTTTGACAACAGAACACAATGTCCTATGAGACACACAGATGACTTCAAGAAGTCATGATCAACAGTGTGCTTAAGAGGGCACAATACACTCATTGAAATACATAAATCTCATGTACCCAATTTTGATGATTCTAGCAAACATACAGCTATATATCTAAACATCTAATGAAGACAGGATAGTCCTGTTCTTAAGATAGCCCTGTTCTTTTAAAAGTCAGTTTCCATCATTATTAGCATTTATGGTCTAAATCATTCCATTACTTATATTTATAATATATTAATTTATATTTTATAATATATACTAGCATATTTATAATTTTGCCCAACAGAAAATGTTATATGGCTGAGCAGTTAACAAATAATTGCTGTTCTTTTCAGGGTAGCCATGTTCAGTTCCTAATACTCAAGTTGGCTGGCTTACAACTTGTAGTTCTAGAACTAAAGTATCCAATGCTGTCTACTAGCTTCCAAGGGCACATACACATACAGGACACACACATACAGACATTTATATAGAAATACAGAAAAATAAAGTTGTATAACTTAAATCATAATTTGTGTGGTCTGCTTTCTATGTAGCTTATTTCTTTCAGTGTAATATTTTGCACACATATGTGGTACTATGTACTGTTGATCGACTCCTTTTCTAAAGTGATGAGGCTGTTCCCTGAGATGTAGCACTCTCTTCCTTTGGGAATTTGGATTGCATACCGTTTGGTGTTAATATAAGTAAAATTGCTATAAATATTTTAACATATTCCTTTGTGAGGATGTTTCTAGTTCACTTTTATTTTTTAAAGGCCTATTGATAGAATAACAAACAATAACAAATGACAAAAATCCTGAGTAATGTGTAACAGAATTAAAAGGAAACACTCAGAAAGGAATACAGATATGTATAACGGAATGTTATTCAGCCTTAAAAAGGAGGAAATGATCCCATTCATAACATGGATGGACCAGATTGTTAAGAGTACATGGGAGTAGAGGGGACTTAGGGATGGACGATACACATGTTCTCCGAAAGGACAAGTTTCAAGGATATACACTTATCTCTGAACCCGTCAACCATAGGCATTAAGCAGGCAGTATTGGGCATGTTGATCATTTCTCAAACTGGTTTTAAGAACAAGAAAATATGGCTAGTGCAATAGCTCAGCAAGTAACAATAATACTGCCAAGCCTGATCATCTGAGTGTAATCCCTGAGAGTCACATGGTGAAAAGAGAAACAAGTCCTGAAATTGTCCCGTGATCTTTACATACATGGGTGTATCATATACTTGTGCACACAAACTAATACCCAAACTGTTAAAAGTAAATAATATAATACAGAAAGTTCCTCTACCATTCCTTCCAAATTATTATTACTTCAGAGACATCCTTGCAAATTTTTCTTGTATTTTTATTGTTATTTAACATTATGTTATTTCATTTTCAAATATTTAAGTCTTTTCTGAATCTCATTTTTATTTATTTGGACTGTATGTTTAAAATTTTCAGAATATATATATCATAAATTTCAATCTTTCCTGAAATGTGTACTTTTTATTTTACTTTATTTTGCAAATTTGTACTTTGGATGACATGTTATAAGTAGTTAGAGAATCTTTTTTTTACTATTGGGTACATCATTCTTTATATATTAATTAGACCAACACCATAGTCTGCTGATAGACTACTACTCCATTTATGTATTCAGTCTTTTGAGTTATATCACTCTGAAAGAAGTGATTTAAATTTTCTGATTATTGATGAAGAAGTATTTTTTCTTATTTTAATCCAACAATATTTATTAGATGCTGAAATGAAGCTTCTGAGACTACAGGCTTCTGTTTGAATGTCTTTGTGACTGACTTACTGTTTATCAAGGGGCTTCTCTTCTATCTCTAACAATCTTTGTTTTATAAGCAACTGATTCTTATTTTGTCCAGTGCTTTATGACATATTGTAATCATTTGCTATCCATATTTCTTGTTAGGTACACCATACACTTATTTTAATCATTCTCGTTATGTATTTTAATTATCTTTATTTTTTAGGGAAACTTTTAATGCCTTCATGACTTCTGGAAACATTTAAATGGTTATATGTAAGCATTTCACCTTACTAGGTATGGTTTCTTGTATTGTCACTTGAAGCTGTGTTTTCTTCTCTTGGGTTAAGCTCAGTAATTGAATACTTTTAGTAATGTATCTTCTTTTTAATGTAGCTTTTTAGTCACAACATTTGATATTTTGTTAATAGACCCTGTTAAGATGAGACTGTATGTCCTCAACTTATCAGTGCATAGTTAGAATTAATACTGAACAACCTTACAGAAATCATAAGCACCATAAAAGAATCATAAACCCACTTACCATCATCCTTCCTACTGTGGTCAAGTGTTGTGATTCCACATTTATTACAACACCCTCATAAGCCATTTTATTATTTTTACTATAAATCACAGTTTGTGTCTTAGAAAATAGAGAATGCAATCACACATCCTTCTGCATTTACCCACACCCTTACCACCTAGAGTCTTCTTAGTTTCTTCTTACAGATAAAGTGTCTGTTTCGAAAATTTTCTATCCACTTCATGGGTTTCCTATATCTTTCAGTGAGAGTCTGCTTGTTTTTACACAGCCCAGTGCCTCACAATGAACTTGCACACAAATGTCAGCCCACCCCTCCTTAGAGCTCTCTCCATTCTCTTCTCATTCAAATCCAACCAACTGGGCAGTACCAAAATCCAACATTTGATTCTCAGTCCAAAGATCTACTTGCTTAGCCCCTTCCTGTAAAATTCTTGCAGAAAGAAACTAAAGGAAAATCTAGAATTCATTGATTTTGCTGAACTAATAGCAAAAAATAAAAAATAAAAATTGGATCCTTAATTAGAATTTCTAGAAAGTATCAAAAGTAAAAAACCAACATAAAAAAGGAGAAAGTATAGTTTTCAAATACCATTTACAACACTATTCAAAGAACTTTCCAAATATTTCTTAAATGTAATACACATAAGAATCAATTACCAAATGAGAGACTAAGAGAAGTTACTAGCATTCATTTATCTCCTTCTGAACACTTATTCTGCTCTTCCTAAGTCAATGATGGTTTGTTAACAATCAGAATAGTTATTATTTGGCATATTACTGTCCATAATCTCAGTTCATATTATTTATGATGTCAAATGAGAGCAACAGCAAGTCAAGTACTGTTTTGGTTTGTTGAGTGCTGGATACTACAGTGTGTTAGATCCATCAGTATTCCTGTTTAAAAGCTCTATCCTATATTTTGAGAAAAGCCAGGATGTGTGCTTTTTATACATTGTTCACTCATACATAACTCTGACTTACTAATGAGTTATTCTCACCTTCCTCTAAATAAAATTATTAATTTTAGCATTTTAGAGTATTAGCTTTTAATAGATACCAAAGCAACTTAAGTGTCTTACTGCTATTGACATACATTTGAGCAATTTATTGAATTCATTTATTAGCATATAAGGAATTAAGGTTTTTTAGTAGCAATTTTTAAATGTTTATTTGTTTATTTAATTCCTAAGTGTTATCATATGCTGAATGTTCATGTATTCAGGAGCCACAACACACCAAAAAAGGCCATTAGATCCCTTTGAACTGGAGTTACTGTGGTTGTGAGTTTCTTGATCTGATCGCTGGGAGTTGAACCCAGGAAGAGCATAAGCATTGTTAAGTACTGAGCCATCTCTTCGAGCCCCCAGTGCAGCACTTTCAAATGAATGAAAAATTAAATATGAGGAAAGTATTTAGACATCTGATGGATGTCTATGATCATTGTTTGTTTGTTTGTTTATGTGTTTGTTGTTTTTTTGAAGGACAGTTTGAAACATAGCTTCAGGTGTCTTCTAATATCTAATTGTATTGTATTGTATTTACTGCAAAGATTGCTTCCTATTTGTAATTATTCAATGATTCTGCTTGCCCATTCTCATTATTCTGTTTATATAACATCTTTTCCCTCAAATAAACAGCATAATATTTTAGAGTGACAGCTTTAACAGGATGCCTAAATTTGTCCCAATAAATATTTATAATTTTGCAATCTTAAAATATTTTCCTTTCAGACCTTATAGGTTATATGCCTCTCTGTCTCTATGTTTGTATGTCTCTCTCTATTTCCCCACCCTCATGCCAGGAAAACTGCTTGTGATAGAATGAATTGAAGGAAATTTGTCACTCTTTAAATACTGCACACTTAAAGAGGAAGAAAAATTCTGAAAAACGTGCTGATGTGATTATCAAATCTAACCAAAGCTCCAAGTACAGTTCAAGTGTATAACCTCAATTTAAATTCTCACATGGATTTATTCTTTATGTTTCTTGATCTTTAGAAGTCTCGGCAATATTCGTAAAGCTGCACTTTCTCAGTGCATCCATCCCGTTTCAACAATTACGTATGTGTAAGAATGGAGTATAAGGGGGATTTAGTAATACCATTTCTTTTCTGTGTGGTGCCACTAAGCAGCCCCTTCTTATAATTTAAAACCTTAAAACTGTGCTACTGAGTGAGTGTTGGACAAACAAATATCCTTCCTTTAAGCAATATCTAGAAAACTAAACTACTCTTACTAAATAAACTGCCTCCCAAGTAAACACAAAGATACTTTCAGAGGTGCAGACTTAGGAACTATTATCCTAAACAAACAATACACATCATTTGTTTTGAAGAAATCTGTAACATTATGCTTCAAAGCACCTGTAAGTTATCAGAATTGACCTTCTAAATTTGCAAATAAAGAAACTGAGACCCTGATGCACAAAGGACTTCCTGAGAGGCAAAGAAAAAAAATATACTACAAACTAGCATAGAGGCAGTTACCTGTTTCTGTCCACGCATTCTACCTTTTCTGAATCCAATGTATCACTACTGTGATCATTTTAAGCTGTCCTGAAAGCAGGGCATGTGGTTTGTTCTGGCATGCATTCTCTCCTCCTTGATCCCCGGGGTCCCTCTTTGGCCACCAGAATGCCTCAGCCTGTGGGGCAGTGAACTAGGATTGGCGGACCTGGAAGAGAGAACTGGAGGACAGGGGAACACAAAGAACCACAGCTTGTCTATAGTCTGATCAAACTGCAATTTTAATTTTTTCTCACAGGGGTCATATACACATAGAGGTAGGATGTGGGGAAGGGGATGACACAAGAGTGTAGGTGTTCTCAGGGGGAGTACAGATATCTTTCAAAACAGGGTTTTGGATGGGTGAGAAAGCAGGGAACAGGTCACTATGACTTTTTCTATGATTCATTTGTTCTTATCTAAGCTGGTGCTTTCCACCAAGTCTACGTATCCAAAAGGTCTATGACTACTTGCTCTTATCCAGGCTGGTAGTTTTCCACCAAAGCTACCAGTCCACAAGGCCTATGGCCATCTGTTCTAGGGTCAGTGTTTTCCCACAGAGACCAAGACTTTGTGTTAGCAAGCACATATGGCTGACGTAGGCCTATGGCTGATTTTAGGCCTTCAGTGTATAAGCAAGGTTGCTCCCAACATCTCTGTTTTTAAATATTAACTGTGTCCTTAACTAGATTATTGATGATGAGTAACAACCTGTTAGGCATGCCATGGCATAGATTTTAAACCTAATAACTTTGCTGTTTTCCATTTTGATACTTCTCTGGACAAATCATCAACCATCAGCCCAAGGAAAACTTAAGCTATTTAGAGGTTGTGTCTTTTGGGCTGCAAGCAAGCTAGGTGCAAGTTTTATAGGAACACTTTCAAGATGGCTGGTCATAGCAATGCTTGCATACTATGGAAAGCAGAGCAGTCATGACAAACATTGAAATCAACTGCAAAGTTGCAAGACGGACTCGAGGTGCTTTTACTTTCATTGTTTTCTCAGAATTTCTTTTGTGTTAATTTTAACAAAAAGAAACAAAACAACAACAGTAAAAATAGCTCTTTATGGGAATAATCAGCATATGTTATGTTGTAAATTCATGGAGGTTTGGAAATTTTATGTCAGGCTGGACTCACAAAATTAGTTGAAGCTTGTGGAAGAGGAGACAATGCTATCCCACTGCTTCTGGGATGCTGCAGAGTGGAGAGACAAGAAATAGGAAATGGTTCTTAACGTTCAGAGCTGTGTGTCCATCCAAAAGAGTCCAAGATACCAGGGAAATAAGAGAATCCCAGGACCCAATAGGGATGACTAGCCAAAATGCACAGCTATCGGGAAACAGAAGCTGTAGAGACCACCTCCAGTAGTCAGGCATTGCCCGGAGTTGAGGGATGGGCCCACGCACCCATCTCATAGTTTTTAACCCAGAAAAATTCCTGTTTCTGTTTTTTGTCCCTGAAGTTGGGACAAAAAAATGAAGCAGAGACTGAGAAGGACCACCCAGAGGCCACCTCATCTGGGGATCCACCCCATTTGTAGACACCAAACCCCTACACCGTTGCTTTTGTCAAGAGGCACTTGCTGACAGGAACTTGATATGGCTGTTCCTTGGGAAGTTCATCCAGCAACTGACCAATGAAGATGTGGGTGCTAACAGCCAACCACCAGACTGAGCTCAGGGACCAGTGGGGGAGCTAGCAGAAGGAACTGAGGAGTGGAAGGGAATTGCAACCCCATAAAAAGAATGTCAGCTGACTGGACCACCCAGTTATCTCAAGGACTAGATCACCAATCAAAAATTGTACAAGAATGGATCCATGGCTCCAGATACATATGTAGCAGAGGATGGCCTTGTCTGATATCAATGGGAAGGGAGGCCATTGTCCTGTGGAGGTTTTATGCCCCAGCGTAGGGGGATGCTAGAGCAGTGCGGCAGGATTGGGTGGGTGGGTAAAGGGAGCACACTCAAAGAAGAAAAGGGATGATTGGAGAAGGCTAGTGGAAGAGTACCTGGGAAGGGGGATAGCATTTGAGATGTAAGTGAATGGAATTATTAATAAAAAAAAAAAAGAAAAAATGATGTATAAAGTGGAAACTTCAAATATTTACAACCTCTTTCCACTTATGAATTTTCATATGCATGTATAACAATGATAAAACACAATTGATATATTAGACAAAAAAGATAAACCACAACAGTAATAAAATACATTAATGATCACATCACACTGTCATAAAACTTATGTGAATGCTCAGTTTTTCTTCATTGCTTTTGCTTTCACTCAGTGAAAGCATTTTGTCTCTTTAGCACCTCTGAAATTCCCACACCACAGCCTTTCACTTGGAGTCCAACACTGAATAAAACAAGAACCATGAGCTTCCAAGCTCTGAAGTACCCAAAGATTTAATCTTATGAGTAAGACAGCTGATAAATGACTGGCCAATATATAGTGTATACTTCTCAGACATTCTGGGAAAATGGATCGCTTGTATCCCAGTGTGGCAAAGAAGGATGACACAACATTTTATCACACTCCAAAGAAAAATTCACAGTTTAGAAACATAAATGTTTATTTCTGGTGTCTTCCATTTAACATTATTAGACTTGTGGAAGTTTATAGATAATCAAATCCATGGCAAGTAGAATTGTAGGAAATTTGAAGTCTGTAGTAAAATGAACAACACCAAAGTAAAGGGTATAATTGTGACCAAGGGACTCTTGGGAGGCACATGTGCAGTAGTGTGTGACCAACATCACATTGTACTCCGATGAGCTTTTCTGAAGAGTGATAAAAGTTGCTTGTGTCATTAATACACTAAATTACAGGGAACTACTATGTCATAACAAGAAGCAACTTCTTATAGCATACAGTACAGTAGAGATGAATGCATAATTGACTTAGTGCTAAGCGATACAGACTTCAAAGAGCAGGATCTGTATTATGAATACTGTCTTATTTCCATCGCCCTTGTAGAGTAAAGGTTACAACAAATGCGGATAAACCCAACCTGTAGACTATGAAAGTCTACCTAAGAGGTCTGTGTTGATAACATCATATAAAGCTAAAATGCTTCAGGTGAAAGGACTTTTAAAGTCAGAAGTTATTTAATCATAAAATACTATTTGAGCCAAGACTGATTTTAATTCACAGAAAATTATGCATTTCGTATAAACATTCTAACTGTATTTACATAACAAATAGTGAACTTTATTCCAGATTGCCTCCAATGTTGCTTAATTTGACCATAAAGGGGACTGAAAATAAAAGCTATTAGGTTTTCTCATCAACAGACTATGTCCTATACAGCCTACAAAATGAAACCTGAAATATCTATGTATACACTATAAAGAGCAAGGTTACACTAAGCTCAAAGTGTGAAATAGTGTCACTAAGATGGGTTATTTTGATAATATTTTAATTATCATGTTTGTACTATAAATAGTTACTTAGGAAACCCTGATAAAAGAATGTTCCATTATGTTTCAATAATATTAAACACTTGAATTTCTATTGTAAGACAAACAGCACAGCTACACTTTGGCTATAGTATATAGACATTGTTTCACAAGTGTTTACTCAATATGTAAATGAAGTAAGGTAGCAAATGTTGTAAACCATAGCTATTTTTCTATATTTTATTACAATTATATTGTCTTTGACTTTCCCTTTTTTCCTATTATTTATTCTTCTCTCCTACAATACATTTCATTCTCAACCTCCCTCTCTTCACTCCTCCCAGTTCCTCTCCCACCTCCTATCTCCCCCATCCACTGATCCTCTCTTTCCCTTCAGAAAAGAACAACCAGACTCTCAGTGATATCAACCAAACATGGCATAACAAATTACAATAAGACTAGGCACAAACACTCATTTCCCGGCTAGATGAGGCAACTTAATACAAAAAGGGTCCCAATAACAGGCAAAAGAGT